>NC_138972.1:96789166-97400000 GCF_055761805.1 Camellia sinensis
TTCCTATTGGTAAATGATGAAAATAGTTAAATAGCTGCAGCCATGTCTCCCTTTTGATCGGCCAGTCCTTGGTTGGTGATTTGCAGTTTGATGTCAGTTCGGACTAAGGCCTGGTTCACTGCAGAAAGCTCCTCTTCAAGTTGAGCTTTCCTCTCTAGTAGCTGAATTCGAAAGTGAGAGGCAGAAGAGTGTTGTTCTTTAAGCTTTGACACTTCAGTATGCACTTAGGAAACAAAACTCTGGTCTCTAACCAATTTCTCATCCGCAGCCTTGGTAGCATGACAAATGTTGATGTAGAAGTCGATGGTAGCTGCTGCCTGGGATAGGTGACTTGAGACATTCATGCCGGACTGCTCAGCAATTTTGTAGCACTGAAGAAACCCATTTCTGATTATAGGCCTTTGTAGAGCCTCGAAGGGAATCCTCAAAAAGGAAATTAACAGTTCCAGGCAGGTGTCTAAGTCTATCAAAGGTACAGAAGGCTTGCTGCTGGAGGAAGAAAAGCTCTCAAAAATTTCCAGCAAAGAGTCAGCCAAAACTAATGGCTCAGCTTCTTCATCGAATGCTGGAGAAGTAGAGGGGATGTCGAAGAGACTAGCTAGTCTTGCTTCGAAGACATCAATCTCGTCATTAGACATAAGGGGCGCAGAAAGAGTTGTGGTGGAAGACACAGAAGACTGCATAGGGATAGGAGAAATGGGTGAGGCATCTTTAGCAGTTTTCATGGTCCCAGGCACCAATGAATCAAGTGAAGAAGGGCTGGAGCTAGGTAAAGGTGATAAACCACGAGTTGGAGAGCTGCCAGCACCCTCAATAGGGGAATCAACTGCCATCAGAGATGGGGTAGCAGTTGGAATTTCCTTGGAAGGAGGAGGAGGAGCAAGGCTCGATAGAGAAGTAAGTTGAGGAAAGTCGAGGGTCAAGTGGGAAAGACGTGGAGTCAAACCAAGAGAAAGAAGTGCAGGAATGCTTGGCCTCAAGAAAAATGCAGGAAATGTAGACCTTGGAAGTGGAAGTATGATCTGAATAGCCTTCACATCCTGCATTTAATCAACCTCAAGTGAAACTGAGGGAGGCCTCACTGGAAAGATGAACTCAGTAGTTGCTGCTACAAGAGGAAGAAATGTAAAGCAATGTTAAACTTCAATACCAAAGGCTGACAAGGGAAAAACAGCAGAAGTATGAAAGAAATTACCCGCTCCAGAAGTGTCAGCAATGACGGGAGAACTATGAAGGGAGTAATGTCTGGCAGTTTGTTGCCTTCTTGCAGTTTCCCTTTGTAGTGCATCAGCAGCAGCAGCTTCATCTCTCAGAAATTGTTGCTGCCGTCTCTTCTCAGCTCTCTCGAAGATAATCGTGGCCTTAGAATGTTCTTGTTCTACTGCCTTGACAGCTGCTTCATGGATGGTATCTTCAACCAAGTTGGTAGCATAAGCAGTCACTTTCTTTCTCTTTTCCATTGCTTTGGCAATTGTCTCGGAATCAAAGTCTTCGACCATATCAGAAGGAGAGACAGTCACCTTTCTTTTCTTTTTTCTCTATATTGTCGTGGTCTGCTCCTTCTCAACTTCTTCAATCTGAGATCTGGATTCTGAAGAAATGAGCTCCTCTTCTATTTCTCTGGCAGTTGTCTTATTTCCAACCAAGTCAGAGGAAGAGATGATTACTCTTTTTTTTTCTTTTCAAGGGCGACTCTTGCTCTTGATCTGCTTCTTCTTCTTATTCTGTTTGAATATCGGGTGTTTCCTTTTCAAGCTCAAGGAGTCTCCTTTTCTTTTATTGTTGGCCACCTCCACAAAAGAAGAACTAAAGATAAGGCTAAATGCATTATGAATACGTTATGAAGAAAACAAAAGGGGAAGAGACAAGGGTATATACCTTTCTTCGAGGCAACCCGAGTAACTCTAGGAGGAGTTGAAGTAGCAGGAGCAGATTGGGTTGTAGCATGTACTGTAACAAAAACAGTGGAAGAAGTGACAATTCCAGCTCCTTTGGGCTTGGCCACATCTAACACCATTAATAGGTTTTGAGGTGAAATGGCCATGTAGATTTCCATGTTGGTCACCCACCAGAGTTGGTATCTCTTCAATAGGGTACCTTGAGGAATGAAAGGGATATACTCGAAATTGACCAAGTCATCTATGAACTTGAAAGTTGCTTCTTCTAGCCTGGACTTCCGCACTTTCAGATCCATTTTAGTAAGATTGAGATTTGTGTTACTACAAAGAGGTATTGGGACCCCTTGTGTGAAGCCAAATTGTCTAGCAAATTGAGCAGGACAGTAGGGCTCAGCGATGCATTTGTAGGCCTTGGGGTTCAAAGTCCCAATAAATGACTCTCTGGGAATCAGAATGGAGGCCCATATCTCTTTTTGAATAGGTGAAGCACAGGACCTGTCACTTAGGAAATTCTTCAACCAAGATGGACCAATGGTGGGTTCGAAGGGACGGAAACGGTAAGAATGAAGGGAAGCTGGAAGTTGGTGGAAGAAAGAGAAGTAAAAAGCAAAAGTAGAGGGATAAATTGAAGCATTGGCCAGCCTTATGCCATGTGTAAGAGGGTTTGGCTCAGAAAATTTAAGGCATTTGGATTGTAACTCAGTGAAATAGGCAAAAAGCCAAAACTGAAGGATCCAGAATGGCCCCCCTTAATTAGCATCTAAGGGTTTCTCACAGAAAATGGAGCAGACTCTATATACGTGAACTAGAACATGTGGGGCTAAGGCCACCTTTTTCTGTAAAATAAAAGCTTTGGCAAGAGGGGCAAATTCAGGCATGATTCTCTGAGAGGAGGTACAGAAGAGGAATTTGCAAAGCCAATACAATAAGAAAGAAAAGAATTCCCTATCAGTCACAGGGCCCTCTCTTTTATTCTCAACCTTAGCGAAATCACTATGGGATGAGTTAGGAGGGGGAAGAGAGAAAGGGACTGCTGAGTCAGGGTAATTTGGTCCAAATGGGGTACCAATGGGGGATAATCCTAGTAGATGGCAAATGTCAAGAACAGTAGGGGCCATCATCTCGCATCTAAATTGAAAGAAATTAAAGATAGGATTCCAAAAACACAAGGCAGCAGGAATAAGGAAAGGGTCCTCTGAGATAGTTACCCTGGATAGTCGGAGAGCATTGAGAAGGCAGAGTTCTTGAAGGTCCAGAGTTCTAGCAGGAACAACCAGGTCATACCATTCTTGCCACTCCGGTCTCACCGTAGGCCAACATCGGTGGGGGCAATTTATCCTCCAGTTCCTCCAGTCAAGACCACCTTCGTAAAGGAGACATTGGTTTTCCAGACGAGGATATAGGGCTGGGAGTTCAGTAAGGATCTCTTTGAATATGGGCCTAAGCAGGTAGTCTTGCTGCACATGGCGACGAGGGACGAAGATGCGTCCATCGATAGCTCTTTTCTCCCTAGCTTTGTACTTCTCACATTCTGCATCAATGATCTTCTTTAGGGTTACAGATGGGCTCGCACGCTCTACGACTGGCACTGAAGAAGAAGCCATTGATAGTATGCTTTTCCAGAAAGTGAAGCTGAGAAAGGAAGTAGAGAGAAGCAGAAGATCGGTAGAAAGAAGGGTTTGTGCGTTAAAAGAGCAAGTGATTTCAGAGCACGAAACAAAAGGGTTTTTAAAGCTTTTGTGTCTGGAAGTACGAATACGAAGAGTTTCCTTCAATATTGATACTTTTGGAGGGAAAACACAGCCCAGATTCTGAGGCTAGCTTCGAAATAAGATATTTGGCTTTAAAGCCTAGTTTTAGCGCCAAAAGCCAAAAAACAACGGATTCGAAACAGAGAAGCCGGCTTCGAAGCACATTTTCATACCTAAAAATATAAGAATACTCGAGTGTTTGTTTTACTCGAAAGAGTTTAAAGACCTGTTTTTAGGTTTCTTAACGAAGGTAATGTCCTTCGAGGCAAAACCTGAGATTCTTTAAGGATGGGATTTAGTGTTCGAAACATCAAAACCAATGGTTGGTTTATATTAAAAAAAAAAAGAAAAGAAGAAAAAAAAAGGGGGGTTGTCTGTTGAACTAAAACAGCATGAACTATTGGTGGTCAATTTAAAACTAATTGATCATAATAACCATGATCAGGTTTTGGTTATGGTTGAAACAAACTTTAAGTATAAGATTGCTAGATCCGAAGCGCTGGTTCTAATTGAAAATCAACCAAAACTGTCAACTTTATTCCATAAATTGGAAAAGTTCATAATTGGTTCTTTTATTGTTTCATTTAAAACAATTGAGTCCAGGTTCGAAGGATGAGATTGTTTAGTTCGAAGCTCTGAATTGGCTTTTAAAGACAAATAGAAACAGGGTCAAACAATGCTAAATGAAGAAGAATTTTGTTTATATTAAAGCCAAAGCAATTACATCGGATGGCCCTATCTGGGTATAAACTCAAGCTCATAAAAATAAGGAATGGAATAAATAACAAGATCATGAAATTTACTCCAACAATGATCAATGAATTTTTGTTCTTTCTTTATTCTATCTTCTATGTCTTCTAACATTGGCTGCATGAGTTGATGTGCTCTCACTTCGTAGTAGAGCTCTTCAGCCTTTATTTCAAAAGCTGCCTCTCTCAATCCTTGTTCCAATTCGTCTATGTCCAAGTCATCCCAATACGCAGAATCTTTATTCTTGAAATCACCGAATTCTTCAATGAAGTTCTCTACTTCGTACTGGGCATGAACTTGAAGAGACGAAAGTTGGTCTAAAGATTGTGTAGTGGCCATAGAATTTCGATGCCAGTAGAGGAGCAATGGAAGTTGGTCTAGGAACATATGAAGTTCTGCTTGGGCAAGGGGATTAATGACATGGCCCCTAGTCAGAATATCATAAGCCCATCGAAGGTTCTTGAGAGGGACTTCGTCCTCAAGAACATTGAAGGGCAAGTGAGAGAATACTGCAAGCTGAAGTTGAGCTTGTTTCCGCTCAGCTGGAGTAGGGGAAGGTAGAGGTTTGTAAGGTAGAAAGACGTTATCCATGGAAAGGGCAAGCTTTAATCTCTCTGTCCAGCAAAGAGTTGGTAGAGGAGAAGGTGTGAATGCTTCAATTTCAGGAGATGGAGAAGAAGGTGTGGATGCTTCTATTATGGGAGATGGCACGGGAGCAGAAGGAACAAAGGCATTAATATAATCGAGCCAGTCAAAAGAACAAATCTTCGCCTTCTGGGCTAAGAATGATGGGTTGTACCCTTGTGCTTCTTCTAGGTGTCGGGTAGCGTGCACTATCTTTGTAGGCATGGAGGATGTGTACCATGCTACAAGCAGATTCTCCTCCAGACTACGTCGATGGTCAATGGGCACGTAGGGGTAGACCACTGAACTTCGAGCATAGGAAGGAACCTCTAAAGGGTCAGTGAACTAAACAAAATGATGGTTAATTCGCTCCCTCAAATCACAAGTCTCAGGTGTTGACCAGCTTGTCCAGTCAGAACCCCCAGAAAAGGAAGAAGTTGCAGCTTTATCCCATACAGAGGCTTGTGAAGAAGAGTTTCCCAAGTCCATATTTGCAACTTTCCGAATCAAAGGTTTGAGAGCAGTTTGTTCGAACTGTAAGGGTGAGTTAGAGGAAGAACTTCTTGTGTCTATATCTGCAACTTTCTGAATCGAAGGATTAAGGGCAATATGTTCGTAATTCAAAGGTTGGTAATTTGCAAAGGCTTCCATAACTTGAATATAGAAGGGTGGATAAAGGTGGCTAATGAATGCGTGGAGGTTCTTTCGAGGGGAAGTAGCATTATTCAATGACTCTTCGTGTGCCCGATTAATAGAGAAGAAAGTTGATTCGGCCATAGAAGAGGTATCAGCCTGTACGAGTGCTAAGGTATTGGGGTGTTCAAAAGATTGAAAGAGAATTAATGCAAATGATCATTAATAAGTGACGGTTGTGTTTCCAGAATCTAGACCCCATACACGTTCTAAGAAACGCGGGAGAAAGGCTTTGATCCACTAATATCACCAAGTATTGGGTATATTAGTGCGGGGGGTAATGTTGGCTACATATTTTGTAAAAGACCAGTTACAGTTCGACGCGTGGCAGAGTAAAGGTAATATAGAAAGATTGTTCAAGTCTTCGATCCTGATCGTACACGTGATAGTTGATATTGTCTATTGCGTGGTCCGAGTAACATTGGATCAGCAAAGAGATGCAAGGTGACGTGGCTTCAACAGTTACTCGCATTCAAATTCAAATATAGGAGGGAAGCTTAACTGCAAGTGATGGCGTAGTGGAACTACTTATAAGGCAGCATGATCAGTGATCACAGAGGAGCAATTCGACAGTTTGAAATGCAGTTCGATGGTCATCTTTGAGGAGTATAAATAGCAGGGAAGACCCTAGAAAAACCCCCCAAACTCAGATCCAAGAAACCATTCTTACTTTACATATTTCGTTCCAGTTTTTATATTTCCTGTTCTTTACATTCCTGTACTTTAAATTCCTGCACTGCACTTCAATCATAGGAGTAGTTTCAAGTATATTGTCGCTGTAAACCTCTACGAGGCTGAGTTTGGATCATTGTAAGTTTTCATACTAATGAAATGCTTCAATTGCTCTTTATTTAACTGTTCTTGTGCTTAAATTCTCCTAAATCAAGCTACCAGTAAAAGTCCTCTTCATTGAGGCTGAAAGAACTACAACACAATCGTCTGATAATTGGTTGGCAATCAAAATTCTGTGAGGACTGATTGATCCTTGCTGGCATGCTCATAATTACAAAAATAACCTTCGAAAGCCAAAAAGCCAACAGACGCGATCTGATGGCGCGTGTTAGGTATGAGTCAATGAGGAAAAGACGCATGGCAAAAACAGTTGAGAAGCCATGCGTGACAGCTCATGCGCAGATGGAACTCTTGGAGTTCTTGATTTAATGAAGCAAGGACCTCGGCTAGGGGGACGATCTCGGCTAAAGAACTTAAAAAACTTGGTTCTTGTTTCTAGGGCATTGATAAAACACACTATAGTCTTGGTCATACGGAGTCGACGTATGACGACCCCGGTAATAAAGGGTAAAGCAAGTTTTAGCCGACGTGCTATATGAACAAATGATGTAGGTTTCATCACCTCAAGATGCTGAGGTAATAGAACCTAGGGGGTAATTATGGGGGCATATTTTTGTGAACGACAACACGTGGCCAAGGTGGCACTGAAGTGCCAGCCGAGGTGCCACGTGTCCTGGTCATGGTGCCGAGGTGATCTCGGCTAGGCCGAGGTTATTTGCGAAGATACCGGAGTCCAAGATGAACAGATAAGGGACAAGAGTCCTAGAATGAGGGAAGACCTCAGCTGGGATAAGGATAAAGCTCCTAAGAAGTTTATCTTTATCTATTGGAGAGTCCAGGATGAGCATTGAGCTAGAGTCCAAGAGAAGCTAAGCTTCTATAGGGACCAAGTTAGTGCAAGCTATAAAAGAAAGGCACCATCGTGGGTCTAAGATACATTTTTTGTATTCTGGCTAGTGAGTTAAGCACTGTTTGCTATGTTTGAGAGATAATTGAGTACTAACTTGATCGTCGGAGAGCCCCCGGGTGGACGAACCACCGCCGAATTTTTATCTTTCTGTGGCAGGTTGTTCGGGCTTAATCTATTCTGCCGGTGCTCTCTAGCTGAGTACTTGCTAGGCAGTGTGGTTAGAAATCAGCACCCACAACACATATATAAAATTCATGTCTTGGGAGCAAACTCCCAAAACATTAGTAGCAATCTCTCATTTTCTTGTCCTATACCTTGCTTGATGAACCACATGTACACGAACTTTAATATAGGTGCCATCGAGTGCTCCAAGACAATTCTAAACAAACCAATTCAACAAACATTATAATAGTTATGATTTTTGTTTTTGGTAAAAAAGATTTAATAAAAGAAATAAAAAAAATTAATGCAGTGTTACCAAATTTTTACAAACCCATTACCTGGAAGCAATTCCACCTTGGATCGGTGCTTGCTTCAGTTATAAGATTTGGTGTGATGAGTAAATTGGCTTGCAGACGTAAAACAGCATTTAAGACATCATTGAAATATCGACTAACAGTTTCTCCAGACCTATAGAAATTAAACTTAACATTTCATATTTTCAAGTGTTGTGCCAAGATGAAGAGGAAAAAGGCCACCTTCTCTTCTAAAGTGACATATTTTGAATTCCCTAACCCGCCTATTGTTTGAACCATATTACACAAGGTCATAAAAGAACGCCGATCCATACGGAGTTGTTCAACGCATGTTATGTCACTTTCTCTCACTCCATTTGTTTTTGCAATCGATTGGGCCCTCTAATAAGGTTATGGAGATACTTAGATAAATACCTTTTCAAGACAACCTCAATGACAACAAAAGCTACGGTGCATAAGGCATGTAGTTCTTGCATTATAGCTTGCAACACTACGTATAATTCAAGCTCATCGTTATTCTCATCATCAAAATCATTGATATTCTGATCCATCTCTATATACAAGAAAATATTTAAAATTACAAATAAATTAAGTAAAGAAGAAACATAATGGCAAATCATAAACAATTAGTAAACAATTAATTACACTTGACAGATGTTTACAATCCACAAAAATAAATAAATAAAAAATATGAACAACAGAGCAATTAATTACACTCAACACATGTTTACAATCCACGAAAAAAAAAACAAAAAAAAATTATATGAACAATAGAACAATTATTTGTACTCAACAGATGTTTACAATCCACCAAAATAAAATATATATATATATATATGAACAACAGAACAATTAATTACACGAAACAGATATTTACAATCCACAAAAATTAAAAAAATATGAACAATAGAACAATTAATTATACTCAACAGATGTTTACAATCCACAAAAAAATGTTTTCAATTTCTATCATTTTTTTTTAAACATACTAAAGTATTTGATTAAATTGAGTACATACAACATAGCATAGTTTGATCTTCAATCTGAGTACATACAACATAAACAGAGCGTAGATTTTTTCCTTCTGAAAAAAAAAAGCATGGATTTTTCTTTCTATAAACAAAAAACAAAGCAAAAAAAAAAGCACTACAAGAATACTTGCCATCTATATAGATCCAAGGTAAAGATACATAAACAAATAAAACAGAGCACTCAACCAACACTACCCATAGAACTCGCACTGAATATATTAAAAAAAAAAACTGAAAAAATAAATAATGAGAATGAGTTTCAAAATCAAAGATGTAGAACTTGATAAAAATGAATGAAAATAAAAGATGTAGAAAGAACTAGAGTTTCAAAATCAAAGATGTAAATTGAAAAAATCTGGAAAAAAAAAGAGAATGAAAAATAAAAAATAAATAGCAAAGAAAATCAAAGATGTAGAATGAGTTTCAAACCTAGATGAAGATCGGAGATTATAGATCTAAACTTGATGCAAAGGTTCAATAGATCGGAGATTAAAGATGAAATGAAGCTGCTGCGATGAAATGAAGCTGCTGCAGTGAAATGAGCTGCTATGAAAACAAAATAGGCAAAAGATAAAAGAAAGAGATATTAAATATGAAGGTCAAAAGTGTAATTCATTGGCTAATCCCATGGGTTAACTCATCCCAGGAATTCTATCCCAGCCCCCCTACCGGATACAATAAGCCAACGAATATAGGACTAATAGTCCGGAGCAAAAATTTAATACCAAACAACGAACTATTAGTCCGGACTAATAGTTCAATCTCATGGTCTAATCCTTCAAAACAAACACCCCCTAAGTGCTCAATCTAAATTTCTTGATTTTTCAATTTTAAAAAATAATTAATAAATCACACACTAACACTTAATTTTTTTTTAAAAAAACAGTGCATTTTTTGTTTTTCAAATCATTTCTTCCTTACTACCAAACAAGGAAGGAGTTTTCCAATTAAGAAAAAATAATTAAAATCACACACTCAAAAAAGGAGTTTCCCAATTAAAAAAATTAAAAAATCACACACTAAAAAATATTTCGTCATAAAATAATTTTTATTAAAATATTTTAAATTCTTCACCATAAAGCATAAAATAATTTATATAATTAAAATTTTGTAACATGTTTTTCTTCTTTTTTTTCCCTCTCATCATGGCCATTATTACTTAATGTATATATCAAATCTCATTATTTTCATACATAGTACGTTAATAGGATTTTTTTTAAGATTCAATTTTTAATTTTTTTAATAATAAAAATACTAAGTGTCATTATGTGTTGCATTTTAATTAGTTCATAATTAAATTCATTGAGTTTTATATTAAACCGTTAAATTATGCCACCATAATTATCGTTTCAAATTAATTCCTTAATTTATGTTTACCATATCAAATTTATTTTCAAAATTATTTCCGTAAGATTGCATTAATGCATGATTTTGATACATTCATACATATACGTATGAAAAATAATTAATTAAAATTTTAAAATTATTCATTCTTTAACATGGGTAGGGCTTTCTCTCTGGTCCTCCATCGGACTGGATAGGTGCTATTGAGCCTTGTGGGTCCACTTTTGAGCCTTATTTTAATAATCTGAACTATTATATTTTAGGAATCATTGAGTGCATCATCCCTATAAAAAATCAAAATGATCAGATAACGGCAACCATGTGTTTGTATCAATTTTGTGTGAAAAAAAAAGATGATAAGAAATAAACGGTTCATACAAAATTGATTCAAACACGTGATTTTCGTTATTTGATCGACTTGATTTTTTGCAGGGATGATGAACTCGACGAACCCTAAAATGTGAACGTTTGGATCATCAAAACGAGGCCCAAAAGTTGGCCCATTAAATGTTTAATCCGATATTCGAACCTCAAATTAGCTCATATCGGTCACGAATTCATAAATTATAATATAATTTACCCATAATGTTTAAATTTATTATTATCAAGTTTTTTTACTAAGATTAAAGTTAAAATACGACATAAAATTTGGGATAGCTCTATCTTAAATAATTTTTTAAAACATTAATATATGTAACTATTTATTTCATAGTGTTAACATAAATATATAATTTTTTACCTAAGTTTAAATTTTTTAATAGATATACATAAAATATGTTCATATTTCTTATTTAAAAAATAAAAAATACTTATAAATATTTATTTACCAATTAATAAATAAATAGGTCAAATGATTTATAAGTTGGGCATAAACAAAGACAGTTGTTAATGATTAAGTGAAGTACACGTTGGCATAAATATATAAGTCATTTATGTGTAACTCTGATAAAAATAAATAAAATTTAATTGATTATAAATCATTTTACTACATATTTTAGATAAATTTTAATTATTATTTAATTTTAAAACTAAATTTTTATTATTTATTTATACTCATGCATAGTACTACCAATGCCACTTTACCAACTCTTAGCACAAAGTAAAAATAAAACTAAGATTTACAACAAAAAAAAAAAAAGTGATTTTTTTTTTTAATTTAATAGCTTAAGAAGACAAAAATTACTAGAATTTATAAGTTATTGACACAAAACAAAATTAAAATGAAACTATCTAAGATTTTAAAAAGAAAAGTGATGCTATTTTTTTTATTTATTATTATTTAGTAGCTTCAGAATGCAAAAAATGTTGAAATTTATAGGTTATTAACACAAAAAAAAATTAAGAAATAAAAAGGTGATCTCCTGAATTTTTTTAATTAAATTTTTAGAATACAAAAATTGTTAAAAATTATTAGTAGTAGACACAAATAGAATTAAAATTTGTATAATAAGATATCATAAATGCTTATTTTTTAACTACATGAAATTTAAATTTTAAAAAATGATAATTACCATTTAACTCTTATTTAATTTTTATATTAACACACATCAATTCTTATTTTTGATTTTTTTTAATAACAAATTTAAGTGCTCGTTTGTTTTTTTTTTTTTTTCCCTTGGGCTAAAAAATCACAAAAGGACAAAAATCACAAAAAAAAAAAAATTCCATTCCAAAGCTAAAAAGCCAAAAAATCCAAACAAGAAAACCAAACAATCAAAAAAATCTCAAGCTAAAATAGTAAAAAAAAAGCCAAAAAATCAACTAAAAAAGTCATTGCCAAACGATCTCTAAAAAAATTATAGGTGACATTTCACTCTTATCCAATTTTTAAACTTACCCTCTTCTATCCTTCTATTATTAGAGTTATATTAGATTTTTTTTTTCAAGTTTATCTTATTTAATTTTTGATTTTTTAAATTTCAACTTGATTTCTTTTTTCAATCTTCATTTGATTTGATGTTTACTGAATTTCTCTCAATCTCATTTTTTCTAAAATTTATTTAATTTTCTCTTTCTATATTCTTATAGTTCATCCTCAAATATAAATTTAATTTTTTTATCTTTATTTTATATTTACAGAATCCACTATCGCTTTTGATTTTCAGTTGAGTTTATTCTTTTTCGAAAACTTATCTAATTTTCTCTTTCTATATTTATCTTCAACTTTAAACTATTTTTTTTTAATCTTTATCTTATATTTATAGAATTTCATTATGACATTTTCTTTTCAATTGAGTTTATTCGATTAAGTGTATTTTACAAAAATTAGTTAGTCTTGTATATCTATATAAACATAGAGAAATTACTCAAATATATTATTTAAATACCCTTCTAAATTAATATCATAGTGTTTAGTTAATTTTTAACATGTTTAGTATTGTTTATCACATTTTGTTATTTGTCTGTGCATAACACGGGTTTTACGCTAGTTACTTTAATGGATTAATTGATACTACTTTTTAAATTTTTATTTTTTAATTCAATAAACCCACAAATTTATTATGAGGTTTTGTAGCTCACACAATGTTCCTCACGAAAACTCCCTTTTGCTTATATTATATTGTTGGCTATATGATTTATATAAGTCAATCACAATTCAACACGTGGTGTGAAAAGGGCAATTTGGGGAGTTAATACAAATTGCCGACCATAGTCAAACACGTGTCAGCCCATATTGGTAATAATGAGTTTGCGTAGCACTATAATGACTGAGGGATATAAGGTGATGTGGCGTAACGGTTACTCACAAGGTTCAAATTCAAAATCAAGAGGGAAGCCTAACTGCAAATATGGTGTAGTGGGACTGACTGTGAGAGAGTTAGTTCAGCAATCATGGAGGGACATTTCGACAGATAGGAGCCCACTTCGACGGTTATCATTGAGAAGTATAAATAGCAGAGAAGGCCCCATAAAAGAAGATCCAGACTCAGATCAAAAAATCAGTTTTATTTACTTTATTTTCCCTTCCAGTTTTTACAGTTCTTTACATTTTTGTACTTCAAATTCCTGTACCGTACTTCATTCATAGGAGTAATTTCAAATAGTTTGTTGTTGTAAACCTTTACGAGGCTGGGTCAGATCATTATAAGTTTTTCATTTTACTTAATGAAATTCTGAAATTATTCTTCACTTAGTTGTTATTTACTAAATTCTTCTAAACAAGCCACCAGTAAAAGTCTTCTTCATTGAGGTTGAAAGAACTAGAACACAATCGTCTGATAATTGGTTGGCAATTAATCTTCTGTAAGAACTAATTGATCCTTGCTGGCACGCTTAAAATTACAAAACTAACCTACAAAATCCGAAAAAGCCAACATATATTTTTGGCACGCCCAGTGGAACTAATTGATATGGCTAGACGTTGGAGACAAGAAGAAAATGAATGCCTGGAAGAAGGTGTGGAATGAGAGGTAGAGGTACCTGATCCAGAGGATAACACATCCTATGAAGGCACCTATCTCATCAAAACCTATAGTTGAACAGACCAGTAATTCAAAACAAGCACCACATGTTCAAAATATTGGATGAGGCGATGAAATTGAACCATTCACTGTTTCATCTACTCAGCCAATAAATGCATGGAGAGGCGTAATAGATGCCATGGGACAGCAGTTAATGAACACAATGGAAAGATAGCCAATATCCTTTATGGATCGGATGAATTCCCATCAACTAACTAACACAAGGCATATGGAGGAAAATTCAAATGTTCATCTGCAAAGATTGGCTAGAGATAAACAGTCTATGCAAAGTAATGGACATACTAATGGTCAGACTAGTAATTAAAATTATGAAAGACCATCACCTATACCTCAGTCTTGGTATAAGCCTTTTTCGAGGCCTATGGTAAATCAAAATGCCTCATTACTTAATAGCGAAGCCATACAGATTAATGGATTTAGGCCAACACAAGAAACTGACATGAGAATGTTTCCAAACCCCATGTCCGAAGCCATATCTGGCACAAGAGGGTTCACTAATCCCTTGTTCGAATTTACACCCGGGGGATTGGAAGGGTTTCCTGCGGCTGGAAGAGAAACAACACTTGGATCCTTCAAAAGTCCTTTCGCAAGACAGGCTCAGAGAGGTCAACCATACCCTCAACAGCAACCAGTACCACATGGACAGCCAATCCCAAATATACCTCCCTATGGACCAAGAGGACCTCAGGCACAAGATTTTCCACCAAATCCTGTGTTTGTTCCTCCAGTGGTAGTCCAACAAGCACAAAATATGGTTTCTAGGGACCAAATTGTCGATATTGTCAGAGAAATGTCTGACCTATGGCTCAGGGGGTTCAAACTCTTGTGTATAGGAAACCATACCCAGAATGGGTGGATAGGGTTCATGAATACCCAAGGGGGTTTGGAATACCAGACTTTGCTCTTTTTTATGGGAATGTAAACTAGTCAACAATAGAACACATTGCTAGGTTCGCTGCCCAATGTGGTGAATTTACCAATAATGATTACATGAAGTTAAGACTTTTTCCAAATTCTTTAACTGGGGTAGCTTTTGTATGATATATTAACCGTACACCTGGCTCTATCTAAACTTGACAGCAAATGAAGGAGGCATTTCATGCCCAATTCTTCCAAATGGAGCCAGAGGTTTCCATGGCAGACTTGGCAAGGTTAAGTCAAAGGCCTGATGAGAAAGCTGTTCAATTTATTGCTAGATTCAAAAAAGCACGAAACAAGTGTAGGGTCATTCTATCAGAGCCTGAATTTGTGAGATTGGCTCAAAATGGTTTAGAGTTTAGGCTTCGAAAGAAGTTTGACTCAACTGAGTTTCGAGACTCAGTGAAATTAACCTATAAGGTGTTTAGATATGAATCATTACTTGAGAAAGAACAAGATCGAAGTAATGCATCATACAAGACTTATTATAGAGATCCTAATAATGAGATTGATGCAGCAAAGATCGTAGGGAAAGAGCCTGTGATTTGTGAGGTGTTAATTCATAAAGACACTACGATAGACCAACAGTTTAAAAAGAAAGACCTTCATAGGAAATACTCTTTCGATTTAACAAAGGCAGATGACATTTTTTATCATTTGCTTGTTGCGAATTTTCTAAAGTTACCAAAAGGAGTTAAAATTCCTTCTCCAGAAGAACTTAAAGGGAAAATGTCTTGTAAATGGCATAATCCTTGGTCTCACTCAACTAAAAATTGTATTATTTTTCGGGACAAGATCCAAGAACATATTCGAAAGGGGAGTTTAAAATTCCCAGCTAAAGTAGAGAAAGCTATGGGGATTGACACTAATCCATTCCCAGAAATTGAAGAAATTATAGCCCATGTTATTATGCCAGACTTCCAGAACTTATCCTTGAAGGAATTGGAAGAGATTAATATGCAGATGCATGTTGCCAGCCAGACTACTATCAAGAAAGATAGCAGAAGTTCACCAGCGAATGGGCAGGGCTTTGCAGACCAAAGGGAGGACTGTAGTTAGGAGGCACTAGATGGTGACTCTTTAGAGGCAGCTATCATGCAAAGGATGTGTCCCAGATGCAAGTTAAGTTACAAATGGTTGAAAGGCCTCCCAATTGATGGGAAGTAATATTACAAGGATGTGCAGAGACGTCCTAAACCAACTAGTACCTACAACAAAAGGCCATACCCAACTGGTCCCAGACAGCAGCCATTCTTGGTTGGACCAACAACCACTAGAGTGCATTCCAAGGGCAAGAGATCTCTACATGAGTTCAGTCCACCCAACTACTACAGGATGCAGGGCAATCATCCTGAGAGGAGGCCTGAAGTGGGCTAAAGTTATGGAATCAGAGCCAGAGATTGGCTTCCTAGACCAGCCTCAAACAAGATGGAAGGTAGCCACCCTGATAGAAGGCCTGAATTAGGCTCAAGACAGGGGATCAGGGCCAAGCAGTGGTCTCCACAGACAGTTTCGAAGCTAATTTCAAAGGCAAAAAGAGCTAGTTCAGCAACTAAGCTAGTGAGTTCATGGGTACCTGGGGTTCCAGATTAGTTTGTCATGCAGAACAAGCCTAAGGAAATACCTACCCAGAGAAGTGTTGTTGGAGATCAGGGTAGGATGGTTAAACCTCCCTTGGTGGCTCCAAATAATTGGGTGTTACTGAAGCATCCAAAAATAAAGGAACCAGATACGGTTCCAGTAATTTCTAGGTCCCAAAAGAGGAAGATCTAGTAAAGGTACACTCAATACCAAAAGGATCTGAATGAAAGTGGGGAGAGTTCTTCATTGGCCCAGCCAAAAGGCCAGACCAAGGAAAGAGAAAGTCCAAAATTGGACCATAGTCCAAAATTAACTCCTCAAAACAGAAGAAGTTTCAGCAAAGAGCAGTTAACTAAAGTTCACTCTGAACTGAAAGCCAAGGAAAGATTCAGCTTAGCAGGTCTTGAAAAGGCCTTGATGGAGAGCGACAATGAGACAGAAGGAGAAGTTGACCTAGGCCAAATGAAAGAAATGGTTGAAGAGGAAATGTTTGAAGCCTTCATGGCTAAACAGACATTTTGGGTCGAAAAATCACCAGGAACAGACCATTCGAAGGAAGCCACTAGTACTGAAGTGCTAGAATATAACATGGAAGATGCTTCTGAAATAACTAAACAAGTTAGCCTGGAAAAGAAGCAAGTGCAGCCAATAGTTCAGTTTTGCTCATTTCGTCCAGTGTCAGTGAATATGGTGCATATACTACCACAGGAGTTCCAAACTGAAAATGGAAGCCAAGAGAGTCAGGAGATTGACCCTATTCCAGTTTCTAGTAAAGATTCACAAGTTAGTATAGTTCAAGATGAATCTGAAGTGGCCATACCAATGGAAACTAAGGATGAGAGTGAGGAAGAAGTGAGTATTAATCTCTCATATCCTTTTAAGTATCCTACAACATCCATGACACAGCATGTCAAGCCCTTGTATATCAAGGCTTTTTTTGATGGGATACAAATGAATAGGGTATTGGTGGATAATGGGATAGCAGTAAGCCTGTTTCCGATATCCTCTTTGAAGAAACTAGGGAAAAGGAACCCCAGATTAATCCCAACCAGTATAACCATTGCTGGTTTTGTTGGGGATAAGCAGATGGTTCTAGGTATTCTACCCATCAACCTGAGTGTGGGAATCAGAGATTGCATGACGGCATTCTTTGTTATTGATAGTAATGCTAAGTATAATGCTTTACTTGGTAGGGATTAGATTCACACCAACAAATGTGTGCCTTTCTCTCTACATTAGAAGATAATGATGGCCTTATGCAATGGAGAGACAGAGGAGATTGATGCGGACCCTCAACCTTTTTTTGCTTGTGCTGACTTTGCAGAGGCCAAGTTATATACTGAAGGAGTGACACCACTCAGTATATTGAGAAAACCTGATGGTCCAGCCAAAGTGAAAGCTGACGAGGAAGTAGCACACCTGAAGCACTTAGTACAGGAGAGTGCTGATGAAGAATTCGTTATCAAAGATGATAATGATGCCTGATTGTAGGCAAAAAGATGAAACCCAAGAAGCCAGATCCTTGGCTTTAGTCAAATTTTCAGTATTGGACTTAAAATCAATAGTCCAAAAAGTTTAGAAACAAGAGAAGGAAGCCATGGTAGTTGGCTGTAAGCAGGAACAACAACAGGTCAGACCTTTGACCCTTGATAAATATTGTGCATTGGACATCAAAACAAAAGTCTAGGAAATACAGGAAGAAGAAGCCTTATGGACAGACTTTGTTTATGACGAAGAAAGCAAAAATGTTGAATCAGAGAAAGTGAGAACAGAACAAAGCAAAAAAATTACTTCAAGGACAAAAGAAATCAAAAGAGAAACATTAGTTAGTTCTCAAATACAAGACCCCTTGGAAGAAGTTAATTTAGGGGAAGGTTCTGCACAGTAACCCACTTACATCAGTGCTTAGTTAAGTGTTCTTGATAGAGACCCAGTTATTTATGGTCTTAAAGAGATATAAAGATTGTTTTGCATGGTCTTATAATGAACTGTCAGGATTGGATAGGTTATTAGTGGAACATAGGCTCCCTATAAAGCCTAATTTCAAGCCATACAAACAGAAGCTAAAAAGGATGAGTCTTGAAATGATTCAGAAGGTCAAGGAGGAAATTCTGAGGCTCCTTAAGGCATGCTTTATTAGAATAGCCAGATATGTTGAATGGTTATCCAATATTGTGCATGTGGTTAAAAAAAAAGGTAAAATGAGGGTTTGCATTGATTTTAGAAACCCGAATTTAGCAACTCCAAAAGTTGAGTACCCCATGCCCATAGTAAACTTATTGGTGGATAGTTCAGTAGGACACAAGATTTTATCTATGATGGATGGGCATTCTAGCTACAACCAAATCTGCATTGCAAAGGAGGATGTCCATAAGACAGTATTCAGATATCCTGGGAACATGTCACGACCCAAACCCTTACCTATGGGTTTAAGCATCATAACCGGCCAGTAATCTGTGATTACCGAAGGCCTGCTTAACAGTAATGACAGTAATACGGAGTAAGGGACTGGCGGAAGCCAAAACAGTAAATAAAAGATGTCCAATGAGCTGTGACAGTCTGTATGCAAAAAGACTTTTCTGAACATATTCACATTCATAAGCAAAACATATATACACCATATGTACAAACATCCAGGTTAGGGACCAAATCCCTAATTAGCACAGTACAGTACAAGTCTTAAACAGTATTACAAAACAGAGACGGAAGGGTGAAACTGTGACACCCTAAAACAGCCTTAGCTCGGTCAAACTTGGAACGTCAAGGTGAGGCACAATGGTTGGCTTGACAAAAAGGGAGTTAACCCGACGCTCCTAGCTCCGGTCCGGTGCCTGAACACCTACATATAAATATAAACAGTGAGCTAAAGCCCAGTGAATAACAACTATGTATAGACGTTAAGAATTAAATGTCCTTTCAGTAATTAAACAGTCATATCAGTCATTTAGATACCATAGCAGTCATATGTGGTACATCCAATAGCAAAACAGTACAGTAGGTCTTAACAGACTGAACAGTCAGTTGATGGCCATCATAACAGTAACAGTAGTCGTTCTAAGCTTGGGAACCGACAGAGATCTCTGTGACAGTGGCAGTAACAGTACAGTAACAGTGAGTTGCTAAGGATGCCACGAATACAGTTTACAAATAGAACAAACATTCATTCATTAAACAATAACATTTAAGTAAACAGAACAGTTGATCATTCAGAAAATATTCATAATTGAACATATCTTTACAACATTGTTACTCATAGAGCACTGGGCTATAAGCAGCTAATGAGCATCCTCGGATGCCAACCCTACACAGTTACAGAACGAACACACACTAAGTTACACACTTAGGAATCAAAAACTTAGTCCCTATCTTGACTCGGTGTGGTTCTATATCGATATCCTCATTAAGATGCCTTAAACATGGCCTAGGAATACCTAAGATGGAAAAAGGATGCAAAGATGCACTTTAAAACGTGGCTTTCTACGCTCGAGCGGACATGCAGACAAAGGAGCTCCACTCGAGCGTGACTTTCCTCGCTCGAGCGGACTGCAAACTCAGGCAAAAGTACTGAATGCACAAAAATCACGCTCGAGCGTAAGACTCAGGTCCACGCTCGAGCGTGAAGTCCCTCGCTTGAGCGGACTGCAAAACAAATGCACTTCTGGGCATATGCATTTCACGCTCGAGCGTGGCTTCCTACGCTCGAGCTGAAGTGCAAGACTCAGAGTGTACGCTCGAGCGTGAAATCCTCCGCTCAAGCGTGGGTCCAAAATCTGAAATTTCTAGATTGAACCTCAAGCACAAAATTCAATTTTTAAAACTTCAAATTTGATCCTTTTGGGCTAATTTTCTGGAAAACACTATAAAACCCATAATATGACATGTTTCAAAGATCAATTTGCAAAATCAAAGCACAAAGGTAAATCAATTAAACACAAATTTCAAATAAACTTCAAGAACAAAGCTCAAACACAACGTGCATGTATTCAATTAAATTCAAAGCTTCAAATACATGGTCAAATAACTCAATTCTTCCAAAAACATGATGAATTCATGAACTATAATCAAAATATGAACATGCATGTAGTAAATTTCATGGAAAGACCTCAAAACTCAAGAATGTATACATGCATGCATGAATTCACTCTCAAACTCAACTCTTTAAACCAATTCTTGACTTTAAACTCTAAATTACCATGAACCATGCAAGATACAACTCAAATCCATAATTAAGAGGAAGAACTCCCTACCTTAAATCTTGAATTCTAGATGTAGGAGCCTAACTTCTCAAATTTCCTTCAAATTCTCCTAAGTTCCAAGCAAAACTCCTTGTTGAATTCAACGTCTCCCAATTCTCTCCCTCACTCTCACGTTTACAAGAAGAGGGCTGAAGTGTGATGTATCAAACATGTGTGAAGTGTGAAAAGTAGTGGCCTAGCATTAGCCCACCCAATGGCAAAATGGTAGTAAATACAAACTAATGTAATTGAACTTTATTTAATCTAATTAAATCATTCCAAATCAAATTTTAATTAAATCTACCATAAAATCACATAAATTCTAATTAACATATAACACTAATCAATTTCTGAATCGGCCGCCGATAAGGTCTTCAATTCGCAATTCGAAACTAAAAACATGAACAGATCAATTTATGACAAACAGATAGAAAATGCAATCAAGCAACATACTCATGCGTTCAGTTCAGAATTTTGGTCTGTTCAATTACATATCATGCTTAATCATAGATTAGCACTAATCAGAGGTGAGGGTTGTCACAGAACATTAGCACCTTCGAATGAGTTAAAGTGCCATTTGATCAAAAGAATGCCGGGGCTACATATTAAAGGACAATGAACACTATCTTTCATGATCTCATTAGAGAATATTTAGAGTGTTACATTGATGACATTGTAATAAAATCCTAGTCCATGGAGGAACATTTGGTTCACTTAGAAGCAGCCTTCGAAAGAATGAGAAAGTTCAAGTTGAAGCTTAACCTTCTCAAATGTGCTTTTGGTGTATCAGCCGGAAACTTTTTGGGCTATGTAGTACACAAAAAGGGAATACAGATTGATCAGAATAAAGCCAAAGCCATCATTGAAGCCAAGCCGTTATTAAGTTGAAAGATGAAAAGGAGTTTGTGTGGACAGCAGAGCATCAAGCAGCTTTCAAAGGAATTAAAGCATACTTGGCCAAGCCTCCAGTGCTGATGCCACTAAAGAGTGATAAGCCCTTAAAGTTGTACATTGTTGTAACAGAAGACTCATTGAGAGTTTTCTTAGCCCAAGACAATGAAGAAGGCAAAGAACAAACAGTTTATTACTTTAGTAGGTTTTTAAATTCTTGTGAATGTAAATATTCAGTTATAGAAAAACTGTGACATGCATTGTATTTTGCTACAATGAAATTAAGATACTATCTTTTGCCTACAATTGTTTTGGTAATTGCAACCACGGATTTGGTTAAGTATATGTTATCTAGACCTATGTTGAGAGGAAGAATTGGCAAATGGATACTAGCCTCATTAGAATTTTATCTAGAATATGTCCCCCAAAAAGCAGTAAAACAGATCATTCATGTCAGACAGAAAGTCAAGAGATAATGGATCTTGGTATGGTTAATATTGAGCCATGGCAAATGTGGTTTGATGGATCAAAAGCCAATGGTCTAACTAGAATTGATGTGGTGATTAAGTCACCACACATGGTTTCAGAGTTGATGAAATTACTTGTTCCAATAATCAAGCTGAATATGAAGCTTTAATAATGGGACTGGAAATGCTTATTGGATTACAAGCTCATACAGTTGATATATTTAGAGATTCTCAATTGGTGGTCAACCAAGTGAAAAGAATTTTCAAATGTCAAAGTGCAAGCATATTGCCATACTATGTTGTTGCATTACATTTTCTTTCTCAGTTTTAGATAGCAAATGTGACTTATATCCCAAGATTCATGAATAACAAAGCCAATGATGTAGCTCAGAAAGTTTTGAATTTCTGGAGAAGGGATGACACTCAAATGAACATAAGTCTAGCAACATATCAAAAATTAATGCCACCCTTAACTAAAAGGAATATGGTGTTAGAAATCAATCATAATAACTTACAAGATCAAAATTGGAGGCATCCAATAATGCAGTACCTAACTGGCTCATCTTCGAAAGCCAGCAGAAAGATCAAATTATAATCTATGCAATATATAGTGTATGGTAATGCTTTTTTACAAAAGGGGAGCAGATGGGTTATTATTGGAATGTCTAGGGCCAAAGGAGTTATTGACAGCCATGGCTGAAGTTCATGAAGGCATTTGTGGTGCTCATCAGCCTGGTGTGAAGATAAGATGATTGCTTCGAAGACATTCCTATTATTGGCCATCCATCCTTAAAGATTGTATAGAGTATGCTAGAGGTTGTCAAGCATGCCAAAAGCATGACATGATAAGACATGTACCAATAACTGATTTACATGCAATTGTAAAGGCTTGGTCATTTAAAGGATGAGCTATAGATATGATGGGGAAAATACATCCACCCTCTTCAAAGTACCATTGTTTCATCTTAGTGGCCACAGACTACTTCACTAAGTGGGTCGAAGCTAAACCATATAAGACCGTAGACCAAACTGAAGTTATTGGATTTATTAAAGATCTGATTCACAGGTTTGGCATCCCATAGACCATAACTGTGGATAATGGGACTGTATTTGATAGAAATATGGTAAAGTCTTTCGCGGCAAAGTTTAGAATTAGCCTTGTTAATTCTACCCCCTATTATGCACAAGCAAATGGTCAGGCAGAATCATTCAATAAGTCTTTGAAAAAAGGAATACAGAGAGTTATGGAAGACAATCCTAGGGATTGGCATAACTTGTTGTTGGATGTATTATGGGCTTATAAGACTTCTCCAAGATCAAGTACATGAGTTACTCCTTATGCCTTAGTATATGGGCATGATTCAGTGTTACCTATAGAAACTAACATTAAATCCTTGAGGGTGAGATGTCAGGATCAGTTAGTTCCTGAGCAGTACCATCAGAGCATGTTCTTGGAATTAGAAAATGTGGATGAAGCTAGAATTTTGACATTAAATAGCATTCTTTTCCAAAAGAAGAAAATAACCAAAAACTATAATTAGAAAGTCAAGCACATTAGCTTTGATGAAGGTGATTTGGTATGGAAGACAATACTCCCAATAGGAATTAAGAGCCATAAGTTTGGCAAATGGTTACCTAATTGGGAAGGACCATATCAAGTTCATAGAGTCTAGCCTTGGAGAGCATACCATTTGAGAAATTTGAATAGGTATGTACACCCTAAGAAAATTAATGGCAAGTACTTGAAGCCTTATTATCCCACTGTATAGGAAACACAAGGAGTATAGTAAATGCTAAACAAGAGAAACATGACAACACTTAAATAATAAATAAAGAATTCATTTCATAAGGAGTTAAGTACATGCAGCCATGGATTGGCCCAAAAGTCAGTACAATGTTTCAGTTGTTCCTTTACAATTGATTCTTTACTCTTAAGGGATGGGAACAACTGGATGACTGTAGTCATCTTCTGCATTCGATTAGCCAGTCCTTGGTTGGTGATTTGCAGGTTTGTGGCAGTTCGATCCAAAGCCAAGTTAACTGCTGATAACTTTTCCTCTAGTTGAGCTTTCTTCTCCAAAAATTGGGCTCAAAATTGGGAGACAGAGGAATATTGTTCTTTCAATTCAGATACCTCAGCATGTATATGGGAAACAAATTCCTGGTCTCTTAACAATTTCTCCTTTGTAGCTTTGGCAACATGGCAGATGTTGACATAAAAGTGAATGGTAGCTACTGCCTAAGACAAGTGACTAGAAATAACCATGTTGGATTGTTTAGTGACCTTGTAGTACTGGAGAAAACCATTCTTGATAATACGTCTTTGAAAGGCTTCAAATGGAATCCTCGAGAACAATGTCAGCAACTCCAAACAGATGCCCAAATCTAGTGAAGGTGAGAAAGCCCTACTGATGGTGAAAGAGCTCTAAAAAATTTTCAAGAAAGAATCAGCCAGAACCAATGGCTCAGTTTCATTACTGGCTGTTGAAATAGTAAAAGGCATGTCAAAAAGGCTAGCCAGTCTAGCTTCGAAAATATTCATTTCTTCCATTGACATTGGTGGTGTAGAAAGGGCTCTAGTAGAAGGAAAAGATGGCTGCATAGGGATAGGAGAGGAGGATGAACTGTCTCTAGCAGTTTCCATAGTCCTGGCCACTAGAAGGTCAAGAGAAGAAGGACTGGAGTTGGATAGTGATAGTGGACAAAGAATTGGTGAGCTACCAGTATTTTCTCTGAGAGAATAAGCTATCACTGGAGATGAAATAATAACTGGGATCTCCTCATGAGGGGAAAGAGCAACAAGGATTGCAGGGAGAATAAATTGGGCTGAGTTAAAGGTTAGAAGAGGAAGGTATGGAGTTAAGTCGAAGGATAAAGATATAGGAATGCTTTGCCTCAAAAAATGTGTGAAAAGTGTAGAATCAGGGAATGAGAGTATTGCTTGAATGGGCTCTACACTTAGAGACACTTTAGTGTCAGTCTTCTTTTTCTTTTTTGAGGATGCTTCTAATAGTCTTTTAACTTCAAATGAAACTGAAGAAGTCCTTATCGAATGAGAAGGTAAAGTAGTTGTTGCTGCAAAAGAAGAAATACGAAGCAACGTTAAGTTTCAGTATCAAAAACTTGAGAAAGAAAACTGAGACACAAAAGGAAATTACTAGTTTCAAAAGTGGTAGCAAAAAACTGCGAAGGGTATAATGTTCAGCAGTTTGTTGCCTCCTTGCAGTTTTTCTTTAGAGTGCATTAGCAGCAGCAGCTTCATCCCTAAGCATTTGCTGTTGTTTCATCTTCTCAGCCCTCTGGAATACAATGATCTCTTTGGAGTGTTCCATTTCCACTGCTTTAGTAGATACTTCATGAATAGGATCCCCAGTGAAATCAGAGAGAGAGACTGCCATTTTCTTTTTTCTTTTTAATGTTGTCTCCTGCTCTTTCTCCGCTTCCTCTTCTCCCACGTGAGCCTTAGGTACCTCATCTTCAGGATCAACCAGAGCTTTCTTTTCCTTTGTTATTGTTGCTTGCTCTTGAGGAGATTTAAAGCTTGAATTCTTTGAGGGGAGTCTCCCTATGAGGCACCTACACCACCTACACCAAAGAAGGAACTATAAGTAAAAAGCAAAAGCATCATAAAGAAAGAGAAAAGAAAAGAAGCAGCAGTGCATACCTTTCTCCGAGCAACTCGAGTGACTCTAGGAGGAGGGGAGGTAGCAGGAGTAGACTTTATAGTAGCAGGGGTAAGAGCTGGGGTAGCATGAGGAGTAGAGGAAGTAACAAGTCTAGTCCCTTTGGACTTGGCTGGAGGCACATCTAGTACCACTAATAGATCTTGTGGAGAAATGGCTAAGTACACCTCCATATTGGCCATCCACCAACTCTGGTATCTTTTCAGTATGTTGCTTCAGGAAATGAAGGGTAAGTATTCAAAATCAATTAAGTCTTGGATGAACTTAGAGGTTGCCTCTTCTAATCTGGATCTGGGAACTTTCAGTTCTTTGTTTGCAAGGTTTGAGTTGGATTGACTATAGAGAGGGATAGGGATCTCTTGAGAGAGTCCAAATTGCCTAGCAAATTGGGCAAGGCAATAGGGCTCAGAGATACACTTATAAGCTCCGGAGTTCATAGTGCCAATGAATAGCTTCCTTGGGATCAAAATAGAAGTCCACATACTTTTGTGCTGAGGCCTAGAGCAGGACCTATCATTCAAAAAGGTCCTTAACCAGGCTGGGCCAATATTGGCTTCGAAGTGTGAGAAGACGAGGAAACGGGAAGTTGGTGAAAGAAAGAAAAGTAGAAGGCAAAGTTGGAAGGATAAAGAGAGACATTGGCTAACTTCATGCCATAAGTGGTAGAGTTTGGTATTAAAAACTTTAGACACTTAGAACGCAAATCAGTGAAGTATGAGAAAAACCAAAGTTGGAGTATCCAAAATGGGCCTCCTTGATTGACATCCATGGGTTTTTCACAAAAAAGGGAACAAGCTCTGTAGACATGGCCCAAAGCATAAAGTGCTAAGGCCACCTGTTTATGCAAAACAAAGGCTTTGGCAAGAGGGGCAAACTTAGGCATAATCCTCTGAGAAGAAGTACAGAAGAGAAATTTGCAAAGCCAATACAATAAAAAGGAAAAAAATTCCCTATCAGTCATAGGGTTTTCCCTCTTGTTCTCAGCCTTGACAAAGTCACTATAGGATGAGTTCACATGGAGAAGAGAAAAAGAGATGCTGAGGTCAAGGTACTTTGGACCAAAGGAAGTACCAATAAGGGATAACCCTAATAGATGGCAGATGTGAAGAACAGTAGGAGCCATCATACCATATCTAAATTGAAAGAAATTGAAAGCAAAATTCCAAAAACAAAGAGCAGCATGTATTAAAAATGGGTCCTCCGAAATGGTAAACCTGGATAGTTGAAGGGCGTCGAAGAGGCAAAGTTCCTGGAGATCCACTGTTCTAGCAGGGACGACCCGATCATACCATTCCTCTCATTCTGGTCTTACTGTGGGCCAACAACGATGGGATTGGTTCACTCTTCAGCTTCCCCAATCAAGACTACCTTCATAAATGAGGCAATGGTTCTCCAAACGTGGGTAAAGAGCTGGAAGCTGAGTAGAAACCTCTTTAAAAATAGGCCCAAGCGCATATTCCTATTGCTCATGGTGACGGGGAATAAAAATACGCCCATCAATAGCACTTTTCTCGCTTGCTTTGTATTTCTCACATTTTTTAGCAATGATCCTTTTTAAGGCTACGGATAGACTCACATGTTCTACGACTAGTATCTTCGAGGAAGAAGAAGCCATTGACAGAAGTTTTCAAGGGACGAAGTTAGGAAAGAGGGTAAAGAAGATGAGAGGTCAATAGAGAGCATGAAAATTAAAAGCACGAAAGGAAAGGGTTTTAAACCTTTCTGTCCGAAAAATGCCCAATCAATTTAAATGGGTAGAATTCATAAAGAAGTACTGAAGGTATGGATACGAAAATTTTCTCTCAAGAGTGATAATTTGGAAGAGAAACGTATCTCAAACACTCATATTGGCTTCGAAATCAAATATTTGGCTTCGAAGCCAAGCTTTGGCTCCAAAGCCAGATGACAAACATCCAACTAGGGCTTTGAAAGCAGAAAGTTGACTTCGAAGCACGTTTCATACCTAAGAATACAAGAATGCTCAGGTATTTGTTTGCTTCAAGAGGATTAAAGACTTGCCTTTAGGTTTCTTGTTGAAAGTAAAATCTTTCGAAATAAAATTTGAAATACTCTACAGCTAGAATTTGTTTGTTTTAGACTTCGAAGTAGCAAAAAACTATTATTTGGTTAAGTAGTGAAGAACACAAAAGGACTCACTCTTTCAGAATAAAATAGTGCAATCCCTAAGGAAAGTTTTCATACTTCGAAACACGTAGAGTATTTTTTTTGAAACAAAGATAGTTAATTCAAAGCTGTTGATAGTGTTAACCATATGATTGGAATGAAAAGACCTAAGGCAAGGATTGTCAATTATACTCCATATGTTGGGGAAGTTCAAATTAGGTTTCCAGTATTCCATTGGAAATGTTCAAATCAGGTGTCGAAGGACAAAATTGGTAAATTCGAAGCTCTGATTTTATTTTCTTTAGGCGAATAAAATAAAATCAGACCATGCCGAATAAAGAAAGGAAAACCTAACTTTATTAATATGAAAGTAATTATATTAGAAAGCCTTCTTGGCTACAAATTCAATTTTATAAAAATAAGGAATAGAAAGAATAACAAGGTCATGGAATTTGTTCCAACAGTAGTAAATGAATTTATGTTTCTTTTTTTATTTTGTCCTCTATCCTCTCCAAGCTGGGTTGTTGCAGTTGATATGTTCTTATTTGATCTCATCCATATCTAGATCATCCCAGTATGCAAAATCTTTATTCTTGAAGTCATTATATTTGTCGATAAGGTTCTTTGCTTCATATGAGGTGTGAATTCAATGGCCTTAGATTTTGTCCAAAGATTGAGTGGTAGCCAAAGAAGTTTGGTACCAATGAAGAAGCAGTGGGAGTTTATCCAAAAAACATCTGAAGTTCTGCTTGAGCAATGGAGTTGAGGACATGACCCCGAGTCGTAATGTCACAAGCCCATCGAAAGTTCTTAAGAGAAATATCACATCCAAGAACATTGAAGGGCAAGTAAAAAAAGGCTACAAGCAGATATCGCTTAAATATAGTGGGGAGAGCTAGAGGTTGGTAGGAAGGAAGAAACTGATTCTCAAAGAGAGTAAGTCTTAGTTCTTCCATCCAGTGAGGGTTTTGAGGACGAGAAGGCGCAGGAGGATCCATCCCAAAGGAAGAAGGGAACTGGGGGTTATTTACACATTCAAGCCAGCCAGAAGAGCAAAATTTTTCCCTCTGGGCTAAGAATGATGGGTTGTATCCTTGTGCTTCCTCTGGATGAGGAGTGGCTCGCACTATCTTTATAGGCGTGGAAGATGTGTACCATGCTATAAGTAAGTTGTCTTCCAAACTGCGTCGGCGATCGATGGATACATAGGGGTAAACCACCAAGCTCCGAGCGAAAAAAGGAAAAGACAAAGGATTAGCGAATTCTACGAATCGATGGTTAATTCGCTCTCTTAGCTTAGATTCATTAGGTTTTGGCCAACTTCTCCAGCCTGAAGCTTTAGAAAAAGAAGAGAAAGCCGCAACCTCATCCCACGCAGGCAGAATAAGAGCTTCTAATATCCATTTTTACAAAGTCTTGGACTAAAGAATTGTGAACAATAGGTTCTTGATCCAAAGGTCGATGATTTGCAAAAGCTTCCGTGACTTGAATAAATGGAGATGGATAGGTGTGGCTAATGAATGCATGAAAATTCTTTCAAGGGCGAACATCATTATCTAGCAACTCTTCGTATGCTTGATCTATGTCAGAGAAGGTTTGTTTGGCCATGCGAACTATATCAGTCTTTTCGAATGCTCAGATAGTGGAAAATATTCAAAGTGTAGAAACGAATTTAATGTAGTCGGTTGCAGTTCTAAGAAGATGCAAAGCCCATGCGTGTCCTAGGACGTAGGTAAAGTGCTTTGATCCACTAATATCACCAAGTATTGGGTATATTAGTGCGGGGGGTAATGTTGGCTTTATAATTTGTATAAGCCAATCACAATTCAACACGTGGCGTGAAAAGAGCAATTTGGAGAGTTAATACAAATTGCCAATCATAGTCAGACACGTGTCAACTCATATTGGTAATAATGGGTCTACGTAGCACTGGAATTATCGAGGGATATAAGGTGATGTGGCCTAACGGTTACTCACAAGGTTTAAATTCAAAATCATGAGGAAAGCCTAACTGCAAATATGGCGTAGTGGGACTGACTGTGAAAGAGCATGTTCAGCAATCATGGAGGGACATTTCGACGATTAGAAGCTCACTTCGACAGTTATCATTGAGAAGTATAAATAGCAGAAAAGGCCCCAAAAAGGAGGATCCAGACTCAGATCAAAAAACCAGTTTTATTTACTTTATTTTCCCTTCCAGTTTTTACAGTTCTTTACATTTTTGTACTTCAAATTTCTGTATTGCACTTCATTCATAGGAGTAGTTTCAAATAGCTTGTTATTGTAAACCTCTACGAGACTAGGTTAGATCATTGTAAGTTTTTCATTTTACTTAATGAAATTCTGAAATTATTCTTTACTTAGTTGTTATTTACTAAATTCTCCTAAACAAGCCATTAGTAAAAGTTCTCTTCATTGAGACTGAAAAAACTAAAACACAATCGTCTGATAATTGGTTAGCAATTAATCTTCTGTAAGGACTGATTGATCCTTACTGACATGTTTAAAATTACAACACTAACCTTCGAAAGCCAAAAAACTAACAAATATATAGATAAATAGATAGATAGATATATATAGATAAATTATGGGATATATCATTATTTAAAATTTATAAATTATGGGATAAATCATTATAATTTTAATTTTAACTTAATGGATTGGTTTCTATATTTACTGCCCCTCAAATTTAAATTTTAAATTGGATTAGTATACTTTCTATTTTTTATTTTATATATTTGATATATTTTTTATTTGAAAGTCATAAATTAAGAGATATTATTTATTTATTTATTTATTACTTGAAGGAGAGTTATAGAAGATTTTTTAATTATTTAAAATTAAAAAATTAAAAAATTTAATTTGAGTTATTGAAACTCTTACCAAATTTGTAATTAAAAACACGCTTTTACTTATAGATTGATGATGAGGATAACCCACCGCCGCCAGCAACCGACAGAAGTTTCCATAATAAAGTCAAAAAAAAAAAAAAAAAGAAAAGAAAAGAAAAAGCAAAAAAATCATTTTAAGAAAAGTCTCACATTGTTTGGTTTAGTTTCACAAACTAAAAACTAGATTGTTAAAAATATAAAAAAATAAAACACGCATATTTTTATATAGTTTCTTTCTTTTTCGGTTCCAAATTAATTTTTAAAAATTTAAACTATTTTCTTGTATTTATTTCACCAAACTAATTTTATTTTTTTGAAAAAAAAAAAATGTTCTAAAAACTCAAAAAAATAACACTCATCTTTTCCAATTCATCGTTTACAATCTCGTGTTGAATTGTACACTTGAATTGAATATGTCTTTAGTCTGTTCGTGGATAAGATCACAAGGTTATATTTCAATTGCTAACATTCAGATGGAGAATTATTGCTATTTTTATTTATTTTTTTATTTTTTTTTTCACGAAAAGTAGTTTGGTGAAAAAGTATATGTTATTTTTCCATATTTTAAAATTTTTTGAGGTGAAAATATTTTTTAATTTAAAACTTTTTTTTTTGTGTTATTTTTTTTGTAAACTATTTTTTAAAAAAAACAAATTATAAAAAATAGAATAATGCTAGAGATCATGAAAAAAAATCATAAAAATGATCATAAAAGATTCTCTACCGTTAAATTACACATACAATAAAATCTCACACATTAATCAAAGGATAAAAAATCTTCATGAAGCATTTCATAATAATTTTTTTCATAATTCCTAATATTATTCTAAAAAATAAGCTATGAAAACTCAAACAAATAGAGCCAGAGCCCTGACTTCTAAATGCACCTTAAAATTATTTTTGAACTCTCCATTTATTTTAACAACAAAAAAAAATTCAAACTTGTGCTTCTCTTTTTGAACGACACATAATCTCTTACCTTTCAAACCCTAATCACCATCTCCTACACCTCTACCACCACCTCCGACCGTTACAAGCCTTCTCTTTGATCCTCTTCCCTCCTCTCACTTAAAATTATATTTTGTTTTTTTCCTTCAAAACAAACTCGAACTAATTTGATATAAAAGAATTTTAAATATTCATTATTTTTATATGATTTTCTATGTTTGGGGTAACAATGAATTTTGAAAATTTAAAAATATATACATTTTAATAATTTTTATCAAATTAATTAATATTTAAAAAATAAAAAACCCAAAATTGAAATAAACTTGTGATCTTAACCACAAACATGTTGATTAGGATATATTCAATTCAAATGTAGTATTCAACACGTGATTGGGATTGATAAGTTGCATTGTCTTTTCTCTGGTCCATCGATTGAATTAGAATGTGTTTTTTTGACATGTGCGCTTTCGTACGAGTCTTTGCTTTCATAATTAGATTTTTTTATTTTGTAAGATATTTTATATATATTATTTATAAAAAAAAAAATGAAGTCAATGTAATAATCATAACTTATTTAATTTAGGAGTATTTTTTTTAAGGTCCTTGATATTATGATTTTATAGTATAAAGGACATCAACTATTTTCATGATGTCTAAGGTCCCTCAACATCAATCCAAAGAAATTTCAGTCTAGAGAAAATTCAACCAGAGAAAATTCAATCCAGAGAAATTCTCTGATCCAAACCAGAGAAAATTCAATTCAGAGAAATTTAATTTTGTCTAAAATTTACCTCTCATTCTAGCCAAAATGAGGTGTACAGTTCTAGAAACCACAATTCATGAGAGACAGAAAATCTTCCTGTGGAGGTCAGTCTCAGCAAAAATCCAAATAGACTTCTCTGAATGTCCCTTCTACGGAGCGGAACCTGAATTTGCAGTCCATCTGTTCTTCTTATGCAAACCCATCAAGATGATTTGGTTTGCCAAGTTGGGTATTAGGACAGATGATTTCTCCCACCTATCATTCTCAGATTGGATCAACCATATTCTTACTCCACCCTTGATATTTGGAGTTTCTCTTCCAAGCAAGTTAGATTTTGTGCTTTTTGCAGTAATTCTCATGGAAAAAACTTGGCTTCGGAGAAACAGAGCCATCTTTTGCTGTCCAAAGGTTGAACCAGAGAAATTTCAAAATTTCTCTAGACTCCCTAAACCCAAAGAAATTCTCAGACAAACATTTCTAGAGATTCTCCCACCCAGAGAATTTCTCTGGACTCCACAACCCAGAGAAAATTCCTAGCCAGAGAAATTCTCTCAACCCAAAGAATTTCTCCGGGCATGACCAGATGCAATAGCTGAATTGAAATGCGGTGATACAGTCACTCTGCCGCCAAAGTATGCCTAAAGATTCAACAAACTATCTTGAATCACTACTTAAACATAAAATTCATTGGAACATGATAACTTGATTTTTTGTGTTCCATAAGAGCATGCATCAAATGAAAAACTTGCATGGCTGCCCAATCAGGATAAACATGAATGTTGGTCTGATCCTTTGAATTTTCTCTGGGTTGAATCCAGAGAAAATTCAAATTTCTCTGGGTTGAATCCAGAGAAATTTGAGAAATTCTTGGAGTATAAGCTCCAAGACAGACCACAACCTTGCAGTTTCAGTAGAGTTGGATCCTAATTTGCGTGTTGAAGCTTCGTTGCAGTCTGCCAAGTACTTTCCAGTAACGTTTTCAAGCCTCGGATGCATAACAACGTAGCAAGTCGTCGCAGCGGCCTAAACAAAAATTCAAATTCATTAACACACTTGCACCTACTATAAATACTTACAATAAGATATACAAATTAAGTGTATATCATCAAAAAATTGAGCGAGTGATTAATAAACACTACCTGAGGAATTGTCTTCAATAACTTGAAAGCCAAGAAGAATACCAGATCTGCATATTTTATCACTTCAATTTTACAACCTCAACACTCAACTAGATGCGCATATATATATATATATATACATGAATCTCAGGTTTAGAGAATAGTAGTGACCTGTTATGAGGTCGGGTCGCGGATCCGGGCGGCGCGAAGGTATGCTGCAGTGGCGGAACGGAGGAAGGAGCCGGAGGAGAAGGTGTTGAGGAAGAGGTCGTAGAGGAGGGTAGAGAGGGGGGTGGAGGAGTTACCTTGGATCTGGAAGACAGTGGGTGAGAGGAGAAGAGAGAGAGAGAGTAGAGTAGAGACAAAGAGTCAAATTTCTCTAATATATGTTTAGGGACCTTAGACATCAAAAAATAATTTTGTGGATCTCTTCCATTATAAAAAAGTGGGAGAGGGACCCTAGACCAATTTTCCCTTTAATTTAACATATTTATTACTCAAAAAATAAGTAATTTATTTTTAAAAATACACTTTTTATTTTTTTTAATTATCAAAATAAGACCCGTAATAAATTTAAACTAATATAGATAACATCATAGACTAAAGGAAAGCTAGCTCACAAAACTATATATGTGTATACAGCTCCGCTATGTAGCTCGAAACCATGTGGCTCGAGTGGCCCGAATTTTATTTTTTATCTGCTATGTGCGTGTGCTCAACTCAACTTCCACACCTACACATTTCATTTGTATAAAAAAAAAAATAGAAGAAAAAAGCAGAGTATAGAGAGAGAGAGAGAGAGAGAAGCACCGTCTCCTTTGTAACCTAGAGGAATAGCGATAAAGCTTTGTAGTGGAACAGTGAGAGGAGCGGGTAACAGACTTGTGTGCCGCCGCTTAGCACCGATCTGGGTCCAGATGGTTGTGGACCGAGACCATAAAGATTATCAAGTGAAACAAAACGACTTGCATCGCGTGCATCCCCAACAAAAAGCTTCTTCAATGACTTTGTACTTCTTACCTAGAAGGATGCGAATCTGGGGAAGAAGAGGAATGGTGGATTGATGGAGAGGAAGATCTATGCGAGTATAGAGGAATTGAGGGATTGTCATCAGCTACTATGAATGTGATTAATTGGGAAAACAGGGGAGGAGGTGGAAAAGGGGTTGCTAATACTGTTTTGGGTTACAGACAGTACTGAATTCCATTGTTTGGTTTCATCTTCAAATTTGTTAAAGATTTTCAGATTTTTTTTTTTTTTTTGAATCTTTTATTTTTGTTTTGAGTTCTCAGAGATCGTTTATGAGATCTCTGTTTTTGGGTTTCCTTCAGATTGTAAAGCTTTCATTTGAGTCTGATAATAATAGAATTGGAGACCATACTTCCATGTAACATTGAACAAAGCCCAACAGGAATATTTGCAATCAGTATGTAATATGTTCATCAAATCAAAAAAATAATCCAGCACCACTTCTTTTGTTAGATGATTATCCATTAATTCAATATCATTTTCCCCTTGTATTTCAGGTCAAACCATCCAATGCTACATTTTTATGCGATCATTTTCTATGGTGCAAATGATGCCCACGAGGGCCATGACCATATCGTCTCTTACGCGAAATCCTCGTCCTTGCATGCTACTTACTATGTCAGATTTCTCATAAACATTTGTTTAAGTAATTCCTTTTTCAATATTGCTACAGAACCATTGCAAGAATGTCACCACTCAAGTTCATTTCCTTCATATCTTGTTCCTCACCATTAAGCATTACTAGCCTTTAAAATTAGACTCAATACTAAGTTTCCTGCACTAGGCAGATGTTTATCACACAACAGGTCATGAGCACTGTTTCCCTATTCCAACCCAATTAAAAATGATGGCAATGTCCCCCACAATCCCCAACATTCACAAAACAAAGCAAAAGCAGAGAGAGAGAGAGAGGCAGAAGATGAGAAAGCTTCCATGGATAAGATATAGAAAATTTTGTTACTCAGTATTTTGCCAATAACTCCAATAGTTCAATCAACACTTATATATATAGGCTTGTGCCACAGAGGTCGGGGATGAGAGATTTGGGATAAGGGAGATCTGCTGAGCGGTGAGAGTGATCTGGAACGAGAGAGATCTGCTGAGAGGATGAGAGCTGCTGTTGTTTCAATGGGTTTTGACTTCAGATAGAGGTAGAAAGTAAAACATAGAAAGGAGAGAGAAAATATTGACATAAATATATTTGACTCATTTTGATTGAGTTTCGGGCCACTCGAGCCAGAAACTTTCGAGCTACGGAGCTTTTTCCTATGTGCATTTATATTCTAACAATGCTGCTAGAGACCTCAGGACCCCCACTGATATTTCATTGGCCAGTTTTTTTTTTTTTTTTTTTTTTTTGTCTTTTCTTCCAATCACCAACCCCCATGTGGGGGTGGGGGTGGGGGTGGGAATAGGGAGAAAAGGGGGTCTGGGGCACTTTCCATATACTAATCAATCTTGCTGGGGACCCCTAGTGGGGGGTGACCCCAGCACCCCCACCTCTACGTGGGGGGCTGTGAGAGCCAGACCAAAAAAAAAAAAATTATGCCAATCAAAAAACAATGGGGTTGGTGGGGGTCACCCCCACTGGGGGTCCAAGGCATTATTGTTATTCTAATTCCCTTGTGACTTTACTCCCTTTCTCATTAATCCAATAGGATAAGCATAGGCATCGAAACATTGGCTCGTCTGGTTTGGCTTTATTTTTTAGGATTTGGAAAAAAACAACTAACTCATATGGTCGGGTTAGGCTAACATTTTCAGTCCGATATATTAATGGGCTAGCCTTGGAATTATACTTTCAACCAAGCCCATCTCAGCCCGTTATTAAATTAATTAATTAATTAAAATATATTTAATATTTTTTTTTGTTGGGATATAGACTTTATTTTTATTAATTTTATTGAAACTCACATTTGTAGTTATATATGATTGAGTTTATTTAAAAAATTCTTCAATTTATAATGATATCAGTATATTTACTTAAGAAATATAATATGTAATCTACTTTAGTTATGGAATGTTTTAATTTTTTTTTAACATATAACTCAATGGATTGAATTGGGATTTATAATTATTTTTTGGATCAAGCTTGGACAGATGTAGAGGGTCGATGTTAGGTCTGGACTTGAGCAGACACAAAGTCTTTTATTATGTAGTGTCGGCCCGGTCCGAACTCGACCCGATGAATGCCCACCCCTAATGCAATATAATGAAAGTGTTTAAATTATAAATTTGGATAGAGATTTATTTTTTTTAAAATGTATTTTGGTAAATTTTAATTATATTTTACTCACATCTAATTCATATTCTTCTTTTAACTTCTTACCCAAGTTCATTATCCAAACACAATCTAAATTAAGGGTGGGCAACGGTTTATCCGACCCTCTCAAACCGCCCAACCCGCATATAAATGGGCGATTTCGCAAACATAATGCAGGCGGATGCGGTTTGAAATATGACAAATTTATGGGTTGCGGGCGGGTCGCGGTTTAAACCCGCAACTCACAAAAATCGCCAACACTTTAATTATTATTATTATTTTTTATATACCAACTTTGTAACTTTAACAAGAGCATCATTATATTCTCTACGACACTAGGATCCTTATTTTTAAGTGTTTCTCAACTTTCTTAATGCCGTAGAATTATCAAGTCCTAAACTTGATTTCTTATATGATTTTCATGGGTGACTCATCCACTTTTTCCTAATAAAATTTTCTTTCTAGTGGTCGATAGAGCTTCTAGTTTGATTATTAATTACTGAACTAGAAATTCTAATTGAGTACATCCTTTAATGCATTGATATACATTTTAATGCATTGATATACATTTTTTCATGACAAAAATGCTAGTGTAGGGTCTCTTTGTTTTGGATACTTTCATTTAATGCATTGATATTTAATTTTTATTTGTAAACTCATCAAAAAATTATTGTCAAATGATCATAAATATATAAAATGAATCTGATACCTAAATTCGAGGAAAAAAAAAACTCAAAATTTAATTTTTAAAGAAAAACGTGTAAACCACAGACCGCTCGCAACCGCCCGCACATTTGTAAATTCTATCCGCACAAACTGCAAACCGCACTGCGGGCGGTTGCGGATTGACTTTTTTCCAAACCACATAAATACAGACGAGTGAAAACCGAATCACAAACCACATAAAACCGATCCGCGAATACCCCTAATCTAAATTTTATTATCTGTATGGGTAATTTTAACCAGTGGCAACATTGAATACACTTCTCTATAAAGTGTGAATGAAACACAGCAAACGTACCTAACAAGGAACCACAATGTCAAAAGCCGTACACATCTGTCCATAATCTATAAATAATAGCTCCTCCCACGCAAATATTAATACACATCAACCAACCACACAAACAAACAAACCCTAAAATTCACAATGAAGAACACAAACAATCCATTCCCATTCCTCTCAACATTCCTAATCATCCTCTCTACCTTCACCACCACACCAAACCCAATCCACGTTGTCACAGCCCAAAACTCCACATCACCCAATAGTCCAGCAGTACTCGACACACAAAACCAAACCCTCCAAACAGGCCAATACTACTACATCCTTCCCGCCACCACCATCACCACCGGCGGCGGAGGGCTAAAACTCGCCTCCACCGGCCACAACGCCACCACAGCATGCCCGCTCGCCGTCGTGCAAGACCAAAACGAGCTCAATAAAGGCCTCCCGCTAACTTTCTCTCCTATCAACCTCACTAACGGCGTGGTCCGAGTCTCCACCGATCTCAACATCAAGTTCACTTCCAGGGCCGAGACAGTCTGTGATGGCGAGTCGAGCGTGTGGAGGCTCGATGGATCGCTAGGAGGAGAGAGGTTCGTGATGAGCGGTGGTGTTGAAGGAAACCCAGGTCGAGAAACGTTGAGTAATTGGTTTAAGATTGAAAAGTTTGATGATGATTACAAGCTTGTTTTTTGTCCTACGGTGTGTGATATATGTAGAGTTGCCTGTGGAGATATTGGGGTTTATGTTGATGAGAATGGAACAAGGAGGTTGGCGGTGAGCGAGGTTCCATTGAAAGTCATGTTTATGAAGGTCTAAAATCTAATTATTTGTTGGATTAATTTCTAACCATATATCATTGTGGAATAAGGAAGCCTATTATTATTATTTTGCTTCGTGTAATGTTGTAATAAAGATTGTTTTATGTTACAAATTACGATGAGTTTTCGAGTTGTTGCTTAGATACATATAAATGATAGAAAATCTTTAAAACATCATTTTTAATTTTTTTTTTTTTAATAACGTGACAATAAATTGAGTTTTAGAAGGTTAATTTTTAAATCAATTAATAGTTGACATCATTATGATTAAATTTAGTAGTCATTTGTCATAAACTAGACAGTACTGTTTGGGTTTGTTGAAATCGCTACATATTTTATCTTGATAATATGAATTGTACATTTTATAAATTACAACGTGTGACATCCATTAAAAATAAATAAATTATTGCATTTGTCTCCTAAAATATGAATGATATAATTTTTAAATAATATCTATCGTTAATTTTATTTGCAAATAAATGTTATAAACTAATAGGATTATAGTTATATTGATTTTTTATTTATTTATAGATAATGGAAACATTATAGCCTTAAAAATGAATAATTTAGTTCATTAATATGAGACTTATCTCATTAAAATAAAATAAAAAAGGTATTGTTGTGGAAGGCAGAAAGATTCTTCACATGAAATGCAGATGAGATGATCCTTCCTGTACTCTGCATAGCGAAACCAACTAGTTAATGGTCACTTTGACTAGATATGATTTGGAGGACTCTTCAACGATCAAGTCAGAAATATGATCGACTATCTAATATTTGTTTAGAAAGCAAGATTTTCTTTTTCCTTTTTGTTATCTCTCTCGCTTTTCCTTATTCTTTCTTTTATAGTGTTATCGTCCTGGCCTTAACCATTGGATTGGCATCTTCATCTACCAGACTTTGGTCGGGCAAGTGGCCAGATTGTTTTGATCCTTTCCTTTGCCATTGGATTATCTTGCTGTGTGCGGTTTAGACTATATCAGGCGTTTAGTGGCCAACTTGCCAATTGGACCATCCGCTTGATTAGGTTCATCGGATGATTGTGTTGTTTGCGTTGGTCAAGCCTATGCTCCTGTCTCAAACAATTATGATCCTTATCATTGATTATGAATGAATCTAAGAGTATCCCTGTATTCTACAGATCTCCTTTTATAAGGTGATTTTACTTAGGTTTTGATCACGTGATACTGTACCCTCTTCTGTCAGACCTATCAATGATTTGGGTCTTTCTTTTGATTTCGGTTGCTTCGTTGGACTTGGACTTTGGGCCTTGGGCCTTCACCTTTGGGCTTTGGGTCAATATTTTTACCCTTACACAATTGCCATTCAAGATTTTTAAAAAAAAAAATTAGAATCAATTTTCAACAATCAATTATGATATTAAAGATAACACTCTCTTTCATATTTTTTTATAATTATCAACCAATCATATCACTTAAACTTATGACCCCACCCATTACACAAATTACAAAAACTCAAAACTTCTAAAATTATGTCATATCATCTATTAATATATTAATTGATATATATAATATTATGGGTAAACTACTAATAAGTTCTAATAGTTAGTTTAATTCACATCAAATCCTATTGAAAATAAGTTCTAATAAAACCGTTGTTAAAAATAATTTTTTTGTGACGATTTTTTTAATTAGTGATTTTTTTGTCTTGATTTTTATAAATTGTCTCTAAAATTTACAATTAGTGGCTTTTTCAATATAAAATTTTCAAATTGTCCATGAAAGTTAAAAATTCGTAACATTTTTTTGTGACGATTTTTAAATTGTTGCTGAAATTAACAGTTAGTGACATTTTTTAATAGTATTTAATAAAAAATACCATTAATTTTTACAAAACCTATTAAATAATAATTCTACCTAATAAGACCTAACATTATTGATATCATTTTCCTTAAAAAAAATTAAGGCTCATAATAGATTCTACGGATCCAAATAATACCGTCAAGAAATGGGAAAGAAGCTGCACCCTCCACGCAAAAATGTGGCAACTATTAACACTATTAAAATTTCATTTGATTGTTCTAGAACTCCCCGCCATTAGCAAAATTTTATTTTTATTTTATGTGTTATTAATAACATGGAAAATTCTGCATACATATTTTAAAAAGAGGTATACTATATATACTTTTAATTATAATTAATTTTTAAATTATAATATTATTTTAATTATAATTTATATATCTCATATTATATTTAATTATAATTTTCTAATTATAAAATTCATATAATTTCCCTAATAACATAAATCAAATGGGTTATTGTAAAAAAATACAAGGTTACATTCTTTAACTATCCACGTGGCTTAAGCAAGCAAAGCTTCTAGTACCAGCGACCAACAACTGTATGCTCCAATAGATTACGATAATGGAGAGATGAGTCACAACCCACTATCGATTAATGGAATTTTTTAATTGTCACAATTTTAATTTAATGGTTATAGTCAATAGTTTAAATTATATTAATAGCCTTGTATTATTCTAGAGTCCTATTAAATTTAATATGCTTGACCCTTAATTTTGTATAACTGTGCAAAATTTTCAACATCGACTTAGTAGTGATTTAGAAAATTGATTAAAAGTTAATTTTTTTTTTATCATTTTATGTATAAAAAATATAAGAGATAATATAATTCAAAATAAATTAAAAATTAATTTTTTACTAACTTTTTAATTTATTCCTTAATTATTTCTCGCACTATCAAATCAGAGTACACTGAAAAATGTAAACGAATACTTGTGTGCCTAACTCTCACTCTACAGCCAACTCTCTTTGCATTTCTAATGTATTTATTTTTGGCCTATTTTAAAATTTTGGCTAAAAGCTAATATTTTTATTTTTAAAATTTTTTAAAGTTACACCACATCTTTATATTTTTATATAACTTTTAAAAAAAAATTAAAAATTAATTTTTAACTTATTTTTCAAAATAACGCTTAAAGTTTTTTTTTAAGACTTCTTTATCAATTTGTGCCTCCGTTTGGAAAGTGGGTTGGCTTTTTGACTTTTTGGTTATTTTAGTCTGGAGCTAAAAAGCCTGGTTTGGGAAGAGCTTTTTGACTTTTTTGATTTTTTTTGTGAGAGAGAAGTGTAATGATTATGGGTTAGATTTGATGTTTTGTTTTTTGTAGCTAAAATAACTTATTTTATTTTTTGTGACTATTCTAACCCCTAACCCACCAAAACCAACTTCCCAAACTATGCCTATGTTGGGTTGAAATTGAGAAATTAAATCCTTATTTACTGTTAAACTTTAAAAAATTAACTAGTAATTATAAAAAAATTAATAATCTTTTTTATAATCATGAAATTCTTGATCACCTAGTCCATAAGAAATCACATCTCCAAACTAGATAAGAGTGTTCATTATTTAATAATAAAAAAGTATTTTTTATTTTATTTTATTTATATAAAATATTACAACAAAACTCAATAAATTATAATTACAATAATGAAAATCATATACAACCTATAATTAATACAAATAAATAAAACTCACAGCCAGATGGAGAAATTTGAAAGAACTGAACTCTACAAAAATTCTGACCAATCAGATTAGCCCCGTTTGTTCAAGAATAAAAATTTTTTAAAAAAAAACAATTTAATTAGGTCCATAAATTTTATTATTTTTTTGTTAAAGGACTCCTAATCAAACAGAACACGTTAATAGCATTATTATTGAAATTTTAGCAAAACAACTCAAAAAAATACATTAATATGATTGTTACACTCCGTTTGTTTAAATGAATTTTTTTTTGATATGTTTGGGTGTTTGATACAATGAAAATGAAAGCTAACTAAAAATATTTTTTATACTCTAAAAAAATCAGTTTATATAGATAAAAAATAATTTTTACCTTTAAAAAATAAAAATAAAAAAATATTTTTTTAATTAAAATTTTACTAATATTATCACATTGGGGTGTTTGACAAGTTACTATTTTAATAGGTTATTTTAAATTTTAATTATTTTAGTAAGTTAAAATTTTTATGTATAAAAAGATGATAAGATGTGATATTTGTAAGAAAAAAATAAATGATTATAGGCTTGATATAATATTTTGTCGAGTAATGCTAGAGATCCCAAATATTGTACCAAAAGTTTTACCAGACCCACACAATGTGGGTCCCATGTGAGTCCCACACCCATGTAAGACATTTGATAAAACTTTTGATAGAATTTTTAAAACCTCTAACAATTTTGTATTTTATCATATTAACTATTTTACCTTATTTTATCTTTTTATAAATTTTAATAAAAATAAATAAAAAATAACCTTTGCCAAATAGGCCATTACTATTGCTACTCACACCGCCCTGCTCACCACGGCTATTGCCACCACCATTGCTATCGTTGCGGCGCTGCTCCACCACCTTCACCTTCATTTCACCACTACCATCATCAAACATAAATATATATATATATATATATATTTTTTTTTCTTCAGAAAATATTTTCTCAAAAAAAAAAATCATAAAAAATATTTTTCGCCTAAAGAAATATAGCGTTATTTTCTCTATTTCATTCATGTTATTCAAAACATAATTTTATTACAACATTTCACGAAGGAATGATAACTCAAATGAAAATTTCTAAAAAGTAAAGATTTCGATCGTACAATTGAATTCAGAACTCAGATCAGACCTTCTTAAACATGACTTTGAATGGAACATCACTCAACACCAACCTTCTCGTTCCAATCCGATCAACATAAACCCCAACATCTTTACACAAAACTTTGCACATCTCAGCAACCCCACACACATTTGGACAAAACGCAAGCTTATAAAAATCTTCATACCTTTCGATCTTAAACCAATTCCTCAACGTTCTTCGGCTAGGGTCTCCTTTAACACCCCCAGTCGTCACGAAGTACTTTCCAGTCGATTCGTCGAAGCTATCGAGCCTCCACACATTCGATTCCACACAGACACTGTAAGCCCTAGGTGAGGACACGATGTTGAGATCTGTGGAGACTCGAACGACGCCCTTGGTGAGGTTCATCGGAGAGAAAGTGGCGGGAAGGCCATAGTCGAGTTGCTCTTGGACGACGTCGAGAGGGCAGGTGGAGGTGGCGTTGTGGCCGGCGGAGAGAGTGAGTCCGCCGCCGCCGTAGCCGCCGCGGACCGCCGGGAGGATGAAGTAGTAGAGGTCTGTGCGGAGGCTTTGGCCGGTGGTGTCGAGTACCGGAGACTCTGCTGCTGCTGCTGATGCCGCACGGAGAAGAGAGAGAATAATTGGGAATAGAGAGAGAAAGAGGAATGCGAAGGGAGTGTGTGTTTTCTTCATTGTAAATTATGCTTTTTCTCTATGTCATAAGGTCTCTATTTATGCGAATTGTTAACACCAATATACAAAAAGTGTGTGCTTTGATTTGTTTAAAATTTCACTCGTTTGACTTATAAAATTCGGGGGCTAAAAAGTTTATTTTAGTTATAAAATAATAAAATAAATTAAAAAATTAATAAGATAAAATATCACATTTAAATTATAATCAGTGTGTTTAGTTTGAACTTTTTGAATTAAGTTTTTTGAAAATTGAGTGTTTTGATTTTCGGATGTTTTTGTTTTTAATGAATATTTTTAAAATTTTAAATATTTTTTTTTACTTTTTTAAGATACACCTTACTTAAATGTATCTAAAAAGTAAAAAAAATTATGAAAAAGTATTTTAAAAAATTAATAAATACGTAAAATACAAAAAATGTACTGAATTCTCATTTTTTATATATATTTTTTTAGTATTTAGTGAATTTTTAAAAGATTTTTTCACAATTTTTTTACTTTTTAGATATATTTATGTTAAGTATGTCTAAAAAGTAGAAAAAAATTTGCTTAAAATATTAAAAATATTCAGTAAAAACAAAAAAAAAATGAAAAACAAGAAAGTAGAATTTTCTGAAAAATATTTTTGAAAAAGTGTAACCAAACAAAGTGAATCATTTTATTTTTTCTTTAATTAAAATTAAAAAAATCAAAAAATTTATCTTAGACAAAACCTTTTAATCCTAAACTAAAATAGCTAAAAAGTAAAAAAGTTAACCCACATGACGAATCCATTGTAAAGTTTGTAAATTTTGGTTGGTTAATATATTTTATCGAATAAAATTTAAATCTTGATTGTTTGGTTTGATTTTTTAAAAATGGTTGTTAGATGAGTTTTCGTTTATCTTTATTATTATTATTATTATTTATATTTTAATTAATTTTTTTATATTTTTTAAATGTACCTACTCAAGATACATCTAAAAAGTAAAACAAATTAACTAAAATATTACGGAATATTGCTAAAAATAAATGAAAATTTGAAACAAAAATCTAGGTACATTTTTGTTTGAGTTTTCATTTGTTTTTAGTTAATTTTTTTTATTTTATATTTTAGTTAAATTTTTTTACTTTTTACTAAAATATGAAAAAAAGGTCAATAAAGAGAAATGAAAACACATTTAAAAATAATTTTTAAAAATTATAATGAAACAAAGATGATTTCTTTGGGAATTAATTTTTATTTTTTTTTAATTTAAAAATTATAAATTAATTAATTAATATTGATTTTTTAAATTTGTAACTAGCATATAATGACATCAAAATAAGCATACATAAGCAAAAGGTAGGTAAAATCATCATTTCTGCTCCTAAATCCTAAAGTCATATGAAAAAAATCGCTCGGTTTCATACCACTGTCATCTTTGTAGGATTCAATCGATAGTATGAAGTATTCATGATGTAGATTTTATAATAAAGACCGTTTATTTAAAATATTAATTTGATTAAATATTAATAAATAAATAAATTAAATTTTATTTTATAAATTAAATGGTTTAAATTCAAGCCATAGCTGTCATCTATTTTAAAAAATTAAATAAAAATTTTCACGTATTTAGTAATATTTAATGAAACTAAAATTTTAATTTATGAAACAAACAATTCAAGTTATCATTATAAATCCATGATAAAAACCTACAAAGTTAAATTTTAAAATAAATTCATATAATATATGGAGGATGGCCATACGCGTATCCAGCAAATTCATTTTCATTCCTATAAAATTGGTATAATGGTCACAATAATCATGCTTATTTTGAAGTGTACTCTTAAGTCTAATTTTTGGTCAAAAATCGACCACTAATGTTAATTTCAATTGGTCCTTCGTATGGGCTATCTATTGTCGGTTGTGACTTCCTTCTCCATTGTTTTTTTGTAGGTTATATTATAAATTTCTCCTAATTTTTGGAATAGATGGGTTGGTTTGGTTTGTGTTTTAAAATATATTTTTGAAAAAAAAAAATTTCAAAAACATTTTGGTTACAAATTTTTTTAAAATTCTTTCTCTTTATTATATATCAATCAATCACTTTTTCTCTCTCATATCTCCATCTCAATCACTTTTTCTATCACATACATTTACTCAATTATAACAAAATATCAAATCATGCCAACTCTCAAACTTCAAAATTATTTTCAAAATATACAACTAAACAAACTAACAAAATTTCTAAATTCTCTCTCCCAAAATTTTCTTTTTTGAAAATTCTTCTCAAAATAAAAACCAAACACGCCTGTTGTTTTTGAGTTAAAATATTCAATAAAAACAAAAAATACTAACATAGTTAATAAGATAAAATATCACATCATACATATTAATTAATTATTTTTTCTCTCACAATCATCTATTCAATTACAAAAAAATTCCCAAATCATCCCAAATATAGAAAACATATGTGGTGCTTTTGGGGCATCATGTGATACTTTTGAGACATCACGCAATAGTACTTCCACTAATCATTATACATTATATTTCATGTTTTTTTTAATTAACCAACAGAAAATCGTGATTCATACTACCTTCACCAATCAAAATACCACTGGGGCTTCACGAGTCTGTACCCTTAGGACTACCAAATAACTTCTCCAAAACACAACTTTTTTCTATCAAAATTTTGACACAATACTCATATGGGTGTAAAACCTACACTCATGTCAATATTTGATAAAATATTTAGGATGCCTAACATTTTATTTTTTTATTTTTTATTGGGTTTATAAGAGATAACATCACCAGTGTAAATAGTGGGTTATTTTGAAAAGATGATTAAAAATTGACTATTGATTTTTTTGGCTTTTTTTGAAAAAAAAAATGTGTTAAAAATATGAGAGATGATATGTAAGGTCCTGGTATTGCACATCGGGAATGGATGGAGAGTTCCTAGGCTTTAAAAATAAAAACTTGAACCTTTATATAGCATCGAAACCTTTTCCCGAGTGATAAAATCCCTAACAAAACTTCACAGTTAAGCGTGCTTAGACTAGAATAGTTCTGGGATGGGTGACCCACTGGAAAAAATAAATCCGTATAGAAATGTCCATAGTGAAGAATATCGATGACGTGTGAAGGGTTGGAGCGTTACAAATGTTATTAGAGCTGACTCTCCGAAATACCAAGTATGGGTCCTTGGTGTCTCTTGGCGCATATGGGCGGAATTGTGAGCTGACAGGCTACTGCACGGGGACGTACAGTCCTAAAAGGGGGTGGATTGTAAGGTCCTGGTGTCCCACATCAGGAATTAAGGGGGAGTTCCTAAGTTATAAAAGTAAAAACCTAAATCCTTATATAGCATCGAGGCCTTTTCCCGGGTGGTGAAATCCCTAACAGAACTCCGTAGTTATGCGTGCTTAAGCTAAAGTAGTTATAGGATGAGTGACCCATTGGGAAGAATAAATCTGTGCGGGCATGGCCCAAAGCAAACAATATTGATGACATGTGAAGGGTTGGGGCATTACAGATTATATCAAAGCCGACTCTTCAGATTGTAAGGTCCTGATGTCCCACATCAGGAATGGAGGGGGAGTTCCTAGGCTACAAAAATAAAAATCTAAACCCTTATGTAAGATCGAGGCTTTTTCCCGGGTGGTGAAATTTCTAATAGAACTCCGCAGTTAAGCGCGCTTAGGTTAGAGTAGTTCTGGGATGAGTGACCCATTGGGAATAATAAATTATTGCGGGCATGGCCCAAAGCGGACAATATCGATGACATGTGAAGGGTTGAGGCGTTACATGATATAACCTAAAAGGGATTAAAAGTTAGTTTTTGGCTACTAATTCACTTTCCAAAAGAGCCCAGTATAAATGATTAATTAAAAAGAGATTAAGTTATAAATGGTTGTCTCGTAAATCTATAGTTTATGGACAGCCAATAAAAAATTGCCAAAACAGCAAATTGTGGGACCCACTTACCTCTAGAGATGGCCACGAGACGGGTTTGAGGCGGATTTGTCATTCCCGCCCCCGCCTCTGCCCCCGCTAACAAACTCCACTTCTGCTCCCGTCCCACCCTGTTATGGGTGAAATTTTTCAACTCCGCCCTCGCAGATACCCGATATCCGTAGATATCCATCCACATTTTAAATAATCAAAAACAATAAATACCATTTAAATTCTTAACACACTAAATAATTTTTATATTTTCATATATATATATATATATAAACAGTAAGAGTTTTAAGATAATTATTTATTTATATTTAAACAAAATTATAATCTTTTAATTTTATTTTTTTGCATCTAATTATATTTCATATATATAGATATATTATTAATTATATCATGTCGAATTTGAATCGGGAGATAGGATATCCACCCCTGCCCCACCCCTACTACTAGTGATCAAAACAAAATCCACTACCTCCACATAAATGCCGGGACAAATAAAATCCGCTCCATTTAGACGAATATTAACGAACTCCAGCAAATCCCACTCAGTCCTGCAACTTTCACACAACCCTTTTCATCATTTAGACACACCGGCGAACACCATCGCCACAACAGCAAATTAGTGGGCTTCACAGACAATTTTTCTGTTGTTCCTTTCAATCTCTCCAGTCACCATCGAAACCCACCAAAACCCTTATTTCTCTGTAAAAATCCCTGCATGTATGCATTGATTTTTATATAATTAACTCTGTAATTGTGGATTAAGGAGGAAAATATGCAATTTAAATTAAAAAATGGTTCATAATTGGCGGAATGGATGATACATCAAATTTACAGTTTGATGCCGGTGAGGAAGAATTGTCAATTTGAAGGAAAGAGTCGCGTGAAAGTTGCTGAGACGAGGGTACAATCAGATAAGGGAGAGATTGGAAGAAAAGGAAAGTGGGTCTCACACTTCGCTGTTTTGGGACCTCCTTATGGGCTGTCCGTAAACTACTGATTTTGCGAGGCATTCGTTTACAAGTTAGGTTGTTTTAAAAGATAATTAAAAGTTCATTTTTAAATTTTTAAATTTTTTATTATTATTTTATGTGAGATGTGGCCACAATTGGGAATCACCCAATAATCACTCCGTAATTGGGGACATCATTTTTTGTAAGAATATTTGTAATTTTTCTTCAAGTGCGGTGAAGCCTAACCTAATGTATACATAAGTTCATGGGTTAGACTTTGGACTTTGCAGCTTCCAAGTTTGAAAATTGTTGAATCAATAAATTTTACTTAGAAATTTGGGTCTTTTTTTTGACAACAAAAATATTTTAGAGCTTTAATATAAGAGTTCTAATAGCTCTAATAGAAAGTGGGTCCTATTATGATGTAATGTTTCAATCTTGAAAAAATGTTTGGGACCTCTAATTTAGAGGCACAACTAGTGATGTGGCAGTGGGTCTCACCCACTGCCACTATCAGTCATGTGTCTTATTTTTATTTTTATTTTTTTTCCCTTTTCCACCCGTGTGTTTAGAGGTGTGTTTTTAGATATTTCTAGCATTGTTGTTTAGTCTTGTTTGTTTTTGTTTTTATTTATTTTTTTTTTGATTTTCCACCTTACTAAAGCTCAAATAGAACTCTAATTTTAGAGGGATGACTCATAACCCTTTTGACAAACTCCACTGGCATTGCACCCAAGAAAAGCAGTTCTGGGATAAAATTCAAATTTAAATCTTATCTAGAAGTTGAAATGCATGAACAATATTTATTTTGGGAAAATGTCTCGTAGCTCGATTTTGAAGGCTCGAGTTTGGCTCGACAGGCTGTCTTTTTCTTTTTTTTTTTCTTTTTCTTCTTTATTTCTTTCCCCTCCATTCGAACACAGAGACGGAGAGGGAAGAGAAGAAGGTCGCCCAGTCCGTCGTCGCCGATCGCCCAGCTGTCGCCCAGCCCATCGCCACCGATCTCCCAGCCCGTCGCCCAGCTCCGATCGTCGCAGCAGCCTCCTCCTCCTCCTTCCTCCTCCTCTTTCTCCTCCTTCCTCCTCCGCCCCGCCTCCGCCTCCGCCTCCTCCTCCCCCTCTGAATATGCCCCCTCCAGTCCTCCTCCTTCCTCCTCCTCCTCCTCCTCCCTCTCTTCTCCTTCTCTTCTCCACCCTTCTTCGAGCCACAAATTCGAGCCACAGATTCGAGCTACGAATCGGAACCGTTTATTTTGGGTACTATTCACAATATTTTATTTTTAAATTTATATTTTATACTTTATTTTTTGAATAAAATTATGGCTCAATTTTTTGACAGAAAGAGAACAAATGATATTGTTAAAAAAATTGTTACCACGAAAAAGGTACAATCAATGTAGATTTTATTAACTAATATCCTTAAAACACTTGTTAACAAAATTTAAAAATCGAAAAACGTATGAGAGGCTGTTTACTAATGTCAAACAGTGGTACTATCAATTAGTATACTAACTAGTGTACCAATTGATGATGTGTCATAATTTAAGAGATTTTTAGTATTTATAATTTGTATAATGAGTGAGACTAATAATAATGACATAATTAATATTGGTACACTAGTTAGTATATTAGTTAGTGCATATAATATTATTCAATGTCAAAATACTCATAATTAGCAATTTGATTTCATTTGTTAACCTTTAATTCCATCTATTTCTAAAGTATTTTGTACTTCAATCTATAATACTAATAATAAATAAATAAAACTACACATGGGCTGATTGGCATTTGTATAAAATGTTCAACGACAATAATAGGTGGTGTGTTTAAATTCAACGAATTTCATTATTCTACATTTAATTTCTTCTAGATGAAATAAATAAATAGTGATGTTGTAAATACAATTTTTATATTACCAACCGTCATAAATGTAGGCTAGCTGCGGAAACAAAAAGAAGTATATATACATTTGACTACAAATCGTCTTAACGTGTCTCCTTAATATAAGAGAGCTCAAATTAATTGTATACTTTCGAATGCACTTATTTTCATGTAATATGGGCCATCTTTTTAAGTTTTTTATTAAAATGTATCTTAAAAGCACATGTTAACAAATTCTTTTTTTATTTTACTCACAGTTATGGGAATAGTATTTTTTGTGAACTCATTATTCAATTAATAATGAAAATTTTATTTGCCATGTGGTTTTTCCCTTGCATTGGAAGAATTTTCACATGAAACTTGCCGTGCTTTATGGTTTTTTTCCACCTTAGCCTTGCTAAATTAACTTATTTTCATATATTTTAATTCGCAGATGGTGGTAGTTGAAAGTGTATCCATTCCCCCAATATTTGTAACTAAGGCCAAGTTTGGCAAGTCTAGAATAAGTCAAAAAGTCAAAAAGTTACTCAAAAAGTTAAAAAGTTAACACTATTCACCAAAAGTCAACAATTACGGCTGCACAACTCCCAATTCTAATTTTCTCTTACAAACCAATTTTTATAATTTTTTATTACACATTTTTTCATAAAAAGTCAAAAAGTTAACCCAAACATCTATATTTTCTTCCTCAATTTTTTAGTTCAAAAAGATAAAAAGTGCACTTATTTAGGACACCCCAAACAACCCCTAAGATAATATTTCATTATAAAAATAGAGAGAAATTTTTTGTAGTGTGTAAGTTATGATCTTTGTATCTTTAATTATAACTTGTATTATTCGTTATGACTCATTACAAGGTTAGTTATGATATTATTTTAATTATGATTTAAAAGATTTTATGCCTTATGTGGTATTTTATTATAACTTCTTTGTTTTTTTTTTTTTAATTATGACTCTAATATTACATATTATTGAATTATAATATTTTTGATAATCAAATTTAAAAATGACATACTCTATATATGGTACACACTCTACGCATTCTTTTGAGAAGAAAAATGTTTGGGAGCACTAATTAGTGCTCCCACTAATTAGGTGGCAGTGGGTCCCGTCATTAATGATGTGATATTTTGGTCTTGGAGTTGTATTTTTTTTTTGTTTAACTTTTTTAATGCATTAGTGCTATTAGTGGTGATATTTTTAGTGGGATGAATCATTGTTGTTTTGAGAATGGGTATCGTAACATTACCCATATGAATAGATAAGTCAACAATTGGCTAAAGACACTTTACCCATAAAATCTAAGACTTGGTTTGGGATAACTTAAAAAAGTTAAAAAGTCATTATCTAGTCACATCATCTTATTTAAGTCACATCACCTCTCTACCACATCACTTCAAATCTAATCCATATTTCATAAAAAGTAAAAAAATGTATTTATTTAATTTTTTCCAAACAACCCTTAGCATGTCATGTGTTGTTTACATGACATGTTTAACATCTTTATTATAGAAGGGGTTTAGCATCTGCAGACAAAATCATATGAGATTAAGAAAATGACGATACAATGTACGAAGTTCCTGTTAAATTGGATTTGGTATCATATGATATGGATTTAAGTCCCATTATTAGTGGTAAGGAAAGTTGGAGTGAGATTATAGACGGTAAATGCCAATTGTGGAGCACCAGGGACGAGGGTGATAATATTTTTTGACACTAACAAAGGGTTGGTTAAGTGGATAAAACCTTTAAATTCTTCGCTCAAGGCTTGGGTCTGAGTCTTTATAGTCCTTTATTGGGGGTTATGTTGTACAATCTTTACTGTATTTAAATAGATTAAATTCTGTTGTATACAAAACAACAACAAGAATATAAAGAAATAAAGAAAATGAGAGAATTTGTTTGATTACAAAAATCAAACTCGAAATAAAAAAAAATAAAAATAAAAACAGATTTTATTTTGTTACAAAAATAAAATTAAAATTTGATTAAGTAAATAAAATTAAAATCGGAATAAAAATTAAACAACTTACTTGGTTAATTTCTTTTGAATAACTATCTGATCAAGTCCAGTGTTTAACGCTGTGTCCTTAAGACAGATTCGTCCTCTCCACGGTGCTTTCAGAATTTGGACGTCTATCTCCCAAGATGAAATGATCTACCACAAACAATAGCAACACTACAAATTGTTTGCCTTACGAAATGATCAAGTCCAGTGTTTAACGCTGTGTTTGATTGGACGGATTGGAAAATGGGGGATTAGAATCCATCGGACTTGAGTCCTGGGACTGTGAATCCCTCGGACTATTTGGTCGGATTGGATATGTATCCTGTGTTTGTTTTTTCGTGGGATTAGATGTCTGGATAGGACTATTTTCAGTGAATCCAACGTTTGGTTGGACGGACTGGATAGGATAAATGAACAAAAGACTATTTTACCCTTTTTCAATTGTTTACTAAGTAATAGCAATATTAAACATATCTTTAATATTTTAATTATTTTTAATTAAATAAATTCATTTTTTTAAAATTAAATAAATAAATAAATAAAATATCAATAAAATTTGTTTTAAATCATTACTGTATAACAAATCATTATTTTTTTTACATGCAAAACTTTACTGTGTTTGTTTATTTACACAATTAAATAAATTTATTTTTTTACACAATTAAATAAATAAATAACCACTAAATTTGATTTAATAAAATACTGTATAATCTGTATAAAAAATTTATATTATTTTTTTAATTAAAATTTTAAATAAAACACATATTAAAATTTAAATAATGAAATTAAATAAATTATAAACAAAATTTTAAAATAAAACATCAATAAAATATCTATAAAAAATTATTTTAAAAATTTAAATAAATAAAACATCAATAAAAAGTTAAATAAAATTATTTTATTTTTAAATTGAGAAATTTAAATTTTATTGAATTTTATTAAATATAATACATAATAAATAGTAGAGGGTCAAAATGGTCATTTTCGCATTTAATCCCAACAGTGAATAGTCCCCCACATTCTATCCCACCCCTCCCCTAGGACACAATAGTCCCCCATATGGAGGACATGGAGTCCGGCCGGACTCCATGTCCGACGGACTAAAAAAAAATCAAACGGCGGATAAGGAACACTATTTGGATTGTAATCCAAATAGTGGATGGTCCCCCCCTCCAATCCCCCCAATCAAACACGCCCTAAGTGTTTACACTCTTTCTTTCAGAAATAAAATGCAACAAAATGAAGAATAGAATAAGCAGAGGTAAAATACGAAATTTCTGAATATAACATCAAATGAGGGTGGTCCTATTTATAGATGTAAAGGTGGCTCTTGGTTTTAAATTGAACAGGTATGATACCTGTTGGTTTTGAATTCAAACAGATTTGAATCTGTTAATAATTCAAACAGATAGCAAAAAACGGGAATTTGAATTCTGAATTTTATCTTACCAAAAATAAAATTAAATTCAAATATTTTTTGCCCAAAAAGATTAGTATTGGGCCGAACAAGCCCAACCACACACCACGCACCTGTGCCCAAGCCCAGCCCAGCCCGGACGGCGGTGTGCGCGTGTGTGGTGATTTTTGTGTCCAATGGGTCTAGCCCATTTTGCCCATAACCTCTCTCTCTAAAACACTTGGGTACTTCTTGGGGCACACCCCAAGTATCTCATCCAAGCCTTATAAACCCTTTCAAAACTTCTCATCAAATCAATGTGGGACAAGTCACTTTACAACCTTTAGGAATTTCCACCAAAACTTCATTTCCATGGAGCACAATTTGGATTCAATTTCCCATTCACTCGGTAATGGTTTTGAGCAACCAAATATACCACGTGAATCACAACGCGGCATAGAACGCGTTACCACTTTGACCCGAGTAAATCGACGCTCGGGGTCCACCTAAAAAATAGACCAAACTTGAGAAAAAATTCTGGTTTTACCCAGAATTTTTCTACCATTTCCAACAGGTTAAACATACTCCTTAATACCTGGAGTACATGGGGCCTAAGCTTCGGCCCCAACATAAGTGCGGTAGGATTCCCTGCAGATATACTGTAGGTACTAAGAGACAATATTTCTTAACGGATATGTTGGAGTAACCTATTTGTATATCTATTTTTTTTCATATAAAAAAAAAAAGATAATATTTTTTGACAAGATGTTAGAGAGTAGATGGAGATGAAATTAAATAATCGCATTGTTGCTAGTAACTTCACTTGAGAGTGACATTATAACAAAAAAAAAAAAAAAAAAAAGTTATGAAAAGGTAAGAGTCCGTGAAGTGAATGGGCTATGATACTATGGTTTAAAAACAAGAGGATAAACTATTGTCTTATGCCTCATTTGACAAGTGATTTTTTTAGTTAAAAAATTAAAAAATTATTAAAAAAATAAAAAAAGCTAATAATTTATACTAAAAAATCAAATATTTCATTTTCTTTGTATTTTTATATATTTTTTGGTAAAAAATCAAAATATCATTCTAAACATACTAATTTTTTTATATCATATTTTAGTTAAAAAGTTACTTAAAAAAAACCCTTTTCCAAACGAAGCCAATCTTAAACAAAAGGAATCAACTCTCTAAAAGAAGCCAAATCATATTTCAAAATAAAATACGTAGTAAAAATTTAATTCAACAGTGTTACCAATAACAATACTAACATTATAAGCGTTCGTTTGGAGAGTTGATTGGTTTTTTGACTTTTTTTAATTTTTTTAATTATTTTAGTATGGGGTTAAAAAATTTGGGTTGGAAAGAATTTTTGATTTTTTAAATTTTTTTGTGAGAAAAAGAATGTAATAATTATAAGTTAGATGTAATATTTTGTCTTATTGAATTAAAAAATTTATTTTATTTTTTGTGACTAAAATAACTAAAAAAGTCCCAGACTTGGCTTTCCAAACGAAGCCTAACCAGACATAGCCTCCGTTTGGGAAGTGGGTTGGCTTTTTGGCTATTTTAGCCTGGGCTATTTTAGCGTGGTTTGGGAAGGGCTTTTTGACTTTTTTTATTTTTTTTGCAAGAGAGGATTGTAATGATTATGGGTTAAATTTGATATTTTGTTTTTTATGACTAAAATAACTTACTTTATTTTTTGTGGCTATTTTAGCCCCAAACCAAGTTCCCAAACAATGCCATAAAGTTCCTATTTAAGGAGTATCGGTGATACAATGTTGACATTGACACGTGATATCACTGTTTGGCATATGCATTTGGACTAAAATAGTTATGTAGGACAAAATTGATTATAATTTTAGTTAAATAGGATAAAATGTTACATCTAAATTATAATTATTTTATTTTTTTTCTCACAAAAATTAAAAAAATTAATCCCAAACAAAATTTTTTAAACCAAAACTAAAAGGGCAAATTACATATACACCCCTCGAGGTTTGGCTAAATTACAAATACCCCCTGAGGTTTGAGAAATTACGAATTCCCCCCTGAATGCTATATTTGCATAAGAAATTAGGGGGTAATTTGTTATGAAATATAAACCTCAGGGGGTAAATTGTTATGAAAATACAAACCTCAGGGGGCGGGATGTAATTTCCGAAACCTCAGGGGGGTATCTGTAATTTAACCAAACCTCGAGGGGTGTATATGTAATTTGCCCAAACTATAAAATAACTAAAAAGCTAAAAAAAAACTAACCTAAATCTTAAAAGAAGGGATAATAGAATAAGTTCCACAATATAAGTGTAAGTATCTTCCTACTCACCCCCATTAACCTACCACATTATATTATGGCCAAGTTTGGCTACAAAGAAAAAAGTGCACTTATTTCATCTTTTTATCTTTTTTGGGTCACATCAATCAACATCTCCTCTCTACTTTTTCTACACATAATACAAAAAAAATCAAAAAGTGCACTTATTTAATATTTCCAAACTAGGCCTATACTTACATAATAGATTATGACCTCTTTTGACAAAGAGGTTAAAAGAATTTTTTTTTTTTTTTTTTACTTTTTAATTTTTTTATATTATATTATTTCTTTATTTTTTTTACATATTTCAAAAAAAAAAATTAAAAAATTAATTTTTAATCCACTACTCAAAATAAATCTATAATTGTATAACAATATTACATGTCAATGCTTATTATGTGTCAATTCTAATGTAGTATCACCATTCTAATGATTTTTTTACTCCCATTTAAGGGGTTGTTTGAAAATTCACCATTTTAACTTATAACTAAAAAAACTCCTAAATAGATTTAAAAACCAAACTTTCGACTCATACAAAAAAAAAAAAAAATTAGATAAAGATTTATTTCATTTTACTTTACTCTTTTCATATTTTTTTTAAAAAATAAAAAAATTATTTTCAAATATATTTATCTTGTTTGGTTGTGATTGATTTTCTAATAATGTACTATTTTTTATATTTAATAAATTTTTAATTTTTGTATTATAAATATTATAAAGTATATCTAAAAATAAATTTTTTTAATTATTAAAAAGACACAACAAAACAAATTTAGCAACCGTCACATGTACATACATATAGTAGCCAACATGATATCATATTAATTTTTTTTCTTCAAGTGATGGGTACAAAATAATAGAACTCAATTAAAAATAACAAGGTTGGTTGAAAAGAATCAAAAGATACACACAACTTTTGTTATTATTCTTGCAACAAAACACAAGATTAAACCAACCATTATTAAACCAAAACAAAACAAAAAAAAAAAGAAAAAAAAAAAGAAGATGTTTAAACCTTCATGAACATGACTTTGAAGGGCACATCACTGAGCGCGAACCGCCTCGTTCCATTCCGATCAACATAAACCCCAACATCTCCACAAGTAACTTTACACACATCACACACGCTCGGACAATAAGCAATCTTATAGAAATCTTCATAAACTTCGATCTTAAACCAATCGCTCACCGTTTCTCTCCCAGGCTTCCCTTCGATCCCACCAGTCGTCACGATGTTCTTACCAGTCGATTGATCGGCGCTACCAAGCCTCCACACATTCGATTCGACGCAGACACTGTAAGCCCTAGGTGAGAACACGATGTTGAGATCTGTGGAGACGCGAACTACGCCGTTTGGGAGGTTGACCGGAGAGAAAGTGACGGGGAGGCCGTAGTCGGGTTGCTCTTGGACGACGTCGAGGGGGCAGGTGGAGGTGGCGTTGTGGCCGGCGGAGAGAGTGAGTCCGCCGCCTCCGTAGCCGCCGCGGGCCGCCGGGAGGATGAAGTAGAAGAGGTCTGTGCGGAGGTTTTGGCCGGTGGTGTCGCGGACCGGAGACTGTGATGAGGCGAGAGAAGAGAGAGAAATGAGGAGGAGCGAGAGAGAGAGGAAGGAGAAGGGGGTGTTTGATTTCCTCATGTTGTAAAAAATTGAGGAGGTGAGGGAGGGTTTGATTAGGTACAGGTGATGTGCGTTATGTTAAGCATGATTCATGTTAGAAGAGCTTCCCTATTTATAGATGAAATTGCCAATGCTATTTTAATTTTGTTAGTATAGTGCTATCTTTTTTTCTATTATACATTTTGTATGTCATGTAGGGTGGATATCGGCCGTCGATCTGTCCAGTTTGCTTGATTTAGCTTTATTTTTTTAAGATTTAAGAAAATTGTTTTAGTACATAAGATCAGATTCGATCAATATTTTCAGCCTGATATATTAATGGGTTGAGATTTACATTTAATTATAATATATTAAAATATATAATTTTTTTTTTTGTTGGGGACTAAAATTTATTTTTGTTGATGTTATTAAAACTTACATTTGTAATGATATTTGATTAAATTTATTTAAGAAATTTTTTAATTTATAAAAATGTCAGTGTATTTATTTAAGAAATATAATATGTGATTGAATTTAATCATGAAATGTTTTAAATTTTTTTTATAGACTGATAAGTGGATTTGTAATTTATAATTATTTTTTAAACTAAATTTGAACAAAAATAAAAATCCAATGTTAGAATCAGACTGAATTTTAAAAAATATATAATATCTTATTATATAATGGCAACCCGACTCGAGCCCAAATGACCACCATGCATGTGTTCATGATTATTAATATAATAATTCTCACCTTACCTCAAAATATATATTGAATAATTGTATAGTAAGAACTATTTTAAAAAAAATTTGTGGTTTGAGGTTAACTTTTAGACCATATTTATTTGGCTCTTTAGAAATAAAAATTAAATTAATAGTTCGTGAAATCCATTTAAAGAGTGTTTGATTAGAGAAATGAGTGAAGGAATTAATTATTTCCTTGGACTAGTAATCACCCCATTGGTAAGACTACCAATCCCAGGGAGAGGTTGAGATTCGAAATTGAGTGAGGGGATTATGAATTTTTAAATGATTTTTAAGTAAAATTTATATTTTTTAGATCAAAAAAATAATTATATTATTAACAAATATTAATTTTATATATTATAGTATTACTAATTTGGTACTGCATAAATAAACACTCTTTATCTTACATCTCTAACTTAATACCATTATATTAATAATTTCATCACTTAATCTCAACGTACTTTTAATTTTCTCCCTCCTATAAAACCAAATAAACATGAATTCAGTGATTTCTTGAGTTTTTATATTTTTTTAAAAGTTAAAAAAATTAATGTCATGTTTAACTCTTTTTTTTTTAACTATAACAAAAAATTTAATGCTTTTTTTGGGGTGTAAACGCTGACTTTTTTTCCTCAGCACCCAAACACCGACTAAGGTCGTCTTTTTAACAAGAAATGAGAATGACTCAAAGCTTCTTTTTGCATTTTTTTTTAGCCAAAAAATTACTTTATTAGGAGTTGTCAAATGAAACCCACTAATAGTCCATTTAGGCCTCGTTTGGTAAGTGACTATTTTAACATAAAAGTCAAAAAATTATTAAAAAAATTAAAAAATCAATAACTTGTATAAAAAAGTCAAAGATTTCATTTTCTCTCTATTTTTTACACATCTTTTCGTAAAAATTTAAAAAGTCATCCCAAACATACTAATTTTTTTTACCCCATATTTTAGCCAAAAAATCAAAAAATTACTAAAATAGCATGTTCCCAAACAGGACCTAAATAGTATTTATGAGGGTGAATTACTAATAAATTTTAAAACGTGATTTTATAAACGATTTACTCTTCTTTCTTTTTTCTTATAAATTTAAAAGCCTCGTTAAAGTAGAAATTACTTAAGAGTGTAATCATTTATAAGTTTGAGTTTAATTTTTTAAAAATAAAAGTGATTTTTTCAAAATGTAAAATTACACATATGGGCAATTTGAACTATAGAAGTTTTGAATTTTTTCTCATTTTAGAACAAATCCCATATTACAAACAAAAACCTAACACTCTAATATAACACTCCAATAACGTAACACTTCAATGTAACACACTAAAAAACTCATTGGTGTACATTTTACAAACGTAACAACGTAACACTCAAAAAAAATTATTTTATATATTTTTCTCAAACGTAACGCTCCAATATAAAAATAAATAAATAAAATAATAATATTCTCAGTGTACTTTTCTCAAACATAACATTTCAATCAGTGTAATTCCAAACGTAGCACTCTAATGTAACATACTTCAATGTAACACAAAAAAATATTAAAAAAAACTTTTTAGTGTATTTTTTTTTTCAAACGTGACACTCACAGTTTGAAATTATACATTTGTTCAAAACTTAATAAGGAACATTTGTACTCCTTTTGGAATGATTTGAATAATCCCACATTCTTTTTTTTTTTAATGTTATATTGGAGTGTCATGTTTACGAAAAGTATATGAATAAGTTTTTTTTTTTTTTTGTTACATCGCATCGTTACGTCTGGAAAAAGTACACCAAAAAATTTTACATTAAAGTGTTACATTAAAGATTTTTTTTGGGGTGTTATATTGAAGCGTTACGTTTAAAAAAAGTACACTAAGAATTTTGTGTGTGTGTTACATTAGAATGTTACACTAAGAAGTTTTTGTATGTTACATTAGAGTGTTACACTAAGGATTTTTTTGGTGTACTTTTTCAAAAAAGGAAAAAGAAAGAAAAAAAAAAACAGTTTCCAAAAAAGGAAATTAGGGATATTAGGGGCAACTTTTTTAGGGCCACCAATCATTTTTCTTTTTTAGAGTGTTATATTTGAAAAAAGTACATCAAGAAATTTTTTTGTATGTTACATTAAAGTGTTACACTAAGGAATTTTTGAGTGTGTTACATTAAGGAGTTTTTTTGTATATTATATTAGAGTGTTACGTTTGGAAAAAATACACTAAGAAGTTTTTTTGTATATTACATTACAGTGTTGCAATAAGATTTTTTTTGTGTGTTATTTTAGAGTGTTACACTAAGGAGTTTTTTTGGAGTGATATATTGGAGTGTTATGTTTAAAAAAACTATAATAAAGTGTTTTTTTTTATGTGTTACATTAGTGTTATGTTTAGATGTTAATTAATGTCAATGTTATAATGTTAATGTTACAATAGGGATGAACACCACAAAAAGGAACGAACACTGCACCAATAACATCACAAACGTGATAACATCATCCACTAACAAATCATTTCACTAAATTCCCACAAAAAAAAAAAAGAAATGTAAAAGCCAACTTTACTCACGCACACCCAACATTAAGAAAAAATTCAAACAAAATCACACAAAGGTAAACAAGTAAACTTTCAAACTCCAAATTAAGAAAATACGACATACCCAAAATAAAAATGACTAATTGGTTTGAAAAAAAAACTTGTAAACCTAAATGGAATAACTTTTCCCCAAATAGGATTTATGAATATTTTTTTTTATTTATAAATCAATTTATTTATTTTTAAAAGCATTAACTAATGATGTTTAATTGCAATTTTAAATTTTAACTTAGGGAAAATTACACTAATAGTCTTTATAGTTTGAGACTTGTGTCACTTTAGTCCATAATTTTTCAATTGTAACACATTTGACCCTAAATTTTGAATCTTGTTCTAAATAAAGACAATTAAACATACCATTGCTTTATTTCAAGGGTAAAATCGTCAATTTGATAAAATATAAACTAATTTGACAAAAATAAATGTCAAAAAAATATTTTAAATTTTTTTAAAAATTGTTTCTACCCACCAAAAATAAAATTATGTAAAATTGATAAAAATTAATAAAAATTACGTGATTAATTATTAAAAATTAATTTTACATGATCATCATCCAAATACATAATAAAAATTAATTTGGTAAAAAAATAAATAAATGTCTAAAATATTTATTAATTTTATATAATTTTATCTTTAGTAGCTAGAAATAATTTTTAAAAATTTAAAAATAATTTTTGACATTTATTTTTGTCAAATTAATTTATATTTTATCAAATTGACGATTTTGCCCTTGAAAAATCCAATAGTATCTACAATTGTCCTTATTTGGAACAAGATTCAAAATTCAAGATCAAATGTGTTACAATTGAAAAGTTAAGGATCAAAATAACACAAATCCCAAACTATATGGATTATTAGTATAATTTACCCTTTAACTTATATGACGTTTTGCTTATTTGGCCAAAATATTTGAGATTTTCTTAATAAGGTTTAATTTGTTGTTCTTAAATATGTATGGGCAAAAGTAGTTCCTTTGTCTTAATTGCAATTTTTAAAGATATTTTGAATATTTACATATTAAAAAATTATGGCTATATTTGGCATGGATTTTTTTTGGTTATTTTAGCCGTAAAAAGACAAAATAAAAAAGTCAATAAAACAAAATATCACATCCAAATCATAATTATTTCATTTTTTCTCTCATAAAAATTAAAAAAATCGAAAAAATCTTAAAAGAGGCTTTTTAAACTCAGATTAAAATAGCCAAAAAATCAATTCACATTCCAAACGAATGCTATAAGAATTAAGTAGGTTCAACGATTATAAAAGCCACCTAAAACATTTACAACTTATTTTAATTCATTAAAATTAATAGTCCAAAAAATTATATTTATAAAAATTAACTTATAAGTAATACTAAACCAAAAAAAAAAATGACACTATTGTTGCATGTGCATTAGCTGTTTAAAACAATATGTTTAAAAAAACATGAAAAGTGTAGCATTAATGTTGCTGCGCATTAATTGTTTTAAATAGTATGTTAAAAAAATGGGCTCTCTCCGGTTAGGTTTTTTAGGTCAAATTTGACATCTTCCAAAAAATTCAAAAAGTCAAAAAGTCACTATTCTATTTAAGTCACATCATCTCATTTAAGTCACATCACCTCTCTAACACATCACTTCAAATCTAACCCAAATCCAACCCATATTTCATAAAAAGTCAAAAAGTGCACTTATTTAGCCTTCGCAAACTTGGCCTTAATAAGAGGATGTTGTTCGACCTTCGGGGGTCCATTATGGATGTTATTTCAACCATCTGGATCATTTCATATAGAATTTGTGAAGTATTTCGTTCTTATAAAAAATTACGTTAATCGAATATCGATAGTCATTTGATCAGATCATATTTTTGTCAATAATTTTTTAAAAAAATTATATTTACTATTGATATAAATGAGATTTGGTCAAATGACTATGTATATCGAATCAACGTGATTTTTAACAACAATAAAGTATTCAACGAATTCTACATATTAAACGGTTCAAATTATTAATACAAACTACGTGATGAGTCTACGAAGGCTCAATAACTCTCTCCAATCAGATTTAAATAGAAGAGAAGTCTCTCCCTTAAAAAAGTATACATATGAAACGTATAGTTGTTGAGCTAAATTTGATCCAACTTTCAATTTTTAAATAATAAATTTTAACTTATTTAATTTATTTGTACCTTATAATAACTATATATGTAACATATAATTTTAAATAAATAATAATAATAAGTAGTGACGTCAAATAAGTGCACCAGACGTAACCAATACGAATAAGTGACGTCAAATAAGTGCACCAGAAGTAACCAATATGAATGCGTGCCTACCGTAAATCAACAAAATTTTCGTTGTAAAGTCAAAAAAAGACAACAAAAACCAAAATTAAATAGACGAGATGTCAAAGCTACTTATCGTTTTATTGTTTCAAATCTCGTGCTGAAGATTGCACTTGAATTGAATACTATATTCTAGTCAACATGTTGATGGAGAGATAAGATCAAACATATATTATCAGTTTTTATATAATAAAAAATTATATTCTAGTCAACACGTTTATGGATTCAAATTTCACAGATAGATTAATAGTTAATAATTATATTTTTCACTATTTCTTGAGACTATTCTCCAAATTTAGATCTCCATAATTATTTAACATATATGCAATGAAGATTACGTACGGTACGTATCATACCTCTATTTTGTTTTAATTTTTTATTTTATTTTTATTTATTGGGTTACACTTAATTCTCTTAAGATTTTGAAAAAAATACGATAAATCCTATAATTTTAACACAATTACTCTAACCCCTCCTTTAGTAATGTTAAATGAATCGAAAGTAATGCAAATTGTACAAAAATACAAAATAAACAACGTAAAATATATATTTTCATATAAAAGATATGATAATATTATTTTTTTTTTTTATGCATATAACATGTTATATGAATTAAAATATCAAAATAACCTGATGTATTTATGTCAAAACTGTAAAATTTATCATAATTTTTTCAAATTTAAAGAAAGGTCAATGTAATTTATACTTGTTTATTTGAAGAGGAAGACATTGTTTTATTAATTGTTTTGTTTTTTGAACTTCTTTCGTCAACGTTCGACAACTACTGTTGCATGTGGTGGATCGGACTCTCTTTTAGTTGGTTTTCAAGCATTTGGAATAGTTTTTAAGACTTTTCATGCATCTGGAAGACTTTTAAAATAGATATATATAAATATATATATTTAAATTACATTTATGGGTATTGCTAGTGGAAATTTTTTATTATTTATTCTGAATTGCCACTTTAAGCTATGTTGAATTAAGCAAGTGTAGGGATCATGAAAGTATTAGGTGCTGGCCATTCTAGAAACTATTTTAATAATTTTTTTTTGCTTTTTAAGAAAAGATATACAAAAAAATAAAGAAAGTGATATGACAATTTATAATGACTTTTTTAACTAAAAGTGAAAGTTTCCGAACCAAGTGTCAATCCACAATTTTAAAATTTTCATACTATTTATTAAAAAAATTATTTTTGTAATGATATATTTTTAGAAGTGTTTTTCAAATTTTATCAAATAATTTATAAGAACATTTTATGTTTTTTATTTTAAAAAAAAATTCCCAAATTATTACTTATCAAAAGACAGTTATTTTAGTAATTCAACCTTCCAGAGCTGCCATTTCTACGTATGACTTTAACTCAGTTCACACATATTTTTATGTTCGACTATTAATTTCTGAAATCATATTATTTTGTTTGGATTTTGACATCTAATTGAAAATTGTGTGAACGGAGTGAAATATATGAAAATAAAAGCTCTCCATATTTTGACCACACGAGTTTGGGGTTGGTTTTTTAAGTAATTTTTATTTTTCTTTTGACTTTTTTTGATAATATTTTTAATTAATGAGTTCAAAACGTTACTATTATTTTTGTGAGCCAAAAAAAACTATGTACATATTGAGTTATGATATCATTGGCTCATTTAGTAAAACTGTAAGAAAGTGATTATATATTATATTTTAACAGATTATATAGCTTATAGCTGTGAACACAAGTTGTTAATCTATTTGGTGCAGCTGTGAGATTATGGATTTAAGCTATTTGGTGCAGCTGTGGGATTATGAATTTAAGCAGCAGAGTAGTATTTGGTAGATAAGCTGTAAAATAGTTTTTTTTTTGTATAATTATCTTTTTTGCCCTTATATGATATAAAAATGATAATTTTGTCATTTTTTTTCCAATTAACATAATTAGTATTAATTAGTATCAATTTATATAAAAATTGATATATTTGATAAAAATATAATGGCTTAATTAGTCTCAATTAATACTAAAATTATTAATTAGTATCAATTAATATTAATAAAAAAATTTTCCTTGTTTCTTTTATTTATTTTTTCTTTTCTGAATTGATACATTTTCTCTTCTTTTTTTTTCTCCTTGTTTCTTTCTTTTCTTAATTAATATTAATAATTAGTATCAATTAATATTAATATTAATATTAATATATATATTTTTTCTTTCTTTTTTTTTCTTTTCTTAATTAGTCTCAATGATATAAAAATGCAAAAATTTTTTTCAATTAAAAATTGATACTTTTTTTTTCTTTTATTATTAATGGCTAATTTTTTTTCATAATAATTTTCTTTTCTTCAAAATTGACACATTTCCTTGTTTTTAATAATACTAAAAATGTAATGGCTTAATTAGTTTCAAAATTGTTTCTTTTAATTTATTATTACAAAATTGTTACAAAATATACCTATTTAGTATTAATTAATTAATATAAAATATGTTACAAAATATACCAATTTAGTATTACAAAATATACAAAATATGCTATTATTACAAAATGTAATGGCTTAATTTAGTATTAATTAATATGAAATTTATTATTATTATTATTATTATTATTATTAAAAAAATACTGACAACCCTTCTTCTCCGGTAGCCCCAACAGTAGGCACAGTGGCGACGGGGGTTTGAGATCGTGACGGCATAGAAGGGATTTACTGTGATCGATCGCGACGACGGACGAGGCGCTAAGGTTTCAAATCGCGACGCCGGAGAGAGAGATCTGTTGCGATCGCGATAGGTATGGTTAGGGTTGTCGATTGTGAACTCTGGTTCGTCACTGTTCGATCATCCTACCGTTGATGACGAGCTCTGATTCATCGATGGCGAGCTAGGGATTTGCCCTTCTGGTTCGTGAGAGAGAGAGAGAGAGAACCAGAACCCGTCGCCGGAAATCCCCTTCGTCCAAAATCGCCTCCATTCATCGGAAATCACCTCTTTGGCTCATGTGAGGGACAAAAATGAGTGTGTTTTGGTTTATATGCGTGGCACAGTTGTAATAATTTGAAATTGTGATGGGCATTTTAGTCATTTTACTCCTCACATCTCAACTGCGCGCTTAAGCTGATTTTTGACTTATAAATTAAACTTCTCTTTCCCACTCAAAGAATAAGTTGATTTTTGACTTACAAAAAGCTATAATCTGTATTGTTAAGTTGAACCAAACACATCAAAATAGCTTAACTTAAGCTAAAAGTTGAAATAAACTGAAAATAAGCCATACCAAACAGGATCATGTATGGAAATTATTTTTTCAAAAGTTTTGAGATTTTTTATTTTTTATTTAAAATTTGATACATAATGTCATGATAATCCCATTTGATAACACTTATAAAATAACTTCTTTAGTTTATTTAAATTTTTTAAAAAAATGACTAAATGGTGTTTGGTTCAATTTTAAATTATTTTTAGCTTACTTGTCAAAAAAATAAAAACAACTTTTTTTAAAATTACAGGTTAAAAGTTTATTAATTTATTTAAAATCCTTAAATATATATAGATAAGTTGGTTATTCCGGCCAACTCTGAGCGAAGTGTTTGGTTTTTCCAACCAAACATCCTGCAGCCTGGATCCTTATCCTCGGCTTAGGAGAAGTGTTGGTTTTTCCAGCTAACCTCTTCAACCCAGATCCTAATCTTAGCTGAAGAGAGCTCAAAGTTGGTTATTCTGGCCAACTCTGAGCGAAGTGTTTGGTTTTTCCAGCCAAACGTCCTGCAGCCTGGATCCTAATCCTCGGCTTAGGAGAAGTGTTGGTTTTCCAGCCAACCTCTTTAGCCCAAATCCTAATCCTAGCTGAAGAGAGCTCAAAGTTGGTTATTCCGGCCAACTCTGAGCGAAGTGTTTGGCTTTTCCAGCCAAACGTCCTGCAGCCTGGATCCTTATCCTCGGTTTAGGAGAAGTGTTGGTTTTTCCAGTCAACTTCTTCAGTCCAGACCCTAATCCTAGCTAATGAGAGCTCAAAGTTGGTTATTCCAGCCAACTCTGATTTTATTTAGAAAGAGTTGGTCAATCCTGCCAACCCACTTTGTCCCCAGTTGGGCAAAGATTTTTTACTTGGTTAGTTCTTCTTGTCAACCGTGCTAACTTTTGTCGAAGGTGTTCTGTTCGACATCGCTGTTTGTGCCAAACTTTGCCTTGGTGTTTATTCTGAATCTGGTCACAAATGTCTCCGCTAGTTGCACCCACAAAGCTATGTTACCTTCTGGCAACCTCTCAAACCACGTTAAACCCAAGTCACCAAGGCTGAGGGTAATGGTGCGTTCTCTATTATCGGAATGAACGGTGAGCTCTGCGACCTTGCTAACGCTTTGTATGCTGGTTCATAGGCAAGGCGTGGCTCTGGAATTCCAACTTCGACACTCCCATGTGTTCTAGGAACCAATCGTTATAGTGCGGAGACTCTGCGGGGGTCGCAAGCCTGAGTGTCTTTTCTCCTTCGAGCCCTTTCAGTCTTCATTCTCTCAGGCCTAGAGTAGCGTGTCCTGGAAGTCTTTGATTGTGTATCGCTCGACCTGAGGCTTCTACTTTCAGTTTGTGATAGTGTGACTTGTCTGTCACGATCTTCTGAGTGGCAAGAGTGTGTGTTGCATTTTATCTGGTACTTCATCGTCTCTATATCAGCCATTATTCTTCTTATTACTTCATCTTGCTCCCTTACGCGATCTTCGAGAACCTGAGGATCCATCTTCTGCCTCTGTCTATCAAGGCTTTGAGAGCGGTGTGGACTTGAGCCCTCTCTTTCTCTTGCTTCTCTCCGCAGATTCCTTCACTAGGGATCTAATTCCGCCATTGGTGGGATAGAAGGTAAACCTTCGCGCCTCCCATCCCTTTTCGGTGTTTACCCATCAATAGCAGATTGCGGCAAGTCTTCATTATGCGCCATTGCTTTCAACTAGAGAGGAAAACTTGATCAAGATGTTTTGCTCTTTATGAAATTCCCACAGACGACGCCAATTGTACGAGCACGAAATAATTCTTCTCGTATGATCCTGTTGATCAAGTTTGCACTCCTTCAAACAACATTGCTTTGCCACCTGAAAACACAAACGTGAGCTAACTGGCAGGTGTGTGCCGGAAACCCCTCCGATGCCTAAGTTAGAAACTAGACAATAGACAATATGCTCTGTGTATTCTGGAGTAAGAATTGGGATACCTGTACAAAGGTTTGGTCATGAGCTTTTATAGATTCTGCTTGGCACAATTCTAGTAGGATTCCAACTCTCCCTATGAGAGTCCTCCTAGGAATCACACATCCTACTCAGGCAATTGAGAGGGTAATTTGTAAACAAATTGGGCCGAGCTAGGAAGAGTCTTCTTTGGGAGCCGGGCCGCGTAATGGGCCGAGATAAGGGCCGGAGTATGGACGACGGATAGCTCGGTCCTTTTTTATCTGAGTACCAAACTGGGCAAGGGCGTTGACCGAGCTACCTAAATACTAGGCCCAAGGGTTAGCCGAGGTGTTTGGTAAGACAGACGGCCGAGCTAGGTATAGCTTGGTCAATGCTTCTATTCCATTACTTAGTTGAGCACAGAGCCGAGGTAAAGATGACAGCCGAAGTAAAGAAAGTTCTGTAGCAAACCGAGGTAAAATCAATGGCGAGGGCCAAGCTGTGTATAGTATAGTTCGGCAGGGTGGCATTCGATAGATCGGCTTTTGATCACACGATCCGAATGGCAGGGGACCGAGATAAGACAGTTCGGTCGGGAATGTATAACCGAGGTAAAAGGGTTCAGCCATCTCACTTGGCTTGCAGTGATGAGACTCCTAGTAGGACTCTGCTAAGGAGAGTTAGAGTCCTACTGGGAATGTGTAAACCATCTCACTTAGTTGGTAGTGAGTAGGAGTATGACTCCCAGGAAGACTCTGTTAAGGAGAGTAGAGTCCTACTAGGATTGTGCAAAACCATCTCACTTGGTTAGTAGTGAGTAGGGTGTGTGATTCCTAGAAGGACTCTCATAGGGAGAGTTAGAATCCTACTAGGATTGTGCCAAGCAGAATCTATAAAAGCTTATGACCAGACCTTTGTACAGGTATCCAAATTCTTACTCCAGAATACACAGAGTTTATTGTCTATTATCTAGTTGCTGACTTAGGCATCGGAGGGGTTTCCGGCACACACCCGCCGGTTAGCTCACGTTTGTGTTTTCAGGTGGCAAAGCAACGTTGTTTGGAGGAGAGCAAACTTGATCAACAAGATCATACGAGAAGAATTATTTCGTGCTCATACACATATAAAGCCCTCAGCTCGAATTGAACATTTAAATACAAACACAAAAATAACAAAATAGAACTTCCAGCTCCTAAGTCCTCTCAAGCTACGTCCTTGGAGGAGGCATGTCGCCGGTACCTGAAAATGGTTTCCCGAGCAAGGTGAGCCAAAGCCCAGTAGAAATATTCTAACACATGCTATGAAGTTTAACTAAGATATAGGTGTCAAGTGTACATTCAATACTCATGATAAATGTACATTCTTCATATGATCACACAATACTTATATGTACATCTCAATCCATTTTCATCTATTCATTTCAAGCTCGTCCAATTCATTTCAATTCATAGACCAAGTTTATAATTTTCCCGAATAACTCAACTGAGAGTACAACTCAGTGATTCTCAATTGATACAATCATCATCCAAACACTTTAATCTTGCCATTTTACAGAAATTTCGTCCGCGGGATTGGCACCCATGTATTCATAAGGTTTCTGGACTTTCACCCTGGGCACTCCGACCAACTTAATTCTCAATGGAGTCCATCCGTTATCTCCTCCCAAAACATAGAGTACATCATTTTTCTCCTCCCAAAGCATTATACATATACAATGTATTTAAAGATTTCATCATATTCAACGACATTCAATTACGCATATTCAATGCCTTAACACACCGTCATACTCAATGACACATTAAAATGATCAGTTTCAATTTACCTAATCCTCATGCAGTTTCTGCAATAATCATAACTATCCTCCACCGATAATCCAATACAGATATTTCTAAACAGATATACGATCATTGTAATAGATAACTCATCTAATTTTCCATAGGTGAGTGATTTAACAAATCCAACTACACTATCCATTCACACATCCTCCCAATTTTACATTTTTCATTCTAATTTCATTATTTATACAAAATAATTAATTCAACATATTTAGGGCAATTTCCCCCTCTTTCCAAATATTACCCAAAGGCCAAAATCAACAATTTCTAACACAATAAGCTCTCATAATCAAACCCCATGGGCAATTATATAACACTACATAGGCAAACTCTCTTTTATATCTCACCCAAACCCTAGGTTTGTGTTCAAAATCCTCCCAAAGTTCACCATTAACACATAACGACGAATAACTAGGTTAAAGATCATAACAATGTGTAGAATATCCCTACCTTAAAGAGAAAAGACGAGCTAAGCAAGGGAGAAGCCTTAAAGATGCCGAAAACTAACTTCAATTGGTTCAAAATGATGATCTTGAGGAGCTCTACTTTTTTAATGAAGGCACAAGGGTAGATATATCACTAGATCTAGGTGAAAATATAGAGAGAGAAGGTATTTTAGAGAGGGTCTCACTTTAGGGTTTTAAGAAGAACAGATCTGAAAAAGTGATGTAAAAGTGTTTTTCGTGATTTGATATACGCTGCGCAGTCTGCTCGAGCGGAGAGTTTGACGCTCGAGCGTCAGACACAGCATTTTGTTCCGTTCGAGAGCAAGAAGGGCCCGCTCGAGCGTAGAATACACACATCTAGAAGTTACGTCGACACAGACAACCCGCTCGAGCGCAAAGAAAGCCGCTCGAGCATCCACCCACTCGAGCGTAAAAAACACTCCTCCAATACTTTTGCAGACACGTCAAGAACTGAGAGTTTGCAACTCCCGCTAGAGCGCAAGAAGTCCTGCTCGAGCGGAGGACCAAAATTCACTACAACAAAAAGCATTTTTGGCGATGTTTTTTAGCAACCAAATTGAATTTAGTTACCAATTGTATGTTTTTGGCGACAATATATGTGTTGGTCGCCAAAAAATACACTATTAGCAATAAATATCTCAATTGGTCGCCGAAAATGGTTGGCGCCAATTTAATTCTTTGCGCGGGAGCGCTAAAAAAGTTTTGGCGACCAAATTAATATATGGCGACAAAACTGTTTGTCGCCAATTGTGACTTTTTGGCGACAAAATTAAAATAGTCACTGAAAGGTGAATGATATTTATGGCAACATAATGATTTTCGTCGCCAATAAATATCTTGTCAAAACGACGTCGTTTTGAGTCTGTCTATTTTTTCTTTTTTTTTAATGGCCTTTAGGTGAATGAACAAGATTGACCTAATAATATTCATCTCATTCCACAACCTGAAGCGGCACAACAGAAGACAAAGAGTTATGTCTTCTCTCCCTCTTCTTCGTCTCTCTTTCCCTCTCCCTCTCCTTCTCCCTCTCAGTCTCCCTCTCACTCTCACTCTCTCACACTGTCTCATCTTTCTCTCTTTCTTCTTTATCATCAATTTCATTCTCTTGTTCGGCATTGCAGAACATAACACAACATTGATATTGGGACTGATTTTTCCCTCACTCTCTCACACTCTCTCATCTTCCTCTTTTTCTTCTTTGTCATCAATCTAATTTTTCGGACTGATATTGTGATTTTTCGGACTGATATTGTGATTTTCGGGACTGATATATTCTAATTTTTGGACTGATTTTGGAACTGATTTTCGGGATTGGTATATTCTGAATTTCGGACTGATTTTGGAACTAATTTTTGGATTTTGGGACTGACATTCTGATTTTGTATTTTTTTGGGGACTGATATTATAATTTTGCAACTGATTTTTGGGCTGATATTTTGATTTTGGGACTGATTTTGGAACACAGGACAACACTTCGTTGTTTGTTTGTTGTTTTTGTTCATTTCAAAGGCTCATAGACAACACTTCGTTGTTCATTTTGATTTTGGGACTGATTTGGATTCATTTTGATTTTGGGACTGATTTCAGTTGGGCAATACTACTGCGTACCCATCATCTTCCTTGTCGACACAACCCTATGGTGGGTATGGATCATTTGGTTTAGGAGGGTATAGTAGTTTCAGGCTCTGAATCTGAATGTGTAGGAGGATAGAATTTGGAGATAAGTTATGTATTCTATTTTATTCTAGTCGGAGTTGAGTTTCCTTTTCCCACCATTTAACCTGAAATTGCTGTTAGAATGAGTGTAGTCTGTGTAAAAGCTTATCCTTCTGTTTTTATTTTTTTTGAACTAAATATATATCAGTATAGTTGTTGAACTGACAGTATGATGTTAGTAAGTGGCTAAGCATTGAAGAATCCAAAAGTGCAACCAATAAGAAATGTGGAAGATAGAACTGAATAATTGTAGTGATTTCTAAAATGTTTTTTTTTTAATGCAAATTTATTTACTTTTTATGAGGGCATACCATTTTTGCTCCAAAAAGTTTAGGAGCACAGAAAATTTTCACAAAATCAAACATAGATATCTGAGTTTTATTTTGTGAGTAATGAATGCTACACTTGTCACTTTTTTATACCACATTAATGTGCCACTTCATGGTTCAATACTGTATTGAAAATAAACATGAGTAGTGAGCAGTGGCAAAGTTAGAATTTCAACTTAGAAGAGTCATAATTGAATTAAAATCTTGGTAAAAATCGCAATCTAACTTAATTTTTATTTGATGGTAAGACTAAAAATTAATGAGATTGCAAAGATATATTTAAATATAAATTTAGGTTAACTGGTCATTATCTGTATTATTGTATTTAAATATAAGTTTAAGTTAACTGATCATTATTTGTATTATTAATAATTTGATTTTATGTATGGTGATCATCACGGTTTAAAAAATAATAATCACATGCCTTCACAAAATTTATTGATGCTGTGGTTTTGGCACTTTTATGACGAAGCTAATTTCTTTAGTTCAAAATGTAATACATGTGGAACCTAGACAGCAATGTTAAATTCATTGTAGTGATTGATGCATAATGTCCATGTAGGGTCTTCATGGCACTTTTGTTTATTTATTTACTTTTTTGAATTTTGTACAGCTTAAAAAAATTGAAGTTATTTGACTATAAACACAACATGACAGAATGATTCACTATTGAAAAGTGTTTTTTGGTTGGTGAATTCTTTGAAATATGATATGTTTATTGCATCATTATTTTGTAAGGCTATGAAATTTATATTGAGTTGAATTAACTGGCTTGAATTAACTGGCTTATATTGAGTTGAAATTTATATGATCAGTTTCAATCTGAATTTTAGAGATCTATTGAACATGCACTGGCTTTTCCTCTTCTTTCTTGGAGTTTGGTCTAATGTCATTTATTTACTTGCTGATAAATTTGTGAGCTAGGATATATTAGGTTCCATGTATTAAGCCGAATTAACTTATTTTGTCACTGTAGCAATTGGTAACAACTCTCTCTGTCTCTCTCTACTTGATATTTGAAAATTGTTAATAATATCAACATTTTTTAATATTATGCTTTTAATATTCTCTCTCTCTGTGAAAGTGCATATTAATTCAAGTTTAATTGTTTTTCAAAGCTCTAGTTTGTCCTTGACCTCAACACCTTTAGGTAATTGAGTTGAATTTGAATTTCTCAGATCTTTAACCTCAGCTTGTTTAGGTAATTGAGTTGAATTTGAATTTCTCAAATCTTTGACAAGCTGCACATGATTTATTACTGTTGAATATACTCCATGCTTGTCATATCCTGCTAAAAACGAGGCCATTAGTACAGGCATATAACATTCATTTCATGTCCACTTTCCATTAATTTCATGTATAGTGCGACTTTAATTTAAACTTTGATTTACAATTCAAATGTTATAGGTTATTGGCTAATGCAAAGAGATAAAAAAGCTGCAATCATTCGTTGGGGGCAATTACTACATCAAGTAAGCTTTGATTATATTTTAGGGCATTTTTAATTTATTTATCAAGTTAGTCATTTTAGTTTCTACACCTATGATCTTGAAACTATATAACCTTATTAGCTACATTTGTTTTAGATAATTTGTAAAAGAAAAAGTTGTTGATTAATGTATAGGACATGACATTTTGTTTTATTAACTATTTTTTTTATTGACTATTTAGCCAAAATATAAGTCCCAAACAGGCCTAAGAGCATCAATATGAAACTAGTTAAATTTTATTACCATTTGAACTTAAAAATTACTTTTGTCTATTTTGGTTTTACATCTTTTTAAATACATTCTTCAACAAATTTTTTATTATTTCTCTATACTATTTAAATATTATTTTATTCATTTTAATTTAAAAATATTTTTATAATAAACTCAACACAATTAATTCTAAAATACAAAAAGTAATACTTTTTTAATATTGGCTAAAGTAAACTACTAGCTACATTTGTTGAGTCAAACCATCAAAACTAAAATGACTAACTTGATAACTAGAGACTCAATGTTTACCTAATGTTTTGAGCATTCATGAAATGACAAACACTTAGATGACTCAAAGAACTATTTGGCATGTAAACACTAGAAGACCAAATGCGATGATTAGGGATGGCTGCTATATTTGGTTTCAAAATCTCAATTTTATGTCTAACTTAACAAACAAATACGTCAAATAGCTAAAATAGATGAATATGCTTTTCCAAGAATAAGTAAACTAATATGTAACAATTTTAAGACCACAATTTATATAGCAATTGTAATCTATATATCAATTTCATCACTTACTATATAATTTTTTTTTCACCCTTTACTCTAAATTGCATATTTTACTTGAATAGTAATTCTTGTTTATCACTTACTATTGTGATGCATCATTTGGTCATGAAAGGGATGTAGAACCATAATCTTGTGGGTCACCAAAAGATATGGAACCATAATCTTTTGTAAGTATATTTGTCATAATTTACTTTTCAAATCACTACAAGCATTTCATTTAATATGTCTGGTTGTGTTGAACAAACGGGACCTCGATTGGATCTCCGGTTAAAAAATTAGAAGGAAAATTGTAGAACACAAGACTTTAAAGGCCCGTTAGGGGGCCAAAATTGCGAAATGAGCACCGAAACCACCGAAACTTGGCACGAACAGCTTGTTCAAGCCTAAATAGACTTGTAGGAATAAATGAGGCCTCGATTGGATCTTCGGTTAGAAAATTAGAAGGAAAATTGTAAAACAAAAGACTTAAAAGGCCCGTTCGGGGGCCGAAATTGCAAAGTGACCACCGAAATAATTGAAACTTGGCATGGACAGCTTGTTCAAACCTAAATAGACTTGTAGGAACAAACGGTACCTCAATTGGATCTCCGGTTAGAAAATTAGAAGGAAAATTATAAAACACAAGACTTAAAAGGCCCGTTCGAAGGCTGAAATTGCGAAATGACCACCGAAACTTGACACGGACAGCTTGTTCAAGCCTAAATAGAATTGTAGGAACAAACGAGACCTCGATTGGATTTCCGGTTAAAAAATTAGAAGGAAAAATGTAAAACACAAGACTTAAAAGGCCTGTTCGGGGGCCGAAATTTCAAAATGACTACCGAAACCATCGAAACTCGCCACAGACAGCCTTTTCAAGCCTAAATAGAGTTGTAGGAACAAACGGGACCTCTATTGGATCTCCGGTTAGAAAATTAGAAGGAAAATTGTAATACACAAGGATTAAAAGGCTCGTTCAGGAGCCAAAATTGCGAAATGACAACCGAAACCACCAAAACTTGGCACGGACAGCTTGTTCAAACCTAAATAGACTTGTAGAAACAAACGGGACCTCGATTGGATTTCCAGTTAGAAAATTACAAGAAAAAATGTAAAACACAAGACTTACAAGGCCCGTTCGGAGGCCGAAATTGCAAAATGACCACTAAAACTTGGCACGGGCAGCTTGTTCATGCCTAAATAGACTTGTATGAGCAAACTTGTATGAGCAAACAACGCCCGATTGGACTTCCCATTACAAAATTAAAATCAAAATTGTGAAGTTCATATCAAGTTTTTTTTTTTTTTGTCAATCTAATATTATTTTTTATTTTTTCATGTGACAGATTAGCAATGGTGAAAAATAGTTTGGGCTGCATCAGAAGATTTGATTTTGTGTTTTTGGAAATATTTTGACATAGGATTTTGGTAAATAATTTATGGATTAAATGTTTAGCATCAAAATATTTGGTGTTGTGTTTTTGCAAATATTTTAACATAGGATTTTAGTAAATGACTTGTTGGTTAGATGTTTAACATCAAAATATTTGGTTGTGTTTTTGATAATATTTTTACATAGGATTTGGTAATGTGTTTATGGGTTTGATGTTAATAGTTTGTAAGTACTTTTGTATGCATGTTTTAGATTGTCAGAGAATTGTAATTATGTTTATTGAGATTTTTCATAGCTACTAATTTTGAATTATTATGAATGTCTTGCACAGGTTTATTATTATTTATATTACATTTGTGTATATATTGGGCATAGGAAAATAGGTGTTTTGGATTATTTTGAACAAGAAAATTATTGAAATCAAAATTTGTGTAGTGAATTTTTAGTGACAGGTGGTATTTTGGTCGCTGTTAATATATTTGGCGACAACATATTATTTTTGTTGCTAAAAGTTAGTGGTTATTCCAAGAACTTTTAGCAACCAAAACTTACTTGTCGCTAAAAACGTGATTTTTAGCGACCAAATTAATTTTGTCGTTAAATAGTACTTTTGGCGACGCATTTATTTGTCGCTAAAACTACATAGCCTAACCAAATTTTAACTTTTTAGCGACAAACTGTAATTTTATAGCGACAAAATATATGATTTTTGGCGACCAATTTTGCTTGTCGCTAAATGTCTACATACGGTGATAGTTTCTGATTTCGTCGCCAATACTTTTAGTGACAGGTCTTTGGCGACCAGTTGTATACTTGTTGCTGATTCTTTTGGTGACCAAATTTGTACTTTTGGCGACCAATTTTTGAGTCGCCAAATTTGCTTTTTGTTGTAGTGATTCTGGGCAGCTAAGTTTGGGAAAAACATGCAACCAATCTGTTCCAAACTCAATCACAACAACCCAAAAGCCAATTTCAAGATATACAAGGGAGAAAAGAGATAAACAACAATATGGAAACATTAAACTCGAGTCCGAAATACAACAAATGACGGGTCAAAACCGGGATCGTTATATTCTCTTTTAATTTGGACAGCTAAGGGCAGTTTAAAAAATAGAAATTTGAAATCAATAGAATTGGAACAAAAAATGGTGAAAATCACTATATACTTTAGTTTGGGAACAACTGTTTTAGTCTAACTTTTTAATTTTTTAAACTATTTTAGTATAACAAAAAAAGTTTTATTTGAAATGAATTTTTGACTTTCTTTTATATTGTTATGAGAAAAAAAAGAATAAAATAATTATAATTTATAAGTGACATTTTATTTATTAATGAGCTAGTCCTAATTATCACGTCAAACAACAATCATTGTGACTAAAACATCGAATGCATAACCAACATCATCATTTGGTTAAAAAAAATAAAAAAGTTTGGGAATTCTAATTGTAAGACTTCAGAGAGCTCTAATAGTGTGTGAGTCTCGTAATGATGTGATGTTTATATCTTATATATTTTTTTTTTTTTTTCATTGTCAAGTCATTGGAGCTCTATTTAAAATTCCATAATTAGAAAGATAGATCATTTTTATTTATTTTTAGATAGCTCTTACTATATAATTATTCAATATATATTTTGAGCTAAGGTGAGAATTATTATATTAATAATCATGAACATGCATGAGGGTGGTCATTCGGGCGCGAGTCGGGTTGCCATTACATAATAATATATTTTATATTTTTTTAAGTTTTATCTAATTCTAACATTGGATTTTTACTCATCAGATTACATGTTAAAAAAAATTAAAATATTTTATAATGAAATTCAATTACACATTGTTTTTCTTAAATAAATATACTGATATTATTATAAATTAAAAGATTATATAAATAAATTAAAATTTTTCTTAAATAAATTCAATCAAATGTCACTACAAATGTGAGTTTTAATAACATCAACAAAATAAATTTTAGATCCCAACAAAAAAATTATATACTTTAATATATTACAATTAAAACTCAAGCTCAACCAATTAATATATCGAATTGAAAATGTTAATCAAATCTGATCTTACGGACTAAAACAATTTTCCTAAATCTTAAAAAAATAAAGCTAAATCAATTAAACTAGACGGATAAACGGCCGACACCCACTGTCCATGAGATACAAAAGGTATAATAGAAAAAAAAATATAGTAACAAAATTAAAATCAGTGCGTTTAGTTTGAGTTTTTGAATTAAGTTTTTTAAAAATTAAATTTTTAATTTTCGTGTTTTTTTGATTTTAGTGAATATTTTTAAAATTTTAAACATTTTTTTTTATTTTTTTAGATGCACTTTACTTAGATATATTTAAAAAATAAAAAATTTGTAAAAAAATATTTTTAAAAATTAATAAATATATAAAAATTCAAATAATGTATTGAATTCTCGTATTTTTTTTTATATTTTTAGTATTTAATGAATTTTTTTAAAAAAAAAATAAATTTTATTTTTATTTTTTAGGTATATTTATGTTAAGTATGTCTAAAAATTAAAAAAAATATTTAAAATATTAAAAAAAATTAATAAAAATAAAAAAAATATGAAAAATAAAAAAATAAAATTTTCTAAAAAATATTTTTAAAAAATGATAGCAAGCACATTTGCAATTTCATCTATAAATAAGAATGCTCGTTTAACATGACTCATGAATGACAACCGATACCTAACCAAACCCTCCCTCACCTCCTCAAAATTTTACAACATGAGGAAATCAAACACCCCCTTCTCCTTCCTCTCTCTCTCACTTCTCCTCATTTCTCTCTCTTCTCTGGCCTCATCACAGTCTCCGGTCCGCGACACCACCGGCCAAAACCTCCGCACAGACCTCTACTACTTCATCCTCCCGGCGGCCCGCGGTGGCTACGGTGGCGGCGGACTCACTCTCTCCGCCGGCCACAACGCCACCTCCACCTGCCCCCTCGACGTCGTCCAAGAGCAACTCGACTACGGCCTCCCCGTCACTTTCTCTCCGATCAACCTCCCAAACGGCGTAGTTCGCGTCTCCACAGATCTCAACATCGTGTTCTCACCTAGGGCTTTCAGTGTCTGCGTCGAATCGAATGTGTGGAGGCTCGGTAGCACCGATCAATCGACTGGTAAGAACATCGTGACGACTGGTGGGATCGAAGGGAAGCCTGGGAGAGAAACGGTGAGCGATTGGTTTAAGATCGAAGCTTATGAAGATTTCTATAAGATTGCTTATTGTCCGAGTGTGTGTGATGTGTGTAAAGTCACATGTGGAGATGTTGGGGTTTATGTTGATCGGAATGGAACGAGGCGGTTTGCCCTCAGTGATGTGCCCTTCAAAGTCATGTTCATGAAGGTTTAAATATTTTTTTTTTGTTTTTTTTTGTTTTTTTTTTGGTTTAATAATGGTTGGTTTAATCTTGTGATTTGTTGCAAGAATAATAATAAAAGGTTGTGTGTATCTTTTGATTCCTTTCGGCCAACCTTGTTATTTATCAATTGAGTTCTATTATTTTGTACCCATCACTTGAAGAAAAAAAAATATATATATATATATATATATATATAATATTAGTGATATCATGTTGGCTAATATGGGCATGCCACGGTTGCTAAATTTGTTTTGTTTTGTTTTTTTATGTTTTTTTTAAAATTTTATTTTTTAAATATATTTAAAAAGTATAATATTTATAAAAAAATTAAAAAATTATTAAATACAAAAAATAGTATATTTTTGTATTTTTATGTATTTATTGAATTTTTAAAATATTTTTTCACAAATATTTTACTTTTAGATGCATCGAAATTAGGTACATTTAAAAAATAAAATAAAAATATTAATAATATTAAAAAAAATCATAAATACATAAGAATATAATTTTACAAATCATGTTGATCGGATATTGATAGTCATTTGATCAAATCACATTTATATCAATGATAAATATAATTTTAAAAAGAAATTTTTGATAGAAACTTGATCTGATCAAGTGACTATCAGTATCTGATCAACATGATTTTTTACAAAGATGAAATATTTAATGAATTCTATACATTGAATAATTCGGATTATTGATGCGGTCTCTGTAATGGACTTACGAAGGCCCAACAATATCCGCCTATTGAAAAGCCTAACCGGAGAGAACCAAGCCATTTTTTTAACATATTATTTAAAACAAGTAATGCATATACATTTCATATATTTTTTTAAGATCCTTGATATTAAAATTTTATAACATAAATGACATTCATTATTTTTAGAATGTCTAATATTTTTCAACATCGATTCAGAAAAAATTTGATCCAAGAGAAATTCTTTGGCAAGTCCAAAGAAATTCTCTAAATTTTAGTCTAAAGATTTTCTCTAGATTTCCAGAGAATTTCTCTAGGTTCAAATTAGAAAATTCTTTTGCCTTCCAATCACGATGTGCAATATACAAATCAATCATCCAAATAAGCAACAACAACAACTAATATACATATATCCACAGAATTTCTTTGAACTTCCCAAGGAATTTCTCTTTAGAGAAATTTCTGGGAAGATTAGAGAAATTCTTTGGATTCTAGTCTAGAGATTTTCTCTGGATTTCAAGTGAATCATAAAACATAAAGTTTATTTGGTTGCCAAGAAAAATAGCCGAAAAATAATTTGTTCAATATAACAATACATAAAAGCTACAATATAAAAGCCCAGAGAATTTTATAATATTTATAATAACAAGCTTTTAATTTTCTCTAGACTCAAATAAAAGTTTAAAGAAAGTCATTTTCAAGATCACAAAAACAAAAACACATTAACATCAAAAGACAAAAATGCTAACTATTAAACAAAAACATGGACAAAAATCACAGAGATAGGAATGTAAAAATGACCAGCAGCCTATGGGTGCCCCAAAGCCCTCCTGCAGACCATTTAGGCCCATTTGGGCCTGGACCCAAGCCTAGCCCTAGCTCCAAGGGCTGGGACTGGGCCATCATTTTGAAACCTGACCCGGCCCGTGGCCCAACCCATTGGCCCGCTTAAAGCCCACTCAAGGCCCAACTTAAGGCCTAATTTTATTTTTATTTTTGAAAATAATAAAATTTTGGTAGAAAAAATTTTAAAAACAAAAAAAAATGGTCAAGCCTACCCAAGGCCCAAATACCCTTGGGCTGGGCCTAATTTTTTTGCCCTTTGCCCGGCCCAACCCAGCCCAAATTTTGACGGAAGCCCGTGAGTCCCGATATAGGCTAAGTTGGGCCAGGGCCGGGCTAGATTTACACCCATAGAGAAGGTCAGTTATACTCACAAAACATTCAATTGAGAAAATAAAAAATAAAAAATAACAAACTTATAATAACATGTCTTTATGAAATTATAATTTTCTATGTGATTTTCACTAGATTACAAACTTACAATTTTCACTAGATATATGTATATTGAACCAATATAAATAATCCACTTACACTTGCCGCTATTATCACTATGATTTTTTTCCTTTGACGATGGCGTCACCAGACTTGCCGACGAAGCTAACAATCCATGGTAGCTGTTATTGGTGCTGTTTGGTGTAACTGTTAAAATAGATTATAGATTATAGCTTAACAAATTATAAATTATGACTTTAATCAGAAACTGTTAATCTGTTTGGTATAGCTGTTGGATTATAGATTTAAGTTGCTGAGTAGTGTTTGTTAAATAAGCTGTGAAGTAGCTTTTTCAATTAATTTTTATTTTTTATTATTCACTATTTGTCTACATTTTTCATAAAAAATAATAATAATATTTTATAGTCCATTTGGGTCTTTTTCTATTTTTAAAAAAATAAAAAATAAAAAAATCTAAGAGTATAACTGTGAATTAACATGTCCACAACAGAAGCTGATAATCAGAAGTAAGAGTGAGCAGCTTCTCAGAATCAGTTTTTTTGACTTAAAATAAGTTGTTAGAATCAGAAGCTGTTTAAAATAAGTTTAACCAAACAGTCCAAAATAACTTTTTAAAAGTCAGAAGCTATAAGCTGGCTCAAAAAAGCCCCACCAAACACCCCCATTACACATAAAATGTGGATTTGTTCACCACGGAGATTGATGTTGTTGCCAGATAATGATGAGATGTTGAAGCTGTTGGTACACTATTCTGTGTAAATAAAATAAACTGAAAATAATCCAAACAAAAATAAAATAAACTTACAGAAATTTATTTTGTTGAACCGAATAGATAATTAAAGACCAAGTCGAGTGTGTGACACTCTGGCCTTATTTGGTTTGTATTTGAGAAACATGTTTTAAGATAAAAAAGTACGAAAATTTGTTTGGTTTGGTTTTTTTTCAAAAGATGTTTTGAAAAATTATTTTGAGAGAGAGTTTTGGAAAAAGTGATTGATTTGATGTGTGTAAGAGAGAGATTTGTTTGGAAAATTTGTAAATCAAACAAGTTTTGGGAAAAAATTTTGGGAAAACTTGTTTGGTTTAATTAGTTTTGAAAACTTATTTGTAGAGAATTTTTTCCAAAATTTTTTGAGAAACACAAACCAAACAAGGCCTCTGTCCTTAAGACAGATTCGCCCCGTTACGGTACTTACGGTTGAGTGGCGTCTATCTCCTAGGATACAATGATCTTCACAAATTATAGTAGTACTCCAAACAATTTGTTCGGCGGACCAAACCTATGTTCTAACTCTCTGAAATTTATTCCTAAAATTATATATGAAGAATAAAATGCACCAGAGCAAAATGGACAGAAATTAGACAATGTCTAGACTGATTTTCGGATTTCTCTAAGTGTCCAGACCACTGGAAAAGATTTACTATTTATAGGCAACATAGAGCCAAGTTGGAGCCCGAATAGGTACAACACAAAAAATGAACAGATACACTTCTTAATTCAAACCAATTTGTCCGTTTGTACCTGGACACTAAATTTCAAACAGTTTGAAAAAGGTGCCGTTAGGCCGTTGGTGGAACAATTACAACTGTATGGAATATTTAAACTTTTTGAATAGTTTAAACAAATAAAGCCAATAAATGGACCTTTATTATTAAACTATTTAAAATATATATATATATATATTAAACTATTAAAATAGTTTAATAAATAAATGAAGAAGTACAAACTTTAAGAAATCACTTAGGAACCCAAAATATGAATTTATTAAATTCCCACAATTACAAACTTTAGGAAACTACTTAGGAATCCAAAATTTGAATTTAGAATTAAATTAAATTCTCACAATAATTTTTATTGAAAAAATTCAAATGAATTTTATCTAAAAAATTAATGTTAGACCCGAAAACGACGTCAACTTCCCATTCACTCATAAATGGTTTTGACGTTCCATCTTCATCGTGTGACTTGCCACGCAGCAAGGAACACGTCACCTCTTCAGACCCACCCCAAAATACGTTTGGAGCCCACTCAAATTGGGCTAAAAAATATGCCTATATTAAACAATTTTTCCAACAATCTCCCACATGAATGGAATTTGACGGAGAAAAAATGCAACAACATGATCTAAATACAGAGAGTACAGAAATTGGAAATATTCTGCAAAGGATAGGTAACTTTTGGCTTTGAACGTTCCCTTGTGAGACACTATCGGATTTACTAGCTAACCAGTGAACATGATGTCTTGAACGATTTAGCCGTTTGTGTAAACCAAGACAATAGAACTCACACAGTATATTCCCAGATACAGTTTAGTTCTCACTATTATGTTCATTTTGGCCCTGAACAACCTGGTCTTTCATGAATGCTCTAAAGACTTGTAGCCCTTCACAAATTTTATAGAACCGGCCCAGTTCACACTCACATAGGTGATTCTTATGAAGAGTATCCTGCCATGCTCCACTGGGTTTACCTAGATATAAGAATCATTAATTTTTACTTAACCTCAAACCCTGCAGGCATCCCTATTTCATCAACGAAATGGGTAGGACTTAGACTCCCCAGTGATCCTTCTGAGTCAATCACAACTCGGTTGTCCCTTTGAGCTTAGATCTTGGGATCTTCAGTCAACTAAGTTGGGTTGCCGTTGTGGTAACTCTTATTTAACAGGCTTAAGTCCCATACCCCTCGATGAATTCTCAACTAACTCTCTTGCTAACCCTTTGGTAAGTAAATCTGCTATGTTGTCTTTAGACTTAATATATTCTATGGATATAATTCCATTAGAGAGTAGTTGTCTTACGGTATTATGTCGACGACGAATGTGTCGAGACTTACCGTTATACATATTACTCTGTGCTCTACCAATTGCTGATTGACTATCACAATGTATGCATATAGCAGGCACCGGTTTTGGCCATATTGGAATATCTTCAAGGAAGTGGTGAAGCCATTCTGCCTCTTCTCCTGCTTTGTTTAAAGTTATGAATTCTGATTCCATAGTAGACCTAGCAATGCAAGTTTGTTTGGAAGATTTCCAAGACACAGCCGCCCCACCAAAAGTAAAGACATACCCACTAGTGAACTTTGAGTCTCTTGTATCCGATATCCAATTTAGATCACAGTATCCTTCAAGTACTGCTGGATATCTAGTATAATTAAGCCCAATATTACGAGTAAATCAGAGATATCTAAAAACCCTTACAATTGCTTTCCAGTGTTCTACTCCCGGATTACTCGTATATCTACTTAATTTACTTACTGCATAAGCTATATCTGGGCCAGTGCAGTTCATCAAGTACATTAAGCTTCCAATAATTTGAGCATACTCTAATTGAGAAATACTTTCCTGTATATTTTTAGAAAGATACAAATTAACATCTACAGGTGTTCTAGCAAGATGATCATCATCTTTGCTGAATTTGTCAAGTATTTTTCCAATGTAATGAGATTGTGACAAAGCATAACCTTCTGATGTTTTGGTAATTTTCATACCAAGAATTACATCAGCAATGCCCATGTCTTTCATGTCAAAATGTTTATTTAACATTTTCTTGGTAGTTTTAATCATGTCATTATTACTATCAATGATGAGCATATCATCTACAAAAAGACATACAATGACATAACCTTTATCTATGTTTTTAATATAAACACATTTGTCACACTTATTAATTTTAAATCCATTTGATATCATTGCCTTGTCAAATTTCTCATGCCATTGCTTTGGCGCTTCCTTTAAACCATATAATGATTTAACCAATTTACACACTTTCTTTTTTTTCCCTAGAATAGAAAACCCTTCTGGTTGTTCCATGTAAATTTCTTCATTTAACTCACCATTTAAGAAAGTGGTTTTAACATCCATTTGATGAATTTCTAGATTGTATAGAGATGTAATAGCAATTAGCATTCTAATGGATGTTATTCTAGTAACCCGTGAGTATGTGTCAAAGTAATCTAGAACTTCTTTTTGTCTAAAACCTTTGACTACAAGTCTTGCCTTGTATTTGTCTATTGATCCATCTGTTTTCAATTTTCTTTTGAAAATCCACTTGTACCCAAGAGGTTTACAACCTAGTGGTAAATCCACCAATTCTCAAGTGTGATTTTGTAAGATGGATTCAACTTCACTGTTGACAGTTTCTTTCCATAAAGGAGCTTCAAGACTGGATATTGCCTCTTTAAAAGTTAAAAGCTCATTTTGAGGTTCTAGTACGTTTACTACGCCTAGGTTCCTCTTCCTCATTTTGATTTAACTTTTGCTCTTGATCATGTTCTTGATCCTGACTAGTAATAGCATCATGAGATCTCTTTTTGTTACTAGTCTCTTGTCTAGTCTTATTTAGAAATACATGTTCAAAGAATGATGCATTTCAAGACTCAATAATAGTATTTACATGTATTTCGGAATGTTCTGATTTATGAATCAAAAACCGATATGCACTACTATTCTTAGCATAACCAATGAAAATGCAATCAATGGTCTTAGGACCTATCTTAGTCTTTTTAGGACTAGGAATAGCCACTTTAGCCAAACACCCCCACACTTTTAAGTATTTATATGATGGTACTCTTCCATGCCACAATTCGTAAGGTGTTTGATTCACTTTCTTTCGGGGTACTTTGTTAAGTATATAATTAGCAGAAAGTATTGCTTCCCCCCACAAGTTCTGAGGTAATCCAGAACTGATTAACATGGCATTCATCATTTCTTTTAAAGTCCTATTTTTCCTTTCAATAATTCCATTTTGCTGAGGTGAGTAAGGAGCGGTGGTTTGATGAATTATTCCATGTTCTTTACAAAACTCACCAAAAGGTGATTCATATTCACCACCTCTATCACTTCTAAGTTTCTTGATTTTCTTACCAAGTTAATTTTCAACTTCATTCTTATATTAAATGAAAGTTTCTAAAGCTTCATCCTTGGTTCGAATTAAATAAACATAACTATATCTAGTATAGTCATCTATAAAAGTGATAAAATACTTTTTCCCACCTCTAGTTTGAATTGATTTAAAATCACAAATGTCACTATGAATTAATTCAAGTGGTTCCGTACTTCTTTCAATTGAATGAAAAAGAGTTTTAGATAATTTTGCCTCAACGCAAATTTCACATTTATGATTTGAATCAATGTTAAATTTAGGTAAACATTTCATATTAATTAATCTACGCAAAGATCCATAATTAACATGTCCTAGTCTACCATGTCATGAATTTGAAGACTCAAGCAAGTAAGAAGAAGATGTAGTATTATTAATAACTGAGGGTATAACGGTCATTACATTTAACTTGAAAAGGCCATCAGACATGTAACCTTTTCCTACATACATCCTATTCTTAGTAAGTACAAATTTATCACTCTCAAATACTAGCCTAAACCCATTCTTACTCAACAAAGATCCGGAAACAAGATTCCTGCGAATGTCCGGTACATGTAGCACATTATTGAGAGTGAGTTCCTTTCCAGATATCATCTTGAGTACAATCTTTCCTTGTCCTTCAACTTTGGAAGTTGAGGAGTTGCCCATAAAAAGTAGTTCACCATTGTCCATTGAACAATAAGATGTGAACATCTTTTTGTCGGCACAAATATGGCGAGTAGCACTAGTGTCCACCCACCATTCTTTAGGATTTCTGACAAGATTTGCCTCGGAAACAACTGCAGAAAGATTGATATCATCTACACCATTGGAAATATTACCCACTTCGGTCATATGGGCTTGAGCGGGCTTCTTGCTTGTTCTTCTTTTGCTTTTGCTTTTGCTACGGCAATCTTTGGCCCGATGTCCCTCTTTGTCACAAATGTAACATTTGCCATTAAACTTGTACTTTTTATTATCCCCCCCTTTAGAGCCTTGTGATGAACTTTCTCCAGAAGACTTTTGTTTCTTGGTTTTTGAAGCATGTTCCACCATATTTGCCTTAGACTCCATAGGATGCTTACCAGCCCGCTTTTCAGAATTGCGGTTGTCCTCTTCAATCCTTAAATGCACAATTAACTCGTCCATAGAAATTTCTTTACTCTTGTGTTTGAGGTAGTTCTTGAATTCCTTCCAACCTTTTGGTAATTTTTCAATTAAGGCTGCAACTTGGAAGGATTCACTAAGAGACATGCCTTCTGCGTGAATGTCATGCAGAATGAGTTGGAAATCTTGAGCTTGGCTGATTACACTTTTTGAATCAACCATTACAAAATTCAAGAATCTGCCAACTACAAATTTCTTTGAGCTGGCATTTTCCGTTTTGTACTTTTTCTCCAACGATTTCCAAAGTTCATTTGCTGTCTTGATTGAACTGTAGACATTGTATAATGTGTTATCAAGTCCGTTCAAGATGTAGTTCCGGCAAAGGAAATCGGCATGCTTCCAAGCATCAACCGCAGCAACCACTTAACTGTCAGTTTCATCCCCTTTTAGGATAGAAGCATCTTCACGGAGGAAACGAGCCAGGTTCAGAGTTGTAAGATAGAACAACATTTTCTGTTGCCATCTTTTAAAGTCAGTTCCTGAGAATTTCTCTGGCTTCTTTCAATGATTTATTGGTACTGTCATCACGGGAGAGGGGGTTGGTGCAATCGCAGCCACCACAGTAGTACTTGTTTGGGAATTAGTTTCAGTAGCCATCAATTAGAAATTTACACTACACAGAAAATTAAACTAAATTCACAGAATTAAATTCTGTAAAAATAAGAGAAACAAGAATGTAACTTTTATTTTTCAATTAATTTGGAAATAAAATAAAATTTTATTCAACCAAATTAATTCCATACAAGAAATTAAATTATGTAAAATAAAAGAAATAAGAATATAACTTTTATTTTTCAATTAATTTGGAAATAAAATAAAATTTTATTCAACCAAATTAATTCCACACAGGAAATTAAATTATGCAAAATAAAAGAAATAAGAATATAACTTTTATTTTTTCAATTAATTTGGAAATAAAATAAAATTTTATTCAACCAAATTAATTCCACACAGAAAATTAATTTATGTAGCACTTCAAAAATTAAAATACTAAAACAGAATTTTAAGTAATGAAAACTTAGAAAATAATTTCTAAAACCCAAAATTAATTTCTGAAAAAATTTCACAAAAATATATTCTGAATTGTTAATGACACCAGTATCGTACTACTAGTTGTTGTCAAAGAAAAGAGACAGTATAGTACTACTATCTGTTAAATAGCATATAATCACTATTTATTTTTCCAACCAGAATATTATTTTGTAAATAAACAGAAAATAATTTTCTTAAACGAAGAAAAAGAAAAGGAAACAAACGAAAAATTCTGTAAATAGAATAATTCGAATCTGCCTTAAGATTGTTGGTACAATCTTTTGTGTAAATAAAATAAATTGAAAATAATCCAAACAAAAATAAAATAAACTTACAGAAATTTATTTTGTTGAATCGAATAGATAATTAAAGACCAAGTCGAGTGTGTGACACTCTGTCCTTAAGACAGATTCGCCCCGTTACGGTACTTACGGTTGAGTGGCGTCTATCTCCTAGGATACAATGATCTTCACAAATTGTAGTAGTACTCCAAACAATTTGTTCGGCGAACCAAACCTATGTTCTAACTCTCTGAAATTTATTCCTAAAATTATATATGAAGAATAAAATGCACCAGAGCAAAATGGACAAAAATTAGACAATGTCTGGACTGATTTTCGGATTTTTCTAAGGGTCCAGACCGCTGGAAAAGATTTACTATTTATAGGGAACATAGAGCCAAGTTGGAGCCCGAACAGGTACAACACAGAGAATGAACAGATGCACTTCTTAATTCAAACCAATTTGTCCGTTTGTACCTGGACACTAAATTTCAAACAATTTGAAAAAGGTGCCGTTAGGCCGTTGGTGGAACAGTTACAACTGTATGGAATTTTTAAACTTTTTGGATAGTTTAAACAAAAAAAGCCAATAGATGGACCTTTATTATTAAACTATTTAAAAAATATATATATATATATATATATTAAACTATTGAAATAGTTTAATAAATAAATGAAGAAGTACAAATTTTAGGAAATCACTTAGGAATCCAAAATATGAATTTAGAATTAAATTAAATTTCCACAATTACAAACTTTAGGAAACCACTTAGGAACCCAAAATTTGAATTTAGAATTAAATTAAATTCCCACAGTAATTTTTATTGAAAAAATTCAAATGAATTTTATCTAAAAAATTAATGTTAGACCTGAAAACGACGTCAACTTCCCATTCACTCATAAATGGTTTTGACGTGTCGTCTTCACCGTGTGACTTGCCACGCAGCAAGGAATACGTCACCTCTTCGGACCCACCGCAAAAGACGTTTGGGGCCCACTCAAATTGGGTTAAAAAATATGCCTATATTAAACTATTTTTCCAACAGAAGCGAATGAGTGTTTTGAGAGATCGGAATTTCACCAGAAAGGTTATTATTAGAGACATTGAAGAATCGGAGGTTGGATTGGTTGAGAGGATGGATTTGGTCGGAGAACAAGTTGTTAGGGTTCAATGAGACTCATTTTGGGTGGGTAAGATATATGTGGTAGGTGAGAGGCCTGAGATATCACAAAATAATATTATGGATTTCTCTCATTACTAAAAATGAAAAAGAGAATTTAGATTAATTTTGTCTTTTTTTTAACATATTTTTTTTTAAACAACTAATGCACATACAACAATAGTGCTATACTTTTCATAATTTTTTTAACATTTGTTTTTGATTTAGTATTACTGATAAGTTAATTTTCATAAATATAATTTTCTAGATTATTAATTTAAATGAATTAAAATAAGTTGTAAATATGTTTGAGCTGACTTTTGATAACCGTTGAACCTATTTGATTCTTACAGTTTTTTAATATGAAAATATTCAAAATTTATTTAAAAATTATAATTAAGACAAAAGAACTACTTTTATCCATACATATTTAAGAACAACAAATTAAACCTTAAAAAAATCTCAAATATTTTGGCCAAATGAGTAAAAGGTCACATAAATTAAAATTTAAAATTGCAATTAAACATCATTAGTTAATGTCTTTAAAAATAAATAAATTGATTAATAAATAGCACTAATGGAGTATTAATAGGTTTCGTTTGACAACTCTTAATAAAGTAATTTATTGGCTACAAAAATTTGTAACGCAAAAAGAAGCTTCGGCTGTTAAAAAGACGACCTTAGTGGGTGTTTGGGTGGTGAGGAAAAAACGTCAGGTTTTACACCCAAAAAAAAGTCATTAAATTGTTTGTTATAGTTTTAAATAAATAAAAAATCTTAAATGTGATATTAATGTTTTTAACTTTTAATAAAAAATAAAACAGTTCTGCAAGATAACTCGAAAAATTAGATGCTTGAGTGGCCCGAAACCCCAAAATGACGTTGTTTTGGTTTTTTTTTTTTCTCTTTTTTTTCTTCTTTCTTTTCATGACTGGCAAAAAAAGAAGGAGAAGAAAGAAGAATAGAAGAGGAGAGGAGACGAAAGAGATAGAGCAGAGAGATTCAAACCCAAAAATCAAAACTAATACAAATCAAACCCACAAATCCATGAAACACACACATATACAGATTTGAAAAATCAAAAGCTGAATCTATGAAATAAATCAAACCCATAAATCCATGAAAAACACACACACACACTCACATATATACAGATCTAGCAAATCAACATGAAACCCCCCCTCCCCCACACACATATATAGAAAAAGAGAAGAAGAGAAGAGAGAGGGCGGCGACAGAGGTGGTGTAACGGCGACAGTGGTGGTCACAGCAGTGACGGAAAAGGAAGAGGCGACGGCGACGATGACGACGTGAGAAGATCGGCTTGCCCTTCCTCCTCTCTCTTCATTTCTTCTCTTTCCTTTCTCTTCTCTCTCTTTCTCTCTTCCTTTCTCCCTCTGTTTGACAGATACAAGAGAGAAAAAAATAATAATAATAATTCAAAACGACGTCGTTTTGAATTCAGGCCACTCAAGCCTCAAGAATTTCGAGCTTTAAAACATTTTTCAAAATAAAAACTCAAGAAATCACTAAGTTTGTGTTTGTTTGGTTTAATAAGATGGAGGTAATTAAAGAGTACGGTAAGATTGAGTGATAAAATTATTAGTGTGATGATATTATATTGGAAATGTAGGATAAAGAGTATTTATTTGTACAATATTGAATTAGTAATACTATAGTGTACGAGTAAGAAATAATTTTCTCGTATAATCCTGTTGATCAAGTCCGCGCTCCTCCAAACGATGTCGCTTTACTCCCTTAAAACACAAACGTGAGCTAGTCGGCGGGTGTGTGCCGGATACCTCTCCGATGCCTAAGTCAGCGAAATAGACAAAAGCTCTGTGCATTCGAGAATCAAAGTTGTGTTACCTCTCCATAGGTGATGTTATGAGCTTTTATAGGTTCCGCGTGACACAATTCAAGTAGGACTCTTACTCCTTCATGTAGAGTCCTCCTAGGAATCACCTTCTTGAAAGATAATGCTTATCCTTCAATACCCCCCTCACTACTTAAACCAAGTAAGATGGTTCTACCACGGTTGGATATCAATACGACCGAGATAACATGGCCATGCTAAAGTAGCAGACTAGACCGAGCTTCCACTAGCTCGGTCCTTCCTTTTATTACGTGTACCTCGGTTTGACATTCCAACTTGTTTGTCTGAGACTGCACTAATCACATTAAGCTTAGACCGAGCTAACCAATAGCAAGGTTCTGAGAAAAACTTAACATACTTCGGCTCAATATGGTATGACCGAACTAACTGTTACCGCGCCGACCGTGGTGACCGAGCTAACCACCAAGCTCCTTCGAACCGGGCTATCTGCACGGCTTCTGTGGACCGGACTAATTACAAGGCTCTTTTTACTCTGCCCTTCTTACTGTGGTCCACAAAATGGCCCATTACCCAGCTCGGCCCAATTTACATATAAATTACCCTCTCATATAGATAGTATTAATATATATAATTAATATTTTTTATTTTTATTATTTTTTAATAATATAATTATTATTTTGTTTTATAAAATATAAAATTTAAAAATTATTTAAAAATTTACTAATCCCTCACTCAATTTCAAATCCCAATCTCTCAATAGGGTTGGTAGTCCTACCAATGGGAGAATTACTAGTCCAAAGGGATTAATAATCATTTCACTCATTTTCGTAACCAAATACTCTTTAAATGGAACCCACAAATTATTAATCCAATTCTCTTTCTCAAAAAGCCAAAAAAACACGACCTTAACAAGTTAACCCCACAAACCCCACACAAAAAAATCTTACTATACAGATTTTTTTTTGTTCAAAAAATGATTGAGAACTCTAGAAAGAGAGCTTAAGAGAAGCTCTAAATGGATGGGACTCACTTGTGATGTAATCAAAAATATTTTGGAGCCCTAATAACTCTAATGTGTATGCGGGGTCCATCTAATGTGATGTTTTGACTCTTTTTTTTTTTTTTTGACTTTCCACCTCATTAGAGCTCAATTAAAGCTCTAGTTTTAGAGGGATGTATCATTGTTGTGATGTAATATGTGTGCCTCGGTGTGTGTGTTTTTTTTTCCTTGCCACATGTGTAGAGCTCTCTTTAGCTTTCATTTAAGATGTGAGTTCGTTTTTTGACTTTTTGACTATTTTAACATAGGTTAAAAAGTCTCGTTTATGATATGATTTTTTAACTTTTGTGAGAGGAAAAATGAAAAAATTATGGTTTGGATGTGACACTTTGTCTTATTAACTTTTTAGCCTATTTTGTCTTTTTATGACTATTTTAGTTCAAATAGCCTATGCCAAACATAGCCTTAGAGCTCATATAATTTTATATTATTTTAATTATAAAATACAAAAGATAAAAATATATATATATACTTTAATATCCACTAAAAAAAGTATATATATATACTTTTTGTTATGACTTAAATTAAAATATTTGTTAAAAATTATATTTATTTTATCATTAAATTTTTTGCGTTACAAATTTAAATAATAAATAATAAAATTAAATAATTTAATATCCACTCAAAATGAATATATATATATATATATATATATTATATTTATTGGGCTAAGTAGATGGTTTTAGAATTTGAATTTGTTTTTTAAAGCCAAACTTGAGATAGTTAGATAAGGTTTGATGTCAAGTCAGGTCGAATTTAGGAAGACACGTATTCCCTTATTATAAGCTCAGCTTGAAAACCTGCTCGACCCAAGGTTTGTTTATCCTTAATTTGTAGTCACAGTTCAGATTGTGCAAAATATCGTATAATCCGCTAAAAGCGTACTTATTCGTACTTATCTATCCATTAACCACGAATTAAATTTTAAAATTTATAATCTATCTTCGAAACCACTTCGCTATAATTAATTCATTTATTTTTTTTACTTTTAATGAAATATCTAATTAAAAATAAGTGTGAAAGATATTTAAGATGTGAAATTTATTACAAATTACTAGTTATATAAATGAAAAATATTATGTAAAATTAATTTATATTATATATATAAATGAAAAATATTATACAAATTAATATTATATATTATGAAAATATTTGATAATTATTTAATAATATTTTCCTATCAACTAGCAAATTGAAATTGTCCAAAATCACAATTTAATTATTTACCAATCCCTCATTCACAATTTAGTTTATAATTTACTTTCAAACCGTCCGAACTGCATCATACACCCCTTACATACTCACAGCCAATCCCTCTCTCTTTCTTAGGACCGTGCAAAATATTGTTCAATTTGCTAAAATCGTACCGCTCCACATTAATCTGTTCTACTCTATCCGCTAATTGTGGATTAAATTTTAAAATTTATAATCTGCCTTTAAAACTGCTCCATTCCGGTATAATTAATACATATATATTTTTACCCTGTAATAAAATATTAGAATAAAAATAAATGTAAGAGAAATTTAAAATTTAAAATTTAAAATTTATTATAAATTAGTAGTTATGTATATGAAACGTAATATGTAAAATTAATTAATATTATATTTATGAAAAATAGTATACAAATACTTAATAATTAGGGGTTGTTTGGGATGAACTATATAAGTGCACTTTTTAACTTTTTAGTAAAAAAGTAGAAAAAAAATGTATGCTTGAGATAATTTTTTAACTTTTTTTTTTTTTTAAATGTGAATTAAAATATTGGTGATGCAAAGTACACTGACTAATTCAATAGGCCATGCGGTATGGAAGTACACTGCATTTCAATTATTTTATTTTATTTTTAATGAGAATTGGTGGCTTGCATTGTGTCACGTGGTATGGACTTGGGAAATGTAAATGCAAAGTACATTGAGTGCACTAATTTTGCCCTCTAGCTTCCCCACACACTCCTTCCAAATAGTTGGCATAACCTAAAAAAATTAAAAAGTCAAAAAGTCACTATTCTATTTAAGTCACATTATCTTATTTAAGTCACATTATCTCTCTATCACATCACTTCAAACCCAACCCATACCCAACTGTACAGGGAGGAAATATCCGTCGCTGTCCGTACTCCTTTCGTCCAAGTTCCGTGTCTATCCGATTAACTTGAGAATACAACGGCGGTGAGCTACCCGACGGTGTGTTGCCTGAAAACCCCTCCGATGGTCAAGTTAGCACACACTCAGAGAGACAGAAAGAGAGAGAGAGAGAGAGAGAGATTCAATCAATGTCAAATTATATCTCACCAAATGATGTTCCATCATCAGTATGGGGGGCGCAGTCTTGCTTATATACTTTCTGCGCCCAACTCTGCACCCATTAGCCTATTGACACGTGGAGCTGCTCTCCCATCTGTCAGCACAAATCCAGCTAACACCACCTAATCAAACTGCTAGACAACATTAGCAGGCACAGGGCAGCCTGGCGGCATCACCTCGGCCTCATACGACCGTGCTTCCTAACGCGTCCGAGGGTGCTGCTCGCCGAGATCTATTACAAGCGAACGTAGTAGCACTTCGGCAAGACCGAGCTCTAGACAGGTTAAGCCGGTACTCAGAAAACCTTAACACCGAGCTAAACATGCCCCCACAGAACCCGGGTTAGCAGACGACCGTCTCGGCCAAGTTAGCTCGGTCCAAACATGGGACCTGGGCCTCGACCGAGCAAAACCAACTCTAGACAAGCCCAAGTTAGCTCGACCCTCTTTCTATCCGGTTTCTACTATGGCCCAAAGCCAGATCATAAATCTTCCTCTCAATTGCCCCTTAATTCCGTCCATGCAAGGGTGACCGGGATTACATGATCCGACCGAGGTAGATTCTCCCTCGGTCCTTAATCCGCAATACGTCGACCGCACTAATCCCCATGCTTGGTTTCTTGATTTTCCCGGTCGATGCCTCAACTCGCCATCCTGTCTCCTCATTACTGACGCCGCTGTCAATAGGGACACGCGTCCTTCGCTCATTGGCCTCGAACTGCCAATCTCGCCGTCACTTCACATTCGAATTTTGGCGGTTCTTTTTCTTCTATAAACACGCCTCTTGCCCTTCACATCTTCTTCTTACTGTTTCCCTTCCATTCCTGTCAACCAAACGTTGCAGTGCCAACTTCCCTACTCAAACGCCATTCTTGCCTTGGACTGAATTCGTGCTCAAAGGATCGACTTTCGCCCCCAAATTGGTAAGTTCTTCGAATCTCTTCGTTGTTTTTTACTTGATATTGAGTCTAGGGCACGATTGGAGTAGGTGTTAGGACGTAGCTCCCCCATATCCACCTCTACCACTTTTCTCTCAACTGTTCTTCAACTTTTGTGATGAACACGCGAGGATCTGGGGCAAACCGGGCTCCAGATCTTATTTTGATCCCAAAAAACACCAAAACTGAGCAAGTTGTGGGTTTACAAAACACGCGTAGGAACCGAGGTAAAAGATGTCGGACCGCTCGACTGGGCTAAAATCCGATCCGCTTGAGTGACCGAGCTTCTGGGATTACCTCCGTGACCGAGATGGTCTGACACTCCATCTGACCGAGCTAAAGTCAAGCTCGTTTTGCACGACCGTGCTCCCGTTTACACTTACACTTTCTTTTACTGCCGAGTCCAAGGGGACCATGCACTAACACTGAGGCTCTCAACGGCCGAGCGACCACCAAACGAGAGTTTTGCCAGACCAACACAGCCGTGCTAAAACCAGTCGGCTTCACATGGGGTGTTACCGCTTCCTGGTTGACACTCCGGTCGCACTAAGCGTTCCGGGAAGAATACGGCGTCCCCGCTGACGTACATCTCGAGCTTGGTGCCGAGGAGACAACCCCCCGGGACAGATTGGACCAATGCCCCTTTACCGTGCTTTCCATAATCGAAGGCGGCCTTCGCTTCCCGGTCAATCCTCTAATGTGCGAGTTCCTAAGGCGTACTGGGCTAGCACCAACCCAAGTCTCAACCAACACATACAGAATAATAAATGGGATAGTCGAGCTGAACATCCAGTTAGGCCTGAACCTAGGATTAGCTGAGATACTTCGCCAGTACACCCTCGGGCATACAGGCGATGGCCTTAACTGCTATCTAAAGATTAGGCTGGGCGAGGAAAAGATAGTAACCGGCACCCCGGATAAAGATATGCACGACGATGACTTTTTCTGGGTGTCTGGAAACTATGAAACAGCCGACGTGCCCGGCTGGTACGTCAGCAAGAACTTCGGTTCAACATGTAAGCCGTGCTCGCTGCTCGGTCAAATTATTTTCCTTCACCGTTCTGTGCTAATGTCCTTTTCTTCTTTCCTACTTTGCAGCTATCGAAGCCTCACAAGCAAACTACTACAATCCGAACGAGGCTACCATCAGAGCCGCGCTGAGGTATAGCCACCGGTACTGCCACGAACTTCTTGGTTACGTACCGAGCTACCACTACTCGGCTCCCCACAGAAGTAGAGTGACTGACTTTCTCCGAGCAGAGTCTCCACCACCTGATCCAACGCTCCCGGACATGCCCCTAATTCGGCTGGCCGAAGCAGAAAAGATGGCCAAACGAAGCCACATCAAGAACCTCATCACCGCCACATCCACCGAGCTGCCGAGCATCCCTTCCCGCACAACTACTGCCGGTCAAACAAGCGAGGCCGTGGTTACGTTGGCGTTAACTGTCGCGGTGCAGACCAGCAAGGACAGCCGCCGAGCCAGAAAAAGTCCTCGGACCGCCGACCCCTCAGCCGAGCTTGTTGCGGAGTTGAGCACCGAGCAACCCGCGACCACATCTGAGCCGACACTTCCCTAGAAGCCTCAGTTGAAGCACCGGGAAAAACAAATCCCGGCCAGTGCTTCGGTCAAAGGAGATAAAGAGCATCTCCTCGCCTTCGACCTAACAAAAACCCTGCTTCTACCGAGCGATGTGACCGGCAACGATCACGTGCCCGACACCCGGCTCGTGAAGTCCTCGGTCAAGTCTATGACTCAGGTAAGAATTCTGTATGCTTTACTCAAATTTTTCCAAGTGTTTGCACGGTTCCCTTTCTTTATTGAAACTCTCTTCTTGCAGGCCATCCAGAAACAACACCTTATAATGGAGCAGATTCACAGACTCTGGCAAAAGGCGACCGACGTCGCCAGCCAGATCGAGCACCTGCAGACCGAGCTGGGACGGTCAAAGACTTCTTTGGAGATTGCAAATACAGACAACTTTAAACTGCTCGGCCAATTGGGAGCTGCCGAGAAAGAAAGGGACGCTCTTCGGGCCAAGCTGGAAGCGTTAAAGCAATCAAGGAAGGATTAAGTGGATGAGGCAAACAATGAAGGCTTCAAGGAGGCCGAAGAAAGCTACACCAAGCAAGTCGAGGCCACCAAGGACATATTCTTCAAGTCGGTTGGAAGGCTATTTGCGAACAGTTCAACCAAGGATCTAGAACCGACGTGTTTGTCTCTCCTCTAGCTGCCTTTCTGCCGACTACATGGTGCCATATGCCAACGATGTCTTCAGTGCATTGCAGGCTGAGGCTGAGGAAGAAGACAGGGACGAAGCCGAAGAAAATGCCGAGGGAGAAAACCGCCCAAAGCAGGCCGGCCAGGTGGAGTCCGGCGTCCAAGAAACCACAACCACGGTCGACCTGGAGGTAGTTGTAACCGGGGATGACTTCGCTGACCTTTTCCCCTTAGTTTAATTCTTTTTTTCTTTTAAGAATGTAACCGGGCTGCTTGCCCCACCTTATGTACCAAAATTCCTTTTAATGAAAAGTTATCATTTCATTGTAGTTTTCTTTTTAATCGCTCTATCTCCAATAAAGCTGAGAAGAGTATCTCGGTTAGAGAAAGCGATGTCTTGCCAATGCTATGTAAACAAAGTCTTTCATACAAATAGCGGGGATAAACTCTCTGAGTTTGGGAAAATCATCAACCGGTTGAGCCGGGGTAAACCATCTCGGCTGAAACACTTGAGTTGGGCAAATCACCAACTCTTTCAGCCGAGGTAAATCATCTCTGCTAAAACACTTGAGTTGGGCAAATCACCAACTCTTTCAGCCGGGATAAATCATCTCGACTAAAATACAATAGTAGGCCCCGAAGACAACAAACTGCGTCTTCAAAGATAGTTCACTTCTATTATATTGACAAAAAGAGTATTACATTCAGAAGTACAGAGAGAGCAAGTCCTTCCACACAAAAAATTACATAAGAACGTCAAATACTAAAAATAGTACAGTTTGAGGTTGGCCGCATTCCATGGTCGGGGTATGCCTTTTCCTTCCAAATCTTCCAAGTGGTATGCCTCATTGCCTGCCAGACCAGTTATCCTGTAAGGCCCTTCCCAGTTTGCCCCTAGCTTGCCTTCGCCCGGCACCAGTGTGTTGCCCATCACCTTCCTTAAAACCCAATCCCCGACTTTGAACGGTCTGGGGTGCACCATTTTGTTGTGTTTTTTGGACAGCTCTTGTCAATATGCGGCCACGTGGATCAAAGCTTTTTCTCAATGCTCACCAGCCAGGTCCAATTCCAGGGTGACTGCTTTAGAGTTCAACTCGGGCTCAAAATTTTCACTGCAGATGGTGGGCATGCCGATTTCCAATGGAATGACCGCCTCTATGCCGTACGCCAGGGCGAAAGGAGTTTCCCCAATGGATCCCCTCGGGGTCGTTCGATATGCCCAAAGGACACTTGAGAGTTCCTCGGTCCATTTGCCCTTGTCTTTCTTTAGTCTTTTCTTCAATCCATCGATAATGGTCTTGTTTGATGCTTTGGCTTAGCCGTTGGACTGCGGGTAAGCCGGGGTGGAATTATAGAATTCGATCTTCAATTCCAAATAAAATCCTCTGAATAAGCGTCCGTCAAATTGGGTGCCATTATCAGAAATCAAAATCTTAGGGATGCCAAACTGGGTTACCACATTCTGCCAGACAAACCTTTTGACGTCTTTCTCCTTGATAGTCACTAAGGGCTTAGCTTTAACCAATTTGGTGAAGTAATTTGTAGCCGCAATGAAGAACTTCCGGTTGCCTGGTACCGTTGGGAGTGGTCCCACTATATCTAGTCCCCACATCGCAAAAGGCCAAGGGCTTGTGAGGGGAAAAAGTTCTCTGGTTGGCTTGTGAATTTGGTGGGCGAACTTCTGGCACTCCTCACATTTTCTAGCATATTTTTGAGGGTCAGTTTGCATGCATGGCCACTAATATTCTTGCGAGATAGCTCGGTAGGCCAAAGATCTTCCCCCGATGTGACTTCCGTATATGCCTTTTTGAATTTCGTACAGGAAAGCTTCCACATTGTTTGGGTGTACACACTTGAGGTAAGGACCGGTGTATGACTTCTTGTATAAAGCGCCAGATAGAGAGAGCCAAAACCGCTCTGACTTCACTCGGACTTTATGTGCTTCCTTTTTATCGACCGGAAAGGTCCGTTCTTTCAGGAAGAGAATTATAGGGTCTATCCAATAAGGGCCAAGCTTGGTGCAGAATACATCTGTCTGCTCGGGTTCCTCGATACTAGGCCTTGGAAGAAACTCAATCAGGAGAGGGCTGGGAGATGTTTTGTCGACCATGGAAGCTAGACTGGCTAATTCATCCGCACAGCCGTTTTCTTCATGACCAATTTGTTGGACCCTTATTGCCTGGAATCACTTGATGTGTTCTCTTACGAGAGCTTGATACTTGGCCATTCTGTCGTCTTTGGCTTCATACACCCCAGACACTTGATTGACAACAAGTTGGGAGTCATTGTAAACCATCAGCTCGGATGCGCGCAATTGAAGTGCGCTCTTAAGCCCGGCCAATAGCGCCTCGTACTCAGCCTCGTTGTTTGACGCAGGAAATCCGAGGGTGATAGAGTGCTCGATGATCAGACTATCTGGCGAGATCAAAACTATGCCCAGCCCGGCGCCGTGACAATTTGAGGCTCCATCTACAAAAAGTTTCCACATTTCACCGATGAAGAGTTTCCAACACTCTGAGGGGTCTTAGGAGGCTTGAAGGTTGATAGGATCACGGGCACTCAGCTATTCGATTTCAGGTTCGCTGCTGTTCAGTTCCACTTCATCCCCCATCGGCGATGCGGTAATAAACCCAACAGGTTGGTCTGTTATGCCCAAATCTGTCGTCACATTGGCAGGCTGCCGTACTATTCTAACAAGAGGTGCTATGGACGGGCGCGCAAGTTCTGCGTCGCCACCATCACCCTGTTGTGCAATTTCTATTAAGCCTTCATTCACTTCCTCGACTACCGCAGTAAGATCTACCGACATACTTGGTGAATTCCAGGCAAGAATTCAGCAACGAAATCTGCCAATGCTTGTGCTTTTATGGCCGTTTGGGGTTAAAACTTGACGTCGAACTGTCCTAATTCGACCGCCCACTTCAGGATTCGACCGGAGAAATTCGCCCGCTCGAACAAGGCTTTGAGAGGGAATTCGGTCAACACAATGATTGTGTAAGCGTGAAAGTAGTGCACTAATTTCCTGGAGGCCATCATCAACGCCAGAGCAAGTTTTTCCAGTGGCAAATACCTCGACTCGGCCGGTAACAAAGTTTTGCTCACATAAAAGATAGGCAAATGCTGGATACCTTCTGACCGGACAAGCATCGCGCTAACTGCATGCTGTGAAATTGCCAGATATAGGTAGAGTTCTTCGCCGGGCTTGGGTGTCACCAATAATGGAGCAGAGGAAAAATACGCTTTGAGCTCGGCCAAAGCCTTGTCACATTCCTCGTCCCATGAAAACTTGGATTTCAAGGCTCGAAAGAAAGGGCGGTAGCGATCTGATGACTGGCTTATGAATCGGTTAAGCGCGGCGGCCATTCTGGCCAGATGTTGCACGTCCTTCGCCGAGTTAAGATGCTTCAATTCTTGTATGACTTTGATTTGTTTGGGGCCTCGGTTTGTGGCTAAGAAACCCAGGAATTTCCCAGATCCCATGCCGAAGGCATACTTTGACGCATTCAGGCGTAGCTTGTGCTATTTGAGAATGGTGAACATCCCGGCTAGGTCGGACAAGTGGTCTACCTGATGCCTGCTTTTGACCACCATGCCATCGATATAAGCCTCCATCGTCCGGCCTAGCAGAGGAGCGAACATTTTGGTCACCATCCTTTGGAAAGTTACCTCGGCGTTCTTCAAACCAAAAAGCATGACTCGATAACAGAAGAGTCCCCTTGGAGTGGTGAAAGAGGTTATCTCGCGGTCAGGGCCATGCATGGCAATCTGATGATAACCGCAGTAGGCATCCAAGAAACTGAGTCTGTTATGCCCGGTCGTTAGATCCACCAGCTGTCTTTAGGGCAAGTTCGGTTGACCGTCTTGTAGTCAATGCAAACTCGCTACTTCCCGTTCTTCTTGGGTACTACGACCGTGTTTGAAATCCACCGAGGGTAGTGCACTTCCTGAATAGCCCGTGCTTCAAGCAGGTTCCTTACCTCCTCCGCAACTACCTCGACATGATGAAGAGCCGATCTCCTTGTTCTTTGAATGACAGGGCGTGCATCCGGGAAGACATTGAGTTGGTGGCAAATAAAGCTTGGGTCAACGCTGGGCATGTCGTACGGTGTCTGGACGAAGACTTTGATATTCGTCATCAAGAAATCTACCATCTCGGTCCTTTCTTGGGCGGTAAGGCTTGACCCTAGCAAAAAAAATTTGTTTGGACTGTCGGTGTCGATCCATACTTCCACCAACTCTTCAACAGCCTTGTCCTCGGCCTTGGCGTCCACATCTTCAAGGACTCCTAGGTCTTCTGGACTTTCAATCATTTGGACGAAGCCTTTGGCAGCTCGGCTCTCGTTCATTGTAACGAAGCATTGCTTCGACATGACTTGATCGCCCCAAATTTCCTCAACTTCCCCCATAGCCGAGGGAAATCTCATAACCTGGTGGTAGGTCGACGCTACAGTCTGCATAGCGTGAAGCCATCCCTTACCGAGGATCAGATTGTATGTAGACGGCACCTTCAATACTCAGAACTCCACCTGCTTGACCACGGATCCAGCTTTGACCGGTAAAATTATCTTTTCCATAGGCCACTCTGGTTGCGAGTTGAAACCGACCAGTGGCTGTAGACACCCCATTTTTGACCGACCTTAAGACTCAGACGTCACCGAGTGAGCGCTCGGTGATGATGCATATTGTGCTCATTCTGAGGTTTCAAAGTCTCGACTGAGAGCCTTGCCTCCGGACTTCGGGGCCCTTTTGTGTTTTGCCTCGGTTTGTGAACCAAGTCCTATTCTTCCTGTTTTCTCTTCCCGAAGGAAGGGATAGGTCTCGTAGACCATCTCTCAGTGGTCATAGGCTACGTTTCGTGGTCATAGGCCATTTTTCCTGTTTGGAGCCCAGTTTCTGATTTTCGGAGCCGTCGGCCGTGTGCCTCGGTTCGGGACCGCTTAACTACCTCCGTTTGCTCCGGTTTTTGGCACACACCTTGTTTCCTCCCTTTAGAGGGACACTGTGGCCCGGGAGACCACCTTAGTGGTCATACGCCACGTCTGGTGCCTAACAGCTTGTTTTCGGGGCCCCAGACTGCGTGTTTTGGCCCCCGAACCTTCGTTTTGAATCCGTCTTGGTCCATTTTTGGTAGGGACCCTATTTTCATTGCTAGGGAGGTGACAGTATGGTAGGAGACCACCTTGTCCCCTTGGAGACCAGCTTTCTCCTTGGAGACCACTTTTCTCACTCCTCCAGCCAGTTTTTTTGGCAGGTAGGTGGTCTCCCTCACTTTTGAGCCATAATTTCTGATTTTTCATACCACCATTGTGTTGTGCTCATCTGGGAGGCCACCAATATGGGTAGGCCGACCAGTAATTCTTCATGACCCTTTTAAACCTTGCTAAAAAGCTGGTTTTTCTCTCTCTTAGGTCACATTTTCTGGTTTTCCACCATACAGCTATGTTGCCCTCATCTAGGAGGCCACCTTTCTGGGGTGGCCAGCCAGCATTTCTCCTTGAACCTTTTGACCCCTGGTTGGCCGGCCAGGGGGAGTGGTCAGCCGACCACTTGAACTGGTCGGCCTGCTTCTTGTTTTTTGCTCTCTCTGAATGCATCAATACTGTACCAGCTGGGAGGCATTTGGACTATCCTCCATACACGTGTATGGAGGATATTTGAAGCTTCCAAGAGAAGTTTTAGAGCCTCTCCTCTATAAAGGAGAGGCTTGTCTTCATTTGCAAGGGTTCAACAATTTTGAAGGCTTGTACACCTCTCTCTCCCTATATCTTTACACTTGAGCTCCAAAAACCCTAATAGTCTTCGCCATTTGCACACCAACCCTTAGTAAAACACCTCCACCATCCATCCAAGCATCTTGGAGCTGATTTCCAGATGTTAAAGAACTCCCATCTTGGTTCAGAAGTTACTGGAAATCTGCTCTTCAAGGGTGAGTCTCTATTTCCTCTTTTCTTGCATTATTTTGCTCTATTGATTAGCCTTATTTGTAAGCATTTTTGAACTTTGTCATAAACTGAAAAGTGTCTTATTTTGAGCTCCTCTTGAAGTTTGATTAAGGACACTTTTCTGTTTGAGGCCATCTACCTCCTTGTATGCTCTATCCCTCTTTGTAGGCTTATTTTGCATCATATCTTAGTCCTATTTGTGAGCATTTTCGAGATTTGTCATGAACTAAAAAGAGTTTTATTTTGATTTTATAAACATGTTTTCTTAAGGTTATTTCCCTGTTGGGGGTTATCTACCCCCTTTCATGCTTTATTTCTTCATGTTTTGAGCTATACATGTGAGCATTTGCATTGGCCTTGGTTTGGCCTTTTAGCCACTGAAATTCAGCGGATTTTTAGTGGTTTATATGTGTCTTTGAACTTCAAAATCATAGAGGGGTGACCCTCTCACCCCTCATTCTCTTTACTAGCTTTATTGGCCTTCCAAAGGACCCCCATTTTTCATGCTTTGAAGTCTTGTTTCAGGTCCTATTATGTGAGTTTTGAGGTCTGCCTTGGCTCTTTCCGGAGCCCTTTTGGCCATATTTTATGTCTATCATGCATGTGTGGAGCAATCCTCCTTAAGGCCTTTCAAGGGGACCTTTCATTGCATACTTCCTTGAGCCATTTCAGGCCCGTTTTGGTGAGTTTTACAGCTGTCATAATTGAGTTCCAGAGCTGGTTTTGCTATGCTAAGTGTCCTTGATGCATGTGTTGAGTAACCCCTTGCATGGCCCTCTAAAGGAGCTCATCATTTTTGCATGCATTGGATGCATTTCAGTGGTTATTTGGGCATATTTTAGCATATCATGTTCTTATTTTTGGCTGGTTTGGTGACCTCTCTTATGCTTCATGTACGTGCCATGTAAACCATGCTTACTAGCCCAGTTTGCGTGTTGTTTTAGCCCCTCATGTTAGCACTTTTTGGCCATGCTTTGAACTAATATTGTGCATATTTTGGGACTACCTTGGCTCTATTTTTATACTTCGTGATCAAATAATGCTTGCTTTGCATGATTATAGTTCAATACATTTGCCTAGTTTTGAGTTTCGGGGCCTCTTTCATGCATTGGGTGCCATATTTCCAAGATTTGGAACCATTGCGCATCATATTTCAATGCTGAAAATTGCATGTTTGTATGCCATCTTTCATCCCTTGCCATGCTTTGATAGAGTGGCATTTGATGCCTTAGGTTCGGTCCTTGGTATTTGTGCATGTGTACACGCATTTCGGTTGTCTTATTTTCATCTAATGGCCACTGATGTGAGTGTGGCTGAGGTCCACTCATGTTGGTGTAAGTCCATCATGCATTGTGTATGCCATGTCGGTCCATAGCATTGTGTATGCTGAGTTGCATGTTAGAGCATTGTGTATGCCATGTTACATCGAGCATTGTGTATGCCATTTCATAGCATTGCATATGCTAGGTTGTATGTTAGTCGCATTGTGTATGCCATCTCATTTGCATTGTGTTTGGGATAGGAGTTAGCCTAAGCACGAAAAACGAGGGATGTTTCGTACTCCGAGTGACGGAATGTGTCTCAATTCCCGGTCGCCGACACTCTGGATTACCTATGATGGAGTTTAGGTCTTGTTGTGTTTATATGTGCATTCATTTCACATCGAGTCATGCAATTTGACTCCTCGGTCATCATGCATCGAGATGCGTGATTGGTGGTACGAGGATCAAGGACTATACTCCCTAAAGAGTAGTCATGCATACATATGTGAAAATACTTTGCTGTGCCCCCTTCTTGCTCTCTATTGCAGCAAATCAGAAATCAGCAGCTTTCTAAAGCCTTGCACAACATTCCAGTATTAATTGCAAACAGAGGCGAATCGGGGCATCGCAATGGATTTCCGCGCAAGGCAACTCGAGCATGCATCTTTTATCATTCGGAACAGAGCTGAGGCGGTCCATGGATTTGCATGCTAATTTACTTGCTTTCCTAGTTAAATTGTTAATTAATTAGGGTTTTGTACTTATTCGGACTGTAATTATTATTCGGAGTGTATTATTTATTTGGACCCTCTGAGCGAGGGCACAATTGTAATAAGTGTGCGTGCATGTGATGTATGTCTTCCAACCCCACGTCTTTTTCCCTTTTATTTACCAGCTTATGATGGTTAGATTAGGGCATGTTTCAATTAGCATACTTATGCTTGCATGTTTGCATCATTCATTTGTCTTGCATGCACCAGGCTCGGCGCATCATACTAACTGCATTTGTATTTCAATTCCAAATTGAATACGTGTTAGTTGTAGCACCATCACATGCCATCTTTAGAATAGCCGAGCCTATTGTAATTGCATTCCTGCATGTGTTGTATTAGGCATTTCTGTATAATTAGGATCATGCATGGATTTCTAATCAGCTTCTGTTTTGGCTTGGAGTACTCGGTAAGTTTTATGCTTTAGCATCCTTGCATGCGTGTCAGTGACTGCCATGATAGCATGCTTACCATGAGGCTATTTGCTTATGTGATATACTTGCCAGAGTGCTTGTGGGTGAAGGTTGGGTTATCTGAATTGGAATAATGCGTTGACTGTGAGTTTTAAGCCCACTAGATAGTGGCAAAACCATGTTTTCTAAGCCCACCCGAGGGTGGCAAAATCTGCATTTTAAGCCTACTTGCGAGTAGCAAACCGTTTTCAAAACAAACATGAGATGTTTCGTTCCAATTCAGGCGATCTGGTCTATATTTGTATGTTGTGCGCATCACATAGTAAATCTAGGCTAATAACCGGAATAAGAACACATAACGTTTTTAAAACTAGATATCGTGGTTAGTAGAGGCCGATCTTTGATCGAGCGAGCGGGGGTGCTTACGAAGTGACCTTCCCCAATCGTACCCAAGTTCCTGAGCCGAGGCAACTTTGGTGATGACGGACACGTGGCCTTAGGCACCGAGTCAGGGTTTCCTAAATTTCTCCAAAAATAAAATATTTAGGTGGCGACTCTGTATCTGGCAAAACAGTCTATGTTTGGCACTTCTTTCAAAAAATCTGTTTTCAAAAACGATTTGCCAGATTTAGACTCTTTGATTATTCATCGGTCTTGCATTGCAATCCGCGAGATTAGATACAGGACCGTGACTCAAATTGAGTCTGAACTGTAGTGAGGTCCAAGGGCGCGTCTACAGTTTCTGGCGACTCTGTTGGGGAGTTAGAAAACTTGACTCGAACTCATGATATATTGTTTTGACTACACTTATGTGTTTCTTTGCATTGCATGTGCATTGGTGCGCCTAGGACATTGTGTTTGCCGTATGCTATTCCTGAACAGTTTGCCGGAGGCTCGCTTTGCGAAGCGTGCCATAAGGCTGACCGGTTGCGGGCTCTGCCACGACAGGAACACAAACCCCGGTTTTACCGAGGCACCCTTTTTGACTATTCGACCTAGTACATATTCGGAATCCATAGTGACCATTCCAAGCTAGGACAGGTTACTTACCCAATTATAGGTTGTTTGAAACCGCTGCGTGCGTAGTGAAACCCTAGCTCCTGACAAAATAGGACAGAGAAACCCTACCCCAACATAAGGGTGTTTTGGCTCTCACTTGCTTGTTATGTGCTTTTAGAGTGTGTCAGTCTCTACAGGGCTGTGTATATCAGTTTGTAATTCTGGATATCAGGCCTGAGGGCATCAGTATGTGGGGAATCAGTTTTACCTGAGGGCATCAGTTTACAGGCGAACTTTTAGGCAGAATTTGGTAGAGAGCACGGTAATTCAGCTACACTCATACTTGTTTTGGTGAAATCAGGCTGAGATGCTGCATGTTTTCTCTTTTGCTAAGTAGTCTTGGAACCGTAGCTTCAGAAGGCGCCAATATCCCCCGAGGTTCATCGGACTTGTGCTGATAGACTTTGTCAGGTCAGAGATTCAGTTCAAGGGAAATCAGTGTTCCTTTGCCAAAGGCATGGTAAAAAGGCCAGTCAGGCACAGATCAACAGTGCAACAGTCTTTGGATCAGCAGTCATTATCCATCTCACCTGTGCGCAGTTGGGCTGAGATATCTGTTTTTACAGAGATAGATACACCGGCAGTTTAGATAAATCAGGGCAGTAAGTCAGGGGGCAATATGTCAGGGATGGGAGACATGGTGCGTCAGCTCCAGGAGAGCATGAAAGCCATGCAGGAGGACGCTGTTCGTCAAGTAGAATTTGCCAAACAGCAGGCCGTTGTCATGGCCCAACAGGCAGAGTTAATTACCCGGCTACAGCAGCAAACCGGAGCATCTGCTTCGCACTAAGCCCCTCCCCCACCAGGAGTTCTAGCACCCGAGGAGGCACCAAATGTCCAGGGAGATACGGACATTCCGACAAGACCAGCTTCCCCCCAATCCTACCCCAATTATCCAAAACACCCACCAACCTGTCAGATTCTCCCTTTGAGTCCGAGGTGGACCCCACAGCATTGAAGGTGAGCAAGCTTGAAAAATTATTCAAGAAATCTCAAGGCGTCAAGTCCATCCTGGACATTGAGGATGGGTATACCGATGCGGTCGTGACGCTGCCAGACCGCTTTAAAATGCCACATATTGACCGCTTTGACGGATCCGGGGATTCCATGGTGCACTTACGGCTGTTTTCAGACATATTAAGGCTGATAGGCCTCACTAGACTACAAAAGCTTTCTTTATTCGGCCGGACCCTGTCGGGTGTGGCAGCCATCTGGTATGCAAAACTGGAAGACGATGTTAAGAGGAATTGGGATGAGATGGCCAAGGCTTTTGTCGCTCAGTCCTCCTATAATACGCAGATCGAGGTCACAACCCGTGATCTTGAGACAACAAGGCAAGAGCCTAAGGAGAGTTTTTCTGATTTCGTAGCCCGCTAGAGGGCCAAGGCCTCAATGATGACCCTTAGGCCCACTGACAAAGATCAAATTCGGATGGTTGTGCGCAACCTCCAACCCAAGCTCATGCAGAAGATGATCGTTCTCCTCTTTCCCACCTTTTCAGATTTACATGAGATGGGAACACAGATCGAGGACGCTATGAAGCAGGGCCTTCTTAACCAGGAGAAAGAGCAGCCCAGTAGGGCGTTTTATCGCAGCTCGAATGCGACCACCAATGGTGATGCAGCTGCAAGATCTTCTGAAGTGGGCATGGTCACCACCACCGCATCAAAAACAGCTACCCCATTCACCGGTGCGTTCGGAAGTAGCTCACAGAAAACCAAATATCCACCTCGAGTCCAGAGGGTTTTTACGCCACTTTATATGTCTTTGTCAAAGGCTCTAGAGGCCTTACTCCAGAAGGGATATCTGAAACCATTGAAACAACGGCCTCTACCCGATCCTATCCCTCCAAAGCATGACCACACTAAATACTGTGCCTACCATCAACAAACCGGTCATGACACTGACAGTTACTTTCGTCTTCGCCGTGATGTAGAAGATCTATTTGACAACAAGGTCATCGCCGCACCAGCTCAACAAAGTCTATCGGCACTTGATCAGTGAACTTGTGGGGGATAATGTGATGTGATCAGGGGATGAACCACCTGCAGGCGACGCTCAATTTAGTCCCGATGTGGCATATGGCACGCACCGTTTTGAGCATTTGTAAATGCTAGTTTTTGTACTTTCTGACTTGGGTATTGGGTCAGTCTTGTTGTTTTGTATATAGTCAGTCTTTTTGTACTGAGTCAGTTGGGTCTGTCTTGTTGTATCGAGTTAGTCATGTTTTGTTAGAGTCGGGTGATTTCGGGGGTGTTACCTCGGACATCACTTGCTTGTTTTGTGTTTGTCTTTTCATTTTCTTTTGAGTCTGTTTCTACCGAGGAGCCAGTTGTGCCAACAGATCTAAATGAAACAACAGTAATTTTCACACTCTTGTGTTTGCTTCTGTTGTGTGCTAGTTATGCCAGGATTTAAATGAAACGACAGTGCATTCCACCTGCTCTCTTGTGCCCTGAAATTATTGCATTGACCTAAGTTTTTCAAAATTTTTTGAACACTTCGGTAAAAACAAAGAGGGAAGAATTCCTCGGGTTTTGTAAAATTTGATCAACTTAGAGGAAGAGAGACATGCTAAGCCCTTAATGAATGAAATCATGTTTATTAATGTGAGTACTGAGAAGGATCCTGGCTTGATCCAGATTGGTTCTACATTGTCTTCCGCGCGAGCGATTAGTCGCGTTCTTAAAAGATTTCAAAAAAAAATGTTTTGCGCAGTCCTGCGAAGACCTGTGTGGAATTGCTCTTGAGATTGTGCAGCTTAGGATCACTCTCTGCCTTGAGACTCGACCCCCCATTTGCTTTCCAACCTTGAACCTTAACTCAGAATGTTCAACGGTCAACCGCAATGTGAGGACTGTGTGGCCAGATTCGAAGCAGCCTTCGACCTAGGGACAGAAAAATGTCAGATGTGCTCGAAGAGCCGAAGATGGATCATCTTGCGAATCAATGAAGACTGGCAAGAATGCCAAATCCCAGAAGGGAAGAAAGAAGAAAGTATTATTAAAGGATAACTGAGTTCCTACCTACAACACTAGGGGCAGATTCAGCCCCCCTTTGGATAGACTCCTGCATCATCAACAAACAGCTGTCATTCTCCTGGATTCAGATGACTTCAGGATCTCAAAACCATTTGACATGGACAAAGCTACACTTTTACCCTTGAGAGGCTCGCTGGGCCGAAAACCCGAAAGGAAAACCCAGGCAAAAGTTAGAGTAAGAAAAAAAAAAGAAAGAAAAAATGCAAAAAAAAAAAAATGAATGAAGAAAAAGAAATAAAATCTTGAAAAGATTGAAGAAAAGAAAATGAAAAGAAAATAAGAACAGAGCTCGCAAGGTTGAAAACCTGGAAGGGCGGCCTTGGCAAAAGTTAGAGCGTAAAAGGAGAGGTTAAATACACGAGTGTACCTTACCCCGAACTACGCAAGGCTTGATTCCTATGTTTGGGATACGTAGGCAACTTCATTCTGAAGTCCAGCCGTAAAACACTTCAAATCCGGCAGTGTCCATGTGATGGTTCTGGTCATCTTTGTCTTCTCTGTATCCGAGAATTTGGTTGTAATTGTCACTGTGAGGACTGGTTGTCATGCACTGCGGCGTTAGTGAGGACTGGTTGCCATGTGCTGCGGCGCTATTCAGACTAGGGGCAACTTTCCGTTGCCATACAGTGTGCCGCGGTGCTATTCAAACAAGGGGCAACTTTCCGTTGCCATGCAGTGTCCTTCAAGCAAGGAGCAATTTTCCTTCGGATCTGAGGCTGTGCATCTCGAGGGTAGGTTTCGTGCTCGTTGAGTAGTGGCCGTTTACCAAAACAGTTTTTGAGAATTTTTACTGAGGTTGACTATTTTTCTCGAAAAGTATTCCATTTTCCAAAACTGGACCGTTTCTTGGACCCAAAAAGTAAAATTTTCAGTGCTCATAACCTAACTTGCATGATTTCAAATCAGAAAATCGAACAAGCATGTTAATCTAACTCTCATGTCAATCAAAATTGTTTTAGTAGAAAACCAAAACAAAAAAATTGGTCAAAATGATGAACTTGGGGCACAGTTGAGTCAGGCTTCCTGTCTTTTCCCTGTTGCCAATGTATTTGCCAGAAAAGGCACCATACTTGCCAAGAAGCGCACTCTCCTTGCCAGAAAAGGGCACAGTTGAAACTGTCAACAAAGGAGCTAAAAGCTCTCTCGTCCTCCAAGCAACGAGGTATCAAGCCAAGTGCGAAGCATGAACTGGAATGGATCAAGATATCCCACTCCCTCACCTGGACAGATCTGGTCACGTCTAAACTCCCTAGCAAAGCATCATCAACCGATGTTAGCTGCAGATTTGTTACACACTCAGTTGTAGCGCAGCCCCTCTGTGGGAGAAACTCATTGTTGTGAAAAAGAAGAAAAATCTAGCAGAATGCTAGGGGCAAAAGCCCACAACCTTCTGTTTATCCATCAACTACTCAAGGGGGGGATAAAAAATGAGAGATTGAAGAATAGAGAGATGTGCGTTGAGAGAAAAAGTGAGAAAAATGGGCTTCTTTTTCAGAAAAACAGAGCCTGAGGGCCGAGTGATGTGAGAATCACAAATGAGGAAGGACGGGAAACAATACCCGGAGAAAATGGCTCCTCGTGCACCGAGAGGTCTCTTGCCTTTATAACACATCCGAGTGTTGTGTTTGTGTCTTTGTTTGTCTCGATTCTTGTTTTGAGTCATTTTGAGTGTCAACAGATATGTTTAGGTTGTTTACCTTTTGTTTTCTGCTGTTAAGTCTTTTTTACTGCGGTCAGTTGTAGGCTCAATACCCGGTCAAGAACTCATCTCTCAATTTCAAAAATAAAATCGTTTTGCGCTCCGAGTGCCGTGCCGTTCTCCACATCTGTGCAAAATAAGATTCGTTCTTTCGTAAAACCGTAGGGTTCAACCCAGGTCATGTCAGAACAGTAAAACCAAGACCTGTTTGAAGCTATATGGGTCCCAGACTACAAAGCAAAAGAAAAGAGGGAAAATGTCGGGTATCTGAGTTTGTTTCAACTTCAGTAAGTTCTGAGACTACATTCCGTGTGTACCTCTTTAGGTCTTGCCAATGCTCCGAAGTATGAGTGTGCCTCTACCTCAAGCTCAAGATCAAGTCTGTTTCAAGCCGGAATGGCGATCAAAAGTGCTCTTCTTGAGTATCATTCCCTGCCAGGGACATCTTGGTCGTGTTTGCAATGAGTTCCTAGGAGACCAACTGCGACGGTAGAAACTAGAGTTCAAATGGCTGATGCCTAGAACGTAAAGGTTCAGGATTTCCGGGACTAAAGTCTGGTTTAAATACCCAGGGGTGTATCCCCAACTTGAAATCTATATGGAAGCCCCATAGGTTGAGATAGCGTGTATGCACCTTAATTCTGGATAATGAACCAACCTAGTCTGTCACCCTATTGGAGAATAGGAAAAGTTGTGAATATGATCAGGAAGAAAGGCAGCATCCAAAGTGTTCTACGTGAAGAACCCTTGTCAGTATTTCAGAGCCTTTGTACTGTAAGTTCAAGGTAAGTGTTCGAAGAGCACAAGGGAAGATCTCCATTGGAGAAGAGCGGTTCACCGCTACTCACCTCATGAGGTGCTTTCTAAAGTGCCGCTACCCTTGTTTATTGCGTTCCTTAAACATCATCCATTGTATTGCATTATACCTATCAAGTTTCTTTCTCATTCATGAACGATATTGTATGTACGGTTTATTCAAAGAAGTTCCGTTTAAAATCATTCACTTAGTGTATCAATCACACTTCATTTATTTAGTGTATCAATCACACTCTCTTCATTTAGTGTATCAAACACACTCTCTTCACTTAGTGTATCAATCACACATTCTCATTTTCTGTATCTATCACACACATTCTCATTTTCTGTATCTATCACACATATTCTCATTTTCTGTATCTATCACACACATCCTCATTTTGTGTATCTATCATGCGCATATCCACGTCATTATCTTTTGTGTATCCATCACACCTATTCACTTAGTGCATCTATCACACTTCGTGTTCACCTTTAGTATATCCATCATACTTGTTCACTAAGTGCATCAATCACACTTTGTGTTCACCTTTAGTATATCCATCATACCTGTTACTTGTTCACTAAGTGCATCTATCACACTTCGTGTTCACATTTAGTATATCAATCATACTTATTCATTAAGTGCATCTATCACACTTCGTGTTCATTTTTAGTATATCTATCATACTCTGTTCACATAGTGAATCTATCACACTTTGTGTTTACCTTTAGTGTATCCATCACACTGGTTCACATAGTACATCTATCACACTTTGTGTTCACCCTTAGTGTATCCATCACACCGGTTCACATAGTGCATCTATCACACTTTGTGTTTACCTTTAGTATATCTATCATACTTGTTCACTTAGTGCATCTACCACACTTTGTGTTCACCTTTTGTGTGTCCATCACACTTGTTCACTTAGTGTATCTATCACACTTTGTGTTCACCTTTTGTGTATTTATCATACTTTTTCACTAAGTGCATCTATCACACTTCGTGTTCACCTTTAGTGTATCTATCATACTTATTCACTAAGTGCATCTATCACACTTCGTGTTCACCTTTTGTGTATCCATCACACGTTTACTTAGTGTATCTATCACACGCTCGCTTTATGTATCCATCACACATTTACTTTGTGTATCCATCACACATTCGCTTTGTGTATCCATCACACGCACGCCTTGTGTATCCATCACATGTTCACTTTAGTGTATCTATCACTACACTCGCTTTGTGTGTCTATCGCACATGCTTACTCACTCTGTGTATCTATCACACCTTGTCCACTTTTGTGTATCTATCGCACATACTCGCTAAGATTGCATAATCTTTTTATATTCTTTCTGCATGTAATGTAGTTTGGTTTTTATTCGCTTGCTTAAATTGTTGCATTTATTGTGTATATGTGCTTCATTACAGCTTCTTTTACATGATCATAAGTTATGTTCGGCTTTGTGCATGTCCCTTGCATTTTGCCCCTGCCTGCGGGCACATTTTTTGTAATCTTGCATGTTTGTCTAAGTCTTCGGCCTTGTCAAAAATGGGTCGTCTCTAGGCTTTGACATTCACTCTCGTCACTTACGACTTTCGAGTTCTGTAAAAGAGGGGCAACTGTAGACACCCCATTTTTGACTGACTTTAAAACTCAGACGTCACCGAGTGACTGCTCAGTGATGATGCATATTGTGCTCATTCTGAGGTTTTAGAGTCTCGGTTGAGAGCCTTGCCTCCAGACTTCGGGGCTCTTTTGTGCTTTGCCTCGGTTTGTGAACCAGGTCCTGTTTTTCCTGTTTTCTCTTTCCGAAGGGAAGGAGAGGTCTCATAGACCATCTCTTAGTGGCCGTAGGCTACGTTTCGTGGTCGTAGGCCATTTTTCCCATTTGGAGCCCAGTTTCTGATTTTCGGAGCCGTAGGCCGTGTACCTCAGTTCGGGACCGCTCAACTACCTCCATTTACTCTAGTTTTTGGCACACACCTTGTTTCCTCCCTTTAGAGGGACACTGTGGCCCGGGAGACCACCTTAGTGGTCATACGCCACTTCCGGTGCCTAACAGCCTGTTTTCGGGGCCCCAGATTGCGCTTTTTGGCTCTCGAGCCTTCGTTTTGCATCCGTCTTGGTCCATTTTTGGTAGGGACCCTATTTTCATTACTAGGGAGGTGGCAGTATGGTGGGAGACCACCTTTTCCCCTTGGAGACCAGCTTTATTCTTGGAGACCACTTTTCTCTCTCCTCCAACTGGTTTTTTTGGCAGGTAGGTGGTCTCCCTTACTTTTGAGCCACAATTTCTGGTTTTTCATACCACCATTGTGTTGTGTTCATTTGGGAGGCCACCAATATGGGTAGGCCGACCAGTAATTCTTCTTGATCCTTTTGAACCTTGCTACAAAGCTGGTTTTTCTCTCTCCTGGGTTACATTTTCTGGTTTTCCACCATACAGCTGTGTTGCACTCATCTGGGAGGCCACCTTTCTGGGGTGGCCGGCCAGCATTTCTCCTTGAACCTTTTGATCCCTGGTTGGCCGACCAGGGGGAGTGGCCGGCCGACCACTTGAACTGGTTGTCCTACTTCTTGCTTTTTGCTCTCTCTGAATGCATCATAGTTGTGCCAGCTGGGAGGCATTTGGACCATCCTCCATACACGTGTATGAAGGATATTTGAAGCTTCCAAGAGAAGCTTTAGAGCCTTTCCTCTATAAAGGAGAGGCTTGTCTTCATTTGCAAGGGTTCAACAATTTTGAAGGCTTATATACCTCTCTCACCCTATATCTTTACACTTGAGCTCCAAAAACCCTAATAGTCTTGACCATTTGCACACCAACCCTTAGTACAACACCTCCACCATCTATCCAAGCATCTTGGAGCTGATTTCCTGAGGTTAAAGAACTCCCATCTTGGTCCAGAAGTTGCTGAAAATTTGCTCTTCAAGGGTGAGTCTCTATTTCCTCTTTTCTTGCATTATTTTGCTGCATTGATTAGCCTTATTTGTAAGCATTTCTGGACTTTGTAATAAACTGAAAAGTTTCTTCTTTTGAGCTCCTCTTGAAGTTTGATTAAGGACACTTTTCTGTTTGAGGCCATCTACCTCCTTGTATGCTCTATCCCTCTTTGTAGGCTTATTTTGCATCATATCTTAGTCCTATTTGTGAGCATTTTCAAGATTTGTCATGAACTAAAAAGAGTTTTATTTTGAGCTTATAAACATGTTTTCTTAGGTCATTTCCCTGTTGGGGGTCATCTGCCCCCTTTCATGCTTTATTTCCTCATGTTTTGAGCTATGCATGTGAGCATTTGCATTGGCCTTGGTTTGGCTATTTAGCCACTGAATCCAACAGATTTTCAGTGGCTTAGATGTGTCTTTGAACTTCAAAATCATAGAGGGGTGACCCTCTCACCCTTCATTCTCTTTACTAGCTTTATTGGCCTTCCAAAGGACCCCCATTTTTCATGCTTTGAAGTCTTGTTTCAGGCCCAATTATGTGAGTTTTGAGGTTTGCCTTGGCTCTTGCTGGAGCCCTTTTGGCCATATTTTATGTCTATCATACATGTGTGGAGCAATCCTCCTTAAGGCCTTTCAAGGGGACCTTTCATTGCATACTTCCTTGAGCCATTTCAGGCCCTTTTTGGTGAGTTTTACAGCTGTCATAATTGAGTTCCAAAGCTGGTTTTGCTATGCTAAGTGTCCTTGATGCATGTGTTGAGTAACCCCTTGCATGGCCCTCCAAAGGAGCTCATCATTTTTGCATGCATTGGATGCATTTCAGTGGTTATTTGGGCATATTTTAGCATATCATGTTCCTATTTTTGGCTGGTTTGGTGACCTCTCTTATGCTTCATGTACATGCCATGCAAACCATGCTTACTAGCCTAGTTTGCGTATTGTTTTAGCCCCTCATGTTAGCACTTTTTGGCCATGCTTTGAACTAATATTGAGTATATTTTGGGACTGCCTTGGCTCTGTTTTTATACTTCGTGATCAAATAATGCTTGCTTTGCATGATTATAGTTCAATGCATTTGCCTAGTTTTGAGTTTCAGGGCCTCTTTCATGCATTGGGTGCCATATTTCCATGATTCGGGACCATTGTGCATCATATTTCAGTGCTGGAAATTGTATGTTTGTATGCCATCTTTCATCCCTTGCCATGCTTTGATAGAGTGACATTTGATGCCTTAGGTTCGGTCCTTGGTATTTGTGCATGTGTGCACGCATTTCGGTTGTCTCATTTTCATCTAATGGCCACTGATATGAGTGTGGCTGAGGTCCACTCATGTTGGTATAAGTCCATCGTGCATTGTGTATGCCATTTCAGTCCATAGCATTGCGTATGCTGAATTGCATGTTAGAGCATTGTGTATGCCCTGTTACATCGAGCATTGTGTATGCCATTTCATATCATTGCGTATGCTAGGTTGTATGTTAGTCGCATTGTGTATGCCATCTCATTTGCATTGTGTTTGGGATAGGAGTTAGCCCAAGCACGGGAAACGAAGGACGTTTCGTACTCCGAGTGACGGAATGTGTCTCAATTCCCGGTCGCCGATACTCCGGATTACCCATGATGGAGTTTAGGTCTTGTTGTGTTTATATGTGCATTCATTTCACATCGATTCGTGCAATTCGACTCCTCGGCCATCATGTATCGAGATGCTTGATTGGTAGCACGAAGATCAAGGACTACACTCCTTGAAGAGTAGTCATGCATACATATGTGAAAATACTTTGTTGTGCCCCTTTCTTGCTCTCTGTTGCAGCAAATTAGAAATCAGCAGCTTTCTAAAGCCTTGCACAGCATTCCGGCATTAATTGCAAACAGAGGCGAATCGGGGCATCGCAATGGATTTCCGCGCAAGGCAACTCGAGCATGCATATTTCATCATTCGGAACAGAGCTGAGGCGGTCCATGGATTTGCATGCTAATTTACTTGCTTTTCTAGTTAAATTGTTAATTAATTAAGGTTTTATACTTATTCGGACTGTAATTATTATTCGTACTGTATTATTTATTCGGACCCTCCGAGCGAGGGCACAATTGTAATAAGTGTGCGTGCGTGTGATGTATGTCTTCCAACCCCACATCTTTCTCCCTTTTATTTACCAGCTTATGATGGTTAGATTAGGGCATGTTTCAATTAGCATACTTATGCTTGCATGTTTGCATCATTTATCTGTCTTGCATGCACCGAGCTCGGCGCATCATACTAACAGCATTTGTATTTCAATTCCAAATTGAATACGTGTTAGTTGTAGCACCATCACATGCCATCTTTAGAATAGCCGAGCCTATTGTAATTGCATTCCTGCATGTGTTGCATTAGGCATTTCTGCATAATTAGGATCATGTATGGATTTCTAATCAGCTTCTGTTTTGGCTTGGAGTACTCAGTAAGTTTTATGCTTTAGCATCCTTGCATGCGTATGAGTGACTGCTATAATAGCGTGCTTACCATGACGCTATTTGCTTATGTGATATACTTGCCTGAGTGCTTGTGGGTGAAGGTTGGATTATCTGAATTGGAATAATGCGTTGACTGTGAGTTTTAAGCCCATTAGATAGTGGTAAAACCATGTTTTCTAAGCCCATCCGAGAGTGGCAAAATCTGCATTTTAAGCCTACTTGCGAGTAGCAAACCGTTTTCAAAACAAACATGAGATGTTTCGTTCCAATTCAGGCGATCCAGTCTATATTTGTATGCTGTGCGCATCACATAGTAAATCTAGGCTAATAATCGGAATAAGAACACATAATGTTTTCAAAACTAGATATCATGGTTAGTAGAGGCCGATCTTTGATCGGGCGAGTGGGGGTGCTCACGAAGTGACCTTCCCCAATCGTACCCAAGTTCCCGAGCTGAGGCAACTTTGGTGATGACGGACACGTGGCCTTAGGCACCGAGTCAGGGTTTCCTAAATTTTTCCAAAAATAAAATATTTAGGTGGCGACTTTATATCTGGCAAAGCAGTCCATATTTGGCACTTCTTTCAAAAAATTTGTTTTCAAAAACGATTTGCCGGATTTAGACTCTTTGATGATTCATCGGTCTTGCATTGCACTCCGCGAGATTAGATACAAGATCGTGACTCAAATTGAGTCTGAACTGTAGTGAGGCCCAAGGGCGCGTCTACAGTGGCGAAGTTGCCGGAGCCAAGTCTGTATCCTGGAGTTTGAGTTGCTTGAACGCATCGTAGTACATAATCTCAACCGAGCTTCCTTGGTTAATCAAGATGCGCTTGACATCGAACTCTCTGACGCGGAGAGTGACCACTAGGGCGTCGTTGTGTGGCGTTTGAATGCGCTCTAGGTCCCTAGTTGAGAAACTAATCACGTATTTCTCCTCGGTCTTTCCCTTTTTGACCGCGAGCTGGACTGACAAAACTTCCCTCATATGTTCTGCCTTTTTGATCATTCCTCGGAGCTCGCACACACGCGCCAACTCCACTATGCCGTGGATCACATTGACCACTCCTTGAGAGGGCGCCTCTAAGTTATCCAAACCATTCAGATCAACTAGGGCAGGATGCACGGCTTTGACGCCCCCATCAATGTAAAGGTCTAAGTGGTTGGCAGTGACTAACTCCTCAAAATGTTGCTTCAAAGGTAAACAATCCTTTATCCGATGTCCTCGCTCCCTATGATAAGTGCAGCGGTACCGCGGATTGAAGCCCTTTTGCGCATCGCCCAACTTAGCAGGAAACCGGACGTAATCCTCATCACGGATTTCACTAAGTATGCGATAGATTAGAATTTTAAATACCGTGGTGATGTCTGTCCGGGCGTTCAGCCTTCTGTTGGCATCAGTTGCGTCATCGCAGGGATATTCTGCTCGGTCATTGCAGCGACCTCTACCCCGGTTTCGATGATTTGTTCTACGGTCAGATTCCTCGGCGCGATCATTTGGACGGTTAGTCTCCTGTCTGACCGCGTGTACCTTGCCAGCCACCTTTTTGTCTATTACCACCGGATTTGTCTTCATAGTGGATGCCGCCTCATCATCCTCTACGCGAAGGTGCTCATTGATGCGCTGCATTAGTTGCCCCATCGACGTCAACTGGTTCATTGTAAGCGAGTCCCTCAGCCTACGCCCGACTGGGAGACAATGCTTATATTGGGTGATTGCCAGGTTAATCAGGCAATCTAGGATTTCGTTGAAGGTTTCCCAGTACCTTGAGTTGTATGCCTTGAAGGTGTCACTCGACTTCATCTTGACACTTAGAAGGTGGTCCACTTCCTTTGGTGTTTTGGTGTTGGTTTTGAAACGAGTCACGAATGCTTTCGCCAACTGTTGCCACCTCTCAATGCTCTTTTCCGGGAGTCTCTCAAACCATTTCAAGCCCAGTTCGCCCAAGCTGGATGGGAAAATAAGGCACATAAGAGCATCATTATGCCTGTGTCCGACCATGACCTGCCGGAAGTGGTTTACATGCATGTACGGATCGCTCTTGCCGTCATAAAGTGTAAACTTGGGCTGATAAAAGCCGGCTGGGAGCGGCGTGGTTTCTATTTCAAGGGAGAAGGGGGAGGCGTTCAGTCTCGCCAAGTCGGTGTCCAAAGGAACTGGTACGGTCAAATGGGGCGGCGGCATCATAACCTCCTCACTATGATGACCTCCATAAGATAACCGCTGGAACGCTGGCACCCTTTCGGCCTCCCATCGGCGAGCTCGCTCTTTCAGGACATCCCTCAAGTCCTCTGAACGGACGGAGTAAGAATATCCCGAAGTGGTTGACGGACGCGAGGGATGGTAGGTACTGTCTTGCGCGCTAGACTTCTCTACAAGCGTGTCTAAGTCTCCACCCCTATAGCTTGTAGTGATAGAAAGGGATGGAGTGCACCGCTGGCTCTGGCTTCCTGAATGGCGGGGTTGGGTGCCCTCACTATGGTCTCCCACTCCAGTAACACCTTTCCCTTTGACCTGGCGTTTGAGAGCTTCTATCTCTGCCACCATTCTCTGGATGACGGTGTCTTGGTCCCTTAACTTGTGCTCCAGACGTCGAGCATGTGATTCTCTTTGCCGCCAGTGTCCGTCTGGGTTCCGTGAGCGACCAAAACTTCTGGAACGCTTATCTCGTGCATCTCTCGGAAGTCCTCCTGGGGAAGTTTCCAGGTCCGCTATGTTCTGAACGGCGGGGAGTCCGTCTCTCCGTCTGGTTGATTCCGGGGTAACACCGTCAATGGCAGACAACGTTATTTCGTCGTTGTTCGCCATTGAAGGCGATCGGATGAGCTTGGAAGACAAGGTTTTGTCTATTGAACCTTTCTACAGACGGCGCCAATTGTACGGGGAGGAAATATCCGTCGCTGTTCGTACTCCTTTCGTCCAACCTCCGTGTCTATCCGATCAACCTGAGAATACAACGGCGGTGAGCTACCCGGTGGTGTGTTGCCAGATAACCCCTCCGACGGTCAAGTTAGCACACACTTAAAGAGACAGAAAGATAGAGAGAGAGAGATGTCAAATTATATCTCACCAAATGATGTTCCATCATCAGCATGGGGGGCGCAGTCTTGCTTTTATACTTTCTGCGCCCAACTCTGCATCCATTAGCCTATTGACACGTGGAGCTGCTTGTCACGACCCAAACCCGCTCTTATGGGTTTAGCACCGTAACCGGCCAATAATCCGTAACTACCGAAGGCCTACTTAACAGTAAGGACAGTAATACAGAGTACAGGGGCTGGCGGAAGCCAAAACAGTAGTAAAAGATGTCCAATGAGCTGTGACAGTCTGTATGCAAAAAGACTTTTCATACATATTCACATTCAGAATCAAAACAGTATAAACATACATATACAATCATCTAGGACAAGAACCTAATCCCCATTAGAACAGTACAGTACAAGTCTATACAGTATTACAAAACAGAGACAGAAGGGTGAACTGAGACACCCAAAAAGCGTAAGCTTGAACACATTTGGAACCTCGCAGTGAGGCACGTTGGTTGGCTTGACAAAAAGGGAGTTTAACCCAACGCTCCTAGCTCCGATCCGGTGCCTGGACACCTACATATATATATAAACAGTAAGTTAAAGTCCAGTGAATAACATATGCGTAAAAGGGTCAGGAATGAATGTCCTTTCAGTATTTAAAACAATCATTTGAACAGTATATTAGTTATTCAATCATAGCAGTCATAAGTAGTACATCCAATAGCAAACAATGCAGTAGGTCTTAACAGACCGAACAGTCAGCTGATGGCCATCATATCAGTAAACAGTAGTGGTTCCAAACATGGGAACCGACAGAGATCTCTGTGACAGTACCAGTACAGTACAGTAAATTGCTATGGATGCCACAAATACAGTTCGCAAATAGGACAAACATTTATTCAGTAAGAAATATCATTTCAGAAAGCAGTATAGTTAATCATTCAAAAAATATTCATGATTGAATATATCTTTACAACATTGTTACTCACAGAGTTCTGGGTTACAGATAGACTAGTGAGCATCCTCGAATGCCAACCCAACATAGTTACAGAATGAACACACACTAAGTTGCACACTTGGGGATCAATGACTTAGTCCCTATCTTGACTTGGTGTGGTTGTACATCAATATCCTCATTAAGATGCCTTAAACTAGGCCTAAGAATGCCTAGGATGAAATAATTATGCAAAGATGCACTTTAAAACACTTTTCAAAATTTTCAGAAAACAGGGGTCTCGCTCGAGCGTGGCTTTCTACGCTCGAGCGGACATGCAGACAAAGGATCTCCGCTCGAGCGTGACTTTCCTCGCTCGAGCGGACTATAAAAGTACTGGATGCATGAAATTCACGCTCGACTGGCGCTCGACCCCCGCTCAAGCGTGAGACACAAGTCCTCACTTGAGCGTGCATTCCCTCGCGCGAGCGGACTGTAAACACATGCAAAGTACTGGATACATGCATTTCACGCTCGAGCATTACTTTACTCGCTCGAGCGGACTGCATGAACTCAGAGTGTACGCTCGAGCGTGAAGTTCCTTGCTCGAGCGTGGATCCAAAATCTGAAATTTTCAGATTTGTCTCCAAGCATGAAACTCAACATTTAAAGTATCAAATTCGATCATTTTGGGCTAATTTTCTGGAAAACACTTTAAAACTCATAATATGACATGTTTCGAAGATCAATTTGCAGAATCAAAGCCCAAAGGTAAGTTAATTGAACATCATTTTCAAATAAACATCAAGAACATGATGAACATAAGACATGCAAGTGTTTAATCAACTTCAAAGCTTCTAATACAAGAACAAATGAGTCAATCCTTCCAAAACATGATGAATTCATGAACTATAACCCAAATATGGACGTGCATGTGAGGATTCTAAGAAAACAACCTCAAAATTCAACAATGTATACATGCATGCATAATTTAAGCTTTAATTCAACATGTTAGAACCAATTCTAGACTTAGATCACTAAAGACTCATTAACCATGCAAGGTACAACTAGAATTCATAATCAAGAAGATGAATATCCTGCCTTATGTCCTCAATTTCAAGTCTACAAGCTCAATTATGCAATCTACTCTTCAATTCTTCTAATTTTCCAAGCAAATCTTGTTGAAACCAAAGCTCTCCTAACTCTCTCTCTCTCTCTCTCTCTCTAGTCGGTTTGGCTCAAGAAATGGCTAAAGAAATGTTATGATGATGCTAACAAGTATAAATCAAATAAAAGGCTCAAGAAATAGTCCACTAAGTGGCATTTTGGTAAATAACTCAAGTTGATGCATTTTAACTTCATTTAATCTAATTTAATCATACCAAATCAAATTTCAATTAAACATACCATAAAATCACATTAATTCTAATTAACACAAAACACTAATCAGTTTAGGATTCGACTGCCGATAAGGCCTTCAATTTACAGTTCGAAACTTAAAACATGAACAGATAAATCAATGACAAACAGATATAAATGCATTTAACATAACACATTCATGCAATTAGTTTAGGATTTCATCATAATCAGTTACTTATCATGTTCAGTCACAGTTTAGCAGTAATCAGCGGTGAGGGTTGTCACACTGCTCTCTCATCTGTTAGCACAAATCCAGCTAACACCACCTAATCAAACCGCTAGACAACATTAGCGGGCACAGGGCAGCTCGGCGTTATCACCAGGCCTTATACGACCGTGCTTCCTAACGCGTCCGAGGGCGTTGCTCGCTGAGATCTATTACAAGCGAGCGTAGTAGCACTTCGGCAAGACCGAGCTCTAGACAGGTAAAACCGATACTTAGAAAACCTTAACACCGAGCTAAACATGCCCCCACAAAACCCGGGTTAGCAGACGACCGTCACAGCCAAGTTAGCTCGGTCCAAACATGGGACCTGGGCCTCGACTGAGCAAAGCCAACTCTGAACAGGCCCAAGTTAGCTCGGCCTAAACAAGCTCGGCTCTCTTTCTGTCCGGTTTCTACCATGGCCTAAAGCCAGATCATAAATCTCCCTCTCACCAACCCATATTTTATAAAAAGTCAAAAAGTGCACTTATTTAGTTTATCCCAAACAACACCACATGATTTTTTTGCCTTTTTAGTATTTTTTTGGCTTTTTAGATTTTTTTGGGATCCCAAACAAGCACTTGATTAGAATATTTTTCAATCTTCTTTCATATCAAAAATTAAGGTTGTGCGCGGTGCGATTTGGGCGGTTTAAGAGTAAAATTACAAATCGAATGGTGGGTTAGCAGATTAGCAGATTGAGAAATTGCGATTTGGGCGGATTGACAGATTGAAGAATATTCTAACTAATTATCATACATTTACATAATATATAACACTAATTTGTATAATATTTTTTTGATATGTAACACAAATTTTTTTTACATAATATGTTTCATATATATAATCACTAATTTGTAATAATTTCATATCTTAAATCTCTCTCACACTCATTTTTACATTAATATTTCATTGAAAGTTAAAAAATATATATGTATTAACTATAACAGAATAGAGCGATTTGATTAGCGAATTATAAATTTTAAAATTTAAATCGCAATTAACGATTAAAGCAGTACGAATTAATACGAATCGATACGCTTTAACGAATTAGGCAATATTTTATGGAACCCTATCCAAAACTTAGCCGTCAATCCACTAAACGTCATTTAATTTACAATTTATAATCGGTAAATTAAATTAACATTCCTGAAGTTTATATTTATTATAGTTTCCCCCTCACATTTTGGAAATTACATTCCCTTCTTTGAGATTTAAAGTTTCATTACAGATCGCTCCCTCCAACAATTTAAGTTTTTTAAATACCAATTTTGCCCTCACTGGGTAAATTAGATTGACACTCCTCACATTTTAGAAATTACAATCCCCTCCCCAAAGTTTAAAGTAGCATTACCAATTACACCTTCCATTAGTATTAGTTGAAAAAAAAAAAATTCATTAAAAAAAAAAATTGATTGGGAAAAAAATTATTTTTAAAAAAAAATTGTTAGTCAAATTTTAAAATTTCCGTTTAAAAACCAACTAAACTCATTTTTTGAATTTACGTTTTTTTCTCAAATTTATAAACTGAGACAACCATTTATAAATCAAAAAAATTATCAAACAAGTTTTTATGATAGTTTTTAAAATTTTTGTAAATATAAATTGAAAATTGAAAACGAAATGATTACCAAACAAGCCTCAAATGGTAAAAATGTTATAAAATTAACAAATAATTAAATAAGTTACCAACGTAAGAAATGACTTATCAAAAGATTTTTAAGCTATGTATGGTTTGAATTTTAGAATTTTTTTTTAAAAAATTAAAAATTAATTTGGTTAAGAAATAAAAAATAAAAAATAATTTTCATTTTTATATAATTTTTATCTTTCAAGTATAATAAATATAAACCTCAAGGGGTGTCAGTGTAATTTTTATCTTACGTTGGTTTTTAAATAGAAATTTAAAAATTTCACTAACAAAATTTATTTTCAAATAATTTTTTTCCAATTAATTTTTTTTCAATGATTTTTTTTTTCAAAATACTAATCGAGGAGGAAATTGGTAATGCTACTTTAAACTTTGGGGAGGGGATTGTAATTTTTAAAATATGAGGGGTGTCAATGTAATTTACCCAGTGAGGGCAAAATTAGTATTTTAAAAAATTAAATTGCTAAAAGGAACAATATGTAATAAAACTTTAAAACAGGCAGAAAAATGTAATTTTCAAAAAGTAAGAAAAACTATAATAAATATAAATTTCACGGGTGTCAATGTAATTTATCCATTTATAATTTTAGTGGTGTTTTAAGAAGTTAGTAAAAAATTAATTTTTTGACTTTTTAACTCTTTTAACAAAAAAAAAACTCGATTATTTTGAATAAAAAAATTAATTTTTTTACTCAAAAAAAACTAAAAAATCAAGAAACGGACTTTTTTTTTTTTTTTTTTTTTAAAGTATCTTCCCAAACTGCCCTAATATACTATCTCCGAATCCACAACCCCCCCCCCCCCCCCCCCTCTGTTGGTCTCAGTCTCTCTCTCTCTCTCCAGTTCCCTTCTTCCTCCGCCCCCCTTCTCTGTCTCTGTTGGTCTCAGTCTCTCTCTCTCTCTCTCTCTCTCTCTCCAGTTCACTTCTTCGTCGACATCGACGTCGACGTCTCTAACTTCATTCATTCGATGTCTATCCGTCACCCTAAGGTAATTTCGGAACCCCTTTTTTTTTGTATACTTAAATCTATTAATTAATTTATTTGAAAACCCCTAATTTGAAAAATGATGAGCCCTAATCAGTTGTGGGCATAGCTTTTCCAAGAAGCAAGCTGTGAAGATCTTCATGCTTTTGGTAGATATACTTTCAGCTTATTATGTTCTTGTGTAATTTTTAGGAGATTATAATATGCTTCCAACTATTTTTAGGGTTTTGTATATTTGCTTATTGATTTAAAGCCCCGAACCTATTAATCTGAACCTACCTTAATGATTTGTTAGTTCAATTCACAATTTCAGAAAGCCCAAGCTGTTTGGTTTGGTCCGGTCCGAAAACCTAAGCTGAATGCACAAAATTTATCACAACCCTATGATTTGGGGCCTCAAAAGTTCACTGCTGAACCCGTGTTTAGGGTTGTTAGTGGTTCAGTTCGGTTGTGTTTGGAGAAATTTTGGTGTGGAATCAAGCCATTCGGTTTTGTTGGTTGAGAACTGAAATGAGACCTAACGCGATGGTTTGGTTTTATTGGTTTTTCGATTTAGTGTAAATGAGAGATTCGTAGAAGGCTTTAATGATTTTATAGAAACATGTAGAATTTCGCAATAAGAAATAAATGAAGAGAAACGGTGCGGTGGGGACTGCTTTATAAATGTCTCATCCCCTAATCTTTATTGCAAATTGTGTGGATTCAGTTAGCAACAAAAAGATTTTATTAAATATGGTAATTTTTTGCTTTGCTTTTTGCTGCAAAAGTTCCCAATTTTTGTGGATTAAATCAAATCTCTGAATGAACTTGAGTCTATAATTTTTGATTTTATTATATTTGATAATCACTCACAAAAATTGTTTTTGATGTACGTATGCATGTAGTTGGTGGACTATAATCAAGCTACAAACAGCAACTTAATAACCTCTGAAGCAGCATCAGAGAGAACACTGTATGTCTTCTCCTTCTCTCTCTATATATCTATACATATATACAAACAAGCCGACTATATATGGATGATTCGTTGGTTTCTTATTGCTTTTGGGAACTGTCTATAGGCATTCAATTTTTAAATTGCGTCTTCTACATCATTTTGGAGACAAAGTATTGCTTATGTCTGTAAAGTCCTAATAATAACCGTCTATATAGCTCTTATTTATCCCCCAAAAAAAAAACCCTTCTATATAGCTCGTAAATTTCCAAAATCTACTATGTTTTACTTTTTTAACAAAACTTTAAAATCGATCAATTTGTTATAAACTAAAGAATTACCTAATCTATAATTGGGAGATTTAACCTTTGTTTTTTTACAGCAACACAAGTTTTTGAATAACTAGTTTACGATTGCTTAGATTTTGGAATTAGTAAATTCTAAATGGAATGGTTGAATTTGTGCAACCAAAAGGGGATGGGTATAGATTACTGAAATATGAGAATGTATTGCATGGTAGATTATCGGAGGGTGTCACTAGTTATGTTCACACCTCATGGCATCAGGGGTGGAACCAGTGAACCTGGGCTTCCACATTAACCCGAATGTATATATATAGATGTTGCATAGCACATTGCTCACATTCATGAGTATGACGTACGTTATGGATTACCTAATTTCTTGGGGTGTTGAGTATGAAATCATTACTTGATGACTCTTGGTACAGTTATCCATATGTGACCGGTACATCAGTAATTGGCATCAAGTATAAGGATGGTATTCTCATGGCCGCTGATATGGGAGGTAGCTTCTTTGTCTTACTTGAATTTGCATGACATATATTTATTTCTTGATTAAATTGAGTTGATTTTTAGTTCGACATCAAATTCTTTAGTATCAACATCTATTGGAAAGAAAGAGTATGATTTTTTAGATGCAGACAGTGGGTAATGTACTGGAAGTGAACACCAGGGATTTGACTATTCACTTTCGAGTTTTCGTAGTAGTAGAGACAGCATCGATAATTCTTTTTCCTGATCATGTGATACATTCTTCTATCTGGGCCAACAGATGCATCCCTGTTGTACTGGAGATAAAGTTCTAAATTCTGTCTATTTAACGTGATTTATGCTTCCATTTACAGGTTCCTACGGGTCTACCCTGCGTTACAAGAGTGTGGAGCGAATGAAACCTGTTGGGAAACACTCTCTTCTTGGTGCAAGTGGAGAAATTAGTGATTTCCAGGAGATTTTACACAACCTTGATGAGCTTATGTAAGCATCTGATCCTATATAAAGACTTGGGAAGCAAAAAATTTTCTGGTTCTTCTGTATTTATTAATTTTGGTGTGTTTTCTATATTTATTATCACTATATGGAGGATGTTGTGCTCCCGTGTTGGTTGTAGATTCTTGCTTACTCTTTTTTTTTTCCTGAGTGGTTAAAATGTACAGTTTGTATGACAATATGTGGGATGATGGGAACTCACTTGGGCCTAAAGAAGTGCACAACTATTTGACTCGGATGATGTACAATCGACGCAACAAGTTCAACCCCCTATGGAATTCACTTGTTCTCGGAGGAGTGAAAAATGGTCAGAAGTATCTTGGAACAGTAATCCTCAATTCATTTTCTTGATGCTTAATGTTAAGGATAAGCTTTGTGCATCCTGGGATATGAATAATTTGTTTAGATGCGGTCCAGGTTAATATGATTGGTGTTCATTTTGAGGATGATCATGTGGCTACTGGATTTGGAAATCACCTTGCAAGGCCTATTCTCCGTGATGAATGGCATGAGAACTTGAGTTTTGAAGACGGTGTTAAGTTGCTGGAGAAATGCATGCGTGTCCTCCTCTATCGTGATAGGTCTGCTATCAACAAGCTTCAGGTATTTATTTATTTTTACTCCTATGAAATGTACTTGATGACTTTTTCTTCTTGTCTTCCATGGTGCCATTTAACATGTCATGTTTTGTGCAATTATATGATTAAGGCTTGACATGCTATCAGGTTTTCAACTAGTTATTCCTAAAAGGATTTTTTAGATGTTAACGTAAAGAAGATTTGCAGATTGCATTTCTTGTCTTGCAAATTGTGAACTTCTGAAATTTTTATTTGGATTAATTGTTAGTCGTGTCATCTACCTGTACCATTCTTATCATTGGGAAACAAGATTTTTCATTGATTCTGATTCTGTCAAAATCTTCAAATTTTCATTGCATTCATGAAGATCTAAGGGAGTTGTGAATTGAAGAAACATGTAATTTGTTCTTTTTTCATGTAGTTCCTGTGAAAGTTTGATCAACTTCTGCATTCTAGGTAGTTATACACTTTTCTTCCAGATATCCGTAAATATTTAAGAAACATTGAGCAAATTTTGCGGACACTTTTATTTGGTTTGGTTTTCAAAATCTATTTTCTGAAAAAAAAAAAAAAAAAAAAAAACTAATTTGGTGAAAAATTATAAAATCATAAACGCGCATCATTTTCATGCAATTTTCCCTGTTTTGGAGGGAAGATATAATTTTTGAAAATTAAAAGAGCTATTTTGGTTTTGTCAAATAAATTTCTTTTTTTTCAAAAAAAAAAAAAAAATCAGAAAATTGATTCTGATTTTTTTCTTCTTAATTGTCTTTCTAATTAGACTGCTATGAGAATAATGTGTCTAGTTTAGCTTGGGCCGGGTTGCATCTACAGTCTTGACCCCTAAAGCTCAGGCATGGGCATGGGTTATCAGGCCCTAAAACTGATTTGTGGCAATTTTCATGTTTCTGCATGACAGCGGGAGCTGCAGTGGCATATGCTGTAGTTTAGGAACTTATCAGGCGAATATCACGAATCAATGAAATTAAACGGATCATTTGTTTTAGTGTGTTTTTTTCTTTTTGTAACTGTCTGATATCATTGAAATTAGCTCAAAATCTAAATTGTCTGATTACCCTATACAAGTGTAAAGTTTTTGATTTGTGTTACTATTATGTAGCAGTGCCAGGTCCTTGTAGGGTTGAGTTCTATATATAACTGAAATATAAGTGTATTTTTTTGACTTTTTAGTTAAAAAAATAGAGAAAAAAATATGTATGTTTGGGATAACTTTTTAACTTTTTATGAAAAGATATATAATAAAATATTGTAGTAAAATCAAAATGACAATTTTACTCTTTTGACTTTTTAACTTTTTGACTTTTGGGGTAGTTGAATTCAAAGGGCAAAATAATACTTTTGCTCTAGTAGCTTTCCCCACAAGCTACCCTCGAATAGTATTGACTTTTTAACTTTTTTTAATAACTTTTTGACTTTTTTAGTTTATGCCAAACAAGGCCATAGTTTATGATGTTCTAATTAATTATAAGGTGGTCTAATCTAGGGATAGTAGTGTGAAATTTGTTTCCTTTCTATGATGAGGATCTATAGTTGTTTAAATTCTAGAGCAGTATGTCGCTATTATGGAAAAACATGTTGCTATTGTGGAACTAATATGATGCTATGCTTATGTTTTTATGAAATTAAAATGTTTTATATTTTTTTTTTGTTATTTGATTATGTGAATCTGTGGTCCTAAATCGATCTAATCCGTGTTTAAATGGATTAGTTCGGATTGGTTTTACGATTTAAACGGATTGGATTGGTTTTAATATTTCAAGAACCATAGATAATGGATTGGTCCTGGTTTTATCCCAATCCGGACCATCCTTACCCCTAGATCTATGTTAAGGGGCTATTTCCTTGCAGAATTGGTTGTACTGGGAAGTAGCTCACCCGAGGGCAATCTAGTTATTAATGTGAAACATTATGGGGTGAAAAGTTATTAGTTGGCTTATTCATATCAATTGTGTTGTAGTGCTCAACTTGTTAAAAATGGGAAAAGGAGCTATAAGATGTGGCAATTTTTGAACATTCTATCTAACATAATCTGATACCTGGAAATTGCAGATAGCAAAAATCACGGAAGAGGGTGTGACAATTTCTCAGCCCTACGCGTTGAAGACTTTCTGGAATTTTTCTGCATTTCAGAATCCAACTGTGGGTGCTGAAGGGTCTTGGTAGGTAGTGCCAAAGTACGTGGCTTGCTTGAAATTGGGAAGGGCAAACAAAAAAAAAAAAAAAAACACAACGGAAAACATGTAAGCACATTGAGTTGCTTATTTTTAAAATTTGATTGATGCATCTTTATTTTTATCTTAGTAGCTTTGTGTGGGTAATGTTTACTTGGTATGCATATATGTTTTTGAACTGTGTTCTTTTGGTGTTTGTTTTTTTAGTGAAATTGTTGGGTTAATAGACCTAAGTTTAAATATTTTTTGACCAAAAGGAAATCTATTTGTCTTTTTATTCAAATGTTATTTATTTGTACATGTATTATCTATATGTTTAACTATCTATTTATGTGTTCAAATATGATCTATTTGTACATGTGTTACTCACCTGTTTAACTAACATATTTGTACTTGTATCACTTATTTGTTCACCTCACTACCATCAGCTGCCATTGCTGGTAACTTTTTTGATAACTTTTCAACGATGTTTTTATCACTAAAAAAAGATTAGACTTTAGACTAAATAACTTGTAACCTCATAAAAATAGACATTTCACTAATTATTTCAATAATTTAATTAATATTTATGGAAAATAATTAAATCATGATAAAAAAAAAACACTACTCTTAACTAAGCATACGGTAGAATCTCATTTTTTTTATTATAAAACTAAGGGCTATTTTGAGAATCATTTAAAATAGTTAAAAAATTAAATAATTTTTTGAAGTTTTTTTATACGTTTTTTTTTATGAATAATTAAAAAATTAATTAAAATAATAAATTTTCAAAATAACCTTAAAAGACATTATGAATGTGGGCTACTCCAATTAAAAGAAGCAATAATGATTCAAATCAAGACCTGTATTCTATGTCAAATCACAAAAAACGCAATTTTTCTTCTTGTAATAATGGGATCCCCAAGTTCTTCGAATGATCCAAGGCCTCTTTCCATTTTCAATTTTTTTTAAAAAAAAAATCAATTCAATAAATACCCACAATTTAATCAAATTTGTCTTTAAAAAATTAAAACAAAAATGATAGGTATAGTTTTACAATAAACCATCTATTTTTTAAGATAAATATGATGAAGTTATACGACCATAATTATCAAATCAACATGATTTATTTTCTTGAATAATCTAGGCTGGAAAAAAATTAAATAACAAAAAAAAAACTCAAAATTTAATCCTTATAACAAAATAAATTTTTAATTTTTAATTCTATCGATTTAAACTCTATTATCTTGAATTGTTTTTAATTTAAACTATTAGCCTATTTTTTGTTAAATTTAGGAAGTGGGTTAAAAGCTATTTTTCAGCTTTTAACCCACTTTCCTCTCTTACAAAAAAGTCAAAAAAAATCAAAAAATAACTTTTAACCATCTTCTCAAAACATCCCAAAATCAATTAAAAAACAATAATATTTTAACCATTAAATTCAATATAAGTGCACATAAAATGTCTAAAATATATTTTTTCTATTGAACTTAATGGTTAAAATACTTTTAATTGTTTGTTTTACTTGACAAAAATAAGTATACGATTTAGATTGAAAACAAATCAAAAAATTTAAATTTAAATTTAAATTGATAAAATTAAAAACTCAATTTATTTTATTATTTCAAATTCTGATATATATATATATATATATATATATATAATATTTATAATTTCCTCAAAAATTAAAGATAAACAGCTCCTATCACTTAAATTTCTGGCGGACCCATGAACCCAACAAGATATGACCCAACTAGGCTTGGAGAAGCCAGATCCTAATAAATTTGGTCGTGTGTACATAATGTAATTGTCAAGCAGCCCCAGCAACCAGAGGCAACAGCCAGGGACTGCTATTACTATATGCATATTATTAAAAATATAAAATAAAATAAAATATAAAAAAAATCACAGACATAAGTACAGAAAAATTAATATACAGTCTAAATACATTTTGGGCGGACTAAATTCATTAACAATTTTTTTTGGGTGTGTATATAACCATCATTGCTAATGGAAGAGCAGAGATTCCATGTTTGTTGCTCAACAATGTGGAGGGAGTAGTCACCAAATTAGAGCTAAAGTTGGTTTAGTAATCATAAAAAAGGGGCCAAGCGTGGATCAGTGAGATACGGAAGACCTGCTCGAGCTCCCAAAGCTCTACAGCCAGCTGCTGCCTGCAATCAAAATCGCACACTTGTGAATAAGCTTCCTCGAAAATGGTGGTGGTGGTGGTGGTAGGCTGGTGTGGTGTGGAGCAGCTGCAGTGGTGGAGGTGACGGTGATGGCAAGGTGGTGGTGTTAGTAAGATTGGTATGTCCAGTAACTCCAGAAAATGTCTGCCTAAAACAACTCATTTTCTTGAAAATAAGGAAAATGTTTTATGCCGAAACAAAAGGAGCTTTAGTAAACATCAATACCTAAAATTGAATAGACAAGTTTACTAACCACTTGAGCGGCAAATAGCAGCATTTTTTCTGGTTGCATGCTGGCACAAATAGCTACAGATGAAATACAAAAAAAGAAAATTATATATATATATATATATGTCTATTAGTATCATCAACAGCCCTAGCTCCCAAAATGTACCAACTATATAGCGAAAGAAGTAACCCAAATGTTTTTGGAAAAGTCGTTTAAACAGACCTGAATTCTTGATGAGTGATTTCTAAAATAATGCATATAATGGTGGAAACTAATATAATATCATGAGACACTGCACAAAGGCCAACCAAAATACTAGCTGACAGGTAAAAGATCACCACCTGATGCAGTGTATTTGCAATAACCAAACCAAACGAAGCCTTAAGTCACATCAAATGGGGTCGGCTACATGAATCCTTCTTCTCCACGCGGCCCTATCAAAGGCCATTTCATTGGTCAAATTAAGTAGATTCATATCTCTATTTATAACGCTAGTCAACGTTAATCTAGGCCTACCTCGTCCCCTAACACTTCCATCTACCGTTACAGCATCGCATCTCTTCACTACTTAATTTGCAATATCGTACTGAAAATCCTCTGCTTCTCAAGCGAGTCCAATCATTAGTTTCCACAAAAGCCAAACCAAGCTGTCTTAATTTGTGATACCAAAGCATGTCACCATACCCTCATGCTTGCCAAGATATTGAAAAATCAACTGTGGCTCATAGAGTTTTTTTGAGAAGCTGGATTGGCTGTTTGAATCAAGTGAACAGACGTAGTGGGTCCAGAAGAGGTTAATTGTTCTGAAAACATTTAGACTAAACAACTTGGGTTGGTTGAGCTTTGATTGTTCATCTGAGATTCTGAATTGTTAATTCGTTTCTTATTTTCTGAGAATATTTTACTGAGACACATGTTTTAGTCGGGAACAAAACATATTGGACTGAACTAACATCCTTTGGGTCGGAAGCCTTTACACGTTTTAGAAAAAGGGTGCCAACAGTTTCATAAGATGAACCGGAGGTAAAAAGGAAATTTTCCCCTAGTTTATCATGTGCTCTACCATTTCTGATAGAAAATAAGACTACCTTCACCAGCATACAACAATGGTCTGGCAAGCTCAATAATAAATTCGCAAAGAACAAAATGATATTAGTAATAAAATATGGACAATAGACTCAATTTTTTCACATACCATAAAGAACTGCTCCGATAAAAGCATCTCCAGCACCTGTTGTATCGACAAGTTCTGATGATGGTATTTTCTCAGCTGTTCCAACAAATAACCTCCCACTCACTGTCCCCATCCCGTGAGCTCTCAATTTCGTCACTACCTGGGGGATTTAATCAGAAATATAAGCAGATAATCAAATCCTAATCAAACATTGCTTTAACATCATCCAACAAAACTGTGGCAACCACAGTTAAATGCTTGAGGTAATTACACAGATCATCTTAATTTTTCTCTCTATTTGTTCCAAACATAACCTTACTATATATGTAAAATACTCCACTTGTAAAACAGGGAGAAAGCAGGTTGCGAAATTATTCAATAATGTTCGGTTATCCGAGGTTGGTTTGTAAAATGCAAAAAATTGCTTGCCAGCACTCTTCAAGTTGGCTCTTTTAACTGAATTAACTTGAACTCAAAGTCCATAATTGGTTCAATGGAACAAATCCATGATTAGGTGAACTGAAGTTCTGTCCAGAACTCTTTTTTTTTTTTAATTCGCCCAAAAAAAAGTTCTGGACAGCAAAGAGCTTTCCCCATCACTAAGGACTCCTCCTGTGCATGCTGCATCAAATGGCTATTACACAGGAAAGCTCGTGTTTCATGAAATCATCAAATTCCTCATAGGCATGTAATTCGTTTTCCTCCAAGGTAGTGCTCCCCATTAATGTCCCCTATCCCAAAATTCAGCCTGAATTGCATATGATTTGTGCTAAATGTATGCGTAGGCATATGTATTGATCAGGTCAGGTATTGGACAGTGCCCCCGTCTGGCAAATGGGTCAACCAAAACCTGCTCCAACTCTGACTAGGTTTTGATGTCCCACCACTGAAATCTCCCCTACTCCAATTTAACCCTGCCCAAAGCCATCCCAGGAAGGTCAGCATGATTGGGGGGATCCAGGCAATTGGGTAAATTTCCCATCCCTAGAGGCTATCATCAAGCAGAGCATCTTCTCCCAAATTATTAATTGAAACAAGCACCAATTGTTCATGAACTTAATGACGTGCTAGAATGGCAACTCACTATCAGTGTGTATGCTAACTCAACCATATAAGTACTAAAATTCAAAAAGTACCTTGACACGCATTCATGTATGTATATGTTCTTAATACAAATAGTATGAAAATATACATGTAAATGAAAGAGCAGGTTAACCTCTTAGGCAGAAAAGGGATTACCGATGAAACGCATGTTGGGATCACTGTGTTACTATCATTTCTCTGCTTCAGTGATTCTAATAAACTGTCTATGTCCATTTCTTCAGACTGATCACCCTCTGCCAGTGGTGGAGTGATATTAGAAGTTGTGAATACAAAAACAACTATATGGGCCAAGCTTATCTAGTTCAGGTCCATGCTTCCAAATTCTGTGCATGCAGATGGTTTTCACTTTTGAAATTAAAAGATATGGAATTTGTGTACAAACCAGTTACGCTTCTCTGAAGCATTATGCAACCATCTTCGCCTAAGGTCACAATCACAAACTTTACATTTGGCAGCCTCAAGAGCATTGCCACAAGTGCACTTGGAACAGATGGCGCCTCAGTCCATGCCTGCTAGGCAATGACAAGCAAAATGAACATGAAACTGCAAGTAAATTTATTAGCTAAAAAGTTATAATTATGCAGAAAGTATAGCTATACAAATGACGTAGAGTAGAGATTTATAAGGACCAATTTTACCTCATAGACAGCATTAATAATAAATAATAATAAAAAGATGTTTTGACAAGAAAATAATCAAAATGAACATGAAACTGCAAGTAAATTTATTATGTGGTAATCATATACATACTAGGAGTTAAATAAAATAATCAAAATGAACAACTTCAATATAAAATCTGACAGATGGATAACATATCGGTATAATAAGAGGGGAGTTCCAAACATGAGGTTTCCCGCTGTTCAGTACACTAACAATTAACAAATATCATTATGCATAATTTTATTTATTGTCTGCATCAGGCTGAACATGACTGTAAACAAGATTTATAAAAAATTATACTAAAAGCTCCATGCTTATCTCATTTCACTGCGAGTTGCAACCTTAAGATATTAGCAATCTGTCATTGATTGAATGACATCACTCTTTTATCTGAATGTTTTCTATTTATTATGATGCTTGGTTATTTCTTTTCAGAATCCTCCACAATCACATCGACTCCTTTTTGTCATTTTATTTCATGTCACCTTACCACAATAAATCAAATACAGACACTTAATGCCACCTTCACATAGTATTTCAAGGATAACCTAAACCAGGTCGAAACTCTTGACAGAAATTAATATACTTAAAGAAGGTGAATATGCTGCAAACATATTCATATAATTTATGTCTTAAGTTGATTTTTTTTAATTTTATTTTGAAAAGTAATTTACGTCTTAAGTAAATGTTTGTATAATGTCAAATTCCCGGAATATCCTTTTGCCTACAACAAACCAAACCAAACCAAATCAAGCCTTAAGTCCCATCAAATGGGGTCGGCTACATGAATCCTTCTTCTCCACGCGGCCCTATCAAAGGCCATTTCATTAGTCAAATTAAGTAGATTCATATCTCTATTTATAACGCTAGTCAACGTTAATCTAGGCCTACCCCGTCCCCTAACACTTCCATCTACCGTTACAGCATCGCATCTCTTCACTACTGCCTCTGTTGGTCTCCGTTGAATATGACCAAACCATCTCAAACGATTCTCTCTCAACTTATCTTCTATCGGTGCTACTCCTACCCATTCCCGAATACACTCATTCCTAATCCTGTCCTGTCTAGTCTTACTACACATCCACCTTAGCATCCTCATCTCAGCCACACTCATCTTATCTACATGTTGTTTCTTGGTTACCCAACACTCCGTCCCATACAACATAACTGGTCTAATAGCCGTTCTATAAAACTTACCTTTTAGTCTAGTGGGTATTCGTTTATCGCACAATACCCTAGACGCACTTCTCCACTTATACCATCCCGCCTTAATCCTATGGGCCACATCTGCATCAATCTCTCCCGCTGTTGTGATAATCGACCCTAAATAACGAAAATGTTCACTCTTAGGCAGTTCTTGGTTCTCAATCTTCACTTCTCCTCTGCTTTCATTGTTACTGTTACTAAATTTACACTCCATGTACTCTGTCTTAGTTCTGCTTATCCGAAATCCTTTAGATTCAAGAGTTTTTCTCTAAATCTCCAACTTTGTGTTAACTTCTTCTCTAGTCTCATCCACTAACACAATATCATCTGCAAAAAGCATACACCATGGCACGTCATCCTGAATATTTACCGTCAACTCGTCTATAACTAAAGCAAAAAGATAAGGACTTAAGGTAGATCCTTGGTGTAACCCTACAGTGATAGGAAATTCATTTGTTTCTCCAGCTGGCGATCTAATAGTGGTCACCACCCCTTCATACATGTCCCTAATCACGTCAATGTAGCCTTTTGTCACCCTTTTCTTCTCTAACGCCCACCATATTATATCTCGGGGCACTCTGTCATATGCCTTCTCAAGGTCGATAAACACCATATGAATGTCTCTTTTCTTTTCTTTATACTTTTCTATTACTCTCCTCAAAAGATAGATCGCTTCCATTGTTGACCTACCAGATATAAACCCAAATTGATTCTCTGACACCTCTGTTATGTCTCGCAATCGGCGTTCCATCACCCTCTCCCACACTTTCATTATATGACACATTAGCTTAATTCCTCTATAGTTGTTACAATTCTGGACATCACCTTTATTCTTATAGTTTGGCACTAAAATACTCTTCCTCCACTCATCTGGAATGTTCCTAGTCAACAAAATTTTGCTAAACAACCTAGTCAACCAAGCAACTCCCTTTTTACCCAAACACTTCCAAGCTTCAATAGGGATATCATCAGGTCCTAAAGCCTTAATTGATTTCATCTTCTTAAGTGCAATCTCCACTTCAAAGTTCCTAATCATGCGATAGAACCTATAGTCTTGGTTTATCGTATTATTGATTATTTCTTCCCCTATTGTCGTACTTCCATGTTCCTCATTTAACAGTTTCTCAAAATAATTCTTCCATCTTTCCTTAATCTCATCATCCTTCACCAATACCTTAGAATCCTCACTCTTGATGCAATTTACTTGATTAAAATCTCTTGTTTTCCTCTCCTATATCTTAGCAAGTTTATATACTCTCTTCTCTCCCTCCTTACTATCTAGTCTAGTGTGTAGGTCATCATAAACTTTCAACTTAGTCTCTCTCACTACTTTCTTGACCTCCTTATTAGCCAATCTATAGCTCTTAAGGTTTCCTCAGTTCTATCCTTCTGCCACTTTTTAAAGCACTCTTTTTTTGCCTTAACTACCGCTTGGACCTCTTCCCTCCACCACGAAGTTTCCCTAGAGCTGGGTCCCGTTCCTTTCGACTCTCCAAGCACTTCCCTTGAGCTTCTCCTCATACAATTGGCCATCGAATTCCAGATAGTGTTAGCATCACCTTCTAAGTCCCAAGTACCTTCCTTATCCATTCGATTCTTAAATATTTCTAATTTATCCCCTTTTAAGTCCCACCATCTCGTCCTACGACGCCCACCATCCTTCCTAGCTTGGTATTGCCCTCTAAAACATAAATCTAGTACCAAAATCCTATGTTGAGAGACCAGACTCTCTCCAGGAATCACCTTACAATCATCGCATTTTAGGCAGTCCACTTTTCTCACTAAGAAATAATCTATTTGGCTCTTAACTAATCCACTCTTAAAGGTTATCAAATGCTCCTCCCTTTTCTTATACATAGTATTGGCCACCACCAGGTCAGAAGCCAACGCAAAATCTAAGATTCTCTTTCCAGCCTCATTTCTGTCACCAAAACCGTATCCACCATGCATCCTTTCACAACCTACTTTATCTATGCCCACATGGCAATTAAAATCTCCACCTATAACCAAGTTCTCTTCTACGGATATCTCCTGTAAGATCTCATCCATTTGCTCCCAAAAATCCCTCAAGTCTGATCATCTAACCCTACTTGAGGGGCGTAAGCGCTAATAATGTTCACTATATTCCCTCCAATAACTAGTTTAACTAGCATAATCCTATCTCCTTTCCTAGTGACCGCCACCACACTTTCCACAAGACCATTGGCAATTATGATTCCTACCCCATTCCTGCGTCTATCCTTACCACTATAATAAAGTTTAAAACCAGTATCCTCAATTTCCCTAGCTTTCTCTCCCGTCCACTTAGTTTCTTGTATGCAAGCTATACTAACTCTCCTCCTAATCATAACATCTACCAATTTCATCGTCCTACCAGTTAAGGTTCCTATGTTCCAAGTGGCTATCCCAAACCTATAGTCTTGGACTAGCTTCTTTACCTGCGCTCGTCCAGAAAAATGCGGAAACCTTTGCCCATTTTTCACCGCACCCAGGCGTCGATGCGGCGCCCCTTGCTCACTTTTCGAAACACCCGGAGGCAGGCGCAACGCGTCACTTGAGGGGAACGACCTAGCATTTAAACGATTCAAAGTAGGATTCATTTTCATAAGGGATCCGAGCGGCTTTTTTACGTGTTGGCTGTCGGCTACCTAACACACAACCCTCCTCCTTAACCCGGGCTTGGGACCGGCGGAGTTGTTAACAACCCCGGCGGAGTTCTTTTGTCTGCAACAGGTTCTGTAAAATGTACAAATGAAGATTTCAACAAATATAAACATTTAAAGTGACAAATTGCAGGAATTTTGTTGAAAAGAGAAGAAAAGATGAGGTATAAAGATTTGGGAAATGTTACTTATCACTATAGTGGTCAACCCAACAATTTCATGAAGGCTCGTCTTCTTTGGTGACATTAATAGCGCACTATTTGAAGATATTAGCCAAAGATAGTGGAACAGATGGACCATAATTTGGCATATTTTCATCCTGGTACCAATAAACTAAGCTCTAGAAAGAGTGCATAGACCTTAATTTTCAGTTAAGATACTTTAACATACAAGTTACTCTAATTATACTTCATAAAACTCTTGTGACGGTGAAGAAAAATTCAAGTGCTTAATCTTTGCAAAATAGAATGCAATATTGAAATAAAGAAGGCAGATTCTTGCAATATATTATTCGTACAAAATCATGTGGTAATAGGAAAGCAAAACTATGAAGAGTAGCTTATAAGATTGGTTGGCTTGCCTGTGGAAATTTTGCTGAGCAGACGACATAATCTGAAAATTTAAGGAGATCATCCAACCCTTCCCTTTTTCTTTCTGCATCAATTAAGATAGGTATACTCCTGCAATTTGCCTGTACAGGAAGAACTGAAGAGATGCTGTTTGTTTTTTTCTTACAAGTAAAGAGATGCTGATTAGTTCCTTCTTTTTTTTTTCTTTTTCTTTTTCTTTTTTTGTCAATACTAGTTTTATCCATAATCATATAAGGAAGGAACAAAAATCAAATGAGAATAAACTGCAACTATGAGAAACTATGAGAAAGGGGGACCAGGATTAGCCAGCAGTTTGGAGGGAACTTCTCCCTCTTTCTTTTCTTCTTTTTTTTTTTTTTTTTTTCCCTTATGACTCGGTATCCAGCCCAACGGATCAACTAATCTGGGAGACTAATCGCACCGTACACTAGCAAGGGACCCAATTAAAGCCGGGGCAAAGCCCTGTATGGACTAACCAAACCAAGCCTTAAGTCCTATCAAATGGGGTCGGCTACATGAATCCTTCTTCTCCATTCGACTCTACCCAAGGCTATATCGTTAGTGAAATTAAGGAGATTTATATCTCTATTTACTATATTAGTCTACGTCAATCTAGGCCTGTCCCTTTCCTTAACACTTCCATCTACCGTCACTGTATAGCATCTCTTCACTACTACCTCTGTTGGTCTCTGTTGTTTATGTTCAAACCATCTCAATCTATTCTCCCCCAACTTAATCTTCTATCGGTACTACTTCTACCCATTCTCAAATATACTCATTCCTAACTCTGTCTTTTCTAGTCTTGCCACACATCTAAACATCATTTTCTCAGTAACACTCAACTTATCTACATGTTGTTTCTTAGTTGCTCAACATTCTGTTCCATACAACATCGCTAGTCTAATATCCATTCTATAGAACTTCCTCTTTAATCTAGTGGGTACTCGTTTATTGCACAATACCTCAAACGCACTCCTCCACTTAAGCCACCCCACATTAATTCTATGGACCACATTCGCTCCAATCTCCCTAATTGTTATGATAATCGATCCTAAATAACGAGAATGTTCACTCTTAGATAGTGCTTGGTACTCAATCTTCACTTCTCCTCTACTTCCATTGTTACTGTTACTAAAATTACACTCCATGTACTCTGTCTTAATTCTGCTTATCCTAAATCCTTTAGATTCCAGTGCTTCTCTCCATGTCTCCAACTTAGTGTTAACTCCTACTCTAGTCTCATCAACTAACAAGATATCATCTGCAAAAAGTATAAACCATGATACATCATCCTGAATATTCCTAATCAACTCATCCATAACTAAAGCAAAAAGATAGGACTTAAGGTTGATCCTTAGTATAACCTTACAGTAATTTTTTTGGACTAGCCCCAAAAAATTGTTTGCACTTAGGAGGTTTCAAACCTGAGACCATGGACCCCAGGCCTTGACCACCAGGCTAACTCTTTGGGGTTAAAAGGGAACTTCTCCCTTACGCTACTTTATTTGGGGAATTTGTTGTATTCCAAATATATTACTAGCTAGATAGATGTTTCTCTATCTATTTTCTTCTTTTCTTTCTTTGTATCCCCATGAACATGAAGGATACATTCTCCTTCCCCTTTTACTTACAAAAATTATAAAATAAAACAAAAAAAGCTAACCTTTCTTCTATAGTCACCCCTTCCTTCAAAAATTCTTGTTTACTATCAAAAAAGAAAATATAACACACAATGAGGAAAAACGGTAGATACGCACACAAAGCATGCACATAAACATAAGTATTTTTGTGTAAGTACCAAGTATTGCAATGGACTTTCTTTCTAAGACATATCATCGGCTGAGCGAAAGTCACTGTGAGCTTCAAATCAAGTCAACCCTAGACTGTAATCAAGGCATGACTTTCTCTGTCATTTCTCACTCTAATCAAGTTAATATCCTCGTCAGCCTCAATGGGTTTAACTCCAGGCAATCATCACTCCTTAGCAACCTTCGCACAACAAAAGCATGTCAGTTCGAGCAAATATTTTTTACTCAGAATCTTAGCTAATACATAATTCCAATTTCCAATGGCATTTTCTTTGTTGTTCTATTATGTTCACTTAATTTTTATAATTCTAAAACGTTTGCCAACATTATAAGTTCAACAAATTATTTACATATGTATATATATATAAGATTAGAGCAGTCAGATTTCCAAATTTATTTTCACAACCTCTCTCCAATGAAGATCATGGAAAGAAGAAAATGAGCAAATTTAGAATTTCACATGAAGCACATTTAGGACATCAAGAGTTAAAGATTTGAAATAATTTTGAGTCTTCATGTCATTATAATAGGTTTTAGTAATTAAGAGTATAATGATAATTCCAATAATTATTGGAGATGGGTTGTAGGGGTCACCCATGGGTTTTATTTTGGGTCAAGTTATTAAATGAGTCATTATATATAGGTTTTATTATGTCTAAAATAATCTTAGTGGTCAAAAGTCCAAGTTTCCTATTTTGATATTTAAGTAGAATTAGAAATCATTAAATTTTTTTACTATGATTGAAGTAAAATTGAAAGTCATAGTTGGTCTAGAATATTAGTAGTTGCTAAATATTTTTAATTTTTAAATTTGAGTTATAGTCCTTATAGAATTAGGAGAGTCTTTAGCCTATAAATATATGTGTAATCTCAATGATTCAAGAGAAGAATTAATTTTATGAAAATTTGAGATTGTGTTTGTGTGGTTGGCCTATCCCTTGTGAGGGTGAAGCACCTCTCTCTCTCTCTCTCTCCCTTCTTCTTCTTCTTCTATCTAGCAAGGTTATCGTTCACGTCACTGTTCAGAGTGCTTAGAACAGCCACCCAACAGCCCCTAAACACACATGTTTTCATTCTCAAAATTCTACCCTTTTACAAACCCTTAAACTCCTATATTTTAAATATTTTTGCAGCCACAAAATCCAATCAAATCCAACCCTACAAGTCTACTGTTGTTGCTGCCAGTATACTTAACCCAGGCTCACTACTTGTGGGAAAGTAATCCTTACTCGTCCTACATCACTCTCTCTCACTAGGCCAGTTTTTTATAAAAGTCTTGATACAAATTTGAAAACCATCCAAATATTTATCCATTGTCTCCAGCCTTAATATCTTCAGGGATGAAAACACAATTTAAACAAAGGACAATGATACCATTATTCACCAACAAATGTATTCTTTGTGAAAATACAAACAATTGTAGGGAGCCAAAATCATGTTTACATAAATTAAAGAATGAGATTGTAGGTCATAGGAATCAAAGTTATTGCATGTTGGCATTAATTTCTCACTTTGATGAGTTTAGTGTCATCCAAATTCCACAAAACTGAAGGCATTAAATCAGCACCATCAAATAACAATTAGTGAAGCACTATGAGTATGCATCCCAGATTAGCTTTTATCATTGCAAACAATTCAACCACATACAACATGTTGATTTTGTTGAAATGTGTCCCACATCGCCTGGAGTTGCCCCATCTGTGTTAGTTATTATAAGGTTTCGGTTTCCCTCTCCCTCTCCTTAATACCTGGATTTTAAGAAGAAGTGTGGGCTGGGCCTTTCAATTGATTTAGTTTTAAAAACTATGATGTGTTAGCACAGTGAAAATGGATTGGCAAGCTTTGTTTACTATGTCAACCAGAACCAATTTAAAGAAGAAATTTACATTTACCCAAACTAGCAAAAGAGGAATAATATATGATAATTACCTCCCGTGCAACAACTAAAGCTGTTTCATGCAATCTTCCATCTAAATAGATGAGTCTCACTCCATCCAAAGCAGATAACAAACTTGACTTGGAAAGGTCATCAGGTATCATGGGAGGGAATCCCGGAGTATGAATACAAGTGCGAGTTTTCCTGAAAAGTACCATTTAAGGTTTTATTCTCCCAGATATGCAACTTGTAAACCAGCCTTGTTAGATTTTGAGAATTACTACCAAACATATTCTTGTAAGAGTTGTATACTGAAGGGTAGAGAGTTAAAAACAACTCGAAAAATGCTGAAAAGGTGCGGCCAATAAACCATAACTTTCATCCAGTTTCCCCACTACCTGCTGGTTTAGTGCCAGAGGAAAAAGAAAAAAGAAATTGTCATGCTACCAAAACGTAGCTAAGAGAGCAGCTAAATATTGTCATAGACATACTACTATAAATTTCAACCAAATTTATGATAAGGTTCTAGATTCAATGGGATGGTGAAACTCTAAAATTTGATGTTTTTTAACCCATATAAGCCAAGTGACACATGGATGGCGCGGTCAATCAGGTGACAATACATACAGAGCCTACAGTGGAGAAGCCGTAGGATGCCAACTCTAAAAAGTATCTATATGATTTGTTGAAGTACATGATAACGTACCAAACGTCATAGTTAAACGATGTTACTCAAGATCTTCAAATGACACGTGGAGCCTACAAGACTCGAAGGACAATATGTTTGATCAAAGGATGACACAAGTAGAGCCTACAATAAGAAAACTACAAGGGATAAAGTCTGGGAGATCAACACTATCAACCAAATTTGTTATGATAACATTGCATTTTAATTCAAACAACGTCATTATACAATTTGAAATTCAAAATGGAGATAAGATTCTCTTATCTCATAGATGGCCCTCTATAAATATGAGGACCATCACACAAAAGGGGATGAAAACAAAAGTGAGAAAATCAAAGACGGAAAAAACTACAAGCAAGAAAAAAAGGTGAGAGAAAAGAGACCGAGATAATTCAAAAGCTGTTGTAAAGAGAAACAAAATTCAAAACTAAACGTTCAACGCACTAGCACACAATACAATGGCAATGTAAAGGGTTTCAAACCCAACAGTTGTACTTCATGCAAGGTTTTAAAAAGTGGCCGCAACCGTTACGTAACGCCGTTACGTAACGGTTGTGGTAGTTACCGCCACCCGTTACGGCTGCTTTTGCAGTGTGATGGAGATTCACAGATATATCGGCCGTAGCGGCTGATATAGCGGTCACAACGGTGCCGTTACGGCCTGTTACGCACCGTTACGTAACGGTTCCGAATTGCTTCGTTCGAAAAAACACAAAAAAAAAAAAAAAGTTGAAAAATGGGAAAGAGAGATAGAGAGAGAAGAGGAAAGATGGAGGAACAAGAAATAGAGAGAGAGAATAGGGAAGATGAAGAACATGTTATTGATTTGTTGAAATTGTAAGACCCATGCTATTCTACTCAGCTGCTATCACTCAACCATTTTGTTTGTTTGTGTGTGTCTATCTATATATTGTTTGAAAATAATAATAATAATAATAATAATAATAATAATAATAATAATAAGTGTGGTCATTATCTATTTGGCTTGATTAATATATATATATATATAGGCTTTTATTTATTCTCTTACTTTTGTCATTGTTTATCTTATATATAATAGCTAGTGATTGATTTTTTGTATAATATAATGTCATTAATTATTAAAATAAAATGTAAAAAACTCAATTTATAGTTATTTAAAAATATGAAATATATTGGATCAAACTTAAAAATTTATAAAAATTGATCAATATTTATTTTAAAACCCAATAAATATGATCATGAAAAAAAATGTGCGTATCAGTAAGTTTTTTTCAAATTGTGCGAAAAATAAAAAAAATCACGGTTCCGGTTACCGCAACCGTTACGCTACGGCTTTTACACCCCGCAACCGCAACCGCGCCACCGCAACTGCGCCACCGCCACCGTTACGGTGAACGCAACTGCTTTTCAGAACCTTTTCATGTATCCCAGGATTCTAAATTCCCAAAATCTCAATAAAGTAATTGTTTTGTTTAAATTCTCCTTTGTTAAATTTAATGTTCTTCATTGCTCAAAGGTTTCATTTGTTTAAAGTGTGTAATTAACGATCTGCAATCCATATTAGATATAAGAACCTACTATCAAATAAACAACACTAACAACAAAGCAGTGGATGTTTGTAACATGAATTTCAAAATGTGTTGAAACATTTCACGTTTCAAAATTCGCGTCTACAGTCATTAATGGAGACGTCAAAAGTGCAAACCGAAAAAATCTGAGCACATTAGTGCAATTAGGTTGATTTTTGCACATCGAATTTCCTTAATGGATCTCAATAAGTCGAAAATTTATTGTATGCTCTTGGGGCTTTCCAGGCATTGCCCCCACGAGCATGAAATAACTTCTCCAACAAGTCTCAATCAAAAACAGTTACTCAGAAAGGTCCAGTCTAAGTTTTTAAAATTATGTGATTTTCTACTGGACAAACAGAGACTATACCGTCAAACACTGTTTTCAAATTTTCCAAAAGAAAAAAGTCGCACTTTGAATGAAAACCGCAAACATAAGTAGTTTAGATTATTACATACATTGCACATCATTGCAAATAAGATCATGCAGACCACTGCACTGCAAAAACAATAAGTATACAGAATGGATAATCAAAAGAAAATGCGCTGTGTAAATCATAAAATTTGCACAAGACCACGACTTTAATAATGAACAAAAATATTTATTCTATCATATTGATGTCCAATTGCTATTAACAAAAATAAGGGGAAAGAGCCTCACGTCTGCTTGTCAACAATGACATAGGTAAATGGTGAATTGCCCTCCTTAGAGACCTGGAACCAAGATAAATTGAGCCAGAAGAGTCACAAAGACGAAAATAATGCAAGATCAAGTGGTAGTGCTAAGCCATAAAATGAAGTTACAAAATAAAAATTAAACCACATCACCATGAGGAAATAATAGAACACACTAGTCACAAGAGATTTGATATGATATTCTCATTCAAAACATTCTATACTTTGGTGAGAAGGTATTGCAAGAGTTAATCAAGAGGATTATTGCAATTAAGAGTTAATTGTGATGAAATCTATTCTTTGTAACACAAAGTAGACCAAACCTTATGAGGCAACGATAAGAAGCACAGACACAGGACACAAATGCAGACAAAGGACACGGCGATTTCAAAAAAATTGAGACATGGACACAGCGGGGACACGGTAATAAAATATGTTTTGATATACATATTTTTTTGCTATCTAAATTAATATTATATTCACAAACAATCAATTTTAACAAAAAGTAACTCTAATTCTTTTTTCTTTTTTTTTTAAAAAAGCACTTTTAAATTAATACGTAGTTTGTATCTTTTTGTATAGATGATCTATTAAGTATTTAAATCTTAAAAAACAATAATAATAATAATAATAAACATTATAATGGGAGAAAAGACAACTTGGCATGTCCCTAGTGTCTCCCCAGTGTGTCCCTTGAAAATAAATTAATTAAATAAGGAGACACGCCATGTGGTATGTCCCATACGTGTCCCCGAAGTGTCCGTGTGTCTGACACAGATACGGCACTTGTTTTGAAGTGTTGGTGCTTCATAATGGCAAGGTAGTCTTGGTCAATAAATAGGGGGCTCTCATAAGAGTTAGCACTCTAGCAAATCTTTTCTCCTCTTACTCTCACTATATTAGTGAGTGTGTAAGAGTGCCTTTGTGCTTGGTAATTGCTCCATGTAGATACTTTTAAAGGTACACTTGAACCACTTGCTTGCTTGGATTGGAGTGAATTCAAAAAGATCAAGGGCAGAATTGGAATTTTTGTTTAAGGAAATTATCAAAGTACAACTTATGACTTGTTGTATTTATGTTGTGTAAGTAACAAACATGATCATGGGAATTGGGAATCAAAATAAAATTTTAAATTTTTCCCAACACATATAAACCATCTTGCAGCAGATCCTGAATGACAATTCCTCACTCCAATAGAGATAAACATGGCTTAATGTTCATTTACAACAAACTGAAATAAGACAATTACATGGATAAATGCTTCATAAAATTTACAAAAAGCATATATGATTTCCAGCTGACCACAAGAAACGAAGTATCTATGCCATCAGCTTCTAGTTCCTCCAGTATTCCTCTCCCTCGAGCATCATCCGCGACCTAGTAATTAATCCATTTGCACATTAAAGCCTTTAAGAAGCCTGATATCTATTTCAAAAATATTAATTGTCGAAAAATAAGTTACATTAAGTAACTATGGAAAGCAAGACTTGCTGCGTTAAAGGGGAAGGAACAAAAATATTATGAATTTGTCAATATAATTTCCCAGCGAAGACATAATGAATTTACAAAGTAATATCAGATACTTATGTACTGGTTATGTTGTATGGTTCCCTTTGTTCTTGAGACATTTCAAGGATTGGGAATTAGATTCAATGGACACTTTTATGGAGATGCTGCATAATGCAACCACTAGGAAAAAATGGCAAATCATTTTATATGTTGGAGTACTCAACAAAAAGGGTTTCTAGTATAAGGTTCAAGTCTCCAATTGAAGGGCATTTGGCACACAAAGGCTCCTGTGAAGTTAACCTTCTTTCAGCAGCAATTCTTAAAAACACTTTGAATATGAAATATTGGAGTCCGAATTTATTGTGCCTAGACGCAGCTGAAATAGGCCAACTTCACAAAATTATGACTATTTAACCTGATTCCCAATTTTAATTTGTTGGGAACTAACACAAATAATTAATGCAATAACACAACAATTTACGTGGAAAACTCAATTGGAAAAATCTCCAAGAAGAAAAAACCACGGTCCCAACACCCAATAAATATCCACTGTTTGAATCAAGAGCACAAGACACAAACGAAGGACTTACAACCAATCACCTAGGGTCACCTATCTCCGATATCTTGAACAAGCTCCACAAGCATAGCTTGAGCCAGACAGTCTTCTTGATCCACTAGACACCACAAAACTCCATGCCTTGATCTCCGTTCTCAAACAGTTCCAATTTCCCAATCGACCTTGGGTGATAAAACAATGCAATGATATGCAATGATTTAATAGTTTTTAAAAATAGTAAATTAGAAAATTTTCACATAAATCAGATGTTGATTCCATTATTTTCCAAGAGCTTAGAGAGAAAATGTTTGTTTAAAACAATGGCTGGGATACCCTTAAAACAGATTATAAGGTGATTATAGAACTTTAGGGTTCCAAACCAATTAGGAAAAGTTTTGGGAGTTTTTGTGTTGGCTATCGCATGCTGATACTTCTTTCTGGAAAAACTTCACCAAAATGCTTGAATCTGCGATGGATTGCTGGTTGGTCACTTAGTGATTGCTGGTCTCTGGAAAATTGTGTCAACAGGCATGAACAAGGATCGATCGCTTGGCAAAAGAGACCCTTAGCGATATTATTTTTCCAAAAATTGTTTTTTGAGGTTCAATACAAAACTTCTATTTAAAAGGCTTTTTCTAATTGATTTACACATGTATGCATGGATATACCTTAAGTATGTAACAGAGTGAAGCTTGATTCTTATGTGATTGGCTGACTAAGTGTGACCTTTTAACCAACTAGATTCCATTTCAGCATGGTTTATGACTCAAAAATCACCAATCAACAATGTATGTGTAGAGAGGTTGAGGAGAGCATTTGCCACCAATTCAATGACCTGGCTTATGCAGCACTATGTCAGCAGCAATGTGCCTTGGAATTGGAAGGGAGCATGTTTGGATGTTATACATTTATTGAATGAGATGAGCAAGCAGTCTGTTGAGGCATTTGTTCTCCAAAATGAGTAAAAGGTAGCGATATTGCGATTTTTTTTTTTTTTTTTCCTTCGTTTATGTGATACGCTTTTTTCTTCTTGATCTTTTTTGGTCTTGTAAGCAATATGCTTAGCAGGTCCATGGTTCGCCCCTTTTTTTGATGCTTTTCCATGAATGTTACTTTTTTTAAAACAGAAGATGCCAAACTACAAAGCAGAAAATCTGTTACACCATGTCAACATTTTTTTATGTTTTGGTAACTTCATGCCGTGTCAACTTGGAGCACATATTTTCCAAGCAAATACCATCAGTTGTGCATGGGTCATGACCAGTAAGTATAATGACAACCTTTTATGTCTTCTTGTATAAAATTGTTATCAAACTTGCCAGTAAGGATTACAAGTTTACAACATTATTTGAGCAGCAACAAGTTCCTCGTTCAACTGAAGTTATGTATTTATAGCAAAAATGTAAGACTTAATTTAAAGACTAATTAATAATATTACAGTGAGAATATTATTGCGGTCAAATTACATCATTTTGAATGTAAACTAAAAGGAGTTTAATAAACAATGATCATGCCAAAAGCACAATAGATTAAGAACTGGAATATATGACTAGATGTATTTGCAGGTTGATTGACAGACCTTCGAAATCAGCCTTGGTTTTAAACCCAGACGAGCTGCACATGTTAACGCATTCCCAGTGTTTCCACCTCCTTGAATCTGTGAAGCAAAAATGTCAGAATATAACTGCAGTCCCTTTTAAAGCTATAAATCAATCGTATCATTTTATCACAACCATAGTCTGTAAATAGTACTAGCACCAAGATTAGGTAGGTAGTTCATTAAGATAATTAATTCCCCTTCAAACCAGTAAATGATCAACTGTCTTCATAAATGAATAAGTCAACTGAATCAAAACTGACACTAACTTTCCATAGAAAAGGAGAAAAATATTTAGGCTCCCTTTGTTGCATTACTCTCAAAGCATTAGCTATGAAAGTATTGTAGCTTACTTAATTCATTTTTTACACATAAACTGTGACTCTGTGAACAGAATATGTACCAAACACACGAGGCATGTTATCAAATATAAATTTAATAATAATAATAACCGTATGGACACCATTAAGCACACCAAACTGGGCGTCCTCAATTGGCAATCTGGTCATACAGAGTATATCCTCTTAACCAAAATGCAGGTTATGACTTTTTTTTCTTTTTTTTCTTTAGAAGTACAACTATATTGAAGAAAATAACAATGAGGTGCCAAGTATTTATTTAGGGGTAAATTACACCATTGGTCCCTCTAGTTTGAGCGAAGTATTACTTTGGCCTCATAGTTTCAATTTAAACGCCTGCACTTTCAATTTTGTTACAATGTGGCTCCTCCGTCATGTATCATTAACATTTTGAATATTAAAAAAATCATGTGCAAAACTAAAGGGACCAAAGTTAAATTTATAAATAAATAAATAAAACTATAGAGATCACTGCTGTAATTTATTTATTACACAGGTGGTCTCTGTAATTTGTTTTGAATTACACTTTTGGTCCTCTAGTTTCTCACATGGTCTTTTATCATTCAAAATACTAACAACGTAACAAAAAATGAAATTGTAGAGTTCAAATTGTTGAAATTGAAACTACGGAATAAAGGGTAATTTACCCTTTAATTAGGGATGCGAACCAGCTGATATTAAAAAGAAAAAATGCTACACCAAATCCCTTGTAGCCCTAACAAAAGAAAGCAATCTTGATGGTGGTAAATTGAGAAGAGAAGCGAACAATAATATACAACAGAGAGAATTCCCCAAAAATGAAGCAAAGAGAGTTGTTACCTGAAAGCTTGTGCTTCTAATCTTGTCATCTGGATTGGGAAAAGCGGCCACAGCTGCCAAGAAGTCCTCTGTCACAGAACCGCATCCTAGCTGCTAAATTACGTATTCCACTCAATCAGAACAACATCTTCGTCTTCAACATATCACATACATACTTACTAATTAACAATATAAAGACAAACGCATGCTGTTTTTACATGTTTGTGTCTATATACGCAACATATATATATATAGAGAGAGAGAGAGAAAGAGAGAAATAGAGATTGAAAGGGTGCGGAGAGGGAACGCACGAGGATCCAATTTTGAGGGAGGGTAGGAAGCGGTGGGGAATCCTGAGACGACGGAGATGACATTTTCGCACTGAGATTTCTGAAATAAAATATCAGCCATATCCATACACGACATAAGAGCGAGAAGAAGAAAGAAAAAAATAATGGAACAGGAAAGGGACAGAGAAACAGTGAAATTTTAAAAAATGAGTAGGAAGAAAAAATATGGGTAAATTACACTGACACCTCTATGCCTCTGTTTGGCAAGTTGCAAGTTGGGCTTTTTTGGCTATTTTAGCCATAAAAGATAAAATAGGCTATTTTAGCCATAACAAACAAAACATCACATCCAACCCATAATCATTACATTCTTCTCTCACAAAAAAACTCAAAAAAGTCAAAAAGCCAAAAAGCCCTTCCCAAACCAAGCTTTTAAGCCCAGGCTAAAATAGTCAAAAAAGCCAAAAAACCAAAAAGTCAACCCACTTCCCAAACGGAGGCTAAGTTTATATTTATTATACTTCTTTTCTCATATTTTGAAAATTACATCTCCTTCTTGATGTTTAAAGTTTTATTACAGATTCTCCTCAATAATTTAATTTTTTTAAATATCAATTTTGTCCTCACTAGGTAAATTATATTGATACCTTCTCACATTTTAGAAATTATAATCCCCTTCCTAAGATTTAAAGTAGCATTACCAATTGCCCCATTGATTAGTATTAGTTGGAAAAAAAGTTCATTGGAAAAAAAATTATTTAAAAAAATTTATTTGAAAAAAAAATAATTGAAAAAAAAAATTGTTAATAAAATTTTTAAATTTCTGTTTAAAAACCAATGTAAACCCATTTTTTGAATTTAAGTTTTTTTTTTTCAAATTTACAAACTGAGGCAACTATTTATAAACCAAAAAAATTATCAAATAAGTTTTTATGACAGTTTTTAAAATTTTTGTAAATATAAATTGAAAAATGAAAAATAAATGTTTACCAAACAAACTTTAGATGGTAAAAATATCATAAAATTAACAAATAATTAAATAAGTTACCAGCGTAAGAAATGACTTATCAAAAAATTCTTAGGCTATGTATGGTTTGATTTTTAGAATTTTTTTAAAAAAATTAAAAATTAATTTGGTTAAGAAATAAAAAATAAAAAATAATTATCATTTTTATGTAATTTTTATCTTAACCAAATTAATTTTTAATTTTTTAAAAAAAAATCTAAAAATCAAACCATACATAGCCTAAGAATCTTTTAATAATTCATTTCTTACGTTGGTAACTTATTTAATTATTTGTTAATTTTACAACATTTTTACTATCTGAAACATGTTTGGTAACCATTTCGTTTTTAGTTTTCAATTTATATTTACGAAAATTTTAAAAACTATCGTGAAAACTTGTTTGATATTTTTTTTTGTTTATAAATGGTTGTCTCAGTTTGTAAATTTGAGAAAAAAATGTAAATTCAAAAAATGAGTTTACGTTGGTTTTTAATCAAAATTTAAAAATTTCACTAACAAAAAAAATTTTCAATTAATTTTTTTTTCATTGAATTTTTTTCCCAACTAATACTAACCGAGAGGGCAATTGGTAATGCTGCTTTAAACTTTAGGGAGGGGATTGTAATTTCTAAAATATGAGGGGTGTCAATGTAATTTACATAGTGAGGGCAAAATTGGTATTCAAAAAAATTAAATTATTGAGGGGAATCTATAATGAAACTTTAAACTTCAAGGATAGAGATGTAATTTTCAAAACGTGAGAAAAAAATTGTAATAAATATAAACTTTAAGGGGTATTAGTGTAATTTATCTAAAAAATATTTATACTAAAATCTATAACATCACTGGAGGTTGAAACTTGGCGGGCTCGTACTAGTTTCGGTCATATCAAAGTAAGTTAGTATGCATTTTAAAATAATTTAATCTAAATTCATCTATTTATAGTTAGTATGCATTTTAAAATAATTTAATCTAAATTCATCTATTTAATAAATAAATTTAAATGAGTTAAGTTAAAATGAATATGGATTGGGTAAATGAATCCGATCAGCTTGTTTGGTTTCATTTTTTTTTTAAAATTGTTTTTAGAAAATTTTATTTTCTTATTTTTCGTATTTTTTTGTTTTTATTGATTTTTTTTTATATTTTAAGTAATTTTTTTACTCTTTGAACCCACCTAACATAAATATACCTAAAAAGTAAAATAATTGTAAAAAAAATCTTTTAAAAATTCACTAAATATCAAAAATACAAAAAAAAATACGAGAATTTAGTACATTTTATGTATTTTTATGTATTTTTAAATTTTTTAAAATATTTTTTTACAAATTTTTTACTTTTTAGATACATCTAAGTAAGGTGCATCTAAAAAAATAAAAAAATATATTTAAAATTTTAAAAATTTAAAAAAAAAAACAAAAAAAAACGAAAACAAAAAAATTCAGTTTTCAAAAAACTTAATCTAAAAAACTCAAACCAAACACATTGATTAATTTTTTTTTTTAAATATGACAATGTTATTGGTGCAAAACTAAAGGGACTAAAGTAAAATTTTAAATAAATAAATAAATAAAACTATAGAGATCACTGGTACAATTTATTTATTACACAGGTGGTCTCTATAATTTGTTTTTGAATTACACTTTGGTCCTCTAGTTTCTCACATGGTCTTTTTTTTTTTATTCAAAACACTAACAACGTAAAAAATGAAATTGTAGAGTTCAAATTGTTGAAATTGAAACTACGGTATAAAGGGTAATTTACCCTTCAATTAGGGATGCGAACCAGCAGATATTAAAAAGAAAAAATGCTACACCAAATTCCTTATAGCCCTAACAAAAGAAAGCAATCTTGATGGTGGTAAATTGAGAAGAGAAGCGAACAATAATGGTGCTGTTTGGTGTAGTTGTTAAAACAGAATATAAATTATAACTTAACAAATTATAGATTATGACTTTAATCAGGAACTGTTAATCTGTTTGGTATAGCTGTTGGATTATAGATTTAAGTTGCTGAGTAGTGTTTGTTAAATAAGCTGTGAAGTAGCTTTTTTAAGTAATTTTTATTTTTTATTATTCACTATTTGTCTACATTTTTCATAAAAAATAATAATAATATTTTATAGTCTATTTGGGTTTTTTTTCTATTTTTAAAAAAATAAAAATAAAAAATCTAAGAGTATAACCGTGAATTAACGTGTCCACAGCAGAAACTGATAATCAGAAGTAAGGAGTGAGCAACTTCTCAGAATCAGCTTTTTTGACTTAAAATAAGCTGTTAGAATCAGAAGCTATTTGAAATAAGTTTAACCAAACAGTCCAAAATAACTTTTTAAAAGCCAAAAGCCATAAATTGGCTCAAAAAAGCCCCACCAAACACCCCCATTGAATATACAACAGAGAGAATTCCCCAAAAATGAAGCAAAAAGAGTTGTTACCTGAAAGCTTGTGCTTCTAATCTTGTCATCTGGATTGGGAAAAACGGCCACAGCTGCCAAGAAGTCCTCTGTCACAGCACCGCATCCTAGCTGCTAAATTACGTATTCCACTCAATCAGAACAACATCTTCATCTTCAACATATCACATACATACTTACTAATTAACAATATAAAGTCAAACGCATGCTGTTTTTACATGTTTGTGTCTATATACGCAACATATATATATATATATAGAGAGAGAGATATATATATATATATATTGAAAGGGTGGGGAGAGGGAATGCACGAGGATCCAATTTTGAGGGAGGGTAGGAAGCGGTGGGGAATCCTGAGACGACGGAGATGACATTTTCGCACTGAGATTTCTGAAACAAAATATCAGCCATATCCATACACGACATAAGAGCGAGAAGAAGAAAGAAAAAAATAATGGAACAAGAAAGGGATAGAGAAGAGAAACAGTGAAATTTTAAAAAATGAGAAGTAAGAAAAAATATGGGTAAATTACACTGGCACCCCCTGAGGTTTATATTTATTATACTTTTTTCTTCATATTTTGGAAATTACATATTCTTTTTGATATTTAAAGTTTTATTACAGATTCCCTCAACAATTTAATTTTTTTAAGTACCACTTTTGCCCTCACTGGGTAAATTACATTGACACCCCTCACATATTAGAAATTATAATCCCCTCCCTAAGATTTAAAGTAGCATTACCAATTACTCCATTGGTTAGTATTAGTTGGAAAAAAAATTCATTGGAAGAAAAATTATTTAAAAAAATTTATTTGAAAAAAAAAATAATTGAAAAAAAAAATTTGTTAGTAAAATTTTTAAATTTCTGTTTAAAAACCAATGTAAACACATTTTTTGAATTTACATTTTTTTCTCAAATTTATAAACTGAGACAACCATTTATAAATCAAAAAAATTATCAAACAAGTTTTTATGACAGTTTTTAAAATTTTTGTAAATATAAATTGAAAAATGAAAAATAAATGTTTACCAAACAAACTTACATGGTAAAAATATCGTAAAATTAACAAATAATCAAATAAGTTACCAACGTAAGAAATGACTTATCAAAAGATTCTTAGGCTATGTATAATTTGATTTTTAGAATTTTTTTAAAAAAATAATAATTAATTTGGTTAAGAAATAAAAAATAAAAAATAATTGTCATTTTTATATAATTTTTATCTTAACCAAATTAATTTTTAATTTAAAAAAAAATCTAAAAATCAAACTATACATAGCTTAAGAATCTTTTGATAAGTCATTTCTTATGTTGGTAACTTATTTAATTATTTGTTAATTTTACGACATTTTTACCATCTAAAACTGTAACAACCCTCACCACTGTTTACCGTTAAACTACCGATTACTGCTAAACTGAGACTGATTATGACTGATAAGTGAACTGAATAAACTACTGAACTAGCTGACTGAAATTGAAACTGAATTGACTGAGTATACCTGTTTAATTGTAATTCTATCTGTTTGGTTGTTTGATTATCTGTTCGTGTCTTTGTGTTTAAACTGCGAATTGAAGGCCTTATCGGCGGCCGAATCTGAAATTGGTTGATGTTATATGATCGTTAGAACTAATGTGAATTTATGGCATATTTATCTGAAAACTAATTAGGTATGATTAAATTAGATTAAAATGAATTAAATTGCATTGTTACACTTATTTACCATTTTGTCACACCTAGTGGCCCACTACTTGGACTATTGTTGGGCCTTATTACATTAGAAACAACACAATTCATCAGCCCTTCCTTGTCTCAACCGACCAAGATAGAGAGTGAGAGAGAATTGATTTGTTCTTGAGAGAATTGCTTGGAAATTAGGAAGATTAAAGGAGTTCTTACAACATTGAGCCTCCATACCTCTAATTAAAGACTTAGGTAAGGAAATCCAACCTTTTATTGTTGTGTTTATGAATGTTCATCCATGGTTCTTGTGTTCTTAATGACCTAAGCCTAGAACTAGCTCAAGTTGTTGAATTAAGAGCTCATCCCATACATGCATATTTGAATTGTTGAATTTTGAGTTGATTCCATGGAGAATTGTCACTTGCATGCTCATGATTATGTTAAGTCCATGTTTTTATCTTGTTTTTGTAAGAGTTAGCTCATTTGAGCTTGTATTTAAAGCTTTGAAAGGATTTAAATCCATGCATGTTTGCATGTTCTTCATATTCATGAAAATTGGTTTCAAATTGAGTTGTTTGAAACACCCTTGGGTTTTAATTTTACAAATTGAGCTTTGAATCATGTTTAAGAATGAGTTTTGATGTGTTTTTTTGGAAAATTGGTCCATGAGGATCGAAATTTATGATTTAAAACTTGGTTTTGAGCTTGAGGTTCAAATCTGGAATTTCCAGAATTTGGACTCACGCTCGAGCGGGGTGACTGGCGCTCGAGCGTGGAAATCGTGCTCCTAGCATTTTGTTCTGTTTTGAAGTCCGCTCAAGCGGAAGAATTGACGCTCAAGCGGGACATTGTGTCTCATGCTCGAGTGGGTGTGGAGCGCCCAATCGAGCGTGATTTTCACCTATCCAGCACTTTTAACTGTTTTGCAGAACGCTCGAGCGGATAAGTCTACGCTCGAGCGGAAACCTTTGTCTGCATGTCCGCTCGAGCGGAGTAACCTACGCTCGAGCGTGAACCCTGTTTTCTGAAAATTCTGAAAATGCTTTTAAAGTGCATCTTTGCATCCTCATCTCATCCTAGGCATTAATAGGCCTAGTATAAGGCATCTTAATGAGGATATAGTTGTAGAACACACCGAGGCAAATTAGGGATTAAGTTGTTATCTTTCCCAACTGTGTAGCTTAGTGTGTGTTCAATCTGTAACTGTGTAGGGTTGGTGACTGGGGACGCGCTCTAGCTTTACTGTAGCCCAGAACTTTGTGAGTAACAACTGTGTAAAGATATGTTCAAAATGATTATCTTCTGAACAATTGAACTGTACTGCTTTCTGAACTGTTACTGTTAAATGAATGAATGTATGTCCTATATTTTGAACTGTATTGTGGCATCCTTAGCAACTACTGTTTACTGTTACTGTTACAGAGATCTCTGTCGGTTCCCTTGTTAGAACCACTACTGTTTACTGATTGATGGCCATCATTTACTATTCGGTCTTTTAAGACCTATTGCTTACTGTACTGTTATGCTAATGGATGTACCACATATGACTGTACTAACTGAACGATTGAAATACTGATTTAATGAACTGTTTTCATTACTGTAAGAACATTCATTCTTAACCCCTTTACGCATTGTGTTATTCACTGGGCTTTAGCTCACTGCTCATATATATATATATGTAGGTGTACAGGCACCAGACCGTGGTTAGAAGCGTCGGGGTAAGCTCTAGTTTTGTCAAGCCAACCACTGTGCCTCACTGCGAGGTTCCGAGCCTGTCAAGTTTTGGCTTAGGGGTGTTTTAGTTCCCCCTTCTGTCTCTGTAACCGTTTTGTTTACTGTACTGTACTGTTTATCAGGGATTAGGTCCCTGAACTGAATGATTGTATATATGTACATACTGTTTTGTCTGACTGTATATATTTGAATGAAAAGTCTTTTTGCATACAAACTGTCACAGCTCATTGGACATTGTTTATTTACTGTATTGGCTTCCGCCAGCCCCTGTACTCTGTATTATTGTATTACTGTTAAGCAGGCCTTCGGTAATCTCGGATTACTGGCCAGTTACGATACTAAACCTGTTATTCATATTATTTAATTTTGATGATGTCTAAAATATATTAGTTAATATACATATTATTTGACACAAATTATTATCTTTTTAAAATATATATATTTGTTAAATATTATTTAAATAAAATAATATTATCTTTTTAAAATATATATGTTAAATATTATTTTAAATATTTTCAAAAACTTTACTATTCACTTTTTGAAAAATAGGGTTAATTACTATTCATCTTTTGACAAATCGATTAATTATATTATTTTGACAAAAATGATTATTTTAAATATTTTCAAAAACTTTACTATTCACTTTTTGAAAAATAGGGTTAATTACTATTCATCTTTTGACAAATTGATTAATTATATTATTTTGACAAAAATGATTGATTGGTTGTATTATTTTGACAAATTTGATATTTATGGGTTGTCTTATTTTGACAAAATTAATATGGAGTGGTAAAATACATTTAGTTTAAAATCTTTACAACATATACAATATTTTAAAGATGACATATATTTTCAGATCCATCATAAATATTATTTATAGAGATTTTTCTGTATGCAAAATTTTGATCAGAACTTATATAACATTATATGCAGAATACGTCACGTGCGCTATTAAATTTTTTACACTACATTAATTATATCATATTATAATTAAACAAGAAGAACAAGATGGAGTTATGTATATATGTATATATATATATATATTATAAACTAGATGGAGAAAATTATTTGTTTGTTTGAAAGTTGTGAACTTTGTATTAAATTGTCTACAAAAACGGTGGCTCCATGTTTGAAAAAAACAAGAAGAAAAAATCAATCTTATTTTTATCTTTTTAATTCTTATCATTTGCTGACTATTTAAATTTAAGGAGTGTGCTTATGTAAGCAATGACATCAAGAGCCTGCTTATGTAAGCGATGACATCAGGAGCGTGCTTATGTAAGCCATGACGTCAGGAGCGTGCTTATGTAAGCCATGACGTCAGCAAGGAGTGTCCAACGGGTATATTTTTGTGTATAAATAGAGGTGTTGGATGTGGAGAAAAAATCAAGAACTTGAAGAGAAAATATTTCTGTGAGCTCCAAAATTCTGAGTATTCTGCTCTTTCACTTTCAGATCTAAGTCTAGTTTTTGTTCTTACACTTTCATATCTACTCTTTGTGAGAGAATTATTGTAAAAGTGGGTTCAATTACCACTTATTCTTATTCCTTATTTTTGTGAGAGATTTTGTAAGGGTAAGGCATTTATTGTTGAGTGAGGCTCAATAGATAAGAGTAAGTCATGTGCCAAATCCACAAGCTTGGTGGTGTATTTATTCAATTAATAGTAAAGAAATTCTCAAGGAGGTTCCTTGGGGAGTGGACGTAGGCCTGGCGTGCCGAACCACTATAAATCGCAGTGTTTGATTTTCTCTCTCTATCTCTTCTACTTTTATATTGGTAATTATTATTCTGTTTTTTTTTATTTATTAAAATTCTGAATATTGTGTTATTTTTAATATTGTAAAATTTTTAATAACCCAATTCACCCCCCCTCTTGGGTTGCCTATCTGGGATAACAATTGGTATCAGAGCCTAGACTCTAGTTTTTGTGACTTAACCGTCTCAGAGTAGATCATGGCAACCCCTAGTTATTCCTTACCCGAGGGACAAGCATCTAATAGGCCACCTCTATTTAGCGGCACAAATTTTAGTTATTGGAAAACTAGGATGACCATACATATTCAATCTAATGATTATGAATGTTGGAAAATTATTTGTAATGGTCCAAAAATTCCTACCAAAACTATAGATGGACTTAGGGTACCAAAACCTGAAGATGAGTGGGATGAATCAGATACTAGAATGGCCCAAATTAATGTCAAAGCTACAAACATGTTGTACTGTGCTTTAGATGCCAACGAGTTCAATAGAATTTCCACATGTAAAACCGCTAAAGAAATTTGGGACAAGCTTATAGTGACTCATGAGGGAACCGAACAAGTTAAAGAATCTACAGTCAGTTTGCTAGTCCATAATTATGAACTTTTTAAAATGAAGCCTGATGAAACTATTTCTCAAATGTTTACTCATTTTACTGATATTATTAATGGTTTAACTTCTCTTGGCAAAATATATACTAATGCTGAAATTGTAAGAAAAGTGCTTAGGTCATTGCCAAAAAGTTGGGAGACAAAAGTCATTGCCATTACCGAAGCCAAGGATTTATCAAAGCTAAGTCTAGATGAGTTAATGGGATCTCTCTTAACTCATGAGCTCATAAGGCAAGAAGGAAAGGAAGAGGAGGACAACAACAAGAAGAAAGGAATAGCTTTCAAATCCACCTCGAAACATCAAGAGGATAAGGAAGATGATTCAGATGAGGATGAGGAAATGGCATTCATCACTAGAAAGTTCCAAAAGTTTGTGAGAAAGAAACAAGGTGTACGAAATTTTTTCAGAAAAGACTTCAACAACAGGGATTTTCAAAGAGGAGAAAATCACAAAAAATCTGAAGTAATCTGCTATGAATGCAACAAACCTGGACACTACAAATCAGAATGTCCAGAACTTAAGAAAAAATTCAAGAAGGACAAAAAGAAAGCTATGATTGCAGCATGGGGAGAAGATAGTGATGAAAGCGACACAGAAACCGAAGTTTGCAAAAACGAGGTTGCTAACCTATGTTTAATGGCACTTGGAAATGAAAATGAGGTAAATGACGAATCCTTTACATTTGATGAATTACAATTAGCTTTTGATGAATTACATGCAGAATTTAAGAAACTTAGTTTGAAAAATAATTGTCAAAAGAAAGTAATTTCAAGTTTATCAAAAGAAAATGAATCATTGACTTCCAAGATAAATGCTTTAGAAAATGAAGCCATGAAAATGAAAAAGGAAAATGAGATTTTAACTCAAAAATAGTCTTCAATTTCTGAAAAACATTTAGTTGTATTGCAAAAAGAAAACGAGTCTTTAAAAAATGAGCAAATTATTTTAAAAGAAAATATTGAAGACTTGAAAACTACTCTTTCAAAGTTCACTCAAGGTAGAGAGACTTTAGATAAAATTCTTAAAAATCAAAACCGTACTTTTGGTAGAGCCGGAATTGGATATAAACCTTTTTCAAAAGTAAAAACTGCCAAAAATGGTTTTGTATATGCATCTTCTAATCACTCTCATCTCACATGTCATTTTTGTGGAACAAAAGGTCATATGTCACCTTCATGTCCTATTAAAAGAAATCCTTTTGCTAAAATAAAAAAGATGTGGGTTCCTAAGGATATCTCAAGGGTATCAAATTCTAACTTTTATGGACCCAAGAAAAAATGGGTACCAATAGAGAAATCAAATTTTTGTAGGTATGTTTCAAGACAAAATCCAGTAACGATACATGGTATCTCGACAGTGCATGTTCGAGGCACATGACTGGAAATAAAGCTATGTTCGCCACACTCCAACCAAAGGATGGCGGATATGTGACTTTTGGCGACAATAGCAAGGGTAAATCATTGGTGTAGGTAGTATTGGTAAAAATCTCTCTCCTATTATTGAAAATGTTTTATTTGTTGAAGGTTTAAAACATAACTTGCTTAGTATTAGTCAATTATGTGATAAAGGTTATAGAGTTATTTTTGAGAAAACTCATTGCACTATTGAAAATACCTTAGAAAACAAAACTTTATTTGTAGGTTATAGACATGAGAATGTATATGTGTTTGATTTACATGATTTATCTTCTCATTTTAACATTAAATGTTTATCTGCTATAAATGATAATGGTTGGCTTTGGCATAGAAGATTAGGACATGCTCATTTTGATTTAATTTCCAAGCTTTCAAAAAATGAGTTAGTCATAGGTTTACCAAAAATTATTTTTGAAAAAGATAAACTTTGTGATGCATGTCAATTTGGAAAACAAACTAGAATTTCTTTTAAATCCAAAAATATCGTTTCAACTACTAGACCGCTTCAACTCTTGCATATTGATCTATTCGGACCATCTAGAACATTAAGTTTAGGAGGAAAATCTTATGCCCTTGTTTGTGTTGATGATTACACTAGATATACATGGGTATTATTTTTAACACACAAAAATGAAGCTTTTTATGATTTCTCAAAACTTTGTAAAAGAATTCAAAATGAGAAAAATCTTAATATTTGTAGTATTAGAAGTGACCATGGTAGAGAATTTGAAAATGATGATTTTATTAAGTTTTGTGATGACTTAGGAATAGATCATAATTTCTCAGCCCCTAGGACTCCTCAACAAAACGGTGTGGTTGAAAGAAAAAATAGAACTCTTGAAGAAATGGCTCGTACTATGCTTTGTGAAAATAATTTGCCTAAATATTTTTGGGCGGAAGCTGTAAACACTGCATGCTATGTTATAAACCGTGCCATGATTAGACCTATTCTTAAGAAAACTCCTTACGAACTTTGGAAAAGTAGAAAACCTAATATTAGTCACTTGCGTGCTTTTGGTTGTAAATGCTTTGTATTAAATAACAATAAAGATAATTTAGGAAAATTTGATGCTAAATCGGATGAAGCTATATTTCTTGGTTATTCTATGTCTAGTAAAGCTTATAGAGTATTTAATAAAAGAACTCTACTTGTTAAAGAATCTGTGCATGTTGTTTTTGATGAATCTAACGATATTATTTCCAAGAATCTTTTAAGTAATGATATTGTAGAAAATCAACCAAGCATGGAGAGTATTTATAAAAAGGAAAATGAAGAAAATCCATTACGCAAACATGACGAAGAAATGACAATGGAGAATCTTCAAGAAATATATGCTCTTCCAGAAAAAATGACTCAAATCTACCAAAAGAATGGAAGTATGCTCATGGCCACCCCAAAGACCTCATCATAGGTGATGCGGCGGAAGGTATAAAAACTCGTTCCTCTGTTAGAAATATTTGTGGTAACTTGGCATTTGTTTCACAAATTGAACCAAAATCATTTTTAGAAGCTGAAAATGATGAAAACTGGATTTTAGCAATGCAAGAAGAATTAAATCAATTTGAAAGAAATGAAGTTTGGTTTTTGACCCCTCGACCTAAGGATCATCCCGTTATTGGTACAAAATGGGTTTTTCGAAATAAAATGGACGAATCTGGAGTTGTTACTAGAAATAAAGCTAGATTAGTAGCTCAAGGCTATAATCAAGAAGAGGGAATTGATTTTGATGAAACTTTTGCACCAGTTGCTAGACTTGAAGCTATTAGAATGTTACTTGCTTTTGCGTGTTTTAAAGATTTTAAATTATATCAAATGGATGTTAAAAGTGATTTTTTAAATGGGTACATTTCGGAGGAAGTCTATGTTGAACAACCTCCCGGTTTTGAAAATCATAAATACCCGGATCATGTTTTCAAACTTTCAAAAGCCTTATATGGCTTGAAACAAGCTCCTAGAGCATGGTATGAAAGATTGAGTAATTTTCTACTTGACAAAGGTTTTTGTAGAGGAAAAATTGATACAACACTTTTTATAAAAATCAAAAAGGAAGATATGCTAATCGTTCAAATTTATGTTGATGATATCATTTTTGGTGCTACTAATGAAAATTTGTGCAAAGAGTTTGCTAAAGACATGCAGGGTGAGTTTGAAATGAGTATGATGGGGGAATTAAATTATTTCCTTGGTCTACAAATTAAACAAACTAATGATGGAATCCATTTAAATCAAACGAAATATATCAAAGATCTACTCAAAAGGTTTGAAATGGAATCATCAAAGCCTGCAGCAACTCCAATGAGCACATCGATAAAAATCGACAAAGATGAGCAAGGTAAACCCGTAGATGAGAAGAAATATCGAGGTATGATTGGTTCTTTACTTTATCTTACTGCAAGTAGGCCCGATATAATGTTTAGTGTTTGTATGTGTGCACGTTTTCAATCCGCACCGAAAGAGTCACACATCATCGCAGTCAAACGCATTTTCAGATATCTTGTCGGCACTCAAAATTTGGGATTATGGTATCCTAAGGGAACCACCTTTGAACTTTTTGGTTACTCAGATGCCGACTTTGCGGGATGTAGACTTGACCGAAAAAGCACTAGTGGCACTTGTCATTTTCTTGGACACTCACTCACCTCTTGGTTTTGCAAAAAACAAAACTCAGTGTGTGACGCCCTCAAAATAAACCCATAATAACCATAACATTAACATGCATTTATAAAAGAAAACGAATCATTTGAGTTATTTATCAGAGTATTCTTATTGAAAGACATCACATGTAACATCCTGCAACATCAAAATAAATGCCCTAAGGGCTTACATCTTTCCAAGCTAATACTTGGACACAAAAAAAAATGAGTACTCACTCATTTACAAGTTAAGCCCTAGGCTTGAATGTTTACATGAAATCTCAAAATAGCAAAATAAAACATATAACTAAACACAAGTCTTCAAAATCCCAAACATCAAATCCTTCCAGGCTAAGTCCGTGGAGGTAGCTTATCACCTGAACCTGAAAATGATGTTCCCATAAAGGGTGAGCCACAGCCCAGTAGAAAAATACTAAACCAAATATAAGCATTGAATAAAGCTATAGCATTCAATAGATGGTTAACTAAGATAACCAATTTTACCATTAAACAGTCTCATGACACTAATGTCTAAGACACATTTCACTTTCCATTATTATCAACATGGCTCAGAACCTGGCCAAACTTACAACAGTGAATTATATATCATATTCACATTACTTCCAATATCAACAAAACAAATGAGACTCATGCTCATATCAAAACACTTCATACTTCCCATTTGATACACATTTTAGTGTTGTATCAATAATCATGTAAAAACACTTCAATATAATAAGCACACATAAAAATGGTGCTAATGGAGTCCATCCCCTATCTCCTCCCAAACAAAAATCCGGTTTAGAGGTCCATCCCCTATCTTCCCCTAAACCGTGGAGTACATCCCCTATCTCCTCCCACACAAGACAATGTATGCAAATGCAATGCTCAAACAATACACGTATTTTCTGTATTAATGCAATAGTCAAAATTAATGACTTAACCAATGTGATTAGTTTCAGTTATTCCTAATCCACATGCAATGTCTACAACAATCACGACTATCCTCCACCGATAGCCCAAAACAGTTATTTCTAGACTGGAAATAAATATATCAACAATTCAATAGGTGAGTGATTTAAATTATCCAACTACACCATTTAATCAATGAATTCCTCAATTTCATGAATTTAACCAAATTCCCCAATTTCCTTAAATTAATTACTCAAATCAATTTAGTAATTCAACTAGGGTTTGTTTCCAAAATTTTCAAAGTGTCCCCAACCTATCAAATACCAAACTTAGAACAAAGCATATAAAATGGAGTAGGAAAATCCCTACCTCGAAGAAAATAACCCGTATGGAGAAGATGGAGATGAAGACCAAAGACCAACGTGCTCCAAATCCCAAGTTTCTCAGATTAAAACGAAGCCCTCAACTCACTCTAACTTTTTAATAAAGGATCTAAGGTAGAAGCTCACTCTAAGCAGATCAATCGAAGGAGAGAAGGTGTGTAGAGGGAGAGAGAGAGATAAAAACACTCCAGGGGCGGTTTTTAAAAAGTTATGAAGGAAAAGTAGGTCAAAAAGTGATCCAAAAAGTGAAATCACGGACTGATATAATCGACTCTACGCTCGAGCGTAGAAATCCCCGCTCGAGCGTAAGACACAGAATCATGCTCGAGCGTGAAGAAAGCCGCTCGAGCGTCGATTGCACCCTTCCAGAAGTTTTGCAGGCGCTGGCACCCGCTCGAGCGTCAAACTCACCGCTCGAGCGTAGGAGCAAAAACAAGGGATCACGCTCGAGCGTAAAAAAATACCGCTCGAGCGGAAGAACTGCAGAGCAAAATACTGGGAGATGGAAAATCACGCTCGAGCGTCAAAATCACCGCTCGAGCGGAGAAGCAACAACCAAGGGACCGCTCGAGCGTTAAAACTTCCGCTCGAGCGTAAAGGCCAAAATCTGGGCATCACCTATTGGCATCTAAAATCAACCAACCTGTAACAGACCCGTCCAACACAACCTATACTTCAAATACAAAGAGATTAAAGGACAACAACAACTAAAAAGTAATGACAGGATCCACGGAACCTAAGTCCGGATACAATAATTTAAAGAGAAAAGATCGGGGTCGCTATACAGTGGCTTTGTCAACTGCTGAAGCAGAATACATTGCCGCCGCTGGGTGTTGTGCACAATTGCTTTGGATGAAACAACAACTTCAAGATTTTGGACTTCACTATGATCATATTCCTATAAAATGTGACAACACAAGTGCCATTAACCTTTCAAAAAATCCTATTCAGCACTCACGCACTAAACACATTGAAATAAGGCATCATTTTCTGAGAGATCATGTACTCAAAGGTGACATTGAACTCGAATTTGTGCCTACAAATTGTCAATTAGCTGACATATTTACCAAGCCTCTAAATGAAGAACAATTTTGTTATATTAGAACAGAACTTGGTATGATGAATACTCCAATATAATGTTTATATTAAAAATAATTTTTTAATAATTAAATAAAATAAATATTGTAATAATAATTATTATTATAAAAAATAATAACCATAATAATAATATACATATATTTATATATATAATTTTTCTCTCTCTCTCTCTTCCGTTCCGTCTCTATCTCTCACCCACTCTCTCCCTTACTCTCTCTTTTTCTCATTCTCTTGCTGTCTCGCTCTCCCCTTCTTCCTCTACCCTTAGCCGACTCCATCTCCACCCTCACCATAGCCTACAACCAACTCCACCATCCACAAAATCATCGATCACTTTCATCACTATCACCATCCATCCAAATCCCTCACTAATCTTCCAAACTCCATCACTTCCCCACCCGAAATCTGCATCACCATCTTCACCAATTCATCAAGTTCCATCACCGATCCATCAAGATCCGTGACTGATCCATCAAGATCCATTGTCGATCTACAAAAATTCGTCACCGATCTACCCAATCGTCTCAATTTCTTCCGTTCATCAAGGTTATCACCGATCAACATGTTAAAATTTTTGTTACACTGTGTTGTATTTTTTTACTTGTTATATGTGCTCCAAATTTTCTTGGATTTAATATTGGTTGCTTCTACCTTGATTGAAGTATTTGTTTTTATTTTTATTTTCTCCTTTTTTGCTAGTGCACTTGGTGTAGTTGTTTATGGCCAGATCTTAAGGGCCTTTGGTGTCATAGATTGGTAATTTATTTCTTCAATTTTATGAAATTTCTAGTGCATTAACTCAGGGGGAGACTCATATTTTGAGATTAACAATCATTATAAATATATATATATATATATATATATATATATAAAAAAGGGCATGTGTATATTCTGTGCATAATTTTAGGGGGAGTATATATATACATTTTTTTTCTTATCTGCCATACTCCTTATCTGCACCAACAAACAATTTTTTTGTGCAAAGTCAAAATTTTAAAAAAAAATAATAAAAATAATAATAATTATAAATAAATAAAGGAAGAAATGCTCACAATTTTATTTCAGAAAAAGAAAATATTACTCGATTACAGGTAAATTTTCAGAAGGTTTCACAGATTTTTTCTTTTTCACTTCTCTCAACAATTTTTCATGAGCCTCTGTTACATGCCTCTCTCTATTTTCGATTTCTGTGAGTCTTGGCATTATCACCGTTGCATAATACTGCACTGCATTCTCCAACTGTGCATTTTTTCTTTTTAGCTCTTTCTTCTCCTTACACATATTCACTACTTGTTGTTTTAACAAGCACACCTCATCTCTCCATTGCTGATTTTCTTGTACTCTTACTTGTAATCGTCGCGCCATATTGGAAACTGCAGTCATGGCCTGTGTACTAAGAGCCATAGTGTGATTAATAGCATCGAAATCATTTCGATTGCCAATACCACTAGAACCCTCATTTACAGGCATAGCATGTGCCTGCGTCACTGGTACTCTCTCATTTGCCTGCATTACAGGCACCTCATGCAGGTCCGACTCATTGATAGCTAAGGTAAGGAATGACATGATTACAAAAGAAGCTAAAACAAATTTTTCTCTCAAAACACTTGATGATTTTGTATCTTTGCCTCTGATCTGTGTCACTTTTTATATACTCCATTGCTCCATTCCTTGATGCATATCTGCTATCTTTGCTCAAATCTTTTGTTTGTCCATACTTCCTGCGCTCGAGATGCTCCAAAATCCCCACAATGATTCCGACAAGACAGCCGACCCCTTATTTTATTTTTGGCCACCCAGATTATTGTATCCACTGTGTTTGTTTCTTATCTTCTTCTTTATTTTGATGATGTCAAAGGGGGAGAAAAAATATGATTTTGAAAATTATATGTCGCAGGGTTGTCAAATATTTTGTCAAATTTATTTTGTGTCAAATCCATACAAATATTGCCATCATCAAAAAGGGGGAGATTGTTATTCATATTATTTAATTTTGATGATGTCTAAAATATATTAGTTAATATACATATTATTTGACACAAATTATTATCTTTTTAAAATATATATATTTGTTAAATATTATTTAAATAAAATAATATTATCTTTTTAAAATATATATGTTAAATATTATTTTAAATATTTTCAAAAACTTTACTATTCACTTTTTGAAAAATAGGGTTAATTACTATTCATCTTTTGACAAATCGATTAATTATATTATTTTGACAAAAATGATTATTTTAAATATTTTCAAAAACTTTACTATTCACTTTTTGAAAAATAGGGTTAATTACTATTCATCTTTTGACAAATTGATTAATTATATTATTTTGACAAAAATGATTGATTGGTTGTATTATTTTGACAAATTTGATATTTATGGGTTGTCTTATTTTGACAAAATTAATATGGAGTGGTAAAATACATTTAGTTTAAAATCTTTACAACATATACAATATTTTAAAGATGACATATATTTTCAGATCCATCATAAATATTATTTATAGAGATTTTTCTGTATGCAAAATTTTGATCAGAACTTATATAACATTATATGCAGAATACGTCACGTGCGCTATTAAATTTTTTACACTACATTAATTATATCATATTATAATTAAACAAGAAGAACAAGATGGAGTTATGTATATATGTATATATATATATATATTATAAACTAGATGGAGAAAATTATTTGTTTGTTTGAAAGTTGTGAACTTTGTATTAAATTGTCTACAAAAACGGTGGCTCCATGTTTGAAAAAAACAAGAAGAAAAAATCAATCTTATTTTTATCTTTTTAATTCTTATCATTTGCTGACTATTTAAATTTAAGGAGTGTGCTTATATAAGCAATGACATCAAGAGCCTGCTTATGTAAGCGATGACATCAGGAGCGTGCTTATGTAAGCCATGACGTCAGGAGCGTGCTTATGTAAGCCATGACGTCAGCAAGGAGTGTCCAACGGGTATATTTTTGTGTATAAATAGAGGTGTTGGATGTGGAGAAAAAATCAAGAACTTGAAGAGAAAATATTTCTGTGAGCTCCAAAATTCTGAGTATTCTGCTCTTTCACTTTCAGATCTAAGTCTAGTTTTTGTTCTTACACTTTCATATCTACTCTTTGTGAGAGAATTATTGTAAAAGTGGGTTCAATTACCACTTATTCTTATTCCTTATTTTTGTGAGAGATTTTGTAAGGGTAAGGCATTTATTGTTGAGTGAGGCTCAATAGATAAGAGTAAGTCCTGTGCCAAATCCACAAGCTTGGTGGTGTATTTATTCAATTGATAGTAAAGAAATTCTCAAGGAGGTTCCTTGGGGAGTGGACGTAGGCCTGGCGTGCCGAACCACTATAAATCGCAGTGTTTGATTTTCTCTCTCTATCTCTTCTACTTTTATATTGGTAATTATTATTCTGTTTTTTTTTATTTATTAAAATTCTGAATATTGTGTTATTTTTAATATTGTAAAATTTTTAATAACCCAATTCACCCCCCTCTTGGGTTGCCTATCTGGGATAACAAAACCCATAGGGGCGGGTTTGGGGTCGTGACAGAAACCTGTTTGGTAACCATTCTTTTTTAGTTTTCAATTTATATTTACAAAAATTTTAAAAACTGTCATAAAAACTTGTTTGATAATTTTTTTTATTTATAAATGGTTGTCTCAATTTGTAAATTTGAGAAAAAAATGTAAATTCAAAAAATGAGTTTATGTTGGTTTTTAATCAGAATTTAAAAATTTTACTAACAAAAATTTTTTTCAATTAATTTTTTTTTCAATTAATTTTTTTTCCAATTAATTTCTTTTCATTGAATTTTTTTCCCAACTAATACAAACCGAGGGGCCAATTGGTAATGCTGCTTTAAACTTTAGGGAGGGGATTGTAATTTCTAAAATGTGAGAGGTGTCAATGTAATTTACCTAGTGAGGGCAAAATTGATATTTAAAAAAATTTAATTGTTGAGGGGAATCTGTAATGAAACTTTAAACTTCAGGAAGAGTGATGTAATTTCCAAAACGTGAGGGAAAAATTGTAATAAACAAAAACCTTGAGGGGTGTTAGTCTAATTTACCCAAAAAATATTTATATAATAAAATCTATAAAATCACTGGAGGTTGAAACTTGGCAGGCTTGTACGAGTTTCGGGCATATCAAAGTAAGTTAGTATGCATTTTAAAATAGTTTAATCTAAATTTATCTATTTAATAAATAAATTTAAGTGAGTTAGGTTAAAATGAATATGGATTGGGTAAATGAATCCAATTAATTTTTTTCTTTTAAATATGGCAATGTTATTGGTGGCAATAGAGATATTGACTGTGTTGTCGTGGTCACAGTAGCAATAATGATAGTGGTGCAGTGGCGGTGATAATAATAGTGGTGGTAGAGTGGTGCAATGGTGGTTGAAACTTCGTAATTAAATTAAGCATAACTAAAAACAAAATGGGGTAAAGTTTGTACATCGTATCTTGCATAGTTATGGTGAGATTGTTGGTGTTATTTGCTCATCCTTATATTTTGAGGGAAAATTATATTTTATTTTTAAAATATCATGTGTTCGTATTTTTAATTAATTATAATTTATTGTCTCCTAATGTTCTTCAACCACTCAACATAATACTTCACCTACCAACTTTTTTTTACAAATAATACTTGGTAGCTCGAAAATAGTTGGCTCGAAACCTAAAACGACGTCGTTTTGGGTTTTTTTTTTTTTTTCTTTTCTTTTCTTTTTCTTCCTTTTCTTGCTTTTGAACACAAACAGAGGCGAGAGAAATAAATGAGAGAAGAGAAGAGGAAGAGAGAATAAAGAGAAAAGATAGAGAGAAGGAGGAGGAAGAGAAGAAGACGATGATGGCGGTGATCGGATCTGAATCTGAATCTGAATCGGATTTGATCTGAATCTTTTTCTTTTTTCTTTTTTTTGCTGATGATGATGTGTTGATGATGATGATGTTAATGAAGATGTTGTTGTTGATGATGATGATGAAGATGTTGTTGATTTATTTTATTTTATTTTATTTTTCTAGTGGATATGATCTGAAGATGAAGGGGGAAAAGAAAAGAAAAAAAATTGTTGGCTATTGATGATGTGTTGATGAATGTTGTTGGCTGCTCTCTCTTCTCTTTTTTTCTTATTCTCTTCGGCTTCTAATTCTGTTTCTTCTTCATCTTCATCTTCAAAAAAACGAGAAAAAAAGAAGAAAAAAAAAATCCCAAAACGACGTCGTTTTGGATTTGGGGCAAATTTGAGCTTGAAAATTTCAGGCTACGTCTCAGAATTGTTTTTTTTACCAATCATAATACTACGCGTTTATACTCCAAAATTACTAAATAATTACTCATAGTTCCAGCGTGGCAGAAAACTTTTGTCGTGGTGAGTGAGGCACGTTATCTTTTTTGTTGATCAATATCAATAGACCTTATAATAATCAAGGTTACTGCATTTTGTGACCATAATTAATTTAAGTAGCCTTGCGTTTGTAATCTATTCATTTCAAAAGTTATTTTTGTATTGATGTATTCGGTTAGGGAGAGGCTTAAACTAGACCAGACGGTCAAACACTAGGGCCTTGCTTGGTTTGTTTTTAAGAAACAAATTTTGGAGAAATTTTTTAAAAATTTTGTTTGATTTAGTGTCTTTGTGAAAAAGAAAATTAAAATCATTTTCTATCTTCTACACATCAATCAATCACTTTTTCTCTCTCATTCTCAATCACTTTTTTCTCTCACACACATCTACTGAACTATAACAAAATATCAAATCATCCCACACTTTAAAACTATTTCCAAAATATACAACCAAACAAACCAAAAAAATTTCTCAACTCTTTCCCTATTTTTTTTTTTTTGAAAATTTATCTCCTAAAACCAAACCAAACAGACCTTAGGATTGTGCCACCTCATTCACTCATGTAAAGGATGACTCAGATTTTACTACACTTTCATAGGTCATTAAGAGGGGTGTAAATTTGGCTCGGCTCACTTGGGTCTGGGCTCGGGCTCGGGCTCAGACCGGCCCATGTCAAGCCTTGCGGGCTCCCACCAAAATTCATCCTAGCCCACGAGCCAAAAAATTAGGCCCAGATCTAGACTTAGGGGTATTCAGGCCTTGAGTGGGTCAGCAAGCTGGGCCTCGGGTAGGGCGAATGGGCCTGGGCTCGGGCTCGAACATTTTTTTAAAAAAAATTTCATCAAAATTTTATTTTTTTCCCACAAAAAATGATACTGGTCATCAGGTTGGCTAGTTTTGAGTGGGCCTTGAGCAGGCTGATGAGCCGAGCCCAACTTCAAACTAATGGCCCAGTGATTAAGGCCGAAATGTACATCATTGAGGACGTTAATTAGAATCTCTTAACTTCACTTGTTGGTCAAACTGTATACTTTATGTGTGTTGAGTGTCAATCAGGTTGTACATCGTCAGAGCATAAAATGGGCAAAAAGACAGAATTTGGACAGAGTTGACTTTCCCGCACGTGCGTTGACTTTTTCGCACGTGCGTTGACTTTTTCAGGGAAAGTCAAATCGACGTTTTAAACCTGTTTGGACGAGATTGGAAGTATAAAAAGGCAAGTAAAAGGCTGGATTAGGGTTCGAAAGTTGTTTTGACCTAAAGGGAGAGGCTAGGGTTTGGAAATGAGGAAAACAAAAGCTTCAAGGATGTCTCCAATGGTAGTTCCTTCTCCATCTACCTCTTTCCACTCCTCTATGAGTGGCTAGTCTCATTTTCTAGGGTTTTGATGAAACCCTAGCCATGTAATTATTTTGTTTTCTTTTTTATTTTTAATTATGTAAAGGTTTGAACAATTGTATGGTGATTTAGAAGTTCATATATATATATATATATATATATTTTTCATTATCTCTTCGAATATTTGACTTTCTGTGATTGTTGAATGTTATCCATACAGGAGTTTTCTATTTCTTCACATTCAAGGTATATAACGAACCATGCTACGAGGAACGAGTCGTATCACTACCTTAGTTTAGAGTGAACGATTCGTATTACTTGAGATGGTTCGTGCTCGTACATTGAATGTGATGATCTTCTTGTTAAATGCTTTGAGCTTGTAGTTGCGAAGCATTAATCTGTTCAAACCATAGCATAATTGATTTCAATTGGAAACCCTAATTATGTGGTTAGTGGTGAATTCTCTACCCTAGGATTTTTCCCCAATTTAGTAAACTCAATTTCATTTATTATTGATAATTTAATTCCTCTGTTTAATTTATTCGTTATTAAATTAGGTTATAAACAATCAATTTTTTATTCAAAATTAATTTAGGAATTTGACAATTAAATTAGTTTAATTTCACAATAGTCCCTGTAGATCGATACCTGAACTTGCCATTATTCTGATTGAATTTGGTATCGTTTAGTATTTAATTTTGATGTGTTCAACGACCCACCAAATTGTGGCGCCGTTGCCGAGGACTTCTGGCGAAATTAGTTAATTTAAAGTTACATTCTTATTTTAATTTTTAGTTTAGGATTTTATGCTTTTGGTGTTGCTAAGTGTGCAGAGCGTTTGAAATTGGAGCTATCATTGAAGTGCAAGCGGAGCGCAGTCGAGCTTAAAAAAAAAAATCGCAGCACTAAAGTGAGTAAACAGAAGCAAACACTCACAAGCAAAGAACCAAAGTGCTAAAACGAAAGTCAAAGCTCAATTGGGGGTTGGAGACAACGTCTACACGCCAAGCACCCGCAAGACGAGTAAAGCGTTTTCGTTAAACCGCTGTGAGTATTTCCTTTTTAGCATTCCGCTTTTGTAACTTAGTGCACCAAGTCGAACTTATTGTGTGTGTGTGTGGGTAGTGTATGCACGGGCGTCGTTCTTGTCGCCCTGAATTGTGGAGTTTGGACCTTGAACTAGAGAGGACCCTTAGTAGACTTAGGGCCTCTGCCCGTGTTCCTAGGCTTGAATATTCATATTTATATATTGAGCCATTAGAGATGGCAAATCCTAATGTCCCGAATGTGCCCAACCGGACACTTAAGGATTATTTTACACCCACTGCATATACATCACCATCATGCATCCAATTACCCAACACCACTGCTGCTCATTATGAGATTAAGTCCAGCACCATACAAATGCTCCCATCATTCCATGGACTAACTCATGATGATCCTTATAAGCATTTGAATGAATTTCTGGAAATTTGCTCGACAGTGAGGATCCAGAATTTCACAAATGAAGCCTTAATGTTGCGATTGTTTCCATTCTCGTTAAAGGATAAAGCCAAACACTGGCTAAATTCTTTGCCTGCTAATTCAATCACAACTTGGGACTAATTACAGCGAAGGTTCTTGGAGAAGTACTTTTCCATAGGTAAAACCAACCAACTTAGGCGAGCCATCACAAACTTTGCTCAAATGGATGGCGAGCAATTCCATGAGACTTGGGAAAGACTTCGAGACCTTCTCCAACAATGTCCCCACCACCAAGTGCCTGATTAGCAACTTGTTCAAACATTCTATTATGGCTTAACTGAGCTGCACCGCCAAATGGTGGATTCATCCTGTGGTGGGAAATTCATGTCTAAAAATGATGCCGAGGCATGGCAATTGTTGAGAACTTAAGTGATAATTCCTTTCACCATGCCTCCGCAGCCCGGCAAGTCCGGCAACCAGTAATTGGAGCCCCGAAAAGAGGGGGCATTTATGAGGTCGAGCAAAACTTAGAGTTAGCCCAACAAGTAGAGGCACTGTCCCGCAAGATAGACCATTTATTAGCTACGGGACATGCCCCTACCCAGCAAGATCAGCCTCAATTCCGTGAGGCATGTGTTATATGTGCGAGCCCTGCTCATGACTTGAGTGAGTGCCCTTCGGCATCACAATTTCCGGAGTTAGTCCAAGAGCATGTGAATGTGGCTCAAGGATTCTCCAACCTGGGTAATGACCCATACTCCAACACATATAATCCGGGATGGAGAAATCACCCTAATTTCTTATGGAGACCCCCTTCACAAGGCACTTCTTACAATCCTCCACCACCAAGGCAGAATTTCAATAATTTTGCTAACCAATCATCCTACCAACCACAGCAACCTTATCGACCCCCATAACCATACCGGCAACCACAACCACAACCCCAACCCCTACCTGTTCCTCAGGGCAACTCTGCCTTTGAGACTCAGGTGTTGGAAGTTCTCTCAGAACTTAAGGAGTTAGCACTAATAGTTCACTCCCACACTCACTCTATTGCCAAGATAGAGACCCAATTGGGTCAAATAGCTAACAGCATGAATCGGAGAGAGAAGGGAAAATTACCAAGTCAAACTCTGGCCAACCCTAAGGGACAATACGGGGCAGAGAGTTCGGGTGGGAATGGTAAGCAACATGAGCAAGTACAGGCGGTGGTTGCTTTGAGAAGTGGTAGGGAGTTAGAGCCTCAGTCAGTTGCGTCTGATGCAACAAGAGTTTAGAAGGGTGACCACGGGGGTACACCTAATGCGAGCAAGGGTGAGGGGGAAACACTTAAGAGGGATGATTTAGTCCCTAGCACTCCATATTTGCCTAAGGCACCCTTTCCCCAATGCCTTGATACACCGTCCTGGTTTAATAAGAAGGCGACATCTATGGAGGCAATGATGGATGTCTTTAAACAGGTAAAAATCAACCTCCCCCTGTTGGAGGCGATTAAGCAAGTACCATCATATGCCAAATTTCTAAAGGACCTTTGTATGCAAAAGCGTAAATCTAGGACACATATGTCCCAAAAGGTCCTACTCACGGAGCAAGTAAGCTCCATCTTGTTGAATGACATACCTCCTAAGCTTAAGGACCCGGGTGCCCCAACCATTGCATGCATTATAGAGGACCATTTCATTGATAGGGCCTTATTAGATTTAGGGGCTAGTGTCAATTTGTTGACGTACTCTGTATACGAGGAATTTGGACTTGGCGAGTTGAAGCCCACTACTGTTACTCTTCAATTGGCTGACCGGTCCCTCAGAGTGCCACGTGGCATGATTGAGGATGTGCTAGTTAGGGTTGATAGGTTCTACTTCCCTGTTGACTTTTTGGTGTTAGATATGAAACCGGTAGCCAGTTCTAAGAAACAAATCCTGGTGATCTTAGGTCGACCTTTCTTGGCTACGGCCAATGCATGCATCAATTGTCGGACCGGGGTTATGGAAGTTTCATTTGGCAACATGCAAGTGAAACTTAATATTTTCCAAGCATCCCAACAACCTCGTGAGAGAGAGGAGTGCTTATTAGTGGATGTTGTAGATGAGATTGTGGAGGAGGCTTTGCCCTCCATTCTTGTAGAGGACCCTTTAAAGGCTTGTCTAACTCATTTTGGGTTTAAAAATTTTGATATTGCTGGGTCAGTTGAGGAGGTGAATATCTTGCTTAATTCTTCTTCTACACCGGATTTTCCTCCGTGGAAAGCCCGGTTTGAGTCACTTCCTCCTCTGTCGAGAGAGCCTGCCACATCATCTTTGGTCACACCACCTACACTTGATTTGAAGCCACTTCCGGCCACACTCAAGTATGCATTTTTAGGGCCCCAGGAGACTTTACCAATTATCATTGCATCTGACTTGACTGCGGAGCAGGAGAGTCAGTTAATGAGTGTTCTCGTGGCACATCGGAGTGCTATAGGGTGGTCAGTGGCTGATTTGAAAGGGATAGATCCCTCCGTGTGCATACATTATTTACATCTAGAGAAGGACACCAAACCTTCTCGCGAAATGCAACGGAGACTGAATCCTAACATGAAAGAGGTGGTGAAAATGAGGTATTGAAATTGTTGGATGCGGGTATTATATACCCCATCTCGGATAACAAGTGGGTGAGTCCCACGCAAGTGGTGCCCAAGAAATCGGGCATCACTGTTGTTGAGAATGAGGGAGGAGAGTTAGTTCCCACACGAACCACTACTGGGTGGCGAGTGTGCATTGATTATAGGAGACTAAATTCCTCGACTAGGAAGGATCATTTTCCTTTACCTTTCATTGACCAAATCCTAGAGCAGTTAGCGGGGCAGGGTTTCTATTGTTTTCTTGATGGCTATTCGGGGTATAATCAAGTCCCGGTGTACCCCGCTGACTAGGAAAAGACCACATTCACATGCCCTTTTGGCACTTTTGCTTACAGGCGCATGCCTTTCGGGCTATGTAATGCACCGGTGACCTTTCAACGGTGTATGATGGCCATTTTCTCCGACATGGTAGAGAAATTCTTAAAGGTTTTTATGGATGACTTTTCGGTGTTTGGACCTTCTTTTGAGGAATTCCTTAGGAACTTGACTAGAGTGTTAGAACGATGTACTGAGGCAAACCTAATCTTGAGTTGGGAAAAGAGCCATTTTATGGTTCGTGAGGGTATAGTGTTGTGACACATTGTCTCCCCTCGAGGTATAGAGGTTGACAAGGCTAAGGTTGATCTCATTGCAGGCCTTCCTCCACCCAATTTCGTGCGTCAAATTAGGTCTTTCTTAGGGCATGCAAGTTTTTACAGTAGGTTCATCAAAGACTTTAGTAAGATATCACGTCCTTTGTGTAGTTTACTAGTTAAGGACGCGCCTTTTGTCTTTGATGAGGCATGCTTAAAGGCATTCGAAACACTAAGAATGGCCTTGACCACCGCCCCAATAATGAAATCACCAGATTGGTCGCTTCCCTTCGAAATCATGTGTGATGCCTCCGATTATGCTGTCGGGGCTGTGTTAGGCCAAAGGGTCAATAAGGCACCATTTGCTATATATTATGCTAGTTGCACTCTCTCGGATGTTCAATTGAACTGCACTACTATTGAGAAAGAGTTGCTAGCTGTGGTCTTTGCCTTAGACAAATTTCGGTCTTATCTCCTAGGTTCCAAGGTCATAGTCTTCACTGATCATGCCGTTTTGCGGTATTTACTATCTAAGAAAGAGACCAAACCTAGGTTGATTAGATGGATTTTGTTGCTTCAGGAATTTGATTTAGAGATCCGTGATAAGAAAGGATCTGAGAATGTGATGGCGGATCATCTCTCCTGAATCCTCATTGAGTATAATAGCGACCCTCTTATTTTGCATGATTCGTTTCCGGACGAACAACTCTTTGAGCTGTCACAAGCGAGCCCCCCGTGGTTTGCACATATTGTGAATTACTTGGCCATTGGGCAAATTCCACAGAATTGGTCTAAGCAAGACAAAGATCGATTCTTTTCGCAGGTCAGGTATTACTTTTGAGAGGATCTGGAGTTGTTTAAATATTGCTCCAACCAAGTGATCCGACGGTGTGTGCCGGAGAGTGAGGTGCATAGCATTCTTACATTTTGTCATTCTTCTGCATGTGGCGGTCATTTTAGTGGGCATAAAACGGCCGCCAAGATTTTACAGAGTGGGTTTTATTGGCCCATAATTTTCAAAGATGCCCATCAATTTTGTAGAACTTGTTTGCGCTGTCAGCAAATGGGTTCGATGTCTCGGCGTGACATGATGCCAATGTCCCCTATTCTTGTGGTAGAAATATTTGATGTGTGGGGGATTGATTTTATGGGCCCTTTCCCGTCGTCGTTTGAGTTTGAGTACATTCTTTTGGCAGTAGATTACGTGTCTAAGTAGGTGGAGGCAATAGCTACCCGAACAAACGATCATAGAGTGGTAATCAAGTTTTTACATGAAAACATCTTTAGTCATTTAGGGTTTCCTAGAGCCATAATAAGTGATCAGGGTACACATTTTTGTAACCGGTTCTTTGAGTCGGTAGTTAAGAAACACTCTATCACTCATAAAGTTGGCACTCCATATCACCCTCAAACTAGTGACCAAGTGGAAGTCTCAAATAGGGAGGTAAAGCACATAATTGAGAAAACGGTGAGACCGGATAGGAAAGATTGGTCACAACGGTTAATTGATGCATTATGGGCTTACCGCACTGCTTATAAGACACCTATTGGGATGTCACCATATAGAGCGGTGTTTGGCAAAGCTTGCCATCTCCCAGTTGAACTTGAGCACCGAGCATTGTGGGCCATAAAGAAGTTTAACTTCGATATGGCCGCGGCTGGGCTCAACCGGAAATTGCAACTCAATGAGCTGGAGGAAATCCGGAATGATGCATATGAGAGTTCGAGAGTTTTTAAAGCTCGGACTAAAGAATTCCATGACAAGCACATTAATAGAAAATCCTTTGAACCCGACCAAAAAGTGTGGCTTTTTAATTCAAAATTGAGACTCTTTCCGGGTAAGCTAAGATCAAGATGGGATGGCCCCTTTGAGGTTGTTAAGGCATTTAGTCATGGTGCCGTTGAGGTGCGAGATCCAAAAACTGGCCACACTTTCAAAGTGAATGGCCAAAGATTGAAACCATATACAGAGGGGATTGGGAATGGGGATATGATTGAGTCCATTGCTTTGATGGACCCATTTTACAATGATTGATAGATTGATTTCTTGTTCTCTTTTCTTTCCCTTCTATGCTATTATGTTTTTCTTTGTTCTCGTTATGCTTTACTTGTGTCTAGGAGACTTTAAATCCTCTAAAGGTGTAATTCCTTTGGTGTTAGCCGTGCCTGAACGGCATCTGACGGTCTGGTATAGCCACCTAACCGCGTTTGTAGTAAGTTCCTAGGATACCAACTAAGACGGTGAAAACTAGAGTTCGAATGGCAAAGCCTAGAACACAAAGGTTTGGGATTTTCGAGACTAGAGTCTGGTTTAAATACCCAGGGGTGTGGAGATTGCTTCAAAACTACCTCAGCTTGAACTCTGTATGGCAGCCCCATAGGTTGAGGTAGCTTTATGCGCCTCGATTCTGGATATCGAATCAACCTAGTCTGTCACCCTGTTGGAGAATAGAGAAAGTTACAAACATAGTTAGGGAGAAAAGTAGCACCTGTGGTTTTCGCGTGAAGATTATACCTTTAGTGGGCATTCCGTTATGTTCTTATGTGTTATATTTATTTTGGATATCAATTGAAGGTAGAAATGGTTAAGTATATTTGGGTTGTACTAGCCCAAAGACTATAAACTACGCTGGGTTTTATTACCTGGGGGATTCTGAAGTGGCAACTTTATGCCATAACTCTAGTTCCTTTTGTTAGGTGCTGAGAGTTAGTTAAAAAAAAAATAAAACAAATAAAATATATATATATATAGTTGTTATACTTGTTCAATTTAAAATTAAAAATTAAAAAAAAAAAAATTTCCCGCATGTGCGGAAACATTTGAGAAAACAAAAGTTGCCCCCTGCTTAATAAGCAAGTGCGGTGGGAAGAACTTTGACCAAGCTGCACGTGCGGCTTGGGCCCCGCACGTGCAGGACGCCGATTTTTCCAAAAAAAAAATAAAAAATCGCGCGAGGGAGGTTCAAATCGCCGCACGTGTGGCCTGGGCCCCGCACGTGCGGGACATTTGTGAGATTGGAAGTCTGCCCATTGCTATTAAAGCAGGTGCGGCCAAGTGCGGGGCAACTTTTCTAAAAGAAAAAAAAAAAATAATAATAAAAATGTTTTGTTTTGTTTTAGTTTTTTTTTATTATTATTTTATTTTATTTTATTTTTTAATTTATTTAAGTAAATAAATACATAAATAAATTTTAAATATAAATAAATAAATATACAATTATTTTATTTATAATTATATATATATTAAAATAATAATCATAAAAAAAAATTATTTTATTTTATTTATTTATTTATTTTTATTTCCTATTTTCGTACCCCCCCAAAAAAAAGCAACAACAACACAGTGTGAAGTGTGTATATTTACTCTCTGCCTACCTGGATGTGCACCTACAATTCTGGTAATATTCTCTCATTTCTCTTTCCTTTTCCATTGAGGACAATGTCATATTCAAGTTGGGGGATGCAGGTTATATTTTCTTTTGTGCATTTCTATTTGCCTCATAATTCATACTTATACATGTTTCACTTGATTGCATTACTTCACTTGATGTGACTTTTTGCTAGTAGAGTGATAATATTTGCATATGTTAATTAGAGAACATAGTAGACTTGTATGAAAAGGGTTTATTGGGTAGATACTTGCATGTCATGTTTGCACAAGGAGAGTTGTCTATGTTTGTGGTTTTAGTACACTTGTCATGAGTATGCCTTAATTCACATGAACACACTATCATAGCGGTGATCTTTTTATTATAATCCCTGGTGTACATCATTGATAATAGCTAGACTTGCAGAAAAGAATAAATGAGGAGCCAAGATTCTTAAAAAAAAAAAAAAAAAACACTTGACTAGTTTGGGTTCGTAGTTTTTTTAACTCGAGTTATTAAGCCCGTGGGGGTGTCTCTACACCTAATGCCCTAAAACCGTCTGGTTTGGGAGTCATTGGCCCAAAAATTGCTACGTGGGTTAATTAAAAAGCTTAAGGGACTTGAACATCGCACAGTTAAGGAAAAATAAGAAGAATGACTAATTCGGATTCGTAACCTTTTCAACTCGAGTTATTAAGCCTGTAGGGGTGTCTCTACACCTAATGCCCTAAAGCCGTCTGGTTTGGGAGTCATTGGCCCAAAACTTGCTATATGGGTTGATTAGAAAGCTTAATGGATCAGGACATTGCACAGTCATAATAAAAAAAAAAAAAACTTTTGAGAATCTTGGCTGCAACAGGTTAGTTTTCTGTATATGTTGGGTGTTATTATGAGTTACACTGGGCTATTATAGTAGATAGTTAACTAATATGGAGATTGCACTTTACACCGAGGGTATTCATGACTTGTCTACTAGCATGCACAAGTACAGAGAACTTTACTTTTGTATTAATTGAATTGTGGTTTTGGCTCAATAGGTTTCTTCATGCTTGTCCACTGTGCCTTTAATGACTCATGATGTCGCAATATCACACTGCAGTGGCACATAAGTTGATTGTTAGGTGGAGTAATGTGGTCATTTGTTATTGAGTATTTATGAATATGTTAATGTTTGTGGGTATCATTTCTGGAAACCCTTACGAGACTTTACTCGTCCACTTGGGGTAATCTTGTGGTTTAAAGGCTTGTTGTATATGCTAAATGCAACCGTTTTCCCATGAAAGAGGAAATAAATAAATTTTGTTTAATTTTATTTTATTTTACTTGCTTGAGGACTAACAAGTAGTAAGTTGGGGGATGTGATTAAGGTCGAAATGTACATCATTGAGGATGTTAATTAGAATCTCTTAACTTCACTTGTTGGTCAAACTGTATACTTTATGTGTGTTGAGTGTCAATCAGGTTGTACATCGTCGGAGCATAAAATGGGCAAAAAGACAGAATTTTGACAGAGTTGACTTTCCCGCACGTGCGTTGACTTTTTCTGCACGTGCGTTAACTTTTTCTGGGAAAGTCAAACCGATGTTTTAAACCTGTTTGGACGAGATTGGAAGTACAAAAAGGCAAGTAAAAGGTTGGATTAGGGTTCAGAAGTTGTTTTGACCTAAAGGGAGAGGCTAGGGTTTGGAAAGGACGAAAACAAAAGCTTCAGGGATGTCTCCAATGGTGGTTCCTTCTCCATCTACCTCTTTCCACTCCTCTATGAGTGGCTAGTCTCCTTTTCTAGGGTTTTGATGAAACCCTAACCATGTAATTATTTTGTTTTCTTTTTGATTTTTAATTATGTAAAGGTTTGAACAATTGTATGGTGATTTAGAAGTTCATATATATATTTTTCATTATCTCTTCGAATATTTGACTTTCTATGATTGTTGAATGTTATCCATACAGGAGTTTTCTATTCCTTCACATTCAAGGTATGTGACGAACCATGCTATGAGGAACGAGTCGTATCACTACCTTAGTTTAGAGTGAACGATTCGTATTACTTGAGATGGTTTGTGCTCGTACATTGAATGTGATGATCTTCTTGTTAAATGCTTTGAGCTTGTAGTTGTGAAGCATTAATCCGTTCAAACCATAGCATAATTGATTTCAATTGGAAACCCTAATTATGTGGTCAGTGGTGAATTCTTTACCCTAGGATTTTTCTCCAATTTAGTAAACTCAATTTCATTTATTATTGATAATTTAATTCCTTTGTTTAATTTATTCGGTATTAAATTAGGTTATAAACAATCAATCTTTTATTCAAAATTAATTTAGGAATTTGACAATTAAATTAGTTTAATTTCACAATAGTCCTTGTGGATCGATACCTGAACTTGCTATTATTCTGATTGAATTTGGTATCGTTTAGTATTTAATTTCGGTGTGTTCAACGACCCACCACCCAGGATCAGAGTCCCGGGATGGGATTAGGTCGGGGCTTAACCGGGTCGGGCCCACTCAAACCGCAGACCATTTTTACACTCTTAGTCATTAAGGACCTTAATTGACACCGTCTAAGTTAACTTTTATGACTAACTCTGTTAATGAAATTGTGTCAAAAATGTTTTAGGGTCTGTTTATTTTCTGAGATTAGTAGTGAAATGATTATTAGTGAAGAGACTAAAAAAAATTATCTTTGTTTGAGAATCAATAGACTAGCAATAATTCCCTATTTGTTTTGAGAGATAGGAGTGGAATTAATCATGTAAAATTTCATAAATACCCTTATTGTATTACTATCAAATTTGGGTTTATACTAACTAATAAATACATTACATATTTTAATATTAAAAATATATTTCATAAATATATATATTTTGGTACTATTTTATTTTTTTAATATAAATTTTTTTGGTATAAATAATATTATACTATTATATTTTTACATTAAAAATTATTTATATACTAAATTATTTTGATATAAAGAATGGTGGAGTAAAAAATGGCGAAATAATTAAAAAAATGATAGAAAAAAGATCATACTAATCAAGTAGAATAAAAGTAAATTAGGTAAGATAATAGAGGGTAAAATAGTAAATCCCCTCTAATCCCGGCAGAATATTTTTTAATACCATCTCTTATGGGGACTATTAATCCCATCTAAAGAGGCCTATCATAATCTCAAGGTATTATGAATTTCTTTTTCCATTTTGTAAACTAACATAATATTAGCAGATTCCATATGCATCATATTCCAATCACATCCACTACAAGAAAAACACATTTGGCGCCAAAAGTCAATATTTAGTCGCCAAAAGTCAATTTTTTAGTTTCCCCAACTAAATTTTTTAGTCGCTAGTTTGGTCGTCAAAAGACGGTCGGGAAAGATAAAAACCAAGTCTTTAGCGACCAAAACTTTGGTCGCCAATAGTCAATTATATTTGTTAAATTATACATTTATTGACTAATGTTTTAGTCGCCAATAGTTAATTATATTTTTTTAAATTATACATTTACCGACTTATATTTTGGTCCCCAATACTCAAGAAATCGGCGACCAAACCTTTGGTAGCCAAAAGCTAATTCGTGAAAAAAAAAAATTTACACTCCACTCTTGTGGAGATTTGAACCAACAATCTCCTACACCATAAATTTTATACAACACTCTTTCCACTACGCCTCCATAACACCATATGATTATATATGCAACATATATTATTTATATAGTACATAGACTCGTATTAATATAAAAGTATATATATAAACATAATTATTTTTTATTGAACATAATTTATTTAAAAATAAATTATTTAGTAGAAAAAAAAGACCACTTTTGGCGACTAAACATAATTTTAGTCACCAATTCTATACTTTTGGCTACTAATTATTTTTCAGTCGTTAAAAAATAAAATTCCCTCAAAGCCTCACTTTTGTTTAGTCGCCAAAAAGCCTCACTTTTGGCTACAAAACATGTTTTTAGTCGCCGAATGCCTTACTTTTGGCTACTCATTTTTTTTTAGTCGCCAAAGGGCCTTACTTTTGGCTACTAAAATTTTTTTAGGCAGTAAAAGCCTCACTTGTAGCGACCAAACATCTTTTTAGTCGCCGAATCATTTTTTTGTCTTTTTGGATTAAAAAGTTGAGGAAAAAATATAGATGTTTAGATTAATTTTTTAACTTTTTATGAAAAAATGTGTATTAAAAAATTATGTAATAAGTGTATAGGGGAAGTTATAGATGGAATAGCCCGTATGGTAGTATACGCATGGGCCAACGCGGCAGAAGGTATAGTGTAGGAGATTGATTCTCTCATTTTCGGACATAAATTGGATGGTGTTGTTCAGTCCATGGGGGCCCATCACGGGTCCCGTTTTACTAATCAGAACCGCTCAATGTGTAGAATTCGTCGAGTACTATATTCTTATAAAAAATCACGTTGATTAGATATCAATAGCTATCTGATCATATTAGTTTTTCTTGTCAACTATTAACTATGACACCATCCATTTTTTATACAAAACTGATTTGATCATGTAGTTACCGATTTCCAATCAACGTGATTTTTTACAAGCATATAGTTCTGGACGAATTCTACATATTAAACTGTTAAGATTATCAAAAAGGGACCCGTGGTGGGCCCCCACGGGCCTAACATTTCCGTCAAACTTAGTGATTTTATATATGTAATTCTTTTTTTTTTCCCTCTCACGATAGTAAGGGTCAATTCAGTCTCGAAAATTATGTAAATTTTGTTTGATTAAAATATTATGTATATTAATTTTTTAATATTTTTAATTTATAAGTAGTGATAACTTTTTTATTTTTTTTTGTAACTTTTAATTTTTTAACTTTTTTAATACACCCCAAACTAGTCCATAGTTGCATTCGTTAAAAATAGATATTTTCAGAGCTTGTTTACGGTCCGTGGTTTTCGTGCTGCTATTGTTGATTTGCAATTGAAGAAGAAATTGATGGCTTTGAAAAGGTAGAAGTGATGATAGTCTAACTTTCTACATTTGCTGCCACTACCTAACAAGAACAATAAGGAGATGCAATTAGAAAGAAGGGGAAGATATTATTTTGACAACAAAAAAGAAGTCACTTTTTTTTCGATTTTTTTGTCTTTAATAATTTTTTTCAATCCATCTTATTGAAACGGATCTAAAAAACATATATTTTTTGAAAAATTCAAAATAAAAATCACTAAAAATTAAAATAAATCAAAAAATTATTTATTTTAGCTTATTTTTATTTTTTCTAATTTTTTTCGAAAGTTTTTTAAAAAATTATAATTTTACAGTTTGTCTTGTCGAGTTAAATTTAAAATTTTAAAATTTTTTAATTTTTTTTAAAGAAAGTTCAGTAAAAACAGAAATAAGTTAAAAAAAAGAAAAAAAGAAAGGCATCTGTCAAAACATATATGCATGTGCGTATATGTAACAAGAGAAAAAGAGATGCAGTTTAGAACAGCACTAGTGACAGCATCAAGAACATCCGTCTACTTCCTTGAGACAAAACGGCGACGTATTTGTTTATAGTGGAGGATAATCTTCATTGTATTTAAAAAATTTAATTCTATTGTGTACACAATAATAATTAGAATTTAAATAAATAAAGAAAATGAGAGAATTTGTTTGATTATAAAAATCAAACTCGAAATAAAAATAAATAAATAAAAACAGATTTTATTTTGTTACAAAACAAAATTTAAATCTGATTTTAATAAATAAAAATAACACTGAAAATAAATTAAATAACTTACTTGATTTAATTTGTTCGAATTATTTTCTGATCAAGTCCAGTGTTTGATACTGTGTCCTTAAGACAGATTCGTCCTCTCCACGGTGCTTTCAGAATTTGGACGTCTATCTCCCAGGATGAAATGATCTTACCACAAACAATAGCAGCACTACAAATTGTTTGCCTTACGAACACACTAAGTGTTTACACTCTTTCTTTCAGAAATAAAATGCAGCAAGATGAAGAATATAATTAGCAGAGGTGAAATACGAAATTTTTGAATGAATAACATCAAATGAGGGTGGTCCTATTTATAGATGTAAAGGTGGCTCTTGGTTTTAAATTGAACAGGTATGATACCTATTGGTTTTGAATTCAAACAGATTTGAATCTGTTAACAATTCAAACAAATAGCAAAAACGGGAAGGGCCCTGTTTGGATGTACAGAAAATCCAAATCAGTTTAATTTGAATTCTGGATTTTATTTTACCAAAAAATAAAATTAAATTCAAATGTTTTTGGCCCAAAAAGATTAGAAGCCCAACCTAACCACACACCACGCACCCGCGCCCAGGCGCCCGACCGGACGGACGGCGGCAGCAGCGCGCGCGCGCGTGTGGTGATTTTTGGGTCCAATAGGTCTAGCCCATTTTGCCCATAACCTCTCCCTCTAAAACACTTGGGTACCCCTTGGGGCACACCCCAAGTATCTCACCCAAGCCTTATAAACCCTTTCAAAACTTCCCACCAAATCAATGTGGGACAAGCCAATTTACAACCTTAAGGAATTTCCACCAAAACTCCATTTCCATGGAGCACACTTTGGCTTCAATTTCCCATTTACTCGGTAATGGTTTTGAGCAACCAAATATACCACGTGAATCACAATGCGGCATAGAACGCGTTACCACTTTGACTCGAGTAAATCGACACTCGGGGCCCACCTAAAAAATAGACCAAACTTGAGAAAAAAAAATTCTGATTTTACCCAGAATTTTTCTACCATTTCCAACAATCCCCCACATAAATGGAATTTGATGACTACGGAAATGCAACAATATGCAGACTTTAACGAAAGAGTATAAGTCGAAAATATCTTGCATCAGGATAGGTAGTTTTCGGCCTTGAACCTTCCCTAGTGATAACCTATCGGACTTACTGGCTAACCAATGGACGCGATGCCTTGAATTGTTCAGCCGTTTGTGTAAGCCAAGACAATAGATTTCACACAAAATATCTTCTAATACATCGTGGTTCTCACTGTTGTGTTCATTTTGGCCTTGAACGTGCCTGATTTTCATAAGTGTTTCTAGAGAATTTAGCCTTTTCATTCTCATAGAACCGACCCCAGTTCAACACTCATATAGGTGATTCTTATTGTGAGTATCTCCTTATACTCGTCTTGATTTTATACCTTAATCAAGATATAAGTACTCATTAAAAGCAAAGCTTATCCTTATACCCCTGCATACAACATATGTTGCAGATATCACTCTCACCATAGGAATGGGTAGAGAATTTTTAATCCCTTGGTGATTTCTGGTGAGCCATACATAACTTAGTTGTCCCTTTGAACTTAGTTCTTGGGATCTCCAGTCATATAAGTAGGGTTACCATTATGACGACTCTTATGTAATAGGCTTTAATCCCATCCCCTTCAATGAACTATATACTAGCTCTTTTGTCAAACCTTTTGTTAACGGATCCGCAATATTCTCTTTAGATTTTATATAATCTATTGAGATTATTCCGTTTGACAACAATTGCCTTACGGTATTATGTCGACAACGAATATGTCGTGACTTACCGTTATATATGTGATTCTGTGCCCTGCCTATTGCAGACTGACTATCACAATGAATGCAAATAGCTGGCACAGGTTTTGGCCACATTGGAATGCTTTCTAAGAAGTGACGAAGCCATTCTGCTTCTTCACCTGTTTTGTCTAAAGCAATGAACTCAGATTCCATTGTGGATCGTGCGATGCAAGTTTGTTTCGTGGACTTCCAAGAAACAGCAGCGCCTTCTAGAGTAAAGACATATCCACTAGTGGATTTTGAATCTTTAGTATCCGATATCCAATTGGCATCACAATAACCTTCGAGTACTGCTGGATATCGAGTAAAGTTCAAACCATGATCACGAGTAAATCTTAGATATCTAAGAACCCGAATGATCGCTTTCCAATGGTCTTCTCTAGGGTTACTAGTGTACCTACTCAATTTACTGATAGCATAAGCTATATCAGGACGGGTACAATTCATTAGGTACATTAGGCTTCCAATGATTTGGGAGTATTTTAACTGAGACACTGCATCACCTTTATTTTTTGATAAATAAAGACTGATGTCTACAGGTGTTCTAGCTAAATTCAAATCATCCTTGATAAATTTATCAAGAATTTTCTCAATATAATGAGATTGAGATAATGCATATCCGTCAGATGTTTTAGTAATTTTCATTCCTAATATAACATCTGCGACCCCCATATCTTTCATATCAAATCTTTTGTTAAGCATCTGCTTAGTTGATTTGATCATGTTTTGACTGCTTCCAATGATAAGCATGTCATCCACATAAAGACAAACTATGACATATTCTTGGTCAGTGTTTTTAACATAGACGCATTTGTCACATTCGTTTATCTTAAACCCATTAGTAAGCATTGCATGATCAAATTTTTCATGCCATTGCTTAGATGCTTGTTTTAATCCATAAAAAGATTTTACAAGTCGACAAACTTTCTTTTCTTGCCCTGATACTACAAACCCTTCGGGTTGTTCCATATAGATCTCTTCATTTAGATCACCGTTTAAGAAAGCTGTCTTAACATTCATTTGATGTATTTCTAAATTAAACAACGCTGCTATAGAAATAAGCATGCGAATGGATGTTATTCTTGTCACAGGGGAATATGTGTCAAAATAGTCCAGACCTTCCTTTTGTCTGTAACCTTTAACAACAAGTCTTGCTTTATACTTGTCAATTGAACCATCTGCTTTCATTTTTCTCTTGAATATCCATTTATATCCAAAAGGTTTAGAACCTGGTGGAAGATCCACCAATTCCCAAGTATGATTTTGCATAATGGATTCAATTTCATTATTAACAGCCTCTTTCCACAAAGGTGCTTCAGGACCTGTCATTGCTGCCTTAAAGCTTTGAGGTCCATTTTCTAACAAGTATGTCAGAAAATCTGGACCAAAGGATTTTGATGTTCTCGCTCTTTTACTTCGTCTTGGTTCATCATTAGTTAAATCCTGTTGGTCGAGACCATTACTAGTCTCTTGTGTTTGATTGTCATTAGTCTCTTCACTTTGTGTACAATCATAAGTTCTTTTTTGTGAACTTAATTCCTGTCCTTTCTTGTAAGGAAAGACATGTTCAAAAAACACAGCATTCCTTGACTCTATAATAGTGTTCACATTTATATCAGGTATTTCTGATTTATAAGTCAGAAACCGATATACACTACTATTCTGAGCATAACCAATAAACACACAGTCTATTGTTTTTTGTCCAATCTTAGTCTTTTTAGGAACAGGAACTTCAACTTTTGCCAAACACCCCCACACTTTTAAGTATTTGTAGGAAGGTGGTCGACCTTTCCACAATTCATAAGGAGTGCTGTTGGTTTTCTTGTGGGGTATTCTATTAAGAACATAATTAACAGACAATATTGCTTCGCCCCACAAGTTTTGTGGTAAACCTGAACTTAGTAACATGGCATTCATCATTTCTTTGAGGGTTCTATTCTTCCTTTCAGTAATTCCATTTTGCTGTGGAGAATAAGGGGCTGTAGTTTGGTGAATAATGCCATGTTGTGCACAAAATTCATTTAATGGTGCATCATATTCACCACCCCTATCACTTCTAACCATTTTAATGGTTTTACCAAGTTGATTTTCAACTTCTGTTTTGTAGAGTTTAAACATTTCTAAGGGTTCATCTTTACTTCTAAGTAAATAAACATAATAATATCTTGTGCAATCATCGATAAATGTTATGAAATACTTTTTGCCTCCTCTAGTTTGAATAAATTTTAAATCACATACATCAGTATGAATTAATTCTAGAGGTTCGGTTTTTCTTTCAACTGATTTAAATGGAGCCTTAGTTAGTTTCGCTTCTATACAAATTTCACATTTATGATTAGGGTTAATTTCAAACTTTGGTATATGATCTAAACCAATTAATCTACGCAAAGCATCAAAATTCACATGTCCTAATCTACCATGCCATAAATTTGACTCAATAATATAAACAAAAGATGTGTTATTCTTATTCATAGCAACTTTCGGTACAACTGTCATTACATTTAACTTAAAGAGACCATCACTCATGTATCCCTTACCAACATACATACCACTCTTTGTTAATACAAATTTATCAGACTCAAATACAAGTCTAAAACCATTTTTACTTAACAAAGACCCAGAAACTAAATTCTTCCGGATGTCAGGTACATACAGTACGTTGTTGAGGGTTAGTTCTTTCCCTGATGTCATCTTCAAGATCACTTTCCCTTGTCCAGCCACAGTAGAAGTAAAAGAATTTCCCATAAAAAGTTGTTCACCATTTGCAGCCTCATTGTAGGTAGTGAACATCTTCTTGTCCGCACAAATGTGACGAGTTGCTCCAGTGTCAGCCCACTACTCTTTGGGATTTCCAACCAAGTTAGCCTCAGACACCACAGCAGAGAGGTTGATGTCATTCACTCCGTCAGAGATGTAATCCAATTCTGTTACATTGGCCTGATTGGTGGTCTTCTTACTTGTACTTCCATGATCCTTCTTAGGGCGGCGGCAGTCAGAAGCTCAATGTCCAGTTTTGCCACAGTTATAGCATTTTCCTTTGAACTTCTTGCTACTATCGCCTTGTTTAGGACCATCTCCAGTAAACTTACTCTTTTTGTTATGTGGTTTATGAACTTGTTCAACCACATTAGCCTTGGACTCAATGGGATTTTTTCCATTCCTTTTTTCAGCCTTTCGGTTATCTTCCTCAATTCTTAATCTTACAATCAATTCATCCATAGTCATCTCTTTGCGTTTGTGTTTTAAATAATTTTTGAAATCTTTCAAAGCCGGTGGTAACTTTTCCACTAAAGCAGCGACTTGGAATGACTCGCTAAGAGACATATCTTCTGAATGAATATTATGCAAAATTATTTGAAAACTTTGAACTTGAGATATTACCGTTTGGGAGTCTACCATAACAAAGTCCAGAAATTTACCGACGACAAATTTCTTCGTGCCGACATCTTCTGTCATGTATTTCTTCTCCAAAGAATCCCATAATTCTTTTACTGTTTTCAGAGAACTGTATACATTATACAGCATATTGTCAAGGTCATTTAGGATGTAGTTTCTGCACAGGAAATCTGAATGTTTCCAAGCATCTACAGCGGCAACAACTTGCCGATCACTTTCACCCTCTTTAAGTGTTGGAGCCTCATCATGGAGAAACCGGGCCAAATTAAGAGTTGTAAGATAGAACAGCATGTTCTGCTGCCATCTCTTAAACTCAGTACCGTTAAATTTTTCCGATTTTTCTCCATGATTGATTGGTACATGAACATGGTTCTGGATAGGGACCGATGTAGGTGTAACAATAGGAGTACCATTGCCAGATGCAGTTTCAGTTGTAGTAGCCATAATCTCTGATTACAAAAATCAGAAAAAATTAAAAAACAAATTAATTTTCTAGTTACTAAAACTAGAAAATAAATTATAATAACAAGATAATTTTATTTTTCTTGTTACTAAAACTAGAAAAATAAAATATCTCAATAATTTTCTGTAATACCAAATAATATTCTGCAATTGTTAATGACACCAGTATATTACTACTAGTTGTCAAAGAAAAGAGACAGTATATTACTACTATCTGTCAAATAGTATAAATCACTATTTGTTTTTCCAACTAGAATATTACTTTGAAAACACAGAAAATTAAATACAATGAAAATACCAAAAAAGATTCTGTCTTAAGATTGTAGGACAATGTTCACTGTATTTAAAAGATTTAATTCTATTGTGAACACAACAACAATTAGAATTTAAAGAAATAAAGAAAAGGAGAGAATTTGTTTGATTACAAAAATCAAACTCGAAATAAAAATAAATAAATAAAAACAGATTTTATTTTGTTACAAAACAAAATTTAAATCTGATTTTAATAAATAAAAACAACACTGAAAATAAATTAAATAACTTACTTGATTTAATTTGTTCGAATTATTTTCTGATCAAGTCCAGTGTTTGACACTGTGTCCTTAAGACAGATTCGTCCTCTCCACGGTGCTTTCAGAATTTGGACGTCTATCTCCCAGGATGAAATGATCTTACCATAAACAATAGCAGCGCTACAAATTGTTTGCCTTACGAACACACTAAGTGTTTACACTCTTTCTTTCAGAAATAAAATGCAGCAAGATGAAGAATATAATTAGCAGAGGTGAAATACAAAATTTTTGAATGAATAACATCAAATGAGGGTGGTCCTATTTATAGATGTAAAGGTGACTCTTGATTTTAAATTGAACAGATATGATGCCTGTTGGTTTTGAATTCAAACAGATAGCAAAAACGGGAAGGGCCCTGTTTTAAAATTAAATTCAAATGTTTTTGCCCAGCCAGCAGAGGTGAAATGCAAAATTTTTGAATGAATAACATCAAATGAGGGTGGTCCTATTTATAGATGTAAAGGTGACTCTTGATTTTAAATTGAAGAGATATGATACCTGTTGGTTTTGAATTCAAACAGATAGCAAAAACGGGAAGGGCCCTGTTTTAAAATTAAATTCAAATGTTTTTGCCCAGCCAGCACGGACGGCGGCGGCGGCGCGCGCGTGTGGTGATTTTTAGGTTCAATGGGTCCAACCCATAACCTCTCCCTCTAAAACACTTGGGTACCCCTTGGGACACACCCTAAGTATCTCACCCAAGCCTTATAAACCCATTCAAAACTTCCCACCAAATCAATGTGGGACAAGCCAATTTACAACCTTAAGGAATTTCCACCAAAACTTCATTTCCATGGAGTACACTTTGGCTTCAATTTCCCATTCACTCGGTAATGGTTTTGAGCAACCAAATATACCACGTGAATCACAACGCGGCATAGAACGCGTTACCACTTTGACCCGAATAAATCGACACTCGTGGTCCACCTAAAAAATAGACCAAACTTAAAAAAAAAAATTTTGATTTTACGCAGAATTTTTCTATCATTTCGAACACATAGTACATGTAGGATATTTGAACCGTGGATTGGATAAAATAGTGAAGTGGTGCAATTTCAACCTTTGACAGCACTGTCCAGTTTAAAGAAAAAAATAAAAATAAAAAATTTGAAGAGAAGCCTTACCCTTTTGTTACATCTCCTACGCTTCATCATTATTATGCTAATTAACTTGACCATGTTAGTCTATGATTGTAACTAAAAAAACAGTACTATATTTTGGAAATCCATTGTCCTCTTAAAATAATTAGTTTAGAAAGTGATTTTTAAGTCATTTCATTCAATTAAATTCCATTAATGCAAACACTATTTAGGAGTATATTTAAGAATATAATCACGTACATAGTTTACAACTAAGAATTTTTTTATACTATGTTTGATGAAGGGATTTAGAGAAAGAGAAATAGAAAATGTGAGTGAAACTAGATGAAATTTAGATATATTTTATTCACATTTGACTTACTTTTTTTATTTTTCATTTTCAAATTTCTACTCAAATCTCCCAACAAAAAACAACATTAGTTTCTATAATATTATGCCTAAAATAGTCATACTGTTAGAAATTGGGCGCCCATGTGGCATGACCCCTTTCAGCTTTTTGAACCTTATCCAAATGGGTTTTGAATTTGAATTCAAACCTATTTGGATAGCCACTCAAGATATATATCTATCATATCCTGATATGGGTAGATGATATAGATATCAGATATTATCTCATATAACAAATATAGATAAATGAGATAAATAGATTATATATATGATATATGGGATATGGGTGATTAAGTGAAAAATAACGTATGTTTGAGTTTTTTCCAGATACTGACTCTCTCCCAAAAATATCGATCAAAGCCATTTGCACTGTGGTTTGTGTGGGTGATATTCACTATTGTAATATCACCCAATTGCTGGGTTGATTGACCAGATTCAGGAAGCACATGATTTACCCACGAGATCCTTCAATTCAGACTCTGTTTGAAAGGTATGATCATAATTTTTATTCCGCTGCGTTATACTTTGTTTACATTGGTATCAGAGCGTTAATGGATATTTTCGTGATTCCTTTAATCATGTGTGTATTTTTATATGTATATGTATACATTATATACATGAATATTTGTAAAGGAGAAAAAAAATCTACTTTTATCAGATTAAGAGCATAAATATATATATTTTTATGTTCATTAATGTCTTTTTTCATACCATAAATGGTTTTATTTTGAAAAAAGGAGTCCGACAGTACAAAAATCGGACCAGAAAACACCCTGGAAGGCGGCGCGTGGTCTGCACGCGCCACCTGACGCCGTGAGCTGTTTCCACGCACTCCCACGCGCCAGATGCCTTGCCGACGTGCCTGCACGCGCCCTCACGTACGCGTCAGCGGCGCTGTCCACACGCGCGCCCTCCGCGCCACGCACGCGCGCCATGCTCTGAGCCGCGCGCCGAGCCGTGTACTGAGCCGGGCTCGCTGAGCCACGTCGTTTTCCTCCGCCGGCTCGGCTGGCTTGGCTACTGATGTATTAGGCGCTGTTTGCTTTGTTTTTAATTTCGAATCACGTTAAATTGCCATAATTAATTCGTTATACCTTTGTTTTAAGCATGGATGGTACCGTTAGACTCAGAATTAAATTTTTTATCTTTTGTAAAATTTTGAAAATTTTATAAAAATAAAAAATATTTTTCCTGAAATAATAATTTATTATTTCTGGTTTAAAATGCATCTGGTGTTGCATAAATAATTTTCTGGGGTTGAAATTTTTTTTGTAGACTTCTGAAATGTTTTTCTATTTATTGGAATAATTTTTTTAGTTTATTAGTTTCTGGATTTTTTATTTCTAATTTTATGTGTGTTTATTAGTTATTTAAAATTTCAAAAAATTTCAGAAAAATTTCAGAAAATTTCAGAAGTGATATAGTTTCTGTTATGGCATAATTTGAATATTAAATACAGCATATTGTTATTTTTTTTTTGCCTAGAGTTTCTAATATGTTGTAATGAGAATAGCATGATTAATTGTTATTTGCTTGAATTCCATTATTAAATGAATATAGCATGAGTTATTTGTAAATTTACATTAAGATGCTATTGTATAGAATTTATCATGCTTTGACATGCTATAGTCAGTGGGAGGTTGTTCGGTTGAGAGAAATCTTTGTAGGTTTACTCCCGAAAACTAATATTTTGCGCATAAATTAAATTAAATTTTGGATAATTGTCACCTGTGGCGCAAGAGATGATTACGAGCATAGCGAATTTTCGATCTTGCGACTTGTGTAATATTGTCACTATTTAATTTAGATTTTTGTGGCAAAATTATATTATGCTAATCAAATTAATCCCAATGCGAATTTCTCTCTAAATTGACTTAGCTTATGGAAGTTAATTGGTTGACCTAGACTAAGTAAAGATGTTCAAATGTTCAAATGTAATCCCATTCTTTAGATGAGCAAAAGTCTTGAAGACTTTAAGTCAAGTCTTAATTAAGCCAAAGTAAGGAAACATGACTCAAAGTCGCCGTGGTTTTGTTACCTTGTTTGGTATAACAAAAACTAATGTGTGCGCTATGGTTAGCGGCACGCTACGTAGTTTTGGTTGGCGAGTTTTGGAGTTATGAAATTAGTAAGCCCTCAATAGATCTGTATATGATCTTGACTATTGAGCTGCGCGGATTGACTTTGTAATTTGACTTGTAAATAATGTTACATCATTGGATGAAGTAACATTCAAGAGTCACGTCATCTAAGAAATGCGAGCTTAAATAAATTAGTCATCAAGTGTAAGACAAGTAGCCAGTATGAGTAGTATTTTGCTCTTTACCCAATTATTGGGAATGGATGGAGCAAAATTTCATGCACTATAATAGTGTGCGTTGAAATATCACGTGAAGTTAAAATATTAGCGCTTAGAAGCTGCAAAATCTATTAACACTAAGTGAAAAGATTAGCACTTAGTGGCTGTAAAATCTATTAGCATTGCCGACTTGTCTTAGTCTGGACACTTACTGTTTCCACACTTGAGTGTGAGACATGAGGAGGGGCTTCTTGGTGTGATTCCTTAGCTAGGCTAACGTTTTGAATAACGTTTACCACTAAGCGCAAACATTGCGGCATAGTGATGAAAAGGTCAAGGCCAACAAGGTTGTTATGACTCTAAGAATTTGACGCATCGCTTGTGAGAGCATTGTGTTGAATTAGACTCTTTAGCCTAATTCGCGCTTAAGTTACTTTGGAGCTATCATAGTTGATAGCTTATTCTCTCATTCTTGTGGATAGTAGAATTAATTGCAAGTAACTATGAAGCGAGAAATAGATATGGCAAGAGGAGTATCGTTATCTTTCAACTAGATGCAGTAAATTGTATGGAGAATAAAATTGACTTGAAGGTGCAGGGGATTAGCACCTACTAGTTAAATTTGCGACTTAGGTGCACTTGATATCTCCATGACATCCTTTTATGATCTAGTGAATATGAATTAGTCGTGAGTCATTACCTAGTTGGGCCTAAACCTTTAAAACTTGTCTTCGAGAACTCACACATTAAGATGATTGGAATTAGTTTATGACATTGGTCATGAACCAGTGGTTTATTATACTTAATCACATTAATGAGATGATGACACGATGGTTTGAGTAGGCTTTCTCGGGCCCACTCACTTATGACATCCTGCTCTCATGTGAATGTGTAACTTTGTTCGCAATGGGTGCGCACAAGTAAGAAAGCCGTAGAAGGTCATTTGTATTGGCGCATTTAGTCCACTATGATATTTGTGACTAGATATGTGTGAGGGTATGATAGCTAAGCCTCAATCTCGACACATTTATAGATTACGATACGCATCTGAGTCAAGACTATTTGATCTCCCATAAGTCAAAAGTTTTGAGATGATTTTTGATATTGCACATATGAGGTCGAGATCAATTAGAGAAGAGCTTTTGTGCTTTTTAGTTTTTGACCAAGGTGGCGAGTATCTATTTGAGTTATTTTTTAGAAAACTCTGTGAAAAGAAATGGATGCTTAAAAAAATTGATTATTCTTAGTACTCAACAACACACTGGTGTAGTAGAGTTAAGGAATTAAATATTATTAATGTTAGGTGGATAATGGCGCAAAATGTTTCCCAATTGGGAATTGCACTAGTTTGTTGCCTATATCCCTAACTAAGGGCCCTCCATATCAGATTTTACACTCCATTTTGAGTAATGGGTTAGCAGAGAGCCATTTATGGGCGATCTGTAACCATTAAGCAACTTATCTTTATTCTACTTCTCATAAGATTGCGAAGTTAAGACCTAGGGTTCTATAGCGCATTATTGTATACTGTCTTATAAACACAAAGGGTCATGTGGCGCATTATTGTATGCAGTCATGCAAACCCTCCGGGTCATGTGCATATAGGTAAGCAGCTTTGTGGTAGTGTAATTAAGTCACATAAAGTTTTCTTAGTAAAGGTGACGTGAATAGAGTTTTGGAACTCTATAGGATAGAGAATTCTAAACATAGCGCTTTATGTAGCCTAGTTGAGAATGGAAAGAAATTTCTAATATCCTAGGGACAGTGGGAGCTATGTGCCTACTAATGGATTACTCCATTAGAGAAGAATACTCTATATTCTTAGTTGCGTGGTAGCGAATGTGAAAATTTTCACGTCATCATTGGGTGATTGAGAGGGAAACATTCATGATTGCTCCGCAAGATGATAAAGAGCCTAGGATAATGCCAAAGGTTCTAGTCACCTGTTTTTTAGAAAGTGGATCAATGTTGCGCAGTTTAAGACAAAGTCTTTGAGGATTAACCAGTTCTATAATTTGGTTGACTTTCCATTATGACGCAAAACTATTCTAAATTTTGCGTAATTTGGATAGTCATTGTTGAGGCATAAGGATTGCTAGATACCGAAAAGTCGCACCATTGAGGAAAGTGTAGACCATGAGAAGACTTCCTCCTGGGGAGATAGGTTATTTTGACTTAGGCTATGATTGACATAAGTTCGGAACATTGATTTGTGGACATTGTGACCCAACATTCTCGTTAGAGAATTGGATAAGTAGATCCGTAGGGATTTACCTTCTGCTTTTATGGTGAAAAGTTAGGAGCGCAAAAAGGTTGCTAGTTCCAATAAATCTTTTACAGCCTAAAACAGTTATCCAAATAGTGGTTCTTAGATTTCGTCAAGCCATGATAGGCCAACGATGATCGATGAAGACCACTGAGGCATGATCAATGGTCCAAAAGAAGTTTTTCCTTACTCAGTCATTATGAGCCAAGAGTTTATAAGGTTGTCGCCACCTAGGGTGGGCAGTCCTCTATTTTAGATATGATGGACATGGGTGATGTAATTTATATGCTTGGATGTACGATCCTTAGGGATTATTTTAGGAAAATTCTCGGTTTGTCTTCGATGACTTACATGGAGAATATCCTAGAATGATTCTAGATGCAAAATTGCAAATCCATTGACTTACCTATCGGTAAAAGCTAGAGCCTTAGCTATTGAGTGAATCCTCGGATTGTCTTTGGGAGAAACAGTTGACCTATATTCCTTGATCTTCTTTGTTGTGGGAGCCTAAAGTACGCTATGTGGGCGTATTCGGCATGATAAGTGTTATCTTTGGTAAATGGTCAACTGAGTTGTTTAGACATTGACCTTACTCATTAGACTGTGGATAAAATACTTTACTAGTAGTATATTAATTTGCTCCTTGTAAGATTCAATGCGCTAGTTGGGCACATCTGTGCTAGTTGGGCGCATTAAGAATGAACGCAAATTGGTCACCAAAATATCTTTAGAGAGGTTATTGCGCAAGAGATAGTGATCTTAAATTACTTCATGTGAGGCGCACATGGTGGATTCCGTTATATATACTTATCGCAAGAGGTGCTGATAAGGCTTATGTTTGGAATCTATAATTGCGCAAGCTGTGGTCTTTTTTTTTTTTTTTTTAAATCAATCACTTATTTTGAGATGATGGGATGCTGACACTATTATGATTTGTGTCATAATGATTAGCAGATGATGATGTCAGCAGGCAAGATTGGCTCACTCACACGAGCAATCGCCCTTGGCGCTTGGGAGCGAGCAAGGATGAGACTAGTGATATTTTTATTTGGAGCCAAGAGAGGCTTAAATAATCCACTATGCATGTCGCCTTGGTTACAACCAAGATGAGGTCGTGTTAAGGACCAAATATGGATGTTAGTACCCACTTTTCATGTTGTGCCTGTTATGATTAGCCAGATGCGAGATCTCATTTGGCGCCTAGAAGGCGAGCAAATAGAGAATTCGGGTTAGGCGCTAGAAAGCAATTAGACTAATATCTGCACGGTGTATCGAGTATGATGTCACTCTTTATGGAAGAGTTACTCCACCGTAGCATGTATTCATACTATATGTGCTTGGCGATCGAGTAATGAGATGAGAGAATGGATCCCTGCTTCCTCACCGTGTGAGTCTTACGTGTCATTATTGATATGACTTTCATTTATGTACCCTTTTGTGACTTTTGACTATGTCATAAGGTAAGGGGTTGATATTCTGCTACTTTGGTATGTTGCTTGCGGTCATGCATGATTCGGCCTTAAGGGACATCACTGGGAAAGCGATCAATCTTAAACTAAATGGAATGAGTGCAAAGGGAAGATCATCTAGTATTACACCGCTGTTGTATATTCACTGCCGGCAACTCACATCGCTCTGTATGAGAGGCGAATTGAGTGTGAATATATTGCAAGAATTGAGAGGGTCAAACATGCTCTTTTGAGGGATTAGAGATGTTTTTTGGACCGGTGTAATTAGATGGGTCTGGGGTATATGAGACACTATTTCTGTTCTTTTTGGGTTGATGTCTCTATGCTGGCTCATTTTGAGTTTCTAGTATAGAGCTCCCACATGCAGGTGTTTTCAGCAGTCGCACGGTGCATTGGCTAGTATGAGATTGTTCCTTTTTGGGGAGATTGGGATAGGGATGCGGCAGTGTCATGCCAACTCATGTGCGAGTGGGAGATGTTAGAAATTGGGCGCCCATGTGGCATGGCCCTTTTCAGCTTTTTGAACCTTATCCAAATGGGTTTTGAATTTGAATTCAAACCTATTTGGATAGCCACTCAGGATATATATCTATCATATCCTGATATGAATAGATGATATAGATATCAGATATTATCTCATATAACAAATATGGATAAATGAGATAAATAGATTATATATCTGATATATGGGATATGGGTGATTAAGTGAAAAATAACGTATGTTTGAGTTTTTCCCAGATACTGACTCTCTCCAAAAAACAACGATCAAAGCCATTTGCACTGTGGTTTGTGTGGGTGATATTGACTATTGTAATATCACCCCATTGTTGGGTTGATTGACCAGATTCAGGAAGCACGTGATTTACCCACGAGATCCTTCAATTCAAACTCTGTTTGAAAGGTATGACCATAATTTTTATTCCGTTGCGTTATACTTTGTTTACACATACAAAAATGACACACCCTCTCAAGTCTCAACAACCAACAAACCAACATAACACTTTTTATTGTATCACATTCATACTATCTCATAAAAAAAAAGATAGAGCAATTCCTCAGTTACAAGGGATATTTTAGAAAGATCGTTAAAAGTTAATTTTTAAAATTTTTTAATTGTTTTATGTGAAAGGTGATGAGATTCAAAATAAGTTAAAAGTTAAATCTTAACTTTTTTTAATGTGTTGCCAAAACACCCTTACAACCAACAAACAAAGCATGTCACCTTCAAATATTCATGTTAAAGTCATCATCTGTAAGCATATCACAGGAAGGCATCACACACAATGGCCCAACAACTAATCAATTATAATATTGTATCCTAAGGCTAATCGATTCAGTACGATCGGTACTTAGGTAAAAATTTACACCGAACTTAGGTAAAAATTTACACCGAACTGAAACGGTTCGATTTAATCGGCCTAAGATTTTTCGAACTTGAACTACTTTTAAATATAACCATTAATATATATAAAAACATTAAATTAGTTATTTGTCTACCATTTCAAACATATCTAATCCATCCATTTAATACATACTTTTCAATTCCTAAATTAACCACAAAAAAAAAAGTTTAAAAATACTAAGGTTTCAAAAATAATGCATTAGAGTTAAGATTAATATATAATAAGAGTTTACAAACTTAGGTTATAAAGATGATAAGGTTAATTAATTAATGTTAATAATTTATTATCCTTATTAATATTATTAGATTATTAGATTATATATATATATATATATATTATAAATACAATATATGTTAAAGCGGTCGGTTTCAGTTTAGATCGATACACAAGGTGCTTAAATCGATACCGAACCGAAAATTGAAAAAAATCAAATTTAAAAACTGCACAGACCAATTCTTGTTAAAAAACAGACCAAATATAGCCGGTTTATTCCGATTCAATCGGTTTGATCGGTTTTTTCGATTTTTCTTACATCCCTACCTAAGGCCAGTGATAACTTAAATATCAAATAAAACAAATAAATTAAATTTTTATTAACTTCGTGATGCAATTAGATATTTTACCTAAAAATCAAGCACAATTATTAAATTCATGTAACTTTTTTCATTTACGAAAGTAAATTCATAATTGAACAAACAATTTATATTGCATCACATAAGAAATAAAAGAAAATTAAAAATTATAGACATACTTGATATTGGCATAACTAAAGTGGAGCAATTAAGACTACAAATTGGCACACATAATTTTTTTTTTTGATCAACAACAAAAGAAAACTTTTATTAAAATGGAGAACAGGGGAAAAAAAAAGGTACAAAGGAGGACAAGAAACCCTTAAAAGCAAAAAATAAAAAACCTAAGAATCACACACGGACTTCCAATCACAACAAATTGCCACACATAATTCTCGTGGGATTTTTTGTATTACTCTTGTTCTTGTAAGATTATAATTTTCCAATTTATCTTTATTTGAAGGGACTTACCATTCTTCTGGCTAGTAGTTGCATGATGGGATATGAACATTATAAAAGCCTAGCCTGTGGAAGACAATAACAAGAAATAACTTACAAGTTACAAAACTCCAATGGTTGTCATTAGATATCCTGAGATATTGTTAGTTGTTGTCTGTTTTCTTTCCCTGATCTATCAAAGGTGGAATCGAAGATGGTACAAAAACTGTCTACAACAAAGTGGCCGGTCATTGGTATGCTATCAGGACAGCTTCAAAACACTCATCGCTTGCACGAGTTTGTGACAGAGGTCGTGAAGGAAAGTGGGGGCACATTCATGTTTAAAGGCCCTTGGTTTGCTAACATGGACATGCTGCTAATGAGCGATACTGCCAACATCCAACACATCTTTAGCAAGAACTTCTCAAACTATCCAAAAGGCCCTGAATTTAATAGGACCTTCGACATTTTGGAAAATGGAATTATCATTGCGGATTCAGAATTCTGGAAAACCCAAAGGAAAACTACAATGTCACTGTTCAATCATCACTGGTTCCAAAAATTTGTGGCGAAAACTAGCTGGAACAAAGTGGAAAATGGGCTACTCCCAGTTTTTTAGCACGCCTCAGAGCTTGGAACAGAGATGGATTTGCAAGAGTAAATTCAACGCTTCATGTTCAATAGTACATGCATATTGGTTTTGGGTCATGGCCCAGTTTCCCACTCCACTGGCTGACCAGATGTTGCATGTGAGAAGGCACTCACTGATGCTAACAAGGCTATTTTATACGGACATATATTGCCAGAAAGCTTTTGGAAGCTGCAAAGGTGGCTTCAAGTTGGCAAAGAAAAGAATTACACTAAAGCGTGGGAGACAATTGATCTGTTTATAGCCCACTGTATCTCATTAAAACGTAAGGAATTAAGAAGAAACACAACCCAAATGGGGGAAGACTGAGAGGAGGCTTTTGATCATGACTTGTTAAGTTTTTTTTTTCACAAATAGGAAGTTTTGGATCTAATTTGGGTATAATAAGGATTACCATATATAACACAAGTTTGTAAAAAGAACCAAATTCTTGTCAGTGATGATGTATAATAAAATAAAAAAAATGAAATTCTGAAAAACCTTTTGCTTGTTTATATTCTTTTGCTTAAATGATGAAAAATGATGCACCTGGTGATTCTGCAGATAAGTTTCTAAGAGACAACATGTTGAATTTTGTTTTTTGCAGGGAGAGACACCACTAGTGCAGCTCTCACATGGCTCTCTTGGCTTGTTGCAACAAACCCTTCTGTAGAGAACAAGATTCGAGAAGAGATCATAACGAAATTGCATCCAAAAGAAGATAATAGATTACGTCTATGTTTTTCTAACGTTAATGATCTAGAGATGAAGAAACTGGTCCATCTCCATGGAGCTTTGTGTGAATCCTTATGGCTATTCCCACCAGTACCTATACAGCACAAAGCCTCGCTTCAACCAGACATTCTTCCAAGTAGCTTCAACATAGGTGCAAATACAAGAATGTTACTAGGTTTATACTCCATGGAAAGGATGGAGACAATTTGGGGAAAAGATTGCTTGGAGTTCAAACCAGAGAGATGGATTATAGAGCAAGGAGGGATCAAACATGAACCATCTTAGAGCATCTCCAGCAAGGCTAGTTAAAATAGCTATTCAAAATTTCACTTTACTATTTTAGCTAGTCATTTTTTTAATATACACTCCAACAAGGCAATCTACTTTAGCTATCTTCTATTAAAATATTCTTATACTTTAACTATCTTCTTTCCAATCTAAAAAAAAAAAAAAACTAACTTCTTTCAAATTATTATTTTTTTCATTCTTCTAAATATAATTATATTTTTGTAAAAGTTACATTTTTCTACTATCGTATTTTTCAAATGGTCATATTTTTTCAACGGTCATATTTTTGTAACGGTCATATTTTTTCAAATTTTTACAGCGGTCATATTTTTGCAACGGTCATATTTTTGCAACGGTCATATTTTTATACTTTTCCATTATAAATAAGACATTCCCTATCATTTGATCTTACCCTCAACTCAATTTTCCACTTCATCCAAACTTCCATATCTCTCTCTATAGCTTCCAATTCTCTTTATGATGTGCTTGTAAATGACTCTAACTTCTCTGAATCTGATGATGATTTGGAGATGCTCAAAGCTGTTACTATGGATGAAGAACTACTAGATAGTGAAATAGGATCAAGCTCACGTCGTAGTTCTGTTCGATGTCGTAAAGTCATTCATCGTGATCATATTCAAGGTCATGAAAGGCTTTTTCTCGACTATTTTGCTGAATTGCCTGTATATCCTCCTGAGCTATTTCGAAGGAGGTTTCGGATGAAGCGTTCACTTTTTCTTCGAATTCAAGCTGTAGTAGAAGCGCACGATCCATACTTTCTCCAAAAAAGAAATTGTACTGGAAAGCTTGGTTTGTCTTCTCTTCAGAAGATTACTGTTGCGCTTAGGATGCTTGCTTATGGAGTAGCCGCTGATTTTATGGATGAATATGTGAGAATTGGAGAAAGCACTGCAATAGAAAGCTTAAAATATTTTGTTAAAGTAGTTGTTGATATTTTTTCTAATGAGTATTTGAGGTCACCAAACAGCAATGACATCGCTAAACTACTAGTGGTTGGTGAAAGTCGTGGATTTCCTGGAATGCTGGGGAGCATTGATTGTATGCATTGGAAATGAAAAAATTGTCCGACTGCGTTGAAAGGTATGTATACTGGTCACATTCATGAACCAACAATTATTTTGGAAGCTGTTGCATCTTATGATCTTTGGATTTGGCATGCATTTTTTGGATTACCTGGGTCTCATAATGATATCAACGTGCTATAAAGGTCTTTTGTATTTACCAAACTTGCTCAAGGGCGTGCTCCTGCAGTCAATTACACCATCAATGGTAATGAATATACAATGGGATACTATCTCGCCGATGGTATATAACCACAATGGTCAACATTTGTGAAAACAATTCCTTCTCCTCAAGGAAATAAGAAAAAAAACCACAATGGTCAACATTTGTGAAAACAATTCCTTCTCCTCAAGGAAATAAGAAAAAACTTTTTGCTGCAACTCAAAAGGCGACAAGAAAAGATGTAGAATGTGCATTTGGAGTGCTTCAAGCACGATTTGCAATTGTGCGTCGACCAGCACGTTTTTGGAATACTAAAATGCTTAAATATATTATGAAGGCGTGCATAATTCTACATAATATGATCATTGAGGATGAGCGGGATGACAATGGAGTAAAAGACTTCAATTATGATCAAATCGATGACAGTCCCCATGTAACAGTGTTACAGGAGAGAACTACTGAACTTATGGAATTCATTCAATGTCATCATAACATTAGAGATAGGCAAACACATTCTCATCTCCAATCGGACCTTGTCGAACACTTGTGGCAATTACACAGCGAGTTGTAAAAGTTTTGAATTTGAAGTTTCATTTTATGTAGTATGCTATTAGTTTTGAATGTAATCAGTATATGCTTTTAATTTATGTGTAATTTTATAATTCTATATGCCTTTTAATTATATGGTTATCATTTTAATTCTATGATTTTCACTTTAATTATATGGTTTTCACTTTAATTATATTTCCACTCTTATCTTCTGCCCATTTCCATATGTTATTCTACTCTAAATGGAAAGTCATTAGAAGTAAACCTTAAAATTCACTTAAAACTTGTCAAAATAGTTTCAGGCTTCAGCTTTCAAGTTCAGTCTGGCTTCTAGAAAGTAAATGATGCACACACAATTTCCAAACCAGATTAATACCAAGGTAATTGGTATAACATGTGTGTGATGTATTTAATTATTAACACATGAATACATTGACAAAAAGATATTGGTTTTCATACAGATTCTACATTCATAATGCATACATCAAGACTCAAGTCCACCAAAATATGGGTAAATACATCAAATTTACCTTACACAAATAACCATTCTCTAGTTTTTGCCTTTTGGTAGCATCTCTGTCTACCCCAAGAGGATTCCTCAAACTTCTCTCATCTGATTTAGTTAATGGCTTTTGTGACCTAGCAGTTAAAGGCAGCAAAGTGAATTGAAGAAACAGATACAGAAAATCAGAAATAGACAAGTGGGGAGGGGGAGGACAAAAAGGAAGCAAATATACCGGAATGATACTAAACAAACCAGAAATTAATAATAACGATAGTTGGAAATCAAAAAACACTATCAATAGTGCAGGCAACAAATTAAAAGATAATGACAAACTGTTAATATTCAATCATACTGTAGAAAGAACAACTATAACCTTTCCAAGAATCGGATGGAATGAACTTCTCTTCCTTGGCTTAGCTTTGCCAAATGACTTGCTGTAGGTTGCATTAGAGTTGAACTCCTTATTTTGGATGATTTGGCCACAGACTTTATTTTTGCTTTTGGAATATCCTCAGCCATACCGTTACGAGATTTTGGTCCTGCAATAGTATAAATTAGGAACCATTTGATTGAAGCCAGAGAAGAGTGGGGGAAATTACTTAAAAGAAAAGAAAAGGATTGGCTTATCATCTATTTAATGAGATCAGATATATTATATTGGTATAGCCCTAATGACAACTTAAAAAGTGACACTTCATCCACCTTTAAGCAATAATGAAGAACTTAAAAAGTGACACTCCCCTGCCTTAAACAATAATGAACCTGGTGCAAATTAAAAACTACATCATTAATGGAGAACTCTACTTTGGCTGGGGAGGATTTTACCCACAAAGCGATTCTTACTTTGACGACCTCACATAAATCTTCTAAATTTGCTTGAGCGCCATTAAAGATGCAATCATTCCGATGCTTCCAAATGGACCAAAGGACAGCCAAAGGCATAACCTTCCACATCACTTTCTCAAGCTTCTTCATCTTGCAAAATGACCACCACTGCAATAGCCCTTCCACTGATTTTGGCATCACCCACTGAACACCCCACCACTTCATAATCTGAGACCACAGTAGCCAGACAAATGGGCAAAAGAGCAAGATATGGTTGACCGATTCCACCTCATTTTGACAGAAAGCACAGCTAACATTGGCAGCCTCATCTAGAATCCCAATTTAACACAGAATCATGTCCTCTTCTGCTTATCTACTATGTTCCATCTCATCCACAAGGAATCAATCAATAACTTCATTACTTGATATCAGCATTTAGTCATCCTAAATATTTTCTTACTTCTACTTACAAATTATTTTGTTCTAAATTTCTTCCTTATCATTAAGAATAAATTTCCACGGTGCCACCCATTTATCATGCATGAAGCCTTTTTAAAAAATATATATATTTTTTTATCAAGTATGAAGCTTGAATCATACAAGGAGGCAAGAGATTTATGAAATCATTTCTAGTTTCCAAAGACGTGCCCAGGAAACCAAATTCAACAACATTAAATTGTGTTCTATGTTATCCAAATCCGAAGAAACATCAAATACTAAACCCAATTACGTTCACTCACTTCATTTTAGTAGCCTAAGTTTCTTATAAGCATTTTATCAAACAGTTGACAGGTCATTGTGCAACAACATTAAATTGTGTTCTATGTTATCCAAATCCGAAGAAACATCAAATACTAAACCAAATTCAACAATTTCAAATATATGCAAGATGTGATCTTTGATTTTTCATGAATACATTTTACTATTAGCCAGAAACAAAGAAACAAAATAGTCTGTATAAATTTTCTTCTCTGTTTCATCAATATTTTCTGAACCCATTGAAGATTGATCAATATTTTATGTAATCTATCAAAATTATACTAATAACAGAATGGCATTAATTTTGGGTCAGAGTTCAAATCAAGCAAAAAACAAAATGAACAAAATAAACAGAAATGAAAAATTTTACCGCCAAAAACAAAGTTCAGCAGCCAAAAACAAATAAAAATTAAAAGGTGCATGAACAGTACCTCGCTTGTCCTGGCGAGGTACTGTAGCTCACAATCATCTTGGCGATGCTTGGGCGAGTCTGCTGGAGCCATCGTTTACCCTTACAAGCTAGCTATAGTAACAAATATGGAAGAATAGAGAGGCTTCTGGAGATGCTCTTACAAGTTCGTAACATTTAATTCAGGACCAAGGTCCTGTTTAGGGAAGGACATGACTTTCATCCAAATGAAAATAATTGCAAGTGTAATTATATATAATCATAACATTTAAGTGGTAGATGGTCATGCTATTTCCCCAAGTAGCTATGTCATACGCGAAAGTCTATAGTACATTTTGTTTAAAAAATGTATGGTACATAGAAAATTAATGGTTCAGATTGAGCCACATCATTAAAAGTGACCTGGTAAGCAGGTCACTTTTTATAGTTATGAGCCAAAATCATATTTGTTCATAACTAGAATCAAATTAATCATAACTTAGTTATGAGCTCTCATCACATATCTCATAACTACATTTCATAACCAGCACCATTTTGTTGATAACAAATATCATATATTTCATAACTACAATCACATATCTCATAACTACATCTCATAACCAATATCTTTTAGCTCATAATCACACCACTTTGATCATAACCAATATCACATATCTCATAACATTAATCACATATCTCATAACTACTACCCATATAACTCATAACCACATCTTATAACCAATCCCCCTTTGACTCATAATCAACATTACATATCTCATAATCAACACCCTTTTGCTCATAACCACATCACTTTGATCATAACCAATATCACATATCTTATAACTAATAATCACATATCTCATAACCAAACACTCTTTGGACTCATAACTATACCACTTTGCTCATAACCAAAATCACATATCTCATAAACAACAATCATATATCTCATAACCATTACCCATATATCTCATAACCAACACTCTTTGGCTCATAACTAACATCACATATATCATAACAACTAATCACATATCTCATAACACCCTTTGGCTCATAGTCACACCACTTTGATCATAATTAACATCACATATCTCATAACCATTAGTCATATATCTCATAATCAATACTCTTTGGCTCATAACCATACCACTTTACTTATAACCACTAATCACATATCTCATAACCAATATTCTTTGGCTCATAACCACACCACTTTACTCATAATCACTAATCACATATCTCATAACCACACCACACTACAAGAAAAGTGGGCTTATGAGGCGGAACTTTTTGCGACGGCACATTTGCCGTCGCAAAAAATGACTTTTTGCAACGGCACAACTTGCCGTCGCTAAAAAATGTGACTTTTTGAGACAGCACAACTTGTCGTCGCAAAAAATGTGACTTTTGGAGACGGCACAACATCCTGTCTCAAAAAAATGTGACTTTTTAAGACGGCACAACTTGCCGTCACCAAAAAATGTAACTTTTTGAGATGGCACAACTTGCCGTCGTAAAAAAAATAGAGTATTTGCGACGACAGAAATTGCTGTCGCAAAAAAAAAAAAAGAGTATTTGGGACGGTACCAGCTGTAGTTACAAAAAAAAAAAAGAAGAAGAGTTTTTTGCGATCATAATACGTACCGTTGCAAAAAAAAAAAGTTAAAATATATATATATATATATATATACATATATATATTGTGGCTTTGAGACGGCTTCATATATATATAGTCATAAAATGGTTTAAATAAATGCAACGGTATTTTTCTATTACAAAAAAAAAAATAAAAATAAAAACGATGTCGTCTTACTCTTTTGAACATTTCTCTTTTCACCCATTTTTTCATCTTTCTATCTCTCTGTCTCTGTCTCTCTTCTCTTTCTCTCTCTCACTCATAACTCTTCTCTGTCTGTTTGTTTCTCTCTTTCTCTATGTGTCTCTGTCTTTGTCTCTCTTATCTCTCTTTCTCTCACTCATCACTTTTCTTTGTCTGTCTGTCTCTTTCTTTCTCTCTATGTCTCTGTCTCTCTTCTCTTTCTCTCTCTCACTCATCATTCATCACTCTTCTCTGTCTGTCTGTTTGTCTGTCTCTCTTTCTCTATGTGTCTCTCGTCCATCTTTCTTCTCTTTATCTCTCTTCTCTCTCTGTCTCTCTTCTCTTTCTTTTATCTTTATCTCTCTGGCTTTCTCGCTCATCTCCCTCTGTCTCTCTCTCGTTTATCTCTTTTCGCTCTTTATCTCTCTCTCTGTCTATATCTTTTCATCCATTTTTTCATCTTCCTTCCTTCCTTTCTCTCTTCTCTTTATCTCTCTCACTCATCACTCTTCTCTGTCTGTCTGTCTGTCTATCTATCTGCCTCTCTTTCTCTCACTCATTTATCTCTTCTCTCATCTCTTTTCTCATCTCTTTTCTCTCTCTGTCTCTTTCGCTCATTTTTCTTCTCTTTATCTCTTTTGCTCATCTCTCTTCTCTCTATCTCTCTCATCTCTTATCTTTCTCTGTCTCTCTCGCTCATCTCTCTTCTCTCTATCTTTCTCTCTGTCTTTCTCGTTCATCTCTCTTCTCTTTATGTCTCTCTCGTTCATCTTTCTTTTCTCTATCTCTCTCGTTCATTTCTCTTCTCTCTATGTCTCTTTTCTGTCTCTCACTCTCTATCTCTTTCTCTTTCTCTCTCTCTCTCTCTCACTGTGTTTGCGTTGTTTACTCTCTCACTCCCGTCTTCTCTATTTACTGAGCTCCCTCTAGATTTATCGATCCACTACAAGAAAATGCACTTTTAGCGACCACTTTGTCTCTCTCTCGCTCATCACTCTGTCTCTCTCTCTCCTCTATCTGTCCTTCACTCATTTATCTCTCTCACCACCTATCTCCTCTACCACCTTCACCACTACTACAAACGCTATTCCACCACCACCACTACTTCTACTGTCGCCACTTCACCTCTACGACTACCATTACTACTGCCATCGCCACCACTTCATTACTACCACTACCACTACTGCCACTACTACTACCATTACCTTTCATTCACCTATGTCACTCCATTTACAGTACCACTACCACAACTTCACTACTAATCTCTTTCACCATCACCATCACCATCACCATCATCTCTTATCCACCACCTTCACCACTACTGTCGCTCCCTTTCCTCTACCACAAAAAATTAGTTGATGATTTTTAGTAACAAAAAAAAAAATAGACCGTAGAAAAATATTTTTCATTGACTACAAAAAATTAACTTTTATTTTAGTGGAAAATATTTTTCATTAAAATATTACCCCTACTTCTACAAAATAAAAAATAATAATATTTTTTTAAAAAAAATTCATTAACTACAAAATAATATATATTTTAACAAAAAATAAATTTTTTTGATGACGACAACCCCTGCCGCAAAAAAAAAAAAAAATTAAACGACGTTATTTTATTATTTAAATTTCATTTGTGACTTAAAAAATATATATATATTTTTTTATTTTTTATTTTTTATTCCCGCCCCTTTTTTTTTCCATTCCCACTCCCCCCCCAAACAAAAAAATCCCCAATCTTAAACCCAAAAATCCCTAATCTCTTCTTACCCCTCTCTCTCTCTCTCTCTCTCTCTCTCTCTATCTCTCTCTCTCGATCGACATCGAGCGACGAAGGAGCAGCGTCGGAGCAGCAGCAGCGTCGGAGCAGCAGCGTCGGCCTCCTCAACTTTACACCTACATTTTTAATTCCTAATAGGCAGTTACAACATACCATGCAACTTTTGTGAGGGGATTCTTAAATCCAGTAAGTATTCTAACAGTCACTTGTAGCATTCAAAAATTCATTACTCATATGCTTAGTTACACTGTTTTTCCCTTACTGCATATCATCTTTCAATATTGACGGTTTGCTGTGGCCAAGGCATACTTTGGCCTGCATTCTGCATCAGCAATTCTAGAACTGGTGGGTACTGTAGAGAGTTCTGATCTTCCATTCACAAGCATTTCTGTTCTTAAGCAACATGGTGAGAATGATATGAGCTACAAGATATTCTCTCGTGAACCAGTAGCAGATGCATTGCTGGATCGTATTTTTAGGTAAGCCGCAAATCTCATTTAATTATTGCAGGAAAGACTGATCTATTACTTTTTTTCATTTTAGTAGTTTCTTTGTGTTATGGGAAGATTTATTTAATATGTGCTAATGTCCCAATTACAAATCCTGAAGTTTTAAAAGGAACTGTTATAAGTGGAAAACCTAAACTTGATAGTTTGAAGATGTGAGCAAGCATCACATAATATATAGAGTGCCTAATTAGCAGAATTTCATTGATTTTCATAGACCAATCAGATAACTGAATTTATCAGAAGTTCAAAATGTTTGATGGTTTGTTAATTCTTGCCATTGTAGTGTGCGGATGAAGACAATTAGAATAAATTGGGGAGCTTATCCTCATTACAAGACACCGGTTTGTTAATTCTTGCCATTGTATATGAATTTTTGTTTGTATATTTGTGATTCAAATATTGTTGCAGTTTGAAATGTTGAATGTACATTATTGTAATTTGAGTACCTCCCTCTCTGCTGGGAGAAATTTTTCTCTCCAGTTATACGTTGTCATATATCTCCCTCATTGCATATGTATCATTTGACTACTGTTTTTTCCTTCTTTTTTTTTTTTTCTTCTCCCATTTAATCAAATAGAAAAATGCTATGAAACCCACTTAAGTACCTCTATTTATCCTGAATGAGAGTTATCTAGTTGAGATTAAATTTGTGTAATGTGGAGTTGATATGTAGAATAATTTTAAATCACAAGATGACAATTTTGGACAGTTAAGTCTAGATTTGTATTGTAGTATTACTGAATCAAATAACCTAATATCAATTTATTTTCTGTCTCATACTTTTTGATGTCTTAGAGAGCCCCTTTTTTTTAATTTATAAAAATTATGTTTTCTTTTCTTCTTTTTAAAATCTTAATTGCACACCGAGTACAATGCTCTTGTTCAATTTTTTCTTTTCTTTTTGGGTGTATCACATAACTCTTCTTTTTTCTTCTAAGGTGTTTTAGAACTCTGTGTGTGTGTGTGTGTGTGTGTGTGTGTGTGTGTGTGTGTGTTCAATCTACTTTCCCAACATAGAATCCCAATTTTAGGAGAGAAAGATTTAAATTAACTTGAAATGCAGTAGTCAAATAAGAACTTCAGTTAATTTGACTGAGTGTATAACACTTGATAGAATAGAATGACAAAATGGTTCAATATATGTTCAAAAAATCGAAAACCCATCTTCATTCAGTCCCATTTCCTTTGAAGAAAGACTTGATTTTGTTTTTCCAGGTGTAATTTATGAGATTAGGTTGATTGTTTATGTTATTTAATGTTTTTGTGGTTGAATCTATGTTGCTCTAGACTTGGTAGGTCCACTACACTACAAGAAAAGTAGGCTTAAAACACGGAAACATTTGCAACAGCACACTTGTCGCCTCAAAAAGTGACTTTTTCACTTGTTTTAGCAAGCTACATGCCTCAATGTATGTCTCTCTCTCTCTCTCTCTCTCTCTCTCTCTCTCTCTCTCTCTCTCTCTCTCTCACTCACTCTGCAACTTGTTTCTCTCCCTTTCTCCATCTCCATTCTATGAAACCCTAAAGCGAAATCCCCTTCTTCGAAACTACCCTTTTCACTTTTGTGAACTCACTATGTTGGTTTATAAAATTGGGAAAATATGATTTGAATAGGTTTAGGTTTTTTATGTTTGTTAGTTGTGTTGATTCCTTGTATATATATATATATATACTTGAAATTTGGCTTGTGTGTGAAATCTGATGTGTGGGTAATTGAATTTTGTACTCATGTAACTGATATGAGACTAATTTTTATTTGAAATTTGTTTATTTGATTTTCTAACAATGAGATGCACCCGTATCAATCAAAACATTAGCAACCGAGTTGCAAAACAAGAAGGTACCTCTCACAACTGATGGAGACGGTACAAGATCCTGCGCGGTAACAGCGTACACGCGCCCAGACGACCTCTGATCAACCTGCTCACCCCTAGGAGCATAAGATTGCTGCACTGTCTGGGACGATGAAGCCCCCTGATTAGCCCTCGAGGCCTGACCCGACTGAGCTGGCTGCTGACCCTGAATCGGTCTCAAACCAGATGCACCAGGTGTGCCACCCAACTGTGGGCAATACCTCTTCATGTGCCCTGGCTGACCGCACTAATAACACGAGAGTGGCTGACCTCTACCCTGACTCTGGCTCTGAGATCGAGCCGAAGATGATGCTGCTCTCTGCACTCCTCCCTTCTGAGGACAAACTGGAGACTTGTGGCCCAGCTGGCCACACTTGAAACAGGTAATGTCTCCCTGACTGCCTTTCCCCGAACTAGCACTCGGTACAGGAAAAGTCGATCTCGAAAAGCTACCCTGAGACTGCTGGGGATTAAAACCCTTCTGTCTCCTACCATCACTCTGACTATCCTGACTCCTCTTGGAGCCCTTCTGCCCTTCCTCCTCCTCCTGCATCATGATCTCCATATGGGCTGCAGCATCAACCATACGCCCATAATCCCGAATCATAGTTCCCCCAACTCTCAACTTGAGGCCACGCCTCAACTTCTTCTCAAACTCAATACAGCGGCGTTCCTCAGACGCCACCAACTCAGGTGCAAACCTGGACAAGCTAGTAAATGCAGCCTCAAACTTGGCCACAGAAGAACTCGACTGCTTAAGCTGACAGAACTGGTCTCGCAGCTTCTCCCTGACTGCCGGAGATAAAAACTTCTCCTGGAAAGCATTCACAAAAGCCTCTCACGTACCTCCTATACGCCCCTTAGTAAACTTCCACCACTGACCCGCATCCCCCTTCAACTGGAAAGATGCCAAGGTCACTTTCAACCCCTCGTCTTCGATGCCAAGCATCTCAAACGTCTTCGTTGTCTGTTCGAGCCACTCATCTGCCTTAAGCGGCTCTTTAGGATCGCCCACAAATTCATCCGGATTAGACCGGAAGAACTCCCTCTTCAGAAAGGAAGGTCCTGCATCCGCAATAACAGCCTGAGCTTGGTTCTCAGCTCTGAGAATGCCTACTGACTCCCTGAATGCCCCTGCTATCTCTCGGGCTAGAGCGCCCATAGCCTGCTGGCCTACTGGCTCGGCCACATTGGCCTGACCAATTCCCTCTTGAACTGCCGGAATCTCCTCTGGCACAGGCACCTCCTGCCTACCCGGCCTACCACGCCTACCGCGTCCTCGTCCTCGTCCTGACATCCTAATAAAGGAAACAAAGACATTAGCACATTAATAAATGTGCCGAAGCTAAACACTCGCGTCCTAATGCAATGGACAATAATAATTCATTCCACGTAAGCACATAATCACATAAGCACCTACGAATTTCATTCCCGGATAATGATAGTCCCAATGCGTTACTATAGTTCCGGTTGGAAGCAGCAGTGATCAAGTGCCTTTCCAACAAGACTACAAGAAACCCAAGGGTCCAATCAACATCCTAGAAACTACATTCCATACCCACATAATCACATAAACATGTTATCACATAAGCATATAACATTACACTAAGTCTCTATCAAACGAGACGAACCCAATGTGATACTAATCACTTCCCACGTACCCAAAGTATTCAAACCCGGTACGCTCTGATACCAAGTTGTAACGCCCTCAAAATTTAACCCATTATATATCATTGACATGCATTGTTTAAAGAAAACAATTTATTAATTCATTCATCAGAGTATTACCAAATATAGTATTACATGTAATATCGGATAAAATGCCCTACAGGCTTACATCTTTCCAAGCTAACACTTGGATACAAAATATGAATTCTAACTCAACATAAGAAAAGCCCTAGGCTTGAATGTTTACATGTACTAATAATTAAAGACAATTAACTAAAGGTAGTCTTCTCCAATCCAGAAGCCAAACCCTCCCAAGCTAAGTCCTTGGAGGTAGTTTATCACCTGAACCTGAAAATGATGTTCCCATAAAGGGTGAGCCACAGCCCAGTAGAAATATACTAAACCACTTATAAGCAATGAATAAAGCAATAGTATTCAACAGATGGTTAACCAAGATAATCAATTACTTCATTTTACAATCTCATGACACTATTGTCTAAGATACGTTTTACTTTCCAATTTTATCAACATGGCTCAGAACCTGGCCAAACTTACAACAGTGAATCACATATATAATATTCACATCCTTCCAATATCAACAAACAAATGAGACTCAAGCTCAAATCAAACACTTCATACTTCCAGATTGATACACATTTTAGTGCTGTATCAATAAAACACTTCTATATAAATAAGCACACATAAAAGTGATGCTAATGGAGTCCATCCCCTATCTCCTCCCAAACAAAATCCGGTTTAGAGGTCCATCCCCTATCTTCCCCTAAACCGTGGAGTACATCCCCTATCTCCTCCCACACACAAAACAATGTATGCAAATGCAATGCTCAATCAATACACGTATTTTCTGTATCAATGCCATAGTCGAAATTAATGACTTAACCAATGTGATTAGTTTCAGTTATTCCTAATCCACATGCAACGTCTACAACAATCACGACTATCCTCCACCGATAGCCCAAAACAGTTATTTCTAAACTGAAAATAACTAGGTCAACAATTCAATAGACAAATGATACCAATTACCCAATTACGCCATTTAATCAATGAATTCCATGAGTTTAACCCTCTTTTCCCAATTCCATGAATTACTTATACAAATTAATTCAATAATACAACTAGGGTTTTTCCCAAATTTTACCAAAGTATCACCAACATGTTAAAATACCAAAACTTAGAACAAAACCTATAATATGGAGTAGGAAATCCCTACCTCAAAGAAAACAACCCAAATGATGAAGACAGAGATGAGTGCCCAAATTCCAATGTGCTCCAAATCACCAAATGTTCAGATTAGAATGAAGCCCAAGCCGCCCTCTATCTTTCTTACAAAGAACTTAAGATGGATTCACACTAGAAGTAGATGAACACCTAAAGAGAAGATGAGTTTTGAGGGAGAGAAGTCGGACCTAGGGTTTAGAACCAAAAAGAATAAGAAAAGACTGATCAAAACCCGCTGCTGGGTATATAAACTGGACAGGCTCGCTCGAGCGAAGACTTGGTCGCTCGAGCGACCAGACACAGAGAAACTACGCTCGAGCCAAGGAAGCCTTGCTCGAGCCAACAACTCAAAAGCTCGCTCGAGCGAAAGAAAGCTCGATCGAGCGAAGAACTCAAACCCTCAGGTCTGCAACAAGACACACGCTCGAGCGAAGGAACTATTGCTCGAGCGAAGGACGAACTCACTCGCTCGAGCGAAGAAAATCTCGCTCGAGCCAAGAATGAACAGCTACAGGTCCAAAACAAACGCAATCTCTCGCTCGAGCTACCAAACCCCGGCTCGAGCGAAGAACAAAAAACAACAGCTCGCTCGAGCGACAAACTACTCGCTCGAGCGAAGATCCAAAATACTGGACAGCAACACTTGATTTCTAAACCCAACCAACCTGAAACAAACCTGCCCAACACACCCTATAATTCCAAATGAGAAAATAAGGGACAACAACAACCATTATACAATGACCGAATCTACGGAACCTATGTCCGGACACAATAGTCAAATGGGAAAAGACCGGGATCGCTATAATTTTGAATAACAGGAGTTCCCTAGGGGTGGTCTACATTGCGGTGTGGATTTTCCTGGTAAAATATACTCAATTTTCCACAACTGAATACAAGTAAATGTGTTAGAAGGTTTTCCACAAAAAATTCGACTGCTTGGTATTGTATTGATTTTAATCTGTTTTGATGTTTGCAATGTGTATGGCATATTTGGCAGGTTTCGGATTTGCTTAAGTTGAAAGTCTTAACTTCATGTATGAAGTTAATGTATTATGAGATTAATTTATACTCATGTCAATTATTTGAATTATTTATTTCATATGATAAGATGTGAACAACATGCAAAAAATATGTTGCTCGGGGAAACCTAAATGGAACATTTCAAATCTATTGCAATAGTTCCCATTGTTGTGCATTGACCTTGTAACAGTTGCCATTACCTTGGCAATAGTGTCACCCAAAGCCCTCTTAGCTCTTTGCAATTCAGAAAAAACTAACTCAACCCACAGTTCCATAGGAAAATCTCAGAATCAAATATAGAAACAACAATATTAACCATCACTCTGTTGTCAACTAAAAATAACATCTTCAACCACCTTTGTGGTAACCTTAAAAAATAACTGTAGAGTGGTAACATCACAATAGTCACAGGAGCATATTTTAATTTCCCCTGCTTCCTTGATTATAATTTTTACTTGCATATAATTAAAAAATATACTCTTCTCATAATTAACTACCCAAAATAGGACGGCTCATTTAGTAAGGTTACATCTATCAAATCACATGTCATGTATCAATCTCATCTGTTTATCAAATATCTTGTGTATCAATCTCATCTGTTTATTGAACATCTTGAGTATTTTCTATCTCTAATGAATTAACTGCATATCGGCAACATTTCTCCAAGACAGCATCATGAACCTGCAAAATATCCACCACTCATCAACCAAGGAGAAGATTGGAAAATTTAAAATATTATGGCCAGAACAAATAAAATAAATAAATAAAAGTACCTGCAAAATAAAAAATAAAATAAAAACAAAAATGCAGGTTCCAGGATCAGAAAGCTATAAATGCAAGATATCGTGAAATAGACAACACATTCAATGGCTGTTATGTGTCCAATCCCATATACTTCACAGAATTTCAATGGCCCTTTTGTGTCCCATGAACTCTTGGAAACCTGGTGAACCAGAGTTAGCATCTATGCATGATAGATTAGATGTTCCAAACTAAATGGGACCATTAAGTTACCACACTTAACCAGATTGTGAAATGGACATGCCTGCCCAACAAATTCTTGAAGAACAAGTCCCCAACTGGGATGCTAGTGAATCTATGGATATATCTCTTTCATAAAATAAAAAATATATATTTTAACATAAAAGGACTTCAGAGGAATGAGTTCATCATAATGTGTTCTAAATGCCTGTGAATGACCAAACCAGCCAGTTAAGATTCCTAGGAGCTGATGAACCATGAAGTTAATGAGAAATTGTTCAACAAGCTAGAAAGATAAATCCAATGAAGTGATTGGGAATCTTCAGAAGATTAGTTAGTATAACATTGTGATTGGGAATCTTCAGAAGATTAGTCAATGTAACATTGTTTTTCTTAAACAATCTGGGTTTATAACACGTACATAGATGATGTTGCGATCATTAATAAATTCTTTATTCGTAGTTTAGTGGTGGTTTTGTTTAATGATTTTGAAAATATATATATTTGAGGAGAGAAACTCACGTCGATGGCAGAAAATGATTATGACTTCATAAAGCATATAACTTTAGCTGTGCACTTTGAAGCATCTCAGATGTGGGAACAATTGAAGCAGTTCTTCACGACTTCGTCTCTGTGAGGGAAATATATACACATCAAAAAAAGGAAAGAAAAAAAAGAAAGAAACAACAGGAGAATCTACTAGTGTGTTACACGAAAAAAAATAAATAATAAAAAAATAAATAAGGGCAAAATACAAAGCCCACAAAGCCGTAGTTAAACTCTTGCTCCAATGTCAAAAGTGGCAAACCCCAAGCAAATCAAATTGACAACCAAAATAGGAAAAGCTATAAAAAACAACAAATCTAATGGAATTCTATGGTGACTTAGAAGAATTTGAGTGGTGTAAAAGTAGTTAGGTTGACTGATTTGTTCAACAAAATATTACAAACTAAGAAGATGGTTGATGATTGAAAGAAAAATGCTCTTGGTACATGTATATAAGAAAAAATGTGATATGATATACCTTGATGCCAATGCATCCATTCACATCGAGGGTTGTAAGTGTGTTTGAGCAGAACCTTGACAGGGCCTCCAAGCACTTATCAGTAACACTAATAATACCAAACAAGCTGCAGTTTTTCCATCCATGAAATCAGTAACATATGTTATATCAAGAGGAAACTTTTTAATAGCAAAAGATGACTGCACGACCATACGATTTCACCATAACAGTATGGAATGGCCAATGCTCATCAATCTTGCTAGTACTCTGTATTTGATACTAGATGTGCATGTTGCACTAAAATTGTTTCAGCAAGGTTGCAATAAAATTCAATCAATAAAAAATTTGAACAATATGACAATGACCATCGTGTCATAGCTCAACTCAACTCAACTCGACAAGGCTTTATCCCAAATCCCAATTACTTTAGTGTAAGCTACATGGATCCATTTCCTTGAATTGATTATGATAAATACAGCTGCATAAATTACAGATTTCATTTTAAGTTCATTCCAAATTATAGTTCAGCTTTCATATTTTCTGCATGCCATGTTCCAATAACTTGGGTATGGATGTCAGAGGTGTGTATGTGCCTAAAATCGGATTTATCTATTTCCAAATTTAAGAGATGAGGGACACAGCTAAATGTGATATTACTTAATGCTCTTTTGTTTTTGTTTCTAATGCTAAAATGGTGTTTTTATGTAACATAGAGCATCAACCACCGATACTATACCCAATTTGAAGCAACAATATCCAATTCACATAATAAGGGAGTTTTGACTTCATGGCATAATAGCATGGTATGCTCTTAAAAGCTTCTAAAGGCACAAACCAGACATAAAATGCATCAATTTTTCACATTCAATAATATTCGTCTCATCAAGATTTAACCCCAAGGGGCCGAGTGGTAAAGACATTAGAATAAGATCCAAGGTCTCAAGTTTGAGTCTCCTAAGGGGCCACTAGAGGTTTGTGGTTGTTAACTTCAGGCCATGTGCTTTCAACGTTCAATGCATACAAAATACGATTTTAAAATGGAATCCAAAAGGCTTTGACTAAAAATTAAAATAAAACATTTCTACAACTTACACTAAAATATATAATTGACAAACGAGACTTAAGTGCCCTTAGAGTATGGTTAGGTGGTGTTTTAAGGTTGTGTGACTGGTGGAAAATGTAAGATTTATGATTCTGCATTGGATAATTTAAGAGTATGAGAGGATATGATATATGATAATTAGTCTTGGAACATGAACATGTGGTGAAATGGTTATAGAGCACAATTACTCTCAGAACACACCATTTACTCAATACACACCATACACAAATTAAATATGCTGATTTTATTTCAATACAAACCACCAATTTTCATATAATACCATATTACCCTCATCTTCTCCAACAAACCCTAACCCTAAGCCTTGGCTACCAGTAGCCGGTAGCCACTCTTTTCCCCTCATCATTTCAATACTCATATCCTCCCATAGTGCTCCATACCAGCCCCTCTGATAACCACCACTTACCTTCACTACCTCACTACCATCATAACTCCTATCACCGCTGCCCCACCACCATCTCAGTCTCCTACTGCCGCTACGTACAACTACCGCAGCCTCTACCTATTACTATTTCGTTGTTGCAGTGCCACAAATATTTATCCCTCTTTTCAAACACAAATTTCTCTATGGACTGCGTGTGATCAATCACTGACCGGGGGTGAGTTGCGATGGTGGTGGGTCATTAGGGTTTGGAAGCACGATAGTGGTAGGTCGACAAGAATGATAGTAGTTATAGGGTGGTGAAGGTAGGGATGAAGTTGGAAAGACAGCAACGGTAGTGACTGGACTGAAGAAGAGAGAACAGGTGACTAGTGTTGATGGTGCCGATGGATGGTGTTGATGATGGCAGTGTTTGGTGTGGTATTAAGGGAATTTAGGGTTTTGTCCTAAAAGGTAATTTCATTTAGGGATATAATGATAATAAAAAATATATATATAAGATAATGATGTGAACTAAGAGTAACTGTGGTGTGTAAATAGAATTATCTCACTTCAAATCTCTCCTCTCTTTATCTTTCTATTCTCTCTCTTTCACATCATTATGAATCAAAATGGAGGTGCTATATTAGTTGGATATACCATAGTTGTTACATTTATGTTTGATGTTTAAAAAAAAAATAAGACCATTTCCATTTATGATTAGTAGAAAGTACTATCTAAGTATCATATCAAACTATTCCAATATACAAAATTTTCTCGTACCCAATGTATTTGAAATTGGAGACATTACTTATCAATAAAAAAAATATTTTCAAATTAATGATATTCTTTACAAACATTAATATGTAAAATTATAATTTTTTCATCATTTTGTAATTAAGTCTTGAAGACAACCTCACGGATAATTTTCCCTTAGAATTTTGGGTAAAGTACAAGGGAAAATCTATGGTACATCATGCATTTTGAGGATATGTATCATATACACTTTATAATTAAATATGAAAATAACATAATTTCATATTTGTTAACTAAAAAAAATATAACCAAATATCACACGAGCTATAATAAAAAATCTCATGAGTCATAATTAAAATATTATCATAACTAAAAAAGAAAATTAGTCACAATTAAAGAAGAAAATGACATAACAAGGGGTGCCTATGATACACCACTTCCAAGGGTGTATATAATAAAATTTTCCAAAATATAAATGCACTTAAAATTTGTTTAAAATACCGATTATCTGTGTAATATGAAAAACTACATCTCATCTCTTTAAGTGTTTAATCGCATAACAAATAATCATTTTTATTAATAAATTATCAAATCAATTAATAATTTTTAATGATGTCATAAATATATTTCAATTAATAATTATGATAATTTTATTATTGTATAAAAAAATAAAGAAAAATTATTTTTATCGATTAATTCTATTGAATAAAAAAAATATTATTCTCGTAAATAAGATTATTATACTTAATTTCATTAAAAAGAATCATACTACAACCAAAATGACCTAATTTTATTACAGTTTTTACACAGGGAGCCAAATGTTCGTGAACAAGTGGAAACTTATCATGTTTTTAAACAATGAGAGAAGCAGACTGGCCATGGGGGTGAGGAAAAGTGTTGTTATGTTGGCTTTACTGCCATGGCCACAATGTGTTTGATGTTTTGCCTATTAGAGATCGACCACAATGATCAAACACTGCTCTGCTCTGCTCTGAGTTGCTTCTTGGTTGTCAAAATAAAACACACACACACACAAATAAACGGCTGATTTACATTCCAGAGATTAATTGGACTTTAATAATGATATACTATGTTTGGCTGTTAAAGTCTTCTGGGCTTAATTGGGTGAGAAATGACAAAAAAAGAAGAAAAGAAATAGAAAAAAGGGAAAATGTTGAACTCTTTATAATCTCCCAACACACACACACACACATATGGATAAGACTGCAAACGAACCAAGTTGAGCCGAGTTTTGTTGAGTTTAAGTTTGGCTCAATAAGAAACTAGGCTCGAGGTTGGCTCAGCTCTTTAATATTAATAAAACTAAAGCTCGACATGGCTCGGCTCGATAATTTTTTAAAAAATATTATTTATATTATTTAAATAAAAATATTATTTATATTATTTAATAATGTATTTATATTATTATTTATTTAATATATAAATAATATATTTTTATATTATTTAAATAAAGATAAATGAGCCGACTCTATAGGAGTTCGAGCTCAGCTCGTTTACTAAACAAACAAACGAGGCGAGCCGAACCTTTAATGAGCCGAGGCGAGCTTGTTCATGAACAGTTCGGTTCATTTGCAGCCCTACATATGGTGGCCAATTTTGGGTCTCTATGTAATTTTGCAAAAAGCCAATAAACTGAGGCTTGGGTGGTAGGTAGTCAAAGAAAGATAAAGTGATTTATGACATTTTATCACATACTTATATTTCATATTGCTGCTTCTAATTGCAATTCTTTTGATTGCGCAAGTTAATTTTCAACACTACCAGTCTATCCACCAAAACCTATGTGGTTCAAGGGGATGCATTCAGATTTAAGTATCTTGGTTGTTAAGATCAAGAACTCAAACCCCCCATGATTGGGACTGACAGTAAGACACTGAAACTTGCATGATTGATGGTCTCTCTTCAAAGTTCTGTTTCACAATCAAACACAATCGTTGGATTCGCTTAATAGAGACGTAAGTGTCAAGTACATGTGACTCTCATAATATTAATGAACTATCTCCTGGAAATTTAGGAAACAAAATTACTGCTTTAGTCATTTTATGAAATTATATTGTACTTAATTTAGATAACAGAGGCTGTCATTTATGCTGTGTTTGGTTGGGAAATTTGGGGAGGGATTTGGAAAGGAAAATGGAAAAGGTAGGTGAAATGTGAAATGTGAATAAAAAATACCTATATTTCACCTAGTTTCACACACCTTTTCCCTTTCCCTTTCCCTTTCCAAATCCCTCTCCAAATCCCTTAACCAAACACACCGTTAAGGTTACTATAAATCATAAAGCATAATAACGCAGCGGATAAAATATCAGAATCATACCTTTTAGCGAAGAACCTCGTGGGTAAATCACGTGCTTCCTGAATCTGATCAGTCAACCCAGTAATGAAGTGATATTACAATTGTGAATATCACCCACACAAATCACAGTGCAAAATGGCTTGATCGTTGTTTAATGGGAGAGAGTCAGAGAGAGTCTAGAAAAAAAGGTTATGGGTAAAAACCCATATATCGTATATCTGATATACGTATCTGATTTTAATATATTATATATAAAATATATAATCAGATATAACAACCAATATCTATCTATCTATCTATCCATATCTATTGATATGATAGATATAGATATCCTAAATGGTTATCCAAATAAGTTTTGAATTCAAATTCAAACTTACATGGATAAGGTTCAAAATGTTCAGGTTGAAAAGGTTCAAAGGGTCATGCCACATGGGCGCCCAATTTCTAACATCTCCCACTCGCACATGAGTTGGCATGACACTGCCACATCTCTATCTCAATCTCCCCAAAAAAGAACAATCTCATACTAGCTAATGCACCGTGCGACTGCTGAGAACACCTGCACGTGGGAGCTCTATACTAGAAACTCAAAATGAGCCAGCATAGAGACATCAACCTAAAAAGAACAGAAATAATGTCTCATATACCTCAGACCCATCTAATTATACCGGTCCAAAAAACATCTCTAATCCCTCAAAAAGAGCATGTTTGACCCTCTCAATTCTTGCAATATATTCACACTCAATCTGCTTCGCATACAGAGCGATGTGAGTTGCCGACAGTAAATATACAATAGTGGTGTAATACTAGATGATCTTCCATTTGCCCTCATGCCATTTAGTTTAGGAATTGACCGCTTTCCCAGTGATGTCCCTTAAGGCCGAATCATACATGACCGCAGGTAACATACCAAAGTAGCAGAACATCAACCCCTTACCTTATGACATAGTCAAAAGTCACAAAAGGGTACATAAATGAAAGTCATATCAATAATGACACATAAGACTCACACGGTGAGGAAACAGGGATCCATTCTCTCACCTCATTACTCAGTCGCCAAGCATATATAGTATGAATACATGTTACGGTGGAGTAACTCTTCCAAAAGAGTGACGTCATCCTCGATACACCGTACAGATATTAGTCTAGTTGCTTTCTAGCGCCTAACCCGAATTCTCTATTTGCTCGCCTTCCGGGCGCCAAATGAGATCTCGCATCAGGCTAATCATAACAGGCACAACATGGAAAGTGGGTACTAACATCCATGTTTGGTCCTTAACACGACCTCATCTTGGTTGTAACCAAGGCGACATGCATAGTGGATTATTTAAGCCTCTTTTGGCTCCAAATAAAAATAAACCACTAGTCTCATCCTTGCTCGCTCCCAAGCGCCAAGGGCGATTGCTCGTGTGAGTGAGCCAATCTTGCCTGCTGACATCATCATCTGCTAATCATTATGACACAAACCATAATAGTGTCAACATCCCATCATCTGAAAATAAGTGATTGATTTTAAAAAAATTGACCACAGCTTGCGCAATTATAGATTCCAAACATAAGCCTTATCAGCACCTCTTGCGATAAGTATATACAACGGAATCCACTATGTGCGCCTCACATGAACTGATTTAAGATCACTACCTCTTGCGCAATTACCTCTCTAAAGATATTTTGGTGACCAATTTGCGTTCATTCTGGATGCGCCCAACTAGCGCAGATGCGCCCAACTAGCGCATTGAATCTTATAAGAAGCAAATTAATATACTACTAGTAAAGCATTTTATCCACAGTCTAATGAGCATGGTCAATGTCTAAATAACTCAATTGACCATGTACCAAAGATAACACTTATCATGCCGAATACGCCCACATAGCGTACTTTAGGCTCCCACAACAAAGAAAAAATCAAGGAATATAGGTCATTTGTTTCTCCCAAAAAATATCCGAGGATTCACTTAATAGCTAAGGCTCTGGCTTTTACCGATAGGTAAGTCAATGGGTTTACAATTTTGCATCTGGAATCATTCTAGGATATTCCTTATATAAGTCATCGAAGACAAACCGAGAATTTTTCCAAAACAATCCCTAAGGATCGTACATTCGAGCATATAAATTACATCACCCATGTCCATCATATCTAAAATAGAGGACTGGCCACCCTAGGTGGCGACAACCTTATAAATTCCTGGCTCATAATGACTAAGGAAAAACTTATTTTGGACCATTGATCATGCCTCAGTGGTCTTCATCGATCATCGTTGGCCTATCATGGCTTGACGAAATCTAAGAACCACTATTTGGATAACTGTTTTAGGCTGTAAAAGATTTATTGGAACTAGCAACCTTTTTGCGCTCCTAACTTTTCACCATAAAAATAGAAGGTAAATCCCTACGGATCTACTTATCCAATTCTCCAACGAGAAGTTGGGTCACAATGTCCAGAAATCAATGTTCCGAACTTATGTCAATCATAGCCTAAGTCAAAATAACCTCACTCCCCAAGAGGAAGTTTTCTCATAGTCTACACTTTCCTCAATGGTGCGACTTTTCGGTATCTAGCGAGCCTTATGCCTCAACAATGACTATCCAAATTACGCATAACTTTAGAACAGTTTCGCATCATAATGGAAAGTCAACCAAATTATAGAAATGGTTAATCCTCAAAGACTTTGTCTTAAACTGCGCAACATTAATCCACTTTATAAAAACATGGGACTAGAGCCTTTGGCATTATCCTAGGCTCTTTATCATTTTGCGGAGCAATCATGAATGTTTCCCTCTCAATCACCCAGTGATGACGTGGAAAATTTTCACATTCGCTACCACGCAACTAAGAATGTAGAGTATTCTTCTCTAATGGAGTAATCCATTAGTAGGCACATCGCTCCCACTGTCCCTAGGATATTGGAAATTTCTTTCCATTCTCAACTAGGCTACATAAAGCGCTATGCTTAGAATTCTCTATCTTATAGAGTTCCAAAACTCTATTCACGTCACCTTTACTAAGAAAACTTTATGTGACTTAGTTACACTACCACAAAGTTGCTTACCTATATGCACATGACCCGGAGGGTTTGCATGACCTCATACAATAATGCGCCACACGACCCTTTGTGTTTACAAGACAGCATACAATAATGCGCTATAGAACCCTAGGTCTTAACTTCACAATCTTATGAGAAGTAGAACAAAGATAAGCTGCTTAACGGTTACAGATCGCCCATAGATGGCTCTCTGCTAACCCATTACTCAAAATGGAGTGTAAAATCTAATATGGAGGGCACTTAGTTAGGGATATAGGCAACAAACTAGTGCAATTCCCAATTGGGAAACATTTTACGCCATCATCCACCTAACATTAACAATATTTAATTCCTTATCTCTACTACACCATTGTGTTGTTGAGTACTAGGAATAATTAATTTTCTAAGCATCCATTTCTCTTCACAGAGTTTTCTAAAAAATAACTCAAATAGATACTCGCCACCTTGGTCAAAACTAAAAGCACGAAAGCTCTTATCTAATTGATCTCGACCTCATATATGCAATGTCAAAAATCATCTCAAAACTTTTGACTTATGGGAGATCAAATAGTCTTGACTCAGATGTATATCGTAATCTATAAATGTGTCGAGATTGAGGCTTAGCTATCATACCCTCACACATATCTAGTCACAAATATCATAGTGGACTAAATGCGCCAATACAAATGACCTTCTATGGCTTTCCTACTTACTTGTGCGCAACCATTGCGAACAAAGTTACACATTCACATGAGAGCAGGATGTCATAAGCGAGTGGGCCAAAGAAGGCCTACTCAAAACATCGTGTCATCATCTCATTTAATGTGATTAAGTATAATTAAGCCACCGGTTTATGACCAATGTCATAAACTAATTCCAATCATCTTAATGTGTGAGTTCTCGAAGACAAGTTTAAAAGGTTTAGGTCCAACTAGGTAATGACTCAGGACTAATTCATATTCATTAGATCATAAAAGGATGTCATGGAGATATCAAGTGCGCCTAAGTCGCAAATTTAACTAGTAAGTGCTAATCCCCTGCACCTTCAAGTCAATTTTATTCTCCATACACTTTAATGCATCTAGTTGAAAGATGACGATACTCCTCTTGCCATATCTATTTCTCGCTTCATAGTTACTTGCAATTAATTCTACTATCCACAAGAAGGAGAGAATAAGCTATCAATCTATGACAGCTCTTGAAGTAACTTAAGCGCGAATTAGGCTAAAGAGTCTAATTCAACACAATGTTCTCACGAGCCATGCGTCAAATTCTTAGAGTTATAATAACCTTGTCGGCCTTGACCTTTTCATTACTATGCTGCAACGTTTGCGCTTAGTGGTAAATGTTATTCAAAACGTTAACCTAGTAAAGGAATCACACAAAGAAGCACCTCATCATGTCTAACACTCAAGTGTGGAAACAGAGTGTCCAGACTTAGACAAGTTAGCAATGCTAATAGATTTTGCAGCCACTTGGTGCTAAGCTTTTCACTTAGTGTTAATAGATTTTGCTGCTACTAAGCGCTAATCTTTTAATCTTCAAGTGATACTTCAACGCACACTATTATAATGTATGAAATTTTGCTCCATCCACTCCCAATAATTGGGTAGAGAGCAAAACACTGCTCATACTGGCTACTCATCTTATACTTAATGACTAATTTATTTAAGTTCGCATTTCTTAGATGACGTGACTCTTGAATGTTACTTCATCCAATGATGTAACATTATTTACAAGTCAAATTACAAAGTCAATCCGCGCAGCTCAATAGTCAAGATTATATACGGATCTATTGAGGGCTTACTAATTTCATAACTCTAAAACTCGCCAACCAAAACTACGTAGCATGCCACTAACCATAGTGCACACATTAGTTTTTATTATGCCAATTAAGGCAACAAAACCACGGCGACTTTGAGTCATGTTTCCTTACTTTGGCTCAATTAAGGTCTGACCTCAAGTCTCCAAGACTTTTGCTCATCTAAAGAATGGGATTAAATTGTTCACATTTGAACATCTCTACTAAATCTAGGTCAACCAAATAACTTCCATATGGTAAGTAAATTTAGAGAGAAATTCGTATTGGGATTAATTTTGATTAGCATAATATAATTTTTCCGCAAAAATCTAAATTAAATAGTGACAATATTACACAAGTCGCAAGATCAAAAATCCGCTATGCTCGTAATCATCTCTTGTGCCACAGGTGACAATTATCCAAAATTTAATTTAATTTACGCGCAAAATATTAGTTTTCGGGAGTTAATCTACAAAGATTTCTCTCAACCGAATAACCTCCCACTTACTATGGCATGTCTAAAAGCATGATAAAAAATTCTAATTCCATACAATAGCATCATAATGTAGATTCACAACCAACTCATGCTATGTCACAATTAATAATGGAATTTAAACAAATAACAATTAATCATGCTATTCTCATTATAACATATTAGAAACTCTAGGCAAAAACTAACAATATACTATATTTAATATTCAAATTATACCATAACAGAAACTATATCACTTCTGAAATTTTCTGAAATTTTTCTGAAATTTTCTAGAATTTTAAATAACTAATAAACACACATAAAATTAGAAATAAAAAATCCAAAAACTGATAAACTGAAACAATATTCAGATTATGCCATAATTAAAATGTACATCATTCTAAAATTTTCTGGAATTTTTCTGAATTTTTCTGAAATTTTAAATATCTAATAAACACACATAAAATTAGAAATAAAAAATCCAGAAACTGATAAACTGAAACAATAATACCAGTAAATAGTAGAACTTTTCAGAAATCTACAATAAAAATTTCAACCCCAGAAAATTATTTATGCAATACCAGAAGCCTTTTAAAGCATAAAACATGAATTATTAACACAGAAAAAAATATTTTTTATTTTTGTAAAATTTTTAAAATTTTACAGAAGATAAAAAAATTAATTCTGAGTCTAACGGTACAAACCACACATAAAACAAAGCTATAACGAATTAATTATGACAATTTAACGTAATTCAGAATTTAAAAAAAAAACAAACAGAGCCTTATAACCAAGCCAGCTGGGAAAAACGGCTCGGCTCGGTGTAGACGTCCCCGAACGCCCCAGGAGGATGAGTCCCGTTCTGTTCGTTTGTGCTCACTACAGTTCGGACTCAAATTGTCACGGTTCTTAATCTGAACCAAAGAGTCCAAATCCGGCAAATCGTTTTGAGAAAAAATAGATTTTTAGAAAAGAAGTGCCAAACATGGACTGCTTTACCAGATACAGAGTCGTCATCTAAATATTTTTTATGAGGGAATTTAGGAAACCCTGACTCGGTGCCAAAGGCCACGTGTCCGTCATCACCAAAGTTGCCTCGGCTCGGGAACTTGGGTACGATTAGGGAAGGTCAGCTATGAGCACCCCCTCTCGCCTGATCCGAAGATCGGCCTCTACTAACCATGATATCTTGTTTTGAAAGTATTATGTGTTCTTATTCCGGTTATTAGCCTAGAATTACTATGTTATGCGCACAGCAAACAAGTATAGACCAAATCACCTAAATTGGAACAAAACATTTCATGTTTGTTTTGAAAATGGTTTACTACTCGCAAGTAGGCTAAAATGCAGGTTTTGAAAATGGTTTGCTACTCGCAAGTAGGCTAAAATGCAGGTTTTGCCACCCTCAAGTGGGCTTTAGAAAAGATGGTTTTACCACTATCTAGTGGGCTTAAAACTCACAATTTTTAGTGCATTATTCCAATTTAGGTAATTCAACCTCCATCCACAGACACTTAAGCAGTTATATCACACAAGCATCTAGCCTCATGGTAATCATACTATTATGGCAACACTCACACGCATGCGGTATGCTAAAGCATAAATGCTTACCTAGTACTCCGAGCCAAAACAAAAGCTAGTTAGTAATCAATGCATGATCCTAGCTCATGTTTAGATGGCTAATGCAACACATACAAGATGCAACTACAATAGGCTCGGCTATTCTAAGATGGCATGTGATGATGCTACAACTAATATGTATTCAATTTTGGAATTGAAATACAAATGCAGTTAGTATGATGCGCCGAGCCTGGTGCATGTAAGACGAATGTATGGATGCACGCATGCTATCATTCTGTATGCTAATTGAAACATGCCCTAGGCTAACCATCAAAAGCTAGTAAATAAAAGGAAAGAAAGACGTGGGGTTGGAAGACATACACACACTCACGCACACTTATTACATAATTGCCCTCACTCGGAGGGTCCGAATAAATATTACAAATCACTTAATTAGTTAACTATCAAGCTAAATAATTAATTACAAAAATTTCTAATTAATTAACAAATTAAATGCAGAAGAAGGGTGGCCGCAGCCCCCCCTCGGGATGCGTGAATGATGCATGCTTGACTCGTTTTGCCCGGAAACTCGCTGCCATAGCACTGTTGCCTCTGTTAACACTGCCTTGCTCCTCCGAGGACTGCCAAAGTCCAAGGATATGCTCTTTGGATGCTGGGGAGTGTCACCGACCAAGTAGAAACGCCACCGGCCGGAGGGGATGATCACCGGCCACTGAATAAGTTATCGGCCAAACATGTTTTGCCGGTCCGCACCAAACACTGTCGGCCGGCCAATTCTCTCTGCTAAAACCTGCAGCTGGTAGCAGCAGAGGGCAAGCAGTGTGTGGCATGGAATTTTCAAACAAATGTGAGCATGGACACACTCCCTATTATGTAATGGACTCAAGGGAGCATGGCTCTCGACCCTCGGGCCATCAATCACGCATTTCAATGCATGATGGCCTAAAAGCCAAGTGTGCAACTTCGATATCAAATGAAATGCAAGCACAAAACACATCAAAGGGCCCCAACCCCTATCATGGTTGATCAAGAGGCAAGGGATGCGTGCTCAATGAAATGCAACCTAGGCATGGAGGCTAAGTATGCAACATGAACATGCAAATGAGCAATGCATACTAGGCACGCAACCTAAACATGTATGCAAACATGGCATGCAACAATATGCGATGATGGACTTAAACTAACATGGATAGCTCGCAAGCATGCCAAAATCAGTGGCTATGTGATGAAAATGAGGCAACCAAAATGCATGAGATGAACCCTGAAACTCAAAACTAGGCATACGCATTGACCTATAGCTATACAAAACATGCATTATTTTATCATGAAGAATGAAGAAAGATGCAAGACAGTCCCAAAACATGCATATTTCCAGTTTATAACAAGCCCCAAAAATGAACACAAATAGGGCTAATCTATCATGCAAAATGGCCCTAAAAGAGAGATTAAACACAAAGGGACAACAGATGGCCCCAAATGGCAAAGAGCCCTTTAATAAAGTTGAAGAAGGGCTCAAAACAAGGCACTTTATAGTTTACATCAAGCCACAAAAATAATCACAAATAAGGCCAAACTATCATGCAAGAAAAGGCCTAAAAGAGGGGTAAAGAGACAAGTGGCAGCTGCTGTTCTCAAACAGAGGAGAGCCCTTCAACAATGTTAAAGAGAGGCTCAAAAAAAGATATTTTACAATTTATGGCAAAGTCCAAAACAACTCAAAAATAGGCCTAAAATACTATGTAAAAATTGGCCTAAAAGAGAGATAAAGAAGCAAGTGATAGCAGGAGGCCTCAAACAGAGGAGAGCCCTTCAACAATGTTGAATAGGGGCTCAAAAAAAATTATTTTACAGTTTATGGTAAAGTCCAAAACAACTCAAAAATAGGCCTAAAATACTACGCAAAAATAAGGCCTAAAAGAGAGTTAAAGAGGCAAGTGATAGCTTCTGGCGTCAAACGGAGAAAGACCCTTAATCAAACATGAAAAGGAGCTTAAAATATGACTATTTAAAGTTTGGATCAGAGCCCAAAAATGCAAGCAAGTACGGCTTAGATACAAAGCAAAATAAGGCACAAAAGAGGAAAAATGTGACTCACCCTTGTAGACCAATGGACCAGCAGCTCTTGGACCAAGTTTGGGAGCTCTTCACCTCTGGAAAGCAGCCTCAAGTTGCTGGAATGGAGGATGGAGGCCTTATGCTATGGGTTGATGTAGAAATGATGTAGGAGCAAGGTGGTTTTGAAGGTTGGAATAAGGAGAGAGAGAGATTGAATGCAAGGGCTCAAGACCAAATTTTGTAACCCTGAAAAATGGTGCTGGGGGGGTCTGGTTTTATAGAGGGAGGAGTGGAGGAAAAGGGGGGGAAAACCAATTCAAATTTCCCCCCCAAAAGGGCAGACCCTCGGGCAGGGGTTTGGTGCAAAACAGCTGGCACAGCTAGCATCCACTCAATCTGTAGAATACTCCGGAAGGTCATCGGCTAGCAAAATTGGTCAGTCAGCTACTTTAACTGGTCGGTCGGCCATCTATTTGGCTGGTCGGCCATCTGTTCTGGTCGGTCGGCCATCTATTTGGTCGGTCAGCAGAATGTTTGGTCGGCCGGCAGAAAAAATCTACTCTGTAGGTCCAATTTCAAACGGGCATAAATCCTTCATATGAACTCCTTTTCAGGTCATTCTTGTGTCCAAATTGAAGCCCTGGAAGTAAGCTTTCCAATGGAACCAGCCTTGCATCAAAATTCCAACTATGTAAAAAGTTATGCTTATTTTGGTGAAGGTTGCTCAGTTTCGGTCCAACCGGGATGATGCCCAACTTCAACCAATCATATCTCCGCCATCCGGACTCGGATTTAAGAGATTCTTGAATAAAAAATAAAGCCCCGAAAGTCTTCTTTCCAACGGTGGTGGCCTCATAGCTTAAATTCATTTGTATAGATAGATAAGCTTGATTTAGCAAGAACTGTTTGCCCCTCTCTTAGCGATTCTTGCCTATCTTCTTCTCCAACTTGGTTTCTTCTCTCTTCCCCTTCTTTCTTCAACTTCAAACCCCTAAGCAAGGTGTTTTGAAAGATTTTTCAAAGATTTCATCTCTCTTTTATTCATTTCCACTTTGTCCTTACTCGGTTTATCGAAAAGCGCATCATTTGACAAAATGTGAGCCTCAAAACATTGTAGAAACTTTATTTCAAAAATGTTTTGAAAAAGAGGGTTCTAAGGTCTAAAAACCCTCCAAAATAACTTTGGTCCAAAATGGGGTGTGAAGTTGAGATTTGTCTCTCTCCTTGCCGAAGAAACTGAACCTTTGCCCTGCACACCTTTCTCCACCAAGTAAACCATCAGTAACGCCCAAGTCTTGAGGGCGGTCAAAAATGGGGTGTCTACAGTTGCCCCTCTTTGACAGAACTCAGAAGTCAAGAAGTGACGTGAGTGAATGTCAAACCCTAGATACGACCCATTTTTGACAAGGCCGAAAACTTGGACAAACAAACAAAATGCCGATAAATAAATGGTTGTGCCCGCAGGCTGCCTACGTATTCCTTTGCAAGGAATCAAACCAGCATAATTCAAGGGCAAGATGCAAATGATATGCAGGAAGACTTTGATAATTGGACTTATACACTACGCAAAGCCGGTTTGAAAATTGTGAAATCTTCACGAACATGTACGATAGATACACAAAGTAAGTAAAGTGTGATAGATACACAAAGCGAGCGTGTGATAGATACTCAAAGTAAGTATAGTGTGATAGATACACAAAGTGAACGTGTATGATAGATACATAAAAGTGAGCACGTGTGATAGATACACAAAGGGAACAAAGTGTAATAGATGCATTAGGTAAGCGTGTGATAGATACACAAAGTGAAGCGAGTGTGATGGATACACTATATGAAGTAAAGTATGATGGATATACAAAAAGTGAACGCAAAGTGTGATAGATGCACTTAGTGAACAGAGTATGATAGATATACTAAATGTGAACACGAAGTGTGATAGATGCACTTAGTGAACAAAGTATGATAGGTATACTAAAGGTGAACACGAAGTGTGATAGATGCACTTAGTGAACAGAGTATGATAGATATACTAAGGGTGAACACAAAGTGTGATAAATGCACTTAGTGAACAGGTATGATAAATATACTAAAGGTGAACACAAAGTGTGATAGATGCACTTAGTGAATAGAGTATGATAGATATACTAAATGTGAACACAAAGTGTAATAGATGCACTTAGTGAACAAAGTATGATTGATATACTAAATGTGAACACGAAGTGTGATAGATGCACTTAGTGAACAGAGTATGATAGATATACTAAATGGGAACACGAAGTGTGATAGATGCACTTAGTGAACAAAGTATGATTGATATACTAAATGTGAACACGAAGTGTGATAGATGCACTTAGTGAACAGAGTATGATAGATATACTAAAGGTGAACACGAAGTGTGATAGATGCACTTAGTGAACATAGTATGATAGATATACTAAAGGTGAATATAAAGTGTGATAGATGCACTATGCGAACGAGTATGATGGATACACTAAAGGTGAACACAAAGTGTGATAGGTGCACTATGTGAACAGAGTATAATTGATATGCTAAATGAATGAAGTGTGATTGATACACTAAATGTGAACACGAAGTGTGATAGATGCACTTAGTGAACAGAGTATGATAGATATGCTGAAAATGAACACAAAGTGTGATAGATACACTATGTGAACAGAGTATGATTGATATACTAAATGTGAACACGAAGTGTGATAGATGCACTATGTGAACAGAGTATGATTGATATACTAAATGTGAACACGAAGTGTGATAGATGCACTTAGTGAACGAGTGTGATGGATACACTAAATGAACACGAAGTGTGATAGATGCACTCAGTGAACAGAGTATGATTGATATACTGAATGTGAACACAAAGTGTGATAAATGCACTATGTGAACAGAGTATGATTGATATACTAAATGAATGAAGTGTGATTGATACACTAAATGAACACGAAGTATGATAGATACACTAAACGAGAATGTATGTGATAGATACACTAAAGTGAATATGTGCATGGTAGATAAACAAAATGAGGATGTGTGTGATAGATACAGAAAATGAGAATGTGTGTGATAGATACACTAAAGTGAATATGTGCATGGTAGAAACACAAAATGAGGATGTGTGTGATAGATACAGAAAATGAGAATGTGTGTGATAGATACAGAAAATGAGAATATGTGTGATAGATACAAAAATGAAAGAAGTGTGATTGATACATTAAGTGAAGAGAGTGTGATTGATACACTAAATAAATGAAGTGTGATTGATACACTAAGTGAGTGAAGAAAGTGAAGTGTGATTGATACACTAAGTAAATGAAGGAAGTGAAGTGTGATTGATACATTAAGTAAATGAAGGAAGTGAAGTGTGATTGATACACTAATTAAATGAAGTGTGATTGATACACAAACTGAATGAAGTGTGATTGATACACTAAATAAATGATCTCAAACAGAACTTCTTTGAATGAACCGTCCATACAATATTGTGCATGAATGAGAAAGAAACTTGATAGGTATAATGCAATACAATGCATGATGTTTAAGGAACGCAATAAACAAGCGTAGCAGCGCTTTAGAAAGCACCTCACGGGGTGAGTGGCGATGAACTACTCTACTGTGACGGGGATCTCCCCTCGTGCTCTTCGAACACTTACCTTCAACTTACAGTACAAAGGCTCTGAAATACTGACAAGGGTTCCTCACGTAGAACACTTTGGATGCTGCCTTTCTTCCTGATCATATTCACAACTTTCCCTATTCTCCAACGGGGTGACAGACTAGGTTGGTTTAGTATCCAGAATTGAGGTGCATACACGCTATCTCAACCTATGGGGCTTCCATACAGATTTCAAGTCGGAGATACACCCCTGGGTATTTAAACCAGACTTTAGTCCTGGAAATCCCGAACCTTTACGTTCTAGGCATCAGCCATTCGAACTCTAGTTTCCACCTTCGCAGTTGGTCTCTTAGGAACTCATTGCGAACACAGCCAAGATGCCTCTGGCAGGGAATGGTACTCAGGGAGAGCACTTTTGATCGCCATTCTGGCTTAAAGCAGACTTGATCTTGAGCTTGAGGTAGAGGCACACTCATACTTCGGAGCATTGGCAAGACTTGAAGAGGTACACACAGAATGTAGTCTCGGAACTTACTGAAGTTGAAACAAACTCAGATACCCGATATTTTCCCTCTTTTCTTTTGCTTTGTAGTCCGGAACCCATATAGCTTCAAATAGGTCCTGGTTTTACTGTTCTGACATGACCTGGGTTGAACCCTACGGTTTTATGAAAGAACAAATACTATTTTGCACAAATGTGGAGAATGACACAACATTCTGAGCACAAAACGATTTTATTTTGAAATCGAAATTGAAAATGAATTCTTAACTGGGTATTGAGTCTACGAATGGACATAGCGCATCACGACTCAACAAAGGAAAACAAAAGTAAACACCCTAAACACATCGAGACACGCTCGGAACGGCTCAAAACAAGAATCGAGACGAACAAAACAAAAGACATGACACACAGACGTATTACAAAGACGAGAGACCTTTCAGTGCACGAGGAGCCAGTTTCTCCGGGTATTATTTCCTACCCTTTCTAATTTGTGATTCTCACATCACTCGGCCCTCAGGCTCTGTTTTTCTAAAAAAGCCATTTTCTCACTTTTTCTCTCAGCTCACATCTCTCTATTCTTCAATCTCTCATTTTTTTCATCCCTCCCCTGGGTGGTTGATGGATAAGCTGGAAATTGTGGGCTCTTGCCCCTGGTATTCTACCAGATTCTCAATCTTGTTTACAACAGTGAGTTTCTCCCACAGAGGGGCTGCGCTACAACTGGTTGTGTAGCAAATCTACAGCTAGCATCGGTTGATGATGCTTTGCTGGGGAGTTTGGACGTGATCAGATCTGTCCAGATGAGGGAGTGGAATATCTTGGTCCATTCCAATTCGTGCTTCGCACTTGACTTGATACCTCGTTGCTTGGAGGATATGAGAGCTTTCTCCCCTGTTGCGGTCAGCTTCAGTGGTGCCTTTTTCCGGCAGGTAGAGTGTCCTTCTTGGCAAGTATGGTGCCCTTTCTGGCAAATGCATTGACAACAGGGAAAAGACAGGAAGCTTGACTCAATTATGCCCCTAGTTCATTATTTTGACCATTTTTTTTTTGTTTTGGCTTTCTACTAAAACAATTTTGACCAACATGAGAGTTAAATTAACACGCTTGTTCGATTTTCTGATTCAAAATTATGCAAGTTAGGTTATGAGCACTGAAAATTTTCCTTTTTTGGGTCCAAGAAAAAGGTCCAGTTTTGGAAAAATGAGATAGTTTTCGAGAGAAACTCAGTCAACCTTAGTAAAAATTCTCAAAAACTATTTTTGCAAACACCCACTGCTCAACGAGCATAGAACCCACTCTCGAGATACACAACCTCAGATTCGAAGGAAAATTGCCCCTTACTTGAAGGGAGCTACATGGCAACGGAAAGTTGCCCCTTGTTTGAACGGTACCACAGCGCATTGAATGGCAACGGAAAGTTGTCCCTTGTTTGAATGGCCCCGCAGCGCATTGTAGTCAGTCCTCAGAGTGACGAACACAACCAAATTTTCGGATACAAAGAAGACAAAGATGACCAGAACCATCACATGGACACAGTCGGATTTGAAGTGTTTTACGGCTGGACTTCAGAATGAAGTTGCCTACGTATCCCAAAGACGGGAATCAAGCCTTGCGTAGTTCGAGGTAAGGTACACTCGGGTATTAACCTCTCCTTTTGCGCTCTAACTTTTGCCAAGGCGCCTGTTGCAGGTTTTCGACCTTGCGAGCTTTGTTCTTCTTTCATTTTTCAATTTTTTTCTTTTCTTTTTTCTCTTTTCATTTCTTTTGCATTTTTTTTGTATTTTATCTTGCTCTAACTTTTGCTTGGGTCGCCCTTTCGGGTTTTCGGCCTAGCAAGCCTCTCAAAGGGTAAAAATGTAACAAGTCCATGCCAAATGGTTTTGAGATCCTGAAGTCATTTGAGTCTAGGAAAATAACTGCTGTATTGATTCGCTGAAGGACCTATCTTCGGCTCTTCGAACACATTGGACATTTTTGCCCCTAGTTAGAGGGGTGCTTCTGTTCTAGCTTTACAAGCTTCTTCTGATGAGATCTGATCTTCTTGATCTGACTTTGGTGCCTCTTACTCGAGGGCTGCTTCCAATCTGGCCACACAGGCCTCCCTTGATGGTCGATCGTTGAACACTTCGAATTGTGGTTCAAGGTTTTAAAGCAAGAGCTTAAGCCTTAAGGCTGAGAGCGATCCTAAGCTGCACAATCTCAAGAGCGATTTCACACAGGTCTTCGCAAGATCGCGCAAGACATTTTGTTTTTGAAAGTTTTTAAAGAAGCGACAAATCGCTCGCACTGAAGATAGTGTGGAACTAGTCTGGATCAAGCCAGGGTCCTTCTCAGTACTCACGCCAACAAGCATGATTTCAATCATTAAGGGCTTAGCACGCCTCTCTTTCTCTCAATTTGATCAAAGTTTTGCGAATCCCGAGGAATTCCTTCCTCTTTGTTTTCACCACAGTGTTCAAAAGGTTTTAAAAAACTTAGGTCAATGCAATGAGTTCAAGGCACAAAAGAGCAGGTGAAAAGCATTGCCGTTTCATTCAAAATTTCTGGCATAACTGGCGCAAGGCAGAAGCAAACACAAGAGTGTGAAAATCACTGCTGTTTCATTCAGATCTGTTGGCATAACTGGCTCCAAGGCAGAAACAGACTCAAAAAAAAGCAAAAAGACAAACACAAAACAAACAAATGATGTCCGAGGTAACACCCCCGAAATCACCCAACTCTAACAAAACAGGACTGACTCGATACAACAAGACAGACCCAACTGACTCAGTACCAAAAGACTGACTATATACAAAACAACAGACTGACCCAATACCCAAGTCAGAAAGTACAAAAACTAGCATTCACAAATGCTCGAAACAGTGCGTGCCATACGCCACATCAGGAGTAAACTGAGCGCCGCCTGCAGGTGGTTCATCCCTTGATCACATCACATTATCCCCCACAAGTTTACTGATCAAGTGCCGATAGACTTTGCAGGACCTGGTGCGGCAATGACCCCGTTGTCAAACAGATCTTGTACATCATGGAGCAGACGAAAGCAACTGTCGGTGTCATGACCGGTTTGTTGATGGTAGGCATAGTATTTAGTCTGATCATGCTTTGCAGGGATAGGATTGGGTAAGGGCCGTTGTTCCAATGGTTTCAGATGTCCTTTCCGGATTAAGACCTCTAGAGCCTTTGACAAAGGCATATGAAGTGGGGTGAAAACCCTCTTGACTTGAGGTGGACATTTGGTTTCTTGTGAGCTACTTCTGGACGCACCAGTGAATGGGGTAGCTGTTTTTAATGCGGTGGTGGTAACCATGCCCACTTCAAAAGATCTCACAGCTGCATCACCACTGGTGGTCGCATTCGAACCGTGGGAAAACGCCCTCCTGGGCTGCTCCTTCTCCTGGTCAAGAAGGCCCTGTTTCATTGCGTCCTCGATCTGTACTCCCATCTCATGTAAATCTGAAAAGGTAGGGAAGGGGAGAACGATCATCTTCTGCATAAGCTTGGGCTGGAGATTGCGCACAATCATCCGAATTTGATCTTTGTTAGTGGGCCTAAGGGTCATCATTGAGGCCTTGGCCCTCCAGCGGGCTACGAAATCAGAAAAACTCTCCTTAGGCTCTTGTCTTGTTGTCTCAAGATCACGGGTGGTAATCTCGATTTGCGTGTTATAAGAGTACTGCGCAACGAAGGCCTCGGCCATCTCATTCCAGTTCCGTTTGACATCATCTTCTAATTTTGCATACTAGATAGCGGCCACACCCGACAGGGTCCGGTTGAATAATGAAAGTTTCTGCAGCCTGGTGAGGCCCATCGGCCTTAGTATGTCCGAAAACAACCGGAGGTGCACTATGGGATCGCCAGATCCATCAAATCGGTTGATGTGTGGCATCTTAAATCTGTCCGGCAGCGTCACAGCTGCGTCGGTATACCCGTCCTCAATGTCCGGAATGGATTTTACTCCCTGAGATTTCTTGAACATCTTTTCTAGCTTGCTCACCTTCAGCGCTGTAGGGTCTAACTCGAACTCAAAGGGTGAATCCGGCAGGTTGATCGGTGCTTTAGACAGTTGGGGTAAGATTGGGGACGGAGCCGGTCTTGTCGGAATGTTCGTATCTCCCTGGACATTTGGTGCCTCCTCGAGTGCTAGAACTCCTGGTGGGGGAGGGGCTTGGTGCGAAGCAGATGCTTCATTTTGCTGTTGTAGCTTGGCGATTAGCTCAGCCTGTTGGGCCATGATCGCAGCCTGCTGTTTGGCGAATTCCGTTTGCCGGGCAGCGTCTTGCTGCATGAGTTTCATACTTTCTTGGAGTTGACGCATCATTTCCTCCATCCCTGCCATGTTCTGCTGTTCCGGCTGACTGACTGGTGAGGCGACTAAAAATTGATAAAAACTGAGGCCTCAGCCTGACTATTCACTGGTAGGGTGGATAAGGGCCACCGATCTGGTAACTGCTGAACTAGTGATCTGTGCCTGACCGGCCCTTTTACCCTGCCTCTGGCAAAGGAACACCGATTGCCTTTGAACTGAATCTCTGACTTGACAAAGTCTATCAGCACAAGTCCGATGAACCTCGGGGAATATTGGAACCTTCTGAAGCTATGATTCCAGGACTACCCCTAGCAAAAGAGAAAATATGCAGCATCTCAGCCTGATTTCACCAAAACAGATATGAGCATAGTTGAATAACTGTATTCGACCACTGATCACTGTTCCTCAAACTACTGCCCCAAAACTGAATCTGATACCCGCAGATATAACTGATTCCCAAAATACTGATGCTGATGCCCACATGCCTGATACTCAAACTTGCAAACTGATACATGCAATCCTGTAGAGGCCAACTCTAAAGCACATAGCAGATAAGTGAGAGCCAAAACACCCCTATGTTGGGGTAGGGTTTCCCTGTCCTATTTTGTCAGGAACTAGGGTTTCACTACGCACGCAGCGGTTTCAAACAACCTATCGGGTAAGCAACCTGTCCTAGTTTGGAATGGTCACTACGGATTCTGAATATGCACTAGGTCGAATGGTCAAAAGGGTGCCTCGGTAAAATCGGGGTTTGTGTTCCCATACTGTCAGAGCCCATAACCGGTCAGCCTTATGGTCATGCCTTGACAAAAGCCTCCGGCAAACCGTTCAGGAATGGCAGATGGCAAACACGGTGTCCTAAGCGCACCAATGCACATGCAATACAAAGAAACACATAAGTGCAGTCAAAACAAGGTATCATGAGTTCGAGTTAAGTTCTCTATTATCCCCAGCGGAGTCGCCAGAAACTGTAGACGTCCCCGAACGCCCCAGGAGGACGAGTCCCGTTCTGTTCGTTTGTGCTCACTACAGTTCGGACTCAATTTGTCACGGTTCTTAATCTGAACCAAAGAGTCCAAATCCGACAAATCGTTTTGAGAAAAAACAGATTTTTAGAAAAGAAGTGCCAAACATGGACTGCTTTGCCAGATACAGAGTCGCCACCTAAATATTTTTTATGAGGGAATTTAGGAAACCCTGACTCGATGCCAAAGGCTACGTGTCCGTCATCACCAAATTTGCCTCGGCTCGAGAACTTGGGTACGATTGGAGAAGGTCAGCTATGAGCACCCCCTCTCGCCCGATCCGAAGATCGGCCTCTACTAACCATGATATCTTGTTTTGAAAGCATTATGTGCTCTTATTCCTGTTATTAGCCTAGAATTACTATGTTATGCGCACAGCAAACAAGTATAGACCAAATCGCCTAAATTGGAAAAAAACATTTCATGTTTGTTTTGAAAATGGTTTGCTACTTGCAAGTAGACTAAAATGCAGGTTTTGCCACCCTCAAGTGGGCTTTAGAAAAGATGGTTTTGCCACTATCTAGTGGGCTTAAAACTCAAGGTTTTTAGTGCATTATTCCAATTTAGGTAATTCAACCTCCATCCACAGGCACTTAAGCAGTTATATCACATAAGCATCTAGCCTCATGGTAATTATACTATTATAGCAACACTCACACGCATGCGGTATGCTAAAGCATAAATGCTTACCTAGTACTCCGAGCCAAAATAAAAGCTAGTTAGTAATCAATGCATGATCCTAGCTCATGTTTAGATGGCTAATGCAACACATGCAAGATGCAACTACAATAGGCTCGGCTATTCTAAGATGGCATGTGATGATGCTACAACTAACATGTATTCAATTTTGGAATTGAAATACAAATGCAATTAGTATGATGCGCCGAGCCTGGTGCATGTAAGACGAATGTATGGATGCACGCATGCTATCATTCTGTATGCTAATTGAAACATGCCCTAGGCTAACCATCAAAAGCTAGTAAATGAAAGGGAAGAAAGACGTGGGGTTGGAAGACATATACACACTCATGCACACTTATTACACAATTACCCTCACTCGGAGGGTCCGAATAAATATTACAAATCACCTAATTAATTAACTCTCAAGCTAAATAATTAATTACAAAAATTTCTAATTAATTAACAAATTAAATGCAGAAGAAGGGTGGCCGCAGCCCCGCCTCGGGATGCGTGAATGATGCATGCTTGACTCGTCTCGCCCGGAAACTCGCTGTCATAGCACTGTTGCCTCTGTTAACACTGCCTTGCTCCTCCGAGGACTGCCAAAGTCCAAGGATATGCTCTTTGGATGCTGGGGAGTATCACCGACCAAGTAGAAACGCCACCGGCCGGAGGGGATGATCACCGGCCACTGAATAAGCTATTGGCCAAACATGTTTTGCCGGTCGGCACCTAACACTGCCGGCCGGCCAATTCTCCCTGCTGAAACCTGCAGCTGGCAGCAGCAGAGGGCAAGCAGTGTATGGCATGGAATTTTCAAACAAATGTGAGCATGGACACACTCCTTATCATGCAATGGACTCAAGGGAGTATGGCCCTCGACCCTCGGGCTATCAATCATGCATTTTAATGCATGATGGCCCAAAAGCCAAGTGTGCAACTTCGATATCAAATGAAATGCAAGCACAAAACACATCAAAGGGCCCCAACCCCTATCATGGTTGATCAAGAAGCAAGGGATGCATGCTCAATAAAATGCAACCTAGGCATGGAGGCTAAGTATGCAATATGAACATGCAAATGAGCAATGCATGCGAGGCACGCAACCTAAACATGTAAGCAAACATGGCATGCAACAACATGCGATGATGGACTTAAACTAACATGGATAGCTCGCAAGCATGCCAAAATCAATGGCCATGTGATGAAAATGAGGCAACCAAGATGCATGAGATGAACCCCGAAACTCAAAACTAGGCATACGCATTGGCCTATAGCTATACAGAAAATGCATTATTTTATCATGAAGAATGAAGAAAGATGCAAGACAGTCCCAAAACATGCATATTTCCAGTTTATAACAAGCCCCAAAAATGAACACAAATAGGGCTAATCTATCATGCAAAAATGGCCCTAAAAGAGAGATTAAACACAAATGGACAACAGCTGGCCCCAAATGGCAAAGATCCCTTCAACAAAGTTGAAGAAGGGCTCAAAACAAGGCACTTTACAGTTTACATCAAGCCACGAAAATAATCACAAATAAGGCCAAACTATCATGCAAGAAAAGTCCTAAAAGAGGGGTAAAGAGACAAGTGGCAGCTTCTGTTCTCAAAAAGAGGAGAGCTCTTCAATAATGTTGAATAGGGGCTCAAAACAAGATATTTTACAGTTTATGGCAAAGTCCAAAACAACTCAAAAATAGGCCTAAAATACTATGCAAAAATTGGCCTAAAAGAGAGATAAAGAAGCAAGTGATAGCAAGAGGCCTCAAACAGAGGAGATCCATTTAACAATGTTGAAGAGAGGCTCAAAAAAAGTTATTTTGCAGTTTATGGAAAAGTCCAAAACAACTCAAAAATAGGCCTAAAATACTATGCAAAAATAAGGCCTAAAAGAGAGTTAAAGATGCAAGTGATAGCTGCTGGCCTCAAACAGAGAAAGACCCTTAATCAAACATGAAAAAGGGCTCAAAATATGACTATTTACAGTTTGGGTCGGAGCCCAAAAATGCAAGCAAGTACGGCTTAGATACAAAGCAAAATAAGGCACAAAAGAGGGAAAATGGGACTCACCCTTGTAGACCAATGGACCAGCAGCTCTTGGACCAAGTTTGGGAGCTCTTCACCTCTGGAAAGCAGCCTCAAGTTGCTGGAATAGAAGATGGAGGCCTTATGCTATGGGTTGATGTAGAAATGGTGTAGGAGCAAGGTGGTTTTGAAGGTTGGAATAGGGAGAGAGAGAGATTGAATGCAAGGGCTCAAGACCAAATTTTGTAACCCTGAAAAATGGAGCTGGGGGGTCTGGTTTTATAGAGGGAGGAGTGGAGGAAAAGGAGGGGAAAACCAATTCAAATTTCCCCTCCAAAAGGGCAGACCCTCGGGCAGGGGTTTGGTGCAAAATAGCTGGCACAGCTGGCATCCACTCAATTTGTAGAATACTCCAGAATGTCGTCGGCTAGCAAAATTGGTCGGTCGGCTACTTTAATTGGTCAGTCGGCCATCTGTTCTGGTCGGTCAGCCATCTATTTGGTCGGTCGGCAGAATGTTTGGTCGGGCGGCAGAAAAAATCTGCTCTACAGGTCCAACTTCAAACGGGCATAACTCCTTCATATGAACTCCTTTTCAGGTCATTCTTGTGTCCAAATTGAAGCCCCGGAAGTAAGCTTTCCAATGGAATAAGCCTTGCATAAAAATTCCAACTATGAAAAAAGTTATGATTATTTTGGTGAAGGTTGCTCAGTTTCGGTCCAACCGGGATGATGCCCAACTTCAACCAATCATATCTCTGCCATCCGGACTCGGATTTAAGAGATTCTTGAATAAAAAATGAAGCCCCGAAAGTCTTATTTCCAATGGTGGTGGCCTCATAGCTTAACTTCATTTGTATAGATAGATAAGCTTGATTTAGTAAGAACTGTTCGCCCCTCTCTTAGCGATTCTTGCCTATATTCTTCTCCAACTTGGTTTCTTCTCTCTTCCCCTTCTTTCTTCAACTTCAAACCCCTAAGCAAGGTGTTTTGAAAGATTTTTCAAAGATTTCATCTCTCTTTTATTCATTTCCACTTTGTCCTTACTCGGTTTATCGAAAAGCGCATCATTTGATAAAATGTGAGCCTCGGAACATTGTAGAAACTTTATTTCAAAAATGTTTTGAAAGAGAGGGTTCTAAGGTCTAAAAACCCTCCAAAATAACTTTGGTCAAAAATAGGGTGTGAAGTTGAGATTTGTCTCTCTCCTTGCCGAAAAAACTGAACCTTTGCCCTGCACACCTTTCTCCACAAGTAAACCATTAGTAACGCCCAAGTCTTGAGGGCGGTCAAAAATGGGGTGTCTACACTCGGCTCGCACCGCTCAACTCAGCACAACTCGACGCGAGGCGGCTCAACGACGGTGCGGCGCACGGCGCACGCGTGGCTACGCACGTGGCGCGGCGCGAAGCGGCGCGGCTAACGCGCGCGTGTGAAGGGCGCGGACAGCGCGTGTGTGGAGCACGTGGGAAGAGCGCCTAGCACGTGGCAGTGCGTGGAGGCGCGTGGAAGCCTCCCACGGCGTCAGGTGGCGCATGAGGCCCACGCTCCGCCTTCCAAGGTGTTTTCTGGTTCGATTTTGTACTGCCAGACTCCATTTTTCACAATAAATACATTTATAGTCTCAAAAATGACATTTAATGGACATAAAAATGAGATGTATCACATTCTCAATCTAATTTTCATGCAAATAATGTATATGTATATTTGTATAAAATTATACACATATTTTATCGCATACAAATAAGCACGAAAATACCTATAACCTGGGCTCTGATACCAATGTAAATCATAAAGCATAATAACGCAGCGGATAAAATATCAAAATCATACCTTTTAGCGAAGAACCTCGTGGGTAAATCACGTGCTTCCTGAATCTGATCAGTTAACCCAGCAATGGAGTGATATTACAATAGTGAATATCACCCACACAAATCACAGTGCAAAATGGCTTGATCGTTGTTTAATGGGAGAGAGTCAGAGAGAGTCTAGAAAAAAAGGTTATGGGTAAAAACCCATATATCGTATATCTGATATACGTATCTGATTTTAATATATTATATATAAAATATATAATCAGATATAACAACCAATATCTATCTATCCATCTATCCATATCTATTGATATGATAGATATAGATATCCTGAATAGTTATCCAAATAAGTTTTGAATTCAAATTCAAACTTACATGGATAAGGTTCAAAATGTTCAGGTTCGAAAGGTTCAAAAGGTCATGCCACATGGGCGCCCAATTTCTAACAGTTACAAATAAAAACCATTTCATTCTTTATTGTCATTGCAGTAACAGTACCATTTTGGCATGCATCAAACACGTATTTTGGTAATCCTGACCTTCAAACCATTTTTCATATGCAGTATGACATAGGTGATGCTATGGTACATCTGGATGTACCATACATTAGTTATGAGATTATGTGGTTTGATATCATAACTAATATCATATAAATCATAACTATTCTCATATTAACTCATAACTTAGTTATGTTTAGTTATTTATATATGCCATATTATCTTATAACTATCATATAACTAAATTATTTTAATAATTTAATTTTGAATTGGCAACCGGTCTAACCAGTTGCCAAAATCAGAAGTCCAACGGCCCCAAGTCAGTTGTCTCCCTCTCTTGCACTGGTTCATGCTCTTGCTCTTCTCTTCTCCTCCCTCCTCTCTTCCACCATAGCCGAAGTTGCAGAGATTGTCGAAGTTCAACGGTCAAGCGTTGGGGCCACCGTTCTTGACCTTTCTCTTCTCTTCCACCATAGCCTCTCTCGCTTGCTCTTCACCTTTCTCTTCTCTTCTACCATAGCGAGAGAAGAACGATTGGCCTCCCTCTCTCTCTTGCTCTTTACCTTTCTTTTCTCTTCCACCATAGCTGAAGCTTCCGCCATGGCCAAAGACCACCAGCCCCGTCGGCGATCCACGCCACCGTTGTTGACATCTTCTTCACAAGCCATCACTCTATTCACGTCTCCACCATGGGTTTGTCAGCAAATATTTTCCCTTCTAGTCGAATTGAATATTTACGAGAGCTCTTTTCTGTAGGTCAGGTATGTTCCTATTTACAGCCACCCAAGATAGCTGTGCCATTGGGGCTTTGATTTCAAAACCCTAACCCTTATTGAATATCTAATATTAAGGTTTGTTCTCAGTCAAAATTAACATCTGTAACCACCCAAGATAGGGCTTTGATTTCAAAACCCTAACCCTAAAAAGTGAATAGCTGATGATATTAAGTTTTGTTCACATTCAAAATTAACATCGGTTCTCAATCATATTGGCATTTGTTTAATTGCTTTCTCTTTGCTATAGCATTATACGTCTACATGTTGATTAAACACACAAGCGACCCAGCTCAAGCTTTTTTGAGAAAATCTAAAAGTGCACCTAAGGAGAAAAATCTGAACGAGTTTTTTTTACAATGTAAATTTTTATATAAAATAAATTTTCTCTGTTTTTAAGCTACAAAATTACTTTTAAGTTTTAGTGTTTTTTTATTTTTTTTTATTTTTAAGTTTGGCAGATCCAAATTTTTATTAGACACAAGTAAAATAAAAAATCTAGACATATAAAACAAACACTAATTTTAACATAATAATGTGTAAAAGAAAATTTATAATAAAATAATATAATTTAATTGGTGTTTTTACTTATCTTAAGATGATCTGTGGATCGAGCTTGAATGGTGTTGTTTGATAGAATAAGTTATCTGGGTCTTGTTTTGATCATATGATTTTTTTATGAAAACTAATAGATATGTAAGAAATTGTAGACCTTGTTTGAGTTTCTGATTAATATGTTAGAATCAAAAGAGCCTTCTTGGATTGTTTAGTACTTCCTGGTATGAAATTTTGGATTTGAAAGTTGTGTGCAAGATTAGTGTGATATGGGAAAACCCAACTCATCTTAACACTCTCGTTCAAATTAGAGTTTTATCAAAATTTTCAAAAAAATATAAATAATTTTTTTTTGATGAATTCTTTTCTTTCAACTTAGGCTAGTTGAAGACAGGTGCAACCAATTTTCTTGATGAATTCTTCAAAAATTATTATCCAGAAAATCATTTCGTTGTGTGTATGTGTATTGTGGTTTTATTGAACCCTTTGATAATGATAATCTTGAACATTGTTTACAGATTCAATGATAATACTTCTTGTTTACCTATTTTTTGGTTTACTAGAAACTTACTTTCCTGTGAGAAATGTTACTTTCTCATATTTGTATATTTAAGATATACATATATATATATATATATATATAAAGTTCATGTTTGCCAAGATAATGTATGTTTTAAAACCTCTTTTGTTTTAGTTACAAATATGACTGATAACATTATTCTAGGTTCCCCATTTATATATTTATTATATCCATTTACTACAACAAGTACCGGAAGCAGCATGAAACCATTGAATTAAAAAATAAACATTTAATTAAAATACATTTGATTCATACTGAAAATACATTGACTAAAATACAGAAAATAACTTACAATTACAATTGTAGCAACTGCAAGGATCTTGATTAGGGAAAAACAGAAAACTAAAAAGGGCTCTCAGAACACTCTGGGTTTTTCTTATAACACTGATGGAGAAGAAAAATTCAAGGATGTCCGAGAGCTTACAATTGATTACAATTTAAAGAAATAAAAGCAAAACAGTAAACATGTGATTGATGAAAGCAGCTGGCAGGACATGATACAAAGTAGATGCTGTCGGTTGCTTTCGGCTGATTGATTGAACAGTTGAGCAGCTTTAAACAAAAGTTGATTGGGTGAATAGTGATGGTGAACTGTAAAAGTGAACAGTAACTTTTACTATTCATCACTTTCGGTGGAACATGTGAATCAATATATATACAAATTAGCAGCTTTTCTCAAAAGAGTATTGACTGAAGCTAATTTGTATTTATATGGAATCCTATGCAAACGGGTCTTGAGCATCTTGAAACTCTGGACCCAAATACTGATTAGTTGATTCTTCAGACGAGTGAACAGTTTCTGAATCATCTGAACCGTCTGAATCTTCTTCTGAACTGGTGGATTGGGTTTTGGCTTGGGCCAAAAGTCGCTGGGCCAATTGGATCATATCTGCTTTAGCTGACTTGGATTTATTCTTTGACTTGTCCTTGGACTGAGCCGGAGGTGGAATGGGCTTTGCCTGGACTTTGGATTTTGATTTGGGCTTTGATTGGGCTGGTTGAGCAGCAACAGCCTTGAACTTGGATTTGGATGATTTGGGCTTGGAACCACTGGATGAGGGGCTTCCAAGGTTGACTGGAGGAAGACTGGGCTGACTTCCTTTGGAAACTGCAGCAGTTGGGTTCTGCTGGGCTTTAGCAATAGCAGGAGTTGGAGCACATTGATCAGATGGAAATTCTTCATGAACAATTTCAAATATGCGGGGTAAATTGTATTTGGCCCACCATTTGACTGAATGATGCCGGATGATTATGTCACCATCAATCCCATAATGCCATTTGAATATCCAAGGGATTTTATACTTGGCTATAAAAATTAACAATAATGGGAAGGATTTTTGACGAGTGGTGAATGGGTAGACAGTAGCAAAATAGTTGATTAATTCAAGCAGATTATCAGGGAGAATAGCTGAAATGGCACCATAGTGAGTCCACCATCGCAGAAACCAGGAAGGTAATTCAGACTTGAATTTTTGATCAAATGAAATGAACCATGAGTGACTGAAAGTTTCACTTTGGTACAAGAAAATCTTGAACCAGGCATCAATGTAATCATGGTAATTGTACTGGATGGAATGGCCAGGTAAATCTCGAGGCTGATAAGGAGGTCCTTATTCAGCTAGAGAAACAATGTTGTGAATGTAAATGGAATGGTACAGAATTTTGTAAGCATAGGTGCGATCTTGGATTGGTTTAATCAGGATTGATTGGTGATGGAGTAAAATATCTTTGTAATAGGAGAGTGTTTTTTCCGGATGTGACAGGGTGAAATGGCATCCAGGACCAAAATAGGATTTAGCAATGTCATTAAGGAGTTGGCTTTTTGGGTGACTAGGTTCTTTGTAGAACAGATTAGTAACATGTGATTTGGTATAATCAGTTTTGGATGACCGGATTGGGTTGACTGGAAATGGAGTGACAGAAACGGATTGATTAGGTGCAAAAGGATCAGAGGCCAATGCAGAGGAGTAATCAAGGTGATGAATATTACCAAGAGCTTGGTAACGGTTAACCAGGTCAAGAGAGTGTGATTGGGAGGTTGACTCCAAAGGAGGTGGAACAAGAAGTTGATTAGGTTTACTGGAAGATGGAACCAAAGCCTTTGAAGGGGGCCTTGGGCGAGACATCTGTGGAGAAAGAAATAATAGTTAGCAGCCAGAAAGAAGGTCTAAATAATCTTGATGGTGATGTAAGCAGTTGTAGTTGTGAGCAAGTAAATTGCGACGGGCTTGAATTTGATGGAAATTGATATATTGGGCTCTTTTAATAGTTGGTCTGGCTAATTTGAGACGGTGAATACGATGGGTAAGTTGTTTAATTTGGGTTTTGAAATAGGTAATCCGGGTTTTATGGTAGGAAGTAAATGGTGCAGTCATCCCTTACCCCCCTGTAAAAATTCCCGGGTAAGAAAATCAGGGAGGGAATTATGACAACCAGGTATATAGGTAATATCAAAATCAAAAACACTTAAAATAGCTTGCCAACGGGCAAAAATCTGTTTACTAGCAAGATTTTGAACATCTTTTTCTAAAATAAATTTAGCAGATTTGTAATCAACACGAAGTAAAAATTTTTGATTTAAAATATCATCTTGAAATTTTTGAATACATAAGACAGTAGATAAAAGTTCTTTTTTAATAGTACTATAATTGGATTGTGCTTTATTCCAGACACGAGAATGAAAGCGAACAATTTGTTCAGAGGATTGAGGAGTAACTTGTTGAAGCAAAATGCCGCCATAACCAATGTCAGAGGCATCAGTTTGAATAATTTTGAATGAATGTTCAGTGGGAATACCAAGGCAAGGAAGAGACTTGACATATTGTTTGACTTGTTGAACAATAGAAGTATGAACAGAAGACCAAGGAGGATGATTATCCTTTAACCGATCAAATAAAGGTTGACAAGTTTTCCTAAGGTCTTTGTAAAATTCAGCAATGTAATTGAGGGATCCTAAGAACCTTTGTAATTGGGTTTTATCCAGAATTTTATCAGGAAATTTGGACGCAAATTCAATGGATCGACTAATGGGTAAAATAGTATTTGGATGAATATCATATCCCAAGAATCTAACTTTAGTTTGGAATAATTTAATTTTAGGAGCAGAAATGACAAGACCATGACTTTTAATGGTGTAAAAGAATGCAGTTAAATGTTTCCAATGTTCACTAATCGATTTGGAAAAAATTAAGATGTCATCAATATAAACAATTGAAAAATGACTAAATGGGTTGAATATGTCATTCATGATGTGTTGAAATTCACTAGGAGCATTTTTTAAGCCAAATGGCATGACATTCCATTCATATTGACCAAAGGGTGTATTGAATGCAGTTTTATACCTATCTCGAGGATGAATTTGAATTTGCCAAAAGCCACTTTTTAAATCAAATTTACTAAAAATAACAGCTTGATTAAGTCGTTTAATTAAATCTTTTTTTATTAGGAATAGGATATCTAATCCATTCTAAGACAGCATTTAAAGGTTTGTAATTGATAACTAATCGAGGGACACCTCGTTCTAATTCAGCATTTTTATTAACATAAAAAGCAGGGCAAGACCATGGTGATTTACTGGGACTAATGATTCGGTTTCTTAGTAATTCATTAATTTCTTTTTTGCACATTTCTAATAATTCATGGTTCATTTGAATTGGTCTAGATTTAGTAGGAATATGTTTTTCATCAAAATTCTTAATATAAGGTAAGGTAACTACATGCTTTTTCCTATGCCAAAATGCAGTAGGTAAGGTAGAACAAACAGTTGATTCGAGTTTTAATTTGAAATCATTAATTTGAGAAATAAGAACTGGATCAGTTAATTGTTGATCAATGCGTTTATAATTAATTTCTTCTTTGAGAAAATTTAAATGCCGAGTTAAACGACTAATCGTATGAGAAATAGAACAGTCTTTTAATTGGTTTAATGCTAACATTTCAGGAGGAGATAAAAATTTAAATGTAACAGGTTGACCTAAAACATGTGTAGTTATGCCGGTACTTGTTGTAGTAAATGGATATAATAAATATATAAATGGGGAACCTAGAATAATGTTATCAGTCATATTTGTAACTAAAACAAAAGAGGTTTTAAAACATACATTATCTTGGCAAACATGAACTTTAGGTAATTTATATTTGATATGCATTTTAGTACCATTAGCAGAAGTTAATTTTTCTTGACATTTCTCATAGTATGTAGTAGGAAGTAAACCTTCTTGAATACAATTTAAATCAGCACCAGTATCAATTAAAGCAATTAATTCTATTTCAAAATCGTTAACAATTATCTTAATTTTAGAATACCATTTTTGAATATAAAGTTTATTAATTAGACTTAATCGTTTTTCGTCAGGACCATGGGATTGAGCTTGATTGTCAAATAACAAATGATCTGGATTGGGTGGATCAGGATCATGATCAGAGTCATGTGGGGATTCTTGATCATTAGGTTGGAAATTATCGAGACTTTTATCAAGTTTTAAAGTAATAATTTCGTCTTCTAAATTTTTATCCTTTTGTTGTAGTTCTTTGATGGTTTGTTTAATGTGATTGATTTCGTGTTGTAAATCTTGTAAGGTAACTTCTCTGTGTTTATTTTTAAATCTTTCTAAAGTTTTGGTTAAACTAATTATTGGTTTGTCAAACTTTGGTTTGGAATCTGAATGAATTAATAAGGATTTTAATTTATCAGTATATTTTTGTTTTAATTTAGGATCATCTAATTTACTAATTAGGTCAATAAGAGCAGATTCTTCTTGAGTAGTTTTGGAAAGAACAGTAATTTGTTTAACTGGTTTACAACAAACATCATTACATCCTATATTAATATTGTTGTCCGAATCATCACTAGGTGATTGGGAATCAGATGAAGTACTAGGATGATCAGAAGTAGAGGGACTACTAGTAGAGTGATTGAGTTGAAAGATTTCATATAATTGACTTTTGGAATTGTCATCAATTTGAAGTTGATTAACTCTATCTTTTAATTTTTGTTTTTCTTTGCATTTATTTGAATAGTGACCTTTTTGTCCACAGTTATAACAGGTAATATCTTTGGTGGATTTAGATTTTAGATGTGATTTAGATTTATAATATTTCTTTTTAGGTTTAGTATAGAATTTATCATTGGATTTAGAAGGTGCATAATTCTTTTTATATTTATTAGAATATTTGTATGATGATTTATGTTTCTTTTTGGAATATTTGTGGGATTTCCTACGAGAGGGTGCAACAGGAGGTAAACCATATTGTTCACAGAAATTGCCTAATTCATATTTGGCTTTATGTTTATCTTTATTAGCTTTTTGAGCAAGTTTAAGATCAATACACATTTTTAAACCTTCTTTTTGAATAGTGCTAATTATATCTCCATATGTTAAATTATCATATTCAATAACACCAGTAGGTTTACTAAGAACATCCCTAATTTTGTGAGCAAATAAACTAGGTAATCCATTTATAAATTTTTCTTTCCAAAATGATTTTGTACAGTCATCTCGTAACATAACTCTAGAGGTAAACACATCCTTATACCATCGAAAATCGCTTAAAGTTGGACAGGTAAGGTTACTAAGTTGATCGTGGATGCGAGAATATATATTAGTAGGGGTACCAATAAAATGTCGAACGATTGTATAGATTAATTGATTGATACCATCAGGGTGACAACATCCAATAGTTTCATCAAAAATAGGTAGACCATTTTCATCGGTTTGATTAGCATATATGATTGTGTCTCTTTGTTCTTCGGTAAGGTATTTTTCCCACCAAGATTTGAGCATACCAGTAAAACCAGAGGTAAGTACGGAAACAATTTCAGGTTGAGAATATTGGGAATAATTACTGAGATAACTATTTGCTACCATAGATAAATGATTTAATTTTTGAAGGATTTGATCTTCACTGAGACCATCAATATTCCACTCATATAATTTTTTAGCAGAAACAGAAAATTGATTATTGAAATTAGTTTCTTCAAATTGGAGGTCAGGTGGAGTAGGTCGAGTATACCAGTTTTTGATAATGTGTGGATTAACTTTGGGATAATGAATTTTATTAAGATGAGAAGGTTGAAATTGTTCAGCTAATTGATTTATTTCATTATCAGTAGTGTCAGTTTCAGATTGATCAGAAACAGTGTTGGTGATAATAGGTTGTTGATTTAAAACAGTAATACCTTTATCTTTGGATTTGGAAGTATCATTAGGAGTTAACTTAGTAAATAAGTGTTCAATGGCTTTGACAGTAGATTGATCATTGGTAACTAGGCTAGTTCGTTTAGAACGATGGCTAGGGAGATTAAGTAAAGGTTGATCTAAGGGTTTAGTAGATTTTGTAGACTGTTCATCTAAATTAGTTTCTATTTTATCTAATTGTTTACCAATAGTTTTTAAACATCGATTAGTATAATTATTTTGTTCAATAACTTTTTTAATTTCAGAGTCAGTACCAGGTAATTTAAAGGGAGAGGCTGGAACTTCAGAACCTTGATGATCAATAATTATATTTTCTAATGGAGGATGATTAGAGCTAACAGAAGAATTAGGAGAAGTTTTCCATTTATGTTTGGTAATCGTGTTGATCTTTTTGTAATATTGTTCTAGATAATCAAAGAAAGATAACTCAAAACCATATTGTACCATAAAAACATACCATTCTCTAGTGATTTTGGATTGCTGAGTAGAATTATATTTAGCACGATAAGCATGTCTTTTGGTTCTATTTTCGGTGGATCGAAAATCAAGAAGTAATTTATCTAAATCAGGAGTAAAATCTTTTTTGATTGTCATTAATTGAGGATTGACAGGAGGTATAAATTCTTCGAAATCAGTTTGAGTTGGGGAAGTATTGGAAGCTACATCTTCTTCTGGTAAATGTGTAGGAGTAGTATAAACAGGTTTACTAATCTGGGAAGTAGTAGAATTATCAATTCCTTTTAATTTACTATGGGAAGTCTGGTTAGTTTGACCAAGATGTATTTGACTGTTTTTCCGAAATAAAGGAGTATTAAATATTTCATCTTCAGTAGTTATTTCAGTAGGGACACTAGAAGTACTATGTCTAGAGGATTGACTTCGATTAAATTTAATTCGGACAGAACCATCATTATATTGTTGAATATCTTGGATATCTTGAATTGAAGATTGTTGTTGATTATGTTTGTAATTTTCATTAGTTGTAAGCCATTGGTCAGGGAGAGTAATATTTTTCCATTCAATCATTTGAGGAACATTAATATGTGATTCATTATTACTATTCTGGATTAACAGAGTTTTATCCTTTGGGCTTTTATGTAAGGCTTGAACATTTAAATTGGTTTTCATGCATTTATAATGAACACGGTAAATTAAGGCAATATTATGAACTTTATCTAACATATTGGTAAATGAACCATTTAATTGAATATTTAAAGTTAATGCTTTCAAAATATGTGGATCTTGTAAACTAAGTGTAAAGTCAGGAAAGCAATTAAAATGGACTGGACCTTTATGCAGACCGGTTTCCATCATTCCCATTAAACTATCATTATAATCAATAAAACGGGCATCTCTTAAACATATTAAAACAGAAGCATCTTTTCCTTGTTGGGTTAATGGCTTAACACCTACTTGAATTAATCCTAAATGAATAAAATTGTTACCATTTTTTAAATGTCTTTTTATCATATTTTGATCAAATAACTGGCAGGTTTCCCTTGGTTTAGCTAAAGCATAAATTTGTTCAATTGTTTTAACATGCAGATTAACATGAAAAGCATTCTGTAAAAAGGTAGTTTTATAAATTTCCTTAATAGGTAATTTTGGTATATTCCAAGTTAAATCAATATTATCATTTTGTATTTCAACATCTTCTTCATTAATTACTAATCCGTGATTAGGTATTGAGGGCAAAGTTGTTGACCTAGAACTGACTGATGAGTTACTTCTAAATAATCGATTCATTGTTCTGTTTTAATTAATCAGTTTTACAGATATCTTAATACATACCCTATTCTTGTCAGTTTTACCACATACCAGTTGGTTTAAGTACAGACCCTATTCGGGAGACCCCTATGTCCTATACTGCCTAACCTTAAGGACTTACTCTGGACAGGGAACGAAAGTGGGTGACTCAAACCAGGTGGATAAACACAGACCGATCTTTCGGGTGATCAAGATGAACTGAAAACGTGATTAATCAAATGAACAACAGAATAGATTAATTGGAAGAAACTAAGCAGTTAGAAACATATATATATATATATATATATGCGTGCACACACACAGGGGTGACCATTGGTTCAATGGTAAAAATCTTAGCCTAATAACCTTGAAGTTATGAGTTTAAGTCTCGAGGCAGCCACTCAGTGTACTATGTCAAAGGTTAGGTGTGTACCCAATCTTTTCCCTCCCCAACACATATTAATGTGTACTATTTGGGCGTTGTTTATATATATACACACACATAGAGATAGCATATCATATGCATATAGGTATGTATATATGCATACATATAATCTACCCTTATACCCATTAGTTTTCTTGATTGTTTGTATCGATCTTTAGACCTTGAAATCATATATTTAATAAATTAATAATTATATCTCTTGTATTAAACTTTTTTTACCAATTTTAGATTCACGGTGAATCTGTAGCGTCTAATTAGGTAGCATAATGGGGAAATGAGGAGTGGTACCTGGAGGACCCAAAACTAATAGCCGTTAGTAAATTGTTTTGTGTAACCTACTCTTTAGGGAAACATTATTTGACCTTCTCTCTTGACTTCTAAGTTAAAGTTGCTTTTAAATAGCAACTTTTATGGTAGTATGCCATTTGTTATTCCTTTTGTTTTCAACTATTCTTATTGAAATGTTAGTACCTATGACTCATCAATTATGCCAATAGGCCATTAACAGAAATTACCCATGCTTCGGAAGTTTGGCAGTGATTGCAATTGCAAATTAAAACCTTTCAATGGGTATGGCAAGAAAAAAAAATTAATTATGGTTTTGGAAAATATGTCTGCATCACTTGCATGTTCTATTCATTTGTGCTATTGCAGATTTTGTGCTTTTTTCTTACAGAAAACATGTTGTTATTGTTTGATTATTGAAAGAACAAGGTAAAAATTGACTTATAACATAGTCCAATTATTTGAAGATGGTATAGAGCATCTTGGATGTGGACTGATGGAAATTTGTGCTTCAATTCAACAAATCAAAAATATGAGGCAACTAACAAGTTTTGCTCCACGTGCACATATATTTATATATATGTATGTATATATATATATAACGCACAAACAGACACATGTATTACAGAGCATATTCTAACGCAGTATATAGAGATTTCAATTTTGAATGTTGATAAGAAGAGATTGAGCCATGGTGGTGTGTTTTGGCACTGTAGTCTAGCCATGGAAGTGGTCAAGAACTTGGCACCGATGACCAGAACTTCTAGATCTGAAGAACAAAGGCAAAAAACAAAGAGAGGGAGAGATAGCGTAACTAGAGATGAGGAGATACCGTGAAAGAGAGAGAGATGAGCCACTGTCATGACACCGTGAGGGAGAAGTGATGCCAGTGAGAAAAAAATGATGAGCCATTGCCGACGTCGTAAATATTTGCAGTAGAGAGAGAGAGAGAAGAGAAGTGAGATTTAGAATAACCCTAAACATATATATATATATATATATATATATATATATATATATATATATATAAGGGGATGTTCGGGGATTATTCGGGGCAGGGGTAGGGCCAAGGAACCTATCCCCGGCCAGCCCGAAAACCGTCCGAGATTCAATTTTCAACACCATCTCCGGCCCTAGGGCGAGTAATTTTCGAGAAAAATCCATTCTAGTTGGGTCGGGTTCCCGTCAGGCCGGGTTTAAATTGCCATTCCTAATCAAAAAATACTAAACCGTAAAAATTTTATCAAATGTCTCACATGAGTGTGTGGTCCATATGAGACTTAATTGAATTTAATTGAATGTCTCACATGTCTCACACTCATGTGAGATATTTAATTGAATTTTTAGAGTCGGTAAGTATTATTTCAATTAGAGGAGATATATCATCTCCACACATACATGATCACCACAACTCTCACTATCATCTTAACAACTCATAATGTGAGGTTTATACATACATGAATACTTCATACATACATCATGGTCCAAGATCATGGTCCAAGATTAAATTGAGATCATGAAACCTCCCTTAAAAAAAAAAAAAAAAAAGCTCCAAACATTTCTCATATCCTAACTCTAATGATTAATCATGAAATATGAACAGGTGACGTATTGAATGGTTTTTTTATTGGACTGGGGATACTCGAGTATTTTTCATAAGTGTAATATATTTTACTATCAAATCCAAATCTACCTATTGGCACCCAAAAATTCCTCGTTGGCTACAGGAGGCGTCGACCGGTCTTCCCCGTCTCTGTCTCTCGATCTGTAACCGCACTTTCGACTCTTCTCTTCTCTGCTCTGCTCTCTGCAGTTTCTTCCAGTTTCCAGTTTCGAATTTGTCCTCTTAGTTTGTTTCCACTTCTTCTGGGTAGCTCGGCTACGAGTTCAGATAGCTGTTTTTGGGTATTCTTTGTTACTGCAATTTAGGGTTCTTTCATTTCTCCTTAATAATTCCACAAATATATTTTTTTTCTCCCAATCTTTGGTTTTTTGGCCTTTCAATGGAATAGACACTTTTGGGTCCTTGAGATATTTTTTTTATGCCAAAAATTTCACCTTAAATTAAGGTATTTTGGTTATTTTTTCCAGTTGTCATTTTGAGTTTTGTTGTATTTAGGTTAATTTTTCCTATCTTGTTCTGCTATTTTTTGCAGTTATCATTTTGAGGGGGTCTGGGGCAGAGGGCATTTGTCAATTTTGGGTACTTGAGATGCGGGGTTTTTCTTCCAAAACCTTTTCATGTTGTTTTTTGGGTAATTGGTTTCAATTTTTGTTATCTAATCTGTTATAATTTCTATAGTTCTGTGCTTGCGGGAATCTTTTGGGTGTAAAAGTTACTATTGATTCATTTCTTACTCGCAAAGTTAGGGACTCTTTTGAATTTTTGGAATAATATTAGGCAGGAGTCGTCCTCCTGGCCATATTTGCAGCCAAAGGTCCTGCATCAATGGAGAATAGGCCAACAATGATTGGCCCTAAAGGCCTAATCAAGAAACATGAATTTGTAAGGATTATTATTCAATGTCTTTATTCTCTGGGTTTTAAAAAGTCAGCGGCTTTGTTGGAATCGGAGTCTGGTATTTCATACAAATCTGTGGAATTAGGATTGCTTGAATCTCAAATTCTGAATGCAAATTGGGATACTTGCATTGACACACTTCATGGGCTTAAGGAGTTGACGGATGAAACAAGAGCTTCGGCATTGTTTCTCGTGTGCAGACAAAGCTTTTTGGAGTATTTGATTCGCGGGGATGATTCTTCGGCTTTGTCAGTTCTACGCAAACAGATTTCTGCATTACATGTGGGTAGAGAGAAGGTTCACAACCTTGCTTTTGGAGTTCTTTCGCTCAAGGAGATGGGCTTGGGTAAGGTTGATGATGATGATGTTGTCATTGAATCACGGAAAAAATTGTTGACTGAAATGGAAAAATTGCTTCCACCTCCTATAACACTTCCGGATAGGAGATTGGATCATCTGGTTGAAATGGCTGTTAATGGCCAAATAGATTCATGTATGTACCACAACTCGTTTGATTCAGTATCACTCTACGAGGACCATCTATGTGGTCGAGATCAGATTCCTACAGAAACCATTCAGGTGTGTCAACTGCCAATGTTAAATTTATGTATGCTTCAAAGCTTAGAATGCTTCACTTTTTAAGTTAAACTATCTGATATATAAGAATTTCTGCCAATCCTTTCTGATAGTTAGCCATCCAGCACAGCATTGTTATGATTAGATCTATGGTTGGTTTCCTTATAAGCTGTTTGTACTAAAATTTAAAGATGATTATTACTCGGAATACTCTTCTTAACACTCAACTTGATTGGAAGGTTGGTATAGCTTGTCATGCTGTTATTTCATAAGAGCCCCAACTTATTGATTTACTTGGCTGTTCACTTTTATGTGGAGAACACTCTGGTTGTGCTGTGTTTGTTCTCTGTAATGGTCAAATTTGGGAGCTAATTGATTGACAGATAATGATTGATAATTGATGAAAGTTAAAAGATGTAAGATGAGAGATAAAGAAGTGAAAATGAGTGTTAAGTGTATTATTTTGGTGTTTTAGTCTTGCTGTATTTAAGAAAACTGAATTATATATATATATATATATATATGATATACATGCAAAGAGATTTAATAAATATAATCATGGCAGGGGCAGGGTACGTAAAACTCTTCCCCGCCTTATTTTCTTAATTTTGGGGTGGGGCCAGAGAAATTGCCATTCCTAAATTGAATCCTGTTTTATTGGAACACTTCTTGTTTTGAGTGAGCTGGTTCAATTGTCAACTTGTTTCTCTTTGGAGACATTGTTATGCTTAGAGTAATTTTTGGATAAATGCAATCTATTATTGTAGTAGTTTGTGTACTACTAATACTATGGTTTGACTTTCCCTTTTATATCTCATTATTTATATGACAATATCTCCTTGTTGTATTTTATGATGAGATCTCCTTCTTTATCATTCACATTTTATTTTCTCTCTTCAATAGAGTGTTGTTTTTCGTTAATGAACTAATTACAAGCAAAGTGATGGGAGACTTGATTATGCTTGTCATTGTAAGAACCAGATTTTATAAGCCCTATTGATGTACCTAAGACTGGTTACCATAATTGCAAAATCACTGTCTTACGTGTGAGGGGGAAATTCCACACACAGTTGAGAGCAAGGTGATTCTGCACGAGCCACCAGGTTCCCACATAAAGCACAACTATTGAGAGTTGCCCAACTGAAGGTTTTGTGGCTAGAGGAAGCTTCAATGGTCAGGTCAGTGATATGCGCTTAATGTTTAGAAAAAATGGGAATGGAAAATAGTGTTGGTGATTGTTCATACCTCCTTTCTTTCTCTCACTCCCTTTTTATACAATCGTGTGCCATTATTGAGTGTCATTTCCCATGGAATATTTCATTGGAAAGGTCCTATCATTATTCCGACGCACGCAGATCCCTGTGTTGCGCAGGTTTTAGTCCAAATGGGGTTTGGACGTTCTGTCTTCCTCGGGTCTCATCTTCAGGTTCTCCTCACATGTTTCTTAGTTCGGACTCGAGCAATAGACTTGATCTGCGAGCTTATCTATCTTCCTTTCTCTTTGATCAACTCGTGCTTTCAATTTGTGGACCTCGCTTTTTTCACGAAGTGCTTGTTCTTGCTGTATAGTTGTTTCCCTAAGTTTCTCTCATTGTTTTGGGATGGATCTCCATAATTTCCTTTTAAGAGATTATCTTCTTGATTTCTTTCCATTGAGGTTCACCTGCTCATCTTTTGGGACTCTTTTTCCCATAGACAACACCAACTGTGTGGGGGAAAATTCATTCCGCTGTTGAGAGCAAGATGATCCTGCATGGCCTCTGGGTTCCTACAAAAATGCACAACCAGTGAGAGTTAACAAGGGTTTTCCGGCAGGAGGAAGGTCCAATAGTCAAGTAAGTGATACGCACTTAGTTTTTGGGAAAATAGAAATGAAAAGTGGTAGTAATGTTTTCAATTGTTCATACCTCCATTCTTCTTCCCATTCCCTTTTTATACAATTGTGTGTCATTGTTGAGTGTTGTTTCCCATGGAATATTTTCTTGGAATGTGAATTCCAGTTCTTGCAGATCCCCATGCGACGCCACTCTCAATCCAAATGTCAATTAGTTCAGATCAGTGAAATGATTTATTCTATTGTCAATCTCTGCTTATCTTTTCTCATCCCCGATATCCTTTGATCAGGGTTTTTGTGCTTCTCGTCTTGATAAGTCTAGTTGGTGCACCTTTTCCGACCATCGATCTTGTACGGCTAGGCGTTCATTTTGGTCTAGCCCATTCTGACAAGCCCATTCTTACTACATATGATCCTTTACTTGCTCGTTGAGTTGGATTCTACAATATTGTAATTTTTGTATATGTTTGTTACCACTTCTTTCATTAAGCCTTCTTATTCTTCCATTTCATTTCCATTGTTTCTAGTTCTTGAGTTATATTAGTCAATAGTATTAGGTAGTGTTTGTTCCCAAGTTACATAAATCAATAGTACAAGGTTGTGGGTGGCATGGACAGTCTCAGAGCATGTGTGCTTGTGAGTGTGATCTAGAAATTTCAGTCCTTTTCATGGAATTGTGAAATTCTTATTTGTAGAGTTGTTTTGCTTAGGGGATGCATTGTTGGTTAGAATCCATGTTTAGATATAACAGCTTTTGTAGGTTTACTGTGACAGTGTATCTGAGTACAGGTAGATGTATTTTTGGATATTTTTGTATGATATATGATATGCATAGCTGTTATGACCTGACCAGTGATGTAAAATTCCCAAATATAGTTATTCATTCCATGTTGCTTTGGTAGAACTTGTTGAAGATATGAAATATAACCATGGGATTACTAGGTTCTTTTATTGATTTTTTTTTTTTTTTTTTGAAAAGTGATGCATGTTATTTTTGTAAATTCTTGAAAATGTGGGTTGGACCAATTAGGAAGTTTTATTTGTTCTGATATTCTATTGTTAAATATATGTATTACTGAATTACAATTTTACATTGTTGCAGATTTTGCATGACCATAAGCATGAAGTTTGGTTCGTCCAGTTTTCCAACAATGGGGAACACTTGGCCTCATCATCATGTGACTGCTCGGCCATTATATGGAAGGTACTATTAAATCATTCCTTTAAGCTACGTGCGTTTGAATTATAAAAGCAAGTTTATGTCATTCTTAGTAAATATCATATGTTTGATTACTTGTATGTTTGGTTTGAGATGTTCTAAATAAGTGCACTTTTTGACTGTTTATAAAAAATTGTGTAGAAAAGTAGAGAGAGTGGTTAGAAAAGTAAAGAGGAGATGTTGATAGATGTTGATTGATGTGACCCAAATAAGTGTATGTAGGTAAAAAAAGTGCACTTTTTTAGTTTATCCCAAACACCTACTTAGCATATTTGATTATTTATTATGGGCTATGTGATATGGATCTCATCTTATGCAAATTGCCGGGAATTTTTTTTTATACTAAAGTATGCAGTAGAAACATCAAATAAGAGTTTGAATGTTGGGTGGTGCTATTTTAGCACATCATCTTATTTGGATCAGAATCATCTTATTTGGGTCATATGACCTCTATACCACATCACTTCAACCCCAATCCACATTTCACATTTTTTCGTAAAAAATCAAAAAGTATACTAATCTAGCACTTCCCAAACAATCCCCGGTCTCTGTTGGGAAATTCCTATATGGAATATGGAATTTGGTTTTTTTAGAAAATCCTGGGAGGGAGATCTATGTTGCTGGGATGACTAATAATCTTCTAAATGTTTTATAAATCTGCAGTGCTTGGAACAATATTTACAAAATCCTTTTGAATTTCACAGTGAATTTTCTAGTTTCAGCTTAGAAAATTGAGTAATACACCCTTTGTTCCATCCTGATGAATATTCAGTTGTTTTGGTCTAATTCATCCTATTGTTAATGGTTTGTCTATTTTGGGCCGAAACTCATTCTTCCGGCAGTACATCGCATATATGGTCATTTGAATCTCAGAAAGTCAAGTCCCTTGTATAAAAATTGAATAATATTAGAAGGAAGAAAATAAGCTATTCCCCTGAAGATATTAAATACAGCATGGGTTTCCATCACTAGAACTCAATTATCCTTCTCTGAGCTGATGAATGATACAATGAAAATGAGTTGGTTTTAAACTTCAAACCATTGGAAGTTTGGTTTTGGCTTCCTTTTTGAAGGATATCTTATAAACCTATGTGGATGATGAAATTTTTTTGGCTTCATTTTGAATTTATTGTTGGATATAGGGTTTTCTTTTTTCATTCTAAAGTATTGTACACAGAAATTGAATGAAGAGTAAAGGTAGAATAACATTGAATTAAAACTCAAAAATTTCATGAATATCTCACTCAAAACATTACAAAATCAAATACTACAATTCTGGTTGCTTGGCTAGGGAACCCTAAGAGAGATGTTTAGCCGCTCATGGAGAGGGGGAGAAGATGATGGTAGTAATGGTAGCCTCCATGGATGATCACAAGTTGCTTGTCTTAGCTTCATAGGCTCTCTAGTGCAGCCCCCAAAAATTCCGTACCCTAGTCCAGTCTATTTTTCTTCCTTTTATTCTCAGAAAAACGCACTAGAAATTTCGCACACGCTTCCTAAGGTAGGCCTCTTGAGCAGTGATGGGCACGTGTGGCGGACTGACAGGTGGCGATTTTCTATTATTCGAGTGGAGGACTTGCTTATGTGCCACTTTTCGCTTGAAATTGCATGTTGTTCACCAAACTTGCATAAGTACACAAAACGTATCATCTCTGCCAAATAACCATACTTCAAGGACCATAAAATGTAACTTAAGCGGCCTTAATGTGGTACCTTTCGGCCTACATTGGTAGTCTTCTTTATTTACTTTATAAAATATATAATATCCCCAATAATTTCTTCTGTTTTGGATCACTATTATTGCTTTATATTTGTTCAAAATCTGTTCTATTCTTTTGTTTCTTTGTATACATTTTATGTGTGATGCCTTTTGTGTATTAGCCTTTGTCCTTTTTCCCCAATTCACATGGACTTTACATGTCATACATAATTTTGGTAAGATGATGCACCATTTAAGGTATAGGACAAACACTTCTGCAAAGGAAGCATTTTATGTCCGACACCTCTAGAAATGTGTCTGACACTTCTTCAATGTATCCTACTAAAAAAATTAAATTAATAATATCGGACACTTTATTGACACTTTGCGGACAACATTGCTTGAACCATTTGAACACGTCTTATGTGATGAATCCCTTCATAATAACAATGTTCCACATTCTTCATAACACAATTTATGCATAAACTTGAGGACAAGTTTCTTAGCTGAGTGGTGTGATTGAGTTCACTTAGCTGCTGCTTAAACTTGAGGGCAACTTTCTTCCAATAGGAGGAGTGCTGATATAGTAGAAATTAGAATAACTAGGCTCAGTGTTAAAAATGAGTTATGCTTTCCTTTTATTTATCAAAAAAAAAAAGTGTTAAAAATGAGTTGTATGTAAATGTTCAATTAGTAAATCAAGTGTCCTGTAGCCTATAAATAGGGTGATCTAATCTCATTTGTACTTAGTTTTTAATTAAAGAAAATAGAATTTGTTTGATCCTAAGAGCTTTGGTTTTTCTCTCTAACCCTTGGGGGTTTACCCCTAATTGGGGATTTGTCTTCTCTCTCTCAACTTGATGCTGATTTGCATTTTGGTTGCATTACTTTGTATTGGTTCTCAGGTTTAGTTAACCATTCTAGAACTAATGTTTTGACTTTATAAAGATTTTTGAGTAAAGAGCATATGTATATTATGTAGGTGTTTGGAAAGTTGCTATTTTAGTAGGCTATTTTAGTTTTTGGTTATTTTAGTAGGCTAAAATTTGTGTGTTTGGGAAGATAGTTGGATTTTTTTGTAGTTGGATGTGATATTTGTGAGATAAAAAGTGAAATGATTATGAGTTTGATATGACATTTTGGGGGTGTTTGGCAAGAAAAAAAATAGCCTAGTTTAGGCTAAAATTCACAAAAAGACAAAATAGGCTAAAATAGCTAATAAGACAAAATATCACATCAAACCCATAATCATTTCACTTTTTCTCTCACAAACATCACATCCAACCACAAAAAAATCCAATCATCTTCCCAAACACAAAAATTTTAGCCTACTAAAATAGTCAAAAACTAAAATAGCCTACTAAAATAGCAACTTCCCAAACGAAGCCTTTGTTTTATTGGCTATTTTAGCTTATTTTGTCTTTTTGTAGATTTTAGCCCAAAAAGCCAAAAAATAGCCTTGGCCAAACACCCCATATATGTAGGTGTTTTGTTTGGTTTTCTTATAATGTATACAGGTGGTACCCACTTCATGCCTTCTTTCACTGAAGTGTAAAGTCATATATATATATATATATATTATGAAGTGTGTTGAAGATATAAGGTAGGATCAACATATCCGGTGTAAAAATTTATAAAATTTATATTTTTACCTCTTCATAACTAACTATATGTCAAATTGACATTTCAAAAAATAACCTTTGGATTACATACTACTCCCATGGCCCATGCCCATCATGCATGCAAAATTTCAGGCCAATTAGAGATCAAAGAGCTGTTTCATCCATGCACTCACATTTCATCTTATTTTTGTAACTATAAGTTCGAGAATTGTGACAGTTCTCTGCAGCCTTGCTTCTATCTGGTCTCTGCAAATTTGCAAACATGAAAGAATCATGAATCCCATGGGTTGTTTTGTGAAATATGGCTCTAACAAAAAGTTAAAGAGGAGTGTAAAAAGAGTCATTCACTAGGTGGAAGTTGATCCTACCTGTTTATTTTTTCGGATGTTTAATTAAATTATATAAACCAGACAATGTTTAATTAAATTATATAAATCAGACCAAACTTAGCCTTGTGTCCCAATCAAGTAGAGTCGGCTATATGAATATTTTTTTGATCATTCAGCTCTATCAAGAGCTATATGCTCAGTTGAATTAAATAATTTAGTAGTTCAATTATATCAAACGACAATTTAAACTTACAATTTCAGAATCCAAAGATGTGAAGAATGATTTGCTTTCAATTGTTTGAGCCCATCTTACCTTATTATAGAAGTATCCACCATAATGATGCTGTACAAGTGAGACTGGATTTTAAGGGTGTTCACTTCCTAGGTTGTAGATATCTCTAGAAACACTCTTTGTTCTCAACAATGTCACAACTCTTTGAAGTTGATATAAAGATCATCAACAATCATAGTAAGATAACAACATTGAATAAAACATCTCTCTAGAATTCATCCCTTATTCTGTTGCTTGTCAGAAAGCCAGTTCCCTTGATGAAGGATGATTTGGTTTTGTAGTTGCTTTTCATAACCCAAAATCATGAGGACTTGAACACCTGACAAGAGTCTGAGTTGTTAAATGATTTAAAGCTCTAGCCAGAATTTTATGGACCACTTGCTTATGATAACCTTTGATTTTCATCCACATAAAATTCAATAGCTACAGCAAGAGGCCATCACTGAAATTTGAAAAAGACAAAAATCGATGACCATTTTCACTCATCAGTTAATATTGTTCTAAGTTGAGTTATGCCTATCAACTCTCCTTTCTCTATTACATGGCAACCTTGATTGTTAGTGGTGAACTGATTCAGGCAGATTGGGATTTTTTTTAATAGATTTAATGGAGCAAAAATAATGCTTAAATATTTCAGGTTGTGTTTGATTTTCAGCTTAGAATGAAAGGCATTCCGAAAGAGCCATATGTCATCTTTAAATTGCAGTATGATTTCACTAAGCCTGGTTTGAACTCTAATGGTCTAACATGGATGAATATTATCTTTTGAGGATCAAATAGCAGGAAGGATGACATATGAAGGTGTTTTGTCTTGGATGGAAGTTATTATGGAAGCGTCCATATGGGGTTTGTGAAGGAGAGAAATTATAAAATGTTTAGACTTCTGCATATGTTACAGGAATCAATATTTTTGCTCTTTATTTTATTTTATTTTAATTTTTTTTGCCCTTTGTTAGGGAGAACTGGGTCTCTAGTGTTACTATTGGGTCAGTTATGCTGGATATGGATGTTTTCCTTGTTTCTCCCTTCTTGGTAAATATCTCTACCATGTTATATTTTCTTGGCATTATTCCCCTTCAAATCAGTTTTTATTTATTTTGTAATTAAAAGGGGACATGTAGAAGAAAGGAACACAGCTTTTGGACTTATCTAGAATAATTTCACTTATAGCTTGAGATTGTTTGCAATACAGACAGTTTTGTGTGATTACTAATCTGATAACCGTCAGTGTTTTTTACACCTTAGCTGAAATGTTGAATTACATAGATATGATGCTTGAAATGTTTTCCCAGATAATCAAGAGATCTTTTTGTGCAACGATTGAACACCCAAATGGCAGCTGCAGAAAATGTGGAACTGATGGAATTTTTCTGATATTCTTTATTTCATCTTCTATCATACTCCACTGATTTAGGAGACTTGACTATTACTCCATTTTTTTCACTTTTCCTTTTCGCTTGTTCAGGAAGTTAAAACTTCTTAACCAAGCACCTCTGGAAAGTTGGACACTTAAATCTTTTAGTGGCTTGAGTGACTCCAACTGCCAATTCAGGTGAGGCATGAATGTTTAGTTTGATAACTCGGACGAATATCGAACCTGGAAATAGTGATGAATACATTTGTTTTTATTGTGTTACATTAAAATTTTTTAATATGCTTTTTATGACCTCAAGAAACAATGATTGTTTAGTTGTTTACACTAAGTGTGAGAATTTGAAGTATGAGATCCTTCTGAAGTATACACTCCTTATTCAGAAACATGGTTAAATCCAATGAATCCGGGCCTTAGGACACTTTAATACTTGTCAATAAAACCATAAATTCCTGGACTTGGTTGAGTTGCTGAATTTTGTTGTTGACTAAAACACTTGTTAGTTGGTATAAATTCAAATGATTTTGTGGTCTAACCATTAGGTTCATTGGATATTGGAAATTTTGTGCCAACTGCATCAACTTTCTTGTGATGTGTTAAATTCCATGTTGAGTCAATCTAGTGTCGGATTTTATGCTTTGTGCGACGTTTCTACTTTTCCATTTCTTGAAGTACAACTTTCTAATATTTTTTTTTTGATGTTATAGTACTCAATTTCTATTCTGATTTATTTATTCAAGGTGCTGCAAGATGGTAAGATAACATTGAAACACACACTACGAAGCCACCAAAACCCAGTGTCCTTTGTATCATGGAGCCCTAATGACACAATGTTGCTCACGTGTGGAAATGGGGAAGTCCTCAAACTGTGGGATGTGGAAACAGGTACTTGCAAGCACACATTTGGGAATCCTGGCTTCACGGTTAGCTCATGTGCTTGGTTCCCTGATTCAAAGCGACTTGTCTGTGGCAGCTCCGAAGCAGAAAAGGGCATCTACATGTGGGACTGTGAAGGTAATGAGATTAAGGCATGGAAAGGGACTAGGATGCCTAAGATTTTGGATCTTGCTGTGACACCAGATGGACAAAATCTTATCAGCGTATTTTCTGACAAAGAAATTCGGATATTAAATGTGACAACAAATGCTGAGCGAGTCATCTCAGAGGAGCACCCAATCACATCCCTTTCCATATCAGGGGATAGTAAATACCTTATAGTCAACCTTAACAGCCAGGAGATCCATATGTGGGATGTTGCTGGGATATGGGTGAAACCCTTGAAGTATGAGGGTCACAAGCAACACAAGTATGTGATACGGTCCTGCTTTGGTGGGTTGAATAGCACATTTATTGCCAGCGGCAGTGAGGATTCACAGGTACGCTTTTTCACCAAGTCCCCTAGTGAGCGGCTGCTTCTTTTCTCTTTTTTTTTTTTAATTTTAATTTTATTTTTTTATTTTAAAAACTTGTTTTAACAATTGAAAACCTTGGTACACCTACATATGAAGAACTTGATGTGTTTGCACAAAATTTACAATATTTAATTTCTCACAAAGCAAACCAAGCTCAAAATGTTGTCTCTTACCAGGTCTACATCTGGAACCGGCGAAGTTCTAATCCAGTTGAGGTCCTTTCTGGCCATTCAATGACTGTGAATTGTGTGAGCTGGAACCCTAAGAGGCCTCAGATGTTAGCATCAGCAAGTGATGATCAAACAATTCGTGTATGGGGACCAAGCCGTTCTAAGAATAAGAAGACAGCTTGAGAAAACAGGCAATTGAGATGTGCTAAATATGTGTATATATATAGCTTTTCTTTCATTCTAATTTTATTGGTTGGTGTATTTGTAAATATGTGGGTTCAATTTGTTTCGTCTTTCCAAATTTTGGCACATATCTTTCCCTTGTAAATCTTCATTTCTTGCCATGCTTTTTTCCTCTTGCATCTTTCAATCTGATACTTGGGGGTTGTTTGGGATGTCCTAAATAAGTGCACTTTTTGGACTAAAAAGTTGAGGAAAAAAATATAGTTGTTTGGGTTAACTTTTTGACTTTTTATAGAAAAATGTGTATTAAAAAATTATATAAATTAGTGTGTAGGAAAAAATTAGGATTGAGAGTTGTGCAATCGTAATTTTTGACTTTTGGTGAAAAGTGATTATTTTTTAACTTTTTGAGTAATTTTTTGACTTTTTAATTTTTTTGTCACATGCCAAACATGGCCTTAAATGTTTAGACATGGTATGGTAAACTTTTGTTGGAGTATGGTTGGGAAGCAAAATTCATATATTTGAGTATGTTTTATCGGATTGTTCTCTAAGAGCATCTCCAACGCTGACTCAAATTTTTCATCAAATCTGAGTAAAAAATGACCCATTTCACCAAATTTGATACCACTCACTCCAACAGTTCATCTTTCACCAAATCTATCCCGGGACAACCGGGTGGTCGACCGGCTGGTTGATCGGTTAGGCAAAATTTTTTTTTTTTTTTTTTTTTTCACGAATTGTCTGAACTTTTTTTTGAACTTTTTGAACTTTTTTCGGGACGACCGGGTGGTCGACCGGCCGGTTGACCGGTTAGGCAAATATTTTTTTTTTTTTTAACGGTTTGAATTTTTTTTCCTGAACTGTTTGAATCTTTTACTGGTTGACCGGTTGGTCAACCGGCCAGGCAACCGGCTGGTTGACCGGTGTACCTCTTTCAACGGTCAGTAACAGTGATTTGGTAAAATCTGTGTCTCGTTCTCAGTTTGATGCTTTTTTTGTTGAAATCTCATTTTGATATCAATCTGGTGTAACGGTTGGAGCATAAAAAAGTAACTTTTTTATCAAAATTTGAATCTGATACCAATTTTGATTTAGCGTTGGAGATGATCTAAGGCAATGGTGTAAAAATTTCAAGTGTTTATGCTCTTTATCTTGGAAAAAGAAATGGAGTTGTTGGCAGACCCCTGCATATTGAAAGAAATCTACTCTGTTCTCAAAAAAGAAAGAAATCTACTCTGATTTGATGGATGCATTTTGTTACTTGTTTTTTCTGCCAAATGCTCCTTTTTCATACATTTGAGTGGTGCTAATAGTTTACTTTATTACTTATATTTGGATAGAGTGGTGCTAATAGTCTACTTTATTACTTCGGACCCTTACCTATTAGTTTTTTATTTTATTTATTATAATAATTTCAAATGAAATTATTAAAAAGTAAGTCTTCTAATGAGATACCCATTCCAATTAGAATTAAATCCATCCATAAAATCTTAACATAATATGAATTGACAATCCCAATACAGTGAGATGAATAGAGTATCACAATGTCAGTTCAGATGAAATTCGTAGCTTTGATGAGGTTCTTAATTTAAAAAAAGCTAATCTTATAATAATGAGTGTTTTTAAACACGAAAATAATAATAATAACAATATCAATTTGATATTTTTTTTCGTATTGAATTTTCAAATATATTTCAAAAAATTGACAATTCATGATTGAATTAGAGGTAACAATTCGACAAGATCTAACTAAACTAGGTTATTCAGTAACACAAGTTTAAACTTAGACAAATTATTCAGTAATGATTGTGATTGGTAACACAAGTCTTCAAATGTGCAAAAAATAAATTCAGAAAATTAGTTTACAATTTGCATGAATTTTCATATGTGATAATCGAGTGAGTGAAAAAAAAAGAGAGTAGAATATAGAAGATTTTTACTTGTTTAAAGATACGTATCGAAAAAACTTCAAGAGTGTATCGATGTCTATAATAATAATTTTATTTAAAAATAATATTGTAATAAAAAGATATGTAGTCTCTCTCTATCTCTCTCTCTGCATGTAAATTGGGTAAATGGGATTGATTTTGATGTTGTTTGGGTAAAAGCTGTGGTTGATTGGGAACCGAAAAAGGCGTTGGTGATTGAAGAGGTACAGGTGTGTCCGCCTCAAGCCGGCGAAGTCCGAATCCAGATACTGTTCACTTCACTCTGCCACACCCATGCTTATACTGACAAGGTATTCATGGAATTGGTTAAAATTTCAACTGGATATCGATAAAAATTATTAAACAAAAGACTCGATAAGAATGTTAAGAAAACATTTAACTGGCCTATCTTCTTATAGACCGATAAGAAACTTCGTTCAAATTATATTTGGTTGAAGGATATGTGGCTGGATTTGGAAAGGAAAGGAAAATGATAGAGGGAGGTGAAATATGAATAAAATTTACTTATATTTTACCTAGTTTGTCACATATTTTTTCTTTTATTTTTCAAATTTCTTATTAAATTTTCCGATCAAACACCACGTAAATAACTCTTACTAATAATAAATCTCCATTTTATCGGAATGAAATCTCAACTGTCTGTTCCATTTAATGGGAAGCCAAATTCATTTATGCTGTGTTTGGTTGAGAGATTTGGGAAGGGAACCATTCATTTATACCGTGTGTGGTTGAGAGATTTGGAAAGAAAAAGGAAAAAAATGTGTGAAATTAGTTGAAATGTAATAATATTTTATTCATATTTTACCTACTTTTTCTTTTTTCTTTTCCAAATCCCTTTTTAAATTCCCCAACCAAGCACAGCAAAACTATATTTACACCCACCCAATGCTTCTATACTTGCACCCTGTATTCTACGCTTTCCCAACTATACTAATCCTAGTTTAGATCTATATTCTTTTTCCACTAAATTTGAAGTTACTATCTGTTGTTGGATTTGTACCCTTAACAATTTTTGGTTCTCTATGTGTTTGGAGTGTGATCTCATTGATGGATCGATCGATGGACAGCAATATTACAAATCCAGACTTAACTATCATCTTATGATTTAAATTTATTCTACAAATATACTCTAGAATACAAATTCAATCCTAACCACACATTCGGGGTAAGGTTCATAGAATTATTCATATGCATATGGAGTTTGTAATTCAAAAGTTGTTTTGCTTATCAGTCTCCATGGAATTGTATTTCTTGATTTTGAGTCATTTCATAGACGGGATTCTAGATTCAAATTCATCTCAAGTCTTCTGGGACTTCTTTTTCTTTCTTTTTTTTTTTTTGGGGGGGGGGGGGGGGGGGTTGTGGGACAATATTGTAATTTCCTGCTTACAGAGCTAAGGGGCTGAGAGAATGCTGTGGGTTTTAACTAGACGTTGTGTAGGGATTTTTTGAAAATTAATTTGAGTTTATTTTGTTTGTTTTTTCAAAAACCTTCTTATTCCATAGGAAAGCTTCTTTAAACACTTTTAATGCTTGTCCGAAACATGACAAAAGTTTCAACAATTAATAAAGGACTAGCTGGAATATTTCCTTGAACAAGGAATTGTGGAGAAGGATGCTAGTACGCATGCATGCATGTATGCGCACCGTAAGGATGGTGCAACTCACGCGTGCATAGCATGGGCAATGTGGTGCATTGGTGGCGCCATGGACGTGCTTTTCTATTTGATACAAAAACCTTGGTGGCAATGATGTGGTGCGATCCAGGTGCAACCCAGTCAGCAACAGTTGGTGAGTCAAACAACCAATCAGATCAGACGACTGCGTGTCTGATTGTGATAGGTGCGATCCTGGCCGTTGATAGAGTAAATGTGCAATTGGACGGATCAAATGGCACTCAATGACGATAAGATGTGTCCAGTTAATATACTTGTGGTCGGGCACCGTAGGTATATGATCCCAGGCCAAATTTGACTCTTAACTGATCGGATGCAATCAACGGACATGACCCATCCCATCAAGTGCTTGGAGGCCTATATAAAAGGCTTGCAATCCAAATTTGAATTTGTTTTAAGAAGGAATTTGTCTTAGTTTGTGCAAATGGAGACAAAATATCTTTACATCAAGTTTGTTGTTTCCTAAAGTCGGATTTGTTCTAATCTTTGATGGGGGCAAATACTGCCTTTAGGAAAAAAAAACATTGTAACATGACTCAAAATTGTTTCCATCAAGCCAGTTTTTACTAGAAGTTCATAGCCGATGACAAAATCCCAAAGTTTCTGATCCAACATGTTTGTAGTTGAATCTTCTTGGATTTTGAATTGAGGAAATGAGAGAGTAAGAAGGGAAGGAGGGAGTCAAAGAACTGATTGTGTATATTACTAGCCTTACACCTGGATTTTCTTTCATCACTTACATTCTAGTACTTCTTTGGTTTCATGAATGGTATCTTGGAAGTTTCAGGCAGCCTCATTTGTGCATTTACCTACATCCAGATTAGTGTCTCTTCTAATCTGGTTCAGGTTTCTATAATATTTTTCTTTGGCAATTGCTTATAAGTCCTGGCTTGCGATCTGATTTGTTACATAAAAATTGCCGGATCCTGAGGGTCTTTTCCATTCTTGGTCATGAAGCTGCAGGGTATGTACTCTACGTATCTCACATCAGATTTTTAAAATTGAAGCTGGAAGGTGAGAGGATGATTGAAATCTTCTGATTACAGGATTGTTGAGATTATTGGTGAAGGTGTAACTGAAGTTCAGCCTGGAGACCATGTCATACCTTGTTTCCAGGCAGAATGCAGGGAGTGTAAGTTCTGCAAATCAGAAAAGACGAACCTCTGTGGCAAAGTTAGGGCTGCCATCGGAGTTGGAGTCATGATGAATGATCGCAAGAGTCGTTTCTCCATCAATGGAACTTCCATTTATCGTTACATGGGAACTTCAACATTTAGTCAGTACACTGTTGTCCATGATGTTAGTGTTGCAAAGATTGATCCAAAAGCCGCCCTTGGAGAAAGGGTGCCTTCTAGGTTGTGGTGTCCCAACTGGTAAAAGGCTCTTTTGCTTCTGAATATAAATGGTTTTACACTCTAGTGGTTTATCTGACTAGTTGATCAAATGTATTCATAATATGTTTGATTTATTCACAAATCCTATATGCCTTTGGTTTGAATTTTACCTGCTTGCTGAGATTTGGAAAATGATATAATGCATTTTTGACATAATATTTCTATACTTTACCCCCTTTTCTATTCAAGTTAAGGTTTTTCTCTTTTGGATACAAAATGGAAAATTGAAAAGGAGTATATTATTCCATTGTTAAACTTAGTAACTTCAAATTGCTCAGAGCTCATTATACTATTGCTTTTTCAGAATGAAAACCTGGGAATCTTTGCCAAGATATCCAGTATTTGCACTCCTTTGAAAATGTAGGATAATTTTTGTGATGGTGTCCTTTAAGCATCACATGTCTGCAGTTTGCCATTAATGACATGATGACGGTTTATCTTGTGTGTTAAGTCGATGGACTCATGAGTAAACTTCCCTTTGATTGTGCCTTTGATGGGAAATTGAAAACTGATTCCCAACATGTAGAAATTAGTACAATTCAATTCAAATAAATTAGGTGTGTATATTCTAGTTTTTAGTATACTAGGCTTCTAAAGAACATCTCTGTTAACTGATACACTGACCATGAAGAAATATATGGGATGTTATCCTTGCAATATTTTACTTGTTTGCAAGGTGCTTAGAGCAATGCTGTGGTGCATGGAAGAATAGCAAAAATCTGGTTTTATGAAGGATTCTAAGATATATACTGTTGGCTCTTGCAGTGGTAAGGTAATAGATAAATTTATATAGCATGCATTTCTTATAAGACTACTACATTCGTGTGTTGGTCTGTCTTTTGCTGATTTGTTGTAGAAATGATGTCATGTTTCTTTAAGGAAGCCTTTGTGAGCACAAAAGCTTTCCAAATGAGCTGGCAGAGACAGTCTTTTTCAGGATCTCCCTCGTTCAGAACGCGGGCACAGCTGGCCCGCGTGGAGCCGAGGTGCCTGCGGCACCAATCCGTTGCCCAGGCCGCTCCATAAAAGACTTGCCAGCCCAGGGAAAAGCAAAGTTGTTGATGAAACAGAGAGAAAACTTCCCATGTTAGCAATGGATCTATGTTTTCCAATATTTGGTACCCCATTTTTTAAAAATATTCTTTTGGAAATGGGCAGGGTGACCATTGGTTCAATGGTAAAATTTTAGCCTAATAACCTTGAGATTATGGATTCAAGTCTCGGGGCAACCACTTTGTACACTATGCCAAAGGTGAGGTGTGTACCCAATCTTTCTTCTCCCAAAAACACATTAATGTGTCCTATTTGGGGGATGTTGTTGTTATTCTTTTGGAACCAGACCCTACTGGTGTTGAGCATAGGATAAAAGATGAAGGCCTATATAGTCATAATATCATATATATATACTACATAGTTTGTTTGTTGTCAGTGAGAAACTAGGTTATTGGTTTTATCAGGTCAATATTGAAAGGATGAAATAAATTTAGATCAACCTGCATTGCAATTGCTTAGTATTTGTGGCCTTTGCATGTAAATTTCTCGACTCTGCAATATCTGTTGTATAATTATATTTGAAAGGAGCTACAAAGCATCTTTGCCAATCAAAAAAAAAAAAAAAAAAAATTTAAAGGAGTGAAGTACAAAGCTTGAAATTGAAAAATTCCTCTGCTTGGTTGAGTTTTCAGAACTGATTTTCTGATTTTTTTTTTGAAAAATTAGAAACTAGTTTGACAAAAAATAAATACCAAGAAAGATATTTTTGAATTTTCAAAATTATTTATGCTCCACAAAAGAGAATAATGAAACCCCAATGGGTTGGTCGAGCGGTAAAGACTTGAGGATAAAATCTAAGGTCTTGAGTTCAAGTCACCCTATTGGGCCATTAGACCTCAAGATTAGTTGAGGTGCGCGCAAGTTGGCCCTAGATTATAAAATAATAAAAAAATGAGTTTTTCGATTTTTTTTATATGAAAATAATTAGCTTTTTTATATTTAAATTTTTTTCACCGAACTAGTTTTTGAATATTTTCCAATATCATTCTGAGTTGGGAAATTGTGGCAAGTCTTTGTTGAGTTTTATGTGTTTTTTTCCTTGTGACTTGGCTTTTTGTAGACATTGCTCATAATTGAGTTCCTATTATCATTTACATTGGCATGTATTGGTTATGAAAAGAAATCAAATAATTTTCTCTCTACTTTGTCTTGATAGCATGTGTTAAATGAAATTAAAGTCCTAGAAAAAAGTGTGGTGGCTTCCCTAAGTAGTTTGGACTAGGTTTTGTTGAGTCTTAAGTCATACTTCCTGTGGAATTCTAGTTTATAAATACTTTCCTTTCTGGTATACAATGACATAATCTTGCCAGAACAAATTCAGTTAATTATTTTCTGTAGTGTGTAAAGTATTGATCTTGGTCAATGTGATAGTGTATGATGATGTAAACTTTCTGGTATACAATGACATAATCTTGCTAGATCAAATTCAGTTAATTATTTTCTGTAGTGTGTAAAGTATTGATCTTGGTCAATGTGATAGTGTGTCTGCTGATGCAATCTCTTTTGTCAGAGAAGATATTAAGTGTAAAGGATGCGCTCCTTCCTCTCACAAACAAGTGGGGCTCACACACTGCGGGACCCACCTGTTTGTGAGAGGGAGGGGTGCACCCCGTTACACCTAGTACTTTCTCTATTTGTTGATATTGTCTTTGCCGTTGATATCAATTTAATTTTAGCTCTGGATTTTTGTTGGGAGTAAATCTGATGATTCATGATTGCTTCACATGGTTCGTTATTATGCAGACAAATTTTGTTTGTTTTGTTTAATCTTTGATTTTCCATTTCAAATGCTTTTCAGGTTCCTAATTGCTTTCTAGTTTTTATGTTTTGACTTCGTAATTTAAATTGCACTATTCATTTCTAATCTAATATTCATTTATTTAGTTGACTATACCATGTATTTGTTGTCTCTTAGGCCTTCGAGCAGTCTGGAACTAAAGTAGAACCTGGTTCCATTGTTGCTGTTTTTGGCCTTGGGACTGTTGGTTTTGCAGTGAGTTTTATACTGGACCATTTAGTCATGTTATTGGGGCAACTATTATACTGATATGAGAGAAATATTTTTACTTGAGAGGTGGCGGAGGGTGCAAAAGCAGCTTGTGCTTCACGTATTATCGGTATTGATATTAACAGCAAAAAGTTTGATATAGGTATTTACCTGCAATCTCCACATGGTCTCTGATGGCAGACAGTTAAAATTCTCCAGTGATCCATTGGCCATCACATTATCTTTATGTTGTCACTAAATATCTTCTTTAGTGCACTTCACTGAACCTATACTAATGCTGTGTTTGGTTGGAGGATTTGTGAAGGGATTTGGAAAGAGAAATGGAAAAGGCAGGTGAAATGTGAATAAAACATGCCTATATGTCACATAGTTTCACACACCTTTCCCTTTCCAAATCTCTCTCCAAATTTTCCAACCAAACACAGCATAAGTGTTTCGATGTTAAGGGACTCTAGTTCTAAAAGCATTGGCAATGCATGGCCCCATGTGAATAATGTCAACTCAGATTGCTGAAATCATGACTCAGTTGATGTCCTCGTACAAAATTTCAGGCAATTAATGCCTATCAAGGGAACAAAGAAAAGGAAAAGGCAATCAATCAAAATGTTAGTTTTGCTTTGTTGACGATTTATTGTGCTAATAGCCTAGTATTGTACATATTGTTCAACTTGGTATTAGGAACTATTCCGTAAATAATCTAACCTATTTTAGCAATAAGTTTTTATGTTATTTTCAATGTTCTTGTTTTTATCAGGGTCATACAAATAGAAATCAAACTCACTAAATAGATATTTCTGATATCTGAATCAGTTTTTAGTGATCAATTATTCTTGTTACCTCTGCATAAATCTTTGTTAATAGATCACACAGTACTTTTAAGAATATCATCCCTTATTTAAATAATTTTATGTAATGTTAAGGTATCTGAAGTTTGTATTTTAAATTTTATTTCCCCCTTAAATATAGGCTCCCGGTTTAGGCTGTAAACTTCACCTTCCAAGGGATGAGCTTGTTTGTTAAAATTAAACAAGCACAACTTGTAAGAAAGAGCTTGTTTATTAAAATTGATGATCCTCCCCTCTACAGTAGCTTGCTTTAGCGAAGCCCTATCCCAACTACACGTTGTATGATAAATTACTTGCTCCTTTCTTTCATTTTAAAACATCATTCAATTCACTTGGGAGTAGAAGCCTTTTGGTGCCCATCTAATCTAAGAAAGTGGAGAGGATGTCATTGCTTGTCAAAATTTTAGTATCATTTGATCACAATTTAGTATCATTTGATGACCCCCAAATTTTTTTTTTTGGATCAACAACAAAGCACTTTATTGACAAATCAAAAAAAGTAAGTGAGGATAAGGCATCATCTTACAAAAGAAAAGGGAAAATCACAAAACTAAAGCGTAATAAGAAACTCTCAAAGCAAAATTTTACATATCACATGTTGTCAACCAATCTCTAGATAACAAAAAAATGGAACCCCCTTAAATGGCACACACTATCCCATAAACAATCTATCTCTTGGGATTTATCTTCAAACACCTTTGCATTTCTTTCGAGCCATAGAACCCAAAAAGTTACAAAGACCGCACTAGACCATAACATTTTGGCTCTCTGCGATCCTTCGAAAGCGTGAAAGTCAACTTGGAGCATATGCACACTCCTTTGAGGGGCTACCCACATAACATCCCCTAACAAAAACAATTTGTGCCATAGAGTCAAAGCAATTGGGCAATGCAAAAATAAATGATCCACGGATTCCCCATTCTTCCAACACAACTACTGAAGATTTAGAAATCGATTAGGTCTCCGTTTCTGCAATATATCATCTGTCAAAATGCCTCCATGAGCCAAAACCCACATAAACACCTTCACCTAAAGAGGAGCACAAGCCTTCCAAATTCTTTTGCAAAAAAGAAATTGAGAAACATGAGGACTATCAATGAGTTTATCAAAAAAGGACTTACAAGAAAATATTCCAGAAGAATGGAGAGCCCAAACCCTCTTGTCCTCTAGAAGAGGAGCCAAAGAGAAATTATCAATTCTGGACAACAAAGACGCTAACTATGCAGCCTCCCTATTATTAAGATTTCTAGAAAAATCAAAATTTCAGGAAATTGGAGCCAAAAGTGAACAAGCCATGGAAGCAATAGAAGAGTTATGAGATCAAGCCACTCTATAAAGATGTGGAAAATCAGAAGTAAAAGAAGATTGGCCCATCCAAACATCCTCCCTAAAACGAGCAAGTGCCTCATTACCCACCCTTACAGAAAGATGACGAGATTAACAGGTGTAGATATGCGAAATTGGTTTCCAAGGAGCACGACAGTTATCCCTCAGAACCACCCATGAGTCGCTACTATTGTTTTGAGTCCCATACTTCTAATAACCAAATGCCATAGTGAATCACTCTCAAGTGGAAATCTCTATAGCCATTTACCAAGAAGGGCTATGTTCCTAGCCAAAATGTTACCAATAGCCAAACCCTTTTTTTCCTTAGGCAACAAAACTAAATCCCAACTCACCAGGTGATCCCTCTTTCCCTCCAAAGAAAATCTCTCATCAACTTTTCTAATGCCTTTGCCACTTTAGCCGGTATCTTGAACAAAGATAAAATATAAATAGGAATACCGTTCAAAATTGACTTAACCAAAGTGTATCTACCCTCGCATGACAATAAAGCCTTACTCCATCCTTCCAACCTCTTACCAATCTTCTCTACAACTGGATTCCAAAAAGCTTCACTTCTAGGATTACCCCCCAATGGAAGACCTAAATACTTAAATAGAAGTGCCTCTATACCACATCCTACAAGAGTCGCCATATTCCTCACGACCCAAACCCGCCCCTATGGGTTTAGCACCGTAACCGGCCAGTAATCCGTGATTACCGAAGGCCTGCTTAACAGTAGAATAGTAAAACAGAGTACAGGGGCTGGCAGAAGCCAAAACAGTAAATAGACAATGTCCAATGAGTTGTGACAGTCTGTATGCAAAAAGATTTTTCATACATATATCTATATACAATCAGTATCAAGACAGTATGTACAATGTATACAATCATTCAGGACAAGGACTTAATCCCTATTAAACAGTACAGTACAGTGTATACAGTCTATACAAAAACAGAACAGAAAGGGGGAAACTAAAACACCCCGTAGCCTTAGCTTGAACAGACTTGGAACCTCGCAGTGGGGCACAGTGGTTGGCTTGACAAAACTAGAGTTTACCCCGACGCTTCTAGCAACGGTCTGGTGCCTGAATACCTACATATATATATGAGCAGTGAGCTAAAGCCTAGTGAATAACATAATGCGTAAAGAGGTTAAGAATGAATGTCCTTACAGTATTGAAAACAATCATTTCAATCAGTATATCAGTTATTCAGTCATTACAGTCATATGTGGTACATCCAGTAGCAAAACAGTACAGTAGGTCTTATCAGACTGAACAGTCAGTTGATGGCCATTATATCAGTAAACAATAGTGGTTCCAACATGGGAACCGACAGAGATCTCTGTGACAGTAGCAGTACAATACAGTAACAGTAGGTTGCTAAGGATGCCACAATACAGTTCACAATTAGGACATCATTCATTCAGTAACAATATCATTCCATAAAATAGTACAGTTCAATTGTTCAGAAGATAATCATATTTGAACATATCTTTACACAGTTGTTACTCACAGAGTTCTGGGCTACAGTTAAGCTAGAGCGCGTCCTCAGATGCCAACCCTACACAGTTACAGAGTGAACACACACTAAGCTATACAGTTGGGAAAATATAACTTAATCCCTATCTTGACTCGGTGTGGTTCTACATCAATATCCTCATCGAGATACCTTAAACTAGGCCTAAGAATGCCTAGAATGGAATGAGGATGCAAAGATGCACTTAGAAAGCATTTTCAGAATTTTCAGAAAACAGGGGTCTCGCTCGAGCGTGGGATTCCCCGCTCGAGCGGACATGCAAACAAAGGTTTCCGCTCGAGCGTAGACTTACCCGCTCAAGCATACTGCAAAACAGTCAAAAGTGCTGGATGTGTGAAAATCACGCTCGATTGGGCGCTCGATACCCGCTCGATCGTGTGGCACAAGTCCTCGCTCGAGCGTCCAATACCCCGCTCGAGCGGACTGTAAAACAGTGTAAAGTGCTGGAAGCATGAATTTTACGCTCGAGCGCCAGTCACCCCGCTCGATCGTGAGTTCAAAATCTGGAATTCCCAGATTTGAACCTCAAGCTCAAATTCAACTTCAAATGTAACAAATTCGATTCATTTGGGTCCATTTCCTGAAAAACACTTGTAAATATATAGTATGACATGATTCAAAGCTCAATTTGTAAAATCAAAGCCCAAAGGTGAGGGAATTAAACCCAATTTCAAACAACACTTCAAGAACATGATGAATGTGTAACATGCAAGACTTTAAACCACTTTCAAGCTTTAAATACTTGCTCTACTGAGCCAATTCATCCAAAAGCAAGATGAAATCATGGACTTTAACATAAACATGAACATGCATGCCCCAATTGCCATGAAATCAACATCCAAATGCAAGGATATAAACATGCATGCAAAGATTAAGCTTCCATTCTACAATTTAGCACCAATTCTAGACTCCACCCTCAAATGGACCATGAACCATGCAAGAACAAACTTAAATTCATCAATAAAAGGTTGAATTTTCTACCTTGGGTCCCCCAATTACAAGTCTAGAAGCTCAATCAAGCAAGAACTCCTTTAATCTTCTTAATTTCCAAGCAAAACCAAGCAAAACAAAATGAAAACCAACTCTTCTAGGTCCCTCTCTCTCTATAGTCGGTTTATGTCTCTCAAATGGCTGATTAAATGTGTTAAGGCTCGCATATGTGAATCAACTAAAGGCTTAAGACTTGGCCCACTAAGTGGCAGTTTGGTAATTAGAGCCAATTATGCAATTTATCTTATTTTAATCTAATTTAATCATACTAAATCACATTTCAGATAAATATGCCATAAAATCTTATAAATTCTAATGATAATAAAACATCGATCAATTTCGGATTCGACCGCCGACAAGGCCTTCATTTTGCAGTTTAAAGCATAAAACATGGACAGATAATCTAACAGTCAAACAGATAGAAATGCTTTTAAACTAGTACATTCAATCAGTCAGTTCAGTATTTCAGTCGATTCAATTACTTATCATATTCAGTCTTAGTTTAGCAGTAATCAGTAGGGTTATCAGTAATCAGTGATGAGGGTTATTACAATTCCGAAGCAGGTCTTGCTGTATATTAATGCCCATCATACTACTTTTCTCCAAATTAACCTTAAGCCTCGATATTATCCTGAAAAGTCTCAAAATCGAATAAAGATTAACTATCTGACTTTCATCCCCTGTTGAGAAAAAAATAATATCATCCGCATACTGTAAATGTGTGACACTAACTCTATCCCCCCTACCTCCAATCCCGCAAAAAGACCTACTTCTCTAGCTCTATCAACCATCTTGCCCAGTATATCTGCCACCAAAATAAAAAGGAAATGACATAATGGGTCCCCTCGTCGTAATCCTCGCGAAGCCTTGAAATATTCCCCTGATTTACCATTAACTAAAACAAACATATTGTACGTCGACAAACATCCCCTAATCCAAGATCTCCACCACCCACCATAACCCTTCTTGTTCAGTACAAAACCCAAAAATTGCCAATCCATGTGATCATATGCCTTATTGAAATCCACCTTAAAAAGAATTCCCTCATTTCTTGAACTTCTATATTCCTCCACTATTTCATTCGCCACTAGAACCACATCTAAGATTTGCCTTCGTTTCACAAAAGCCCCCTGCGCCATCGACACAGTCTCCCCCAATGAAATTCTAAGTCTCTTTCATAAAACCTTTCCCAAAATCTTATAAAGGGATGTGACCAAACTAATGGGCTTGAAATCTCCAATTCTTACCGCATTCGCTTTCTTAGGAATTAAACAAATGAATGTGGTATTTGAGCTCAAATTAACAACCCCTGACTCATAAAATTCCAAAAAAAACTCCCAACAAATCCTGTTTTACCACCTCCCAACAGTCCTGAAAGACAGCCATGGAAAAACCGTTCAGACCTGGAGCTTTGTCTCTCTCACAATCAAAAACTACCTCCCAAATTTCTGTTTCATCAAATGGTCTTTCAAGACATGCTGCAACTGTTTGATCAATAAGTCCCCATTCAAGACCTTCATTCCTCGGTCTAGTCATCTCCTCCTTTGAGTAAAGCTTGGAATAAAAGTCATAAATTCCATTGACAATCTGATTCTCCCGTTCCACCACTACTCCTGGGCTTATTTCTAATCTCTTGATGAACTTCTTTCTTTTCCCATCTGCCACCCTTTGAAATTTTTTTGAATTCACATCCCCTTCCTTCAACCATTTAACCTTTGCTTTTTGAGACCAAGAAATTTGCTCCCTAAAAACTAACTCTTCCAATTTCAATCTCAACTGAGATCTCTCCCTCTTAAAGGACTTAGCCATCCCCCCTGCACCTCCAATACATCTAACTCTTTGATTCTGCACGACACCTCCTTCTTTGATAACTCCAAATTCCCAAAAACCTCTCTATTCCAACACTTCACATTCTCCTTGACCATCTTCAACTTTTTCATAAACTTAAAACCCTCCCATCCATAAAAACTAGCATTGGCCCATCACTCCTCAAACTTTCTTTTAAAAGATAGATGCTCCAACTACATGTTTTCGAATCTAAAAGGTGTTGGGCCCCACTTTACTAGACAACTTTCAATCATAATAGGACAATGATTTGACGTTAATCTCGGTAATGATTCCTGCCTTAAATTGGGGAAAAAACCTTTCCACCTCAAGGAGAACAAAAATCTATCCAATCTACAACACACCAAATTCTCTTGCAAATTAGACCATGTAAATCTAGTATTACACAAATGAGGGCCCACCAACTCACAATCTTTGATAACCAAATCAAAGTCCCTCATGTCCCTAGTGGTTCGAATTCCATTGAGTTTTTCTGAGCTTTTCCTAACCATATTAAAATCTCCCTCTAAACACTAATTAGGGAAACACGGCCCAGATAACTCATATAGCTCATTCCACAAATCCTTTCTCCTAGACAGTCTATTAGGACCATAAACCCCTGTCAACCATCACTCTGTATTGATAAAATTTCTAAACCTAACTGACAGTGAAAACTCCCCCACTATAGTTTCACATTAAGAAACAACTCTCATCTCACATCACCAAAATGCCTCTTGATCTGCCCACTGAAGGCAAACAAGCCCAATTCCTATGCCTAACACCCCAAAGACTCTTCATGAACTTGCTAAATCTTTAATAACACCTCTCTTTCTCCGAGAACCCAACCCCCTCACATTCCAACTAATAATCTTTATTAGGAAACATGTTCACCTGTAGTTACCTCCCGGCGCCTCTCATAATTAATCGAACTTGCTAAATTCCTAAGTTCCCTTACCCCTTTTTTGGTGCTCTCTCCTACGTTTTTACCATCTTTCTCCCTTGTAAACCTAATGTTCTTACTGAATGATCCAGAAGTCCCCTTGATTTTAACTAATGACAAGCCCATAACTTGAAGTAACTGCATAAAAGAAGACACCTCCTTCTTCTCAATTGGGCAAGTCTCATACTTACTTAATTCCTTCAACCAACTCTCTGTTTCTTCAACCTCGTTGCTAAAAACCTGGCCCCTCTTGTTAACATGATTACCTGAGATCCCTCCTTGATTGTCATACACATGGCCCTGAGTACTATTAGCTTGTAAAGACTCAGACACAACAGTAGAATCATTCACAATGGCCCTTAAGGTATCTGTGTTAACCCCTTGTTCATGAATATCCCCTGATGAGATCTGAAGAACAGGACAAATCAACTTAGAAGAATGAACCGAAGAATCCCCAACCTTAGCCCCTTCCCCATAAATAGAAATAGAAGAAACTTGAATAGCTTGTACCCCCTTGAGCGAAGATGACAATGTTAAAACTTGGTAAAATGAAGGACTGACTTGATTCAGAGAGTCAGAAACCTGCTCGATATCTTCACCATCAGTAGTACAATCAACATTGAAAAGATCATGGAGAGTCCAATCCTGTGCTCATCCTCCATACTGTCCCCTTCAGTTTGTGAATCTGAACTCTTAGATGATCCATAGTCTTCCAGAGCTTGCAAAACCTCATGCGTGTCAAAATGACCCTCTTCCAAGTCCTGAACCATTTTTTCCGAAGCCAAATTAATCTCCAGCAAGTCCTTAGCCATTGCATTTAATCTCTGAAAATCCCTACATGATCTATCCACAATATCTTTCAGCCCTAGTTGTGCTTCCTCTATGCTAAGGTCTTCGCGAGTGATCGACTACCTAGGACGATCGCAATCGACTGGTTCTGATGCTTCAGAAGACGAGGGTCTACTCCTGTCCTCAGTCGCTGAAAGTCCTTGAGGCCCATCGACACCGACAGACTCAGAAGCTTTAACCCGTGAGGCCAAAATAATTGGGCTATCCTTCCTACCCAAACCCAACTCTGAAACCTCCTTCGGGTTGGAACCAAAAGCCCTTAATGCGTCCACAATACCTGGGCCCCTTTCCTTAAAACAAGAAAAAACATTAGGGCCCTCATTAATTTCTGGGCCGCATTCCTTAAACCTTTGAAAATCATTTGGGCCAGCCTGATCCTGTACTCCAAAATTAAGTTATTTATTTGAAATAACCAAATCGTGGGCTGAGCCCACTGGTTGGCCAGGCCCAAAGTTAATCAAACACTCTAACTGATGGCCCCTTTCGTCTCTTATGCTTCTTCCGTTGCCGTCATCCAGCTTGCGCAGTCCACCAACTTGACTTCTCACCTCCATTCTGCCACGTGTCTTGGCTGTTATAATATTCCCAACATTTCATCTAGAGCCAAACACACTCCTATGTTAAACTCCATTTAGGATATCTAAACCCAACTCCAAACTTGATAGTAGGTGTGACCAAACACCCCATTTCAACACAAAAAAAAAAGAAAAAAAAAGAGAAGTGCAGATTTTTTTTTCTTCTTCGTCGTCTTTATTCATCCTTCTCTAACTTCTCTCTACATTCTCTCTCATTTTTCCTTTACCTTCTTGGTGGCCAAACACCACATCCTTGCTCCACCCTTACACCACCACCTTAACCCACCATCTCCACCACCGCCGGCCACCTTATCTCGCCGGAAAAAGGGTCCAGTCGGCCACTCCTTAAATCCATCCGAAAATAGCACAATAGAAGTACCAACTCTAGATTTTTCTTAATCTTTTGAAGAATCAAAGCATGGAATTTATTTTCTTGATGGATTAGAGGCTTGTAATTGGTAAAAATATTTCTCTAAAAGTTTAGTTTAAAGTTTTACATATTTTGAGTTAGAGATGATGAATATTTTTTTTTTTGTATTTTAGATCTATTATGATTTGGGGTTTGATTGTTGAATTTTATACTCTCAATTAGTTTCTATGAATGTTTTACATGTTGAAAAATGATCAATTTGATGGTTGTTTTGGAGATTAAGATTTTGGGTTAATCTAGGGTTTGAATGTGATGTAAAAATTGGAGATTTTGGTGTTAGGAAATTTATATGTTGAAATTGATTTGATAAATGGTGGATTGGGTATCTCTATGTTCTATGGAGGAATTTTATAAATGATTGAAGAGATTTTACTTAAGTTGTTGAGTTTATAAAAAATGTTGATTTTTGACTTTTGTAGTTAATTGATGGTGGTATTGTGCATATAAATTGATTGGATATTGAAAAAGTTACTAACTCAAAGATGTACAAAGGATTGGTGTTGTGGAGATTGGATAAGTTATTTGTTTGGGTGACTTGAAGTTGGAGGAGTTCTTTAGCTTGTCATTCCTTAGCATAATTTATTTATGATCATTTTTGTAGATGTAATTTTTCATTGAAAGCTTTTTCCTAATTTTAGGTCCTATTTTATTAATTGTTAGGATTGGAGGAAGGCGTCTTTACACCTCTTGGGAATTAATTTGTAGAGTCTCAATCTACACTTTTGCTATTTTTGGAGGTGAGTATACTTACCATGGAAATTACCTTACCTCTATCTTTATTACAAAGTTTGAAGATGATTTTGAATTAAAGGAAGCGAATGGTACATTTCATCATGATATATGCATAAAAAGAAAAATCTATAAATCTATAAATCTATTGAGGCCAATGGTTGAGTTTAAATAAATATATGATTTCATTTGTATAATGAAGCACTAATTTTTATGAGAATTTATTTAACTTGAGTCTTTCAAATTTTATGATGATGATGATTGAATGACAATGAAACACTATTTGAGGGTATTTATTTTATTGATCATATAACCGAATATAGCCTTCGGGGCCACAAGGGCCAAAATGTTTTGGGGTCCTGGGGACCGAAATGTTTTAAGGACCATAAGGGTCGTTGTATGTATAAGGGGTCCCGGGGACCGAAACATTGAAACAAGAATTGAAGTGCTACGATGACATGAGTTATGTTCCTATGGTTATGTTTTGGGTAACGGTACTGATTGTCATGGCCCGAACCCGCCCCTATGGGTTAAGGACATAACCGGCCAGTAATCCTGAGATTACCTACGGCCTCAGACCAAAACAGACATAATTTGTCAGAGTGAAGGGGGCCAAACGGAAGCAACAAATAAAAACTTTGTCCATAGAGCCGTGCTTATATGCACAACAACAAACCATAATCAGTTACGTTAATAACCCACAGTTCAAAAGTACAGTTGTCACATTACAGACAGGATCATCCAAAACAAGTCAACCTATGACAACTATTTACATAGATACATAAAGTCCCTGCCGGCAAGACAAAATGTAATTACATAGCAAAGGCGAGGATAGGTCTCAAGAGTGAGACGCAAGGCTGACTTCCTCAAAACTCGGATTTTTCCTAGCAGACTTCACTGGGGCTGGGTTTGGACTTCCCTTGGCTCACCTACAAATACATGAATGAGCGTGAGCGATAGCCCAGTGAATAATATCAAACATAACAGTTGCATAACAACATGTAGAACAACATGCTCCAAACGGCCTTGGGCCCAATTCATACTTCTATTTAACGAATATATATAACTATACAAAATTCAAATCAAGTAGTTCTAAACATTCTGGCTTTTGGCCCATTCGGGTTTCCATTCATGGCAAAACGGCCTTCGGCCCATTCACTTATGTCGAAACGGCCTTCGGCCCAATCATTCATGTCAAAACGGCCTTCGGCCCACTCTTTCATGTCAAAACGGCCTTTGGCCCACTCTTTCATGTCAAAACGGCCTTTGGCCCACTCTTTCATGTCAAAACGGCCTTCGGCCCACTCTTTCATGTCAAAACGGCCTTTGGCCCACTCTTTCATGTCAAAACGGCCTTTGGCCCATTCCTTTATTCCTGTCAGACTTTTGTCCACAATCCCTATTAACAACTCATAAAGTTTATAAGGGAATAACAATTGGACATTGACAAGCTTTTAAATATTGATATTACTCACAGTGATCGGTTTGTGGATGCGCCCTGGAGCTTGACCCTACACATTTCATGAATACAAAAGGGTCACTAACAGTTCAATCCGTTCTTTAATTCACATATTCCTCTTTAGGCTTTATTTCTATCTCATTAACTCGTTTACAATGTTTAACATATGCCTAAGAGTGCTTACGAGTGAAAGAGAACGGAAAACGAAACATAGAACGCATGAACAAAATTCCAAGAAACAGGGTCCCCGCTCGAGCGTAAACTTATCCGCTCGAGCGGACCCTTAAGGCCTGCAAAAGTACTGGTTGCACGAAAGATGCGCTCGAGCGTGAAATAGAGCGCTCGAGCTGAAGGCCTGTCTACAAAACTCCACACTCGAGCGTGAGGTGTCCCGCTCGAGCGGACATCCAACTCTGCAAAAATACTGGGAGCACGATTTTCCCGCTCGAGCGGCCATTACCCCGCTCGAGCGGACCTCAAAAATCTGGGTTTCCCAGATCGTGTTCTTGAGCTCCAATTCGGTTTTCCATCTACATTTCTTGCATGCAATGGCTCAAATTACACACTTACACATGCTAACATGCTACTAATACAAGATTACAACATTAGGAAGCTCAATTTCATGATTTATCTACATGCATGTCCCAAGATATCTCAAACCCATCATCAACATGTTCAAATTCAGACATTCAAGACTTATACTCCCATGATTTGTACATGCATGTGGGAGATGCTCATCATTCTCAACTTAGATGGTACAAATGGTGATTACAACATGAGCTTTAACCAAAACTCTACATGAATCATGTGTTTCAAGCTCAAACATGCAAATTCAAAGTGATTTCTTACATGCATGAGTTCCAAGACTTCAAACTCAACAAAAATCAACTTATTACATGCTCTTGATCACAAACAACCCTTGAACTTACAAGATCACAGTTTCAAACTTATGAATTCAAGACCAAAAGCTTACCTAGAGGCTCAATCTTCCAAACTATAGCAATTTCTTGAGTTTGATCTTCCAATTCTTCACAGTTTTGAGCCAAACACCCAACTCTCTTCTTTTCCCTCTCTCTAGCCGACTCCCCTCTCTCTTTCTTGCGTTTAATTCAGCCAAGGAGAATAATAAAGAGGGTATTTGAGTGTATAGAGCCTCACTAAGTCATAATATAATAATATAGAGTAATTGGGTACTCATTTTACCAACTTAATCAACTTAATCTGGTCCAAATCAATTTTTCAATTAAATTTCACCGTAGGCTCTAAAAATTATGCCAATCACTATGGCGTAATTAATTTCAGGTTCTGTGGCCGATAAGGCCCTCAATTAAATTTCCAAAGCTAATTATTCGAACAGATATTCCTACGGTGAACAGATAAAACTTCAAGGTCACATATTTTCACATAATGGCACACAAAATCATTCTAAACACATAACCATAAACAAATTAAGGACCGATTTATCATAATACAGAACAGGGGTATCACACTGATGGGTCGTTGAACACACCAAAATTAAATACTAAACTATACCAAATTCTATCAGAATAATGGCAAGTTCAGGTATCGATCCATAGGGACTATTGTGAAATTAAACTAATTTAATTGTTAAATTCCTAAATTATTTTTGATAAAAAGATTGAATGATCATAACCTAATTTAATTAACAAATAAATTAAACTAAGGAATTAAATTATCAATATTAAATGAAATTGGATTTACTAAATTGGGGGAAAAATCCTAGGGTAGAGAATTCACCACTAACCACATAATTAGGGTTTCCAATTGAAATTAATTATGCTATGGTTTGAACGAATTAATGCTTCACAACTACAAGCTCAAAGCATTTAACAAGAAGATTATCACATTCAATGTACGAGCACGAACCATCTCAAGCAATACGAATCGTTCACTCTAAACTAGGGTAGTGATACGACTCGTTCCTCGTAGCATGGTTCGTCCCATACCTTGAATGTGATGGAATAGAAAACTCATGTATGGATAATATTCAACAATCACAGAAAGTCAAATATTTGAAAAGATAATGAAAATTATATATAAAGAATTTCTAAAACACCATACAATGGTTCAAACCTTACATAATATAAAATCAAAAAAGAAAACTACATAATTACATGGCTAGGGTTTCATCAAAACCCTAGAAAAGAAGACTAGCCACTCATGGAGGAGTGGAAGGAGGTAGAAGGAGAAGGAACCACCATGGGAGACATCCTTGAAGCTTTTTGTTTCTTCCTCTTTTTCAAACCCTAGCCTCCCTCTTTAGGTCAAAACAATTTCCGAACCCTAATCCAGCCTTTTTCTTGTCTTTTTATGCTTCCAATCTCGTCCAAACAGGTTTAAAACGTCGGTTTGACTTTCTCAGAAAAAGTCAACGCACGTGCGGGAAAGTCAACGCACGTGCGGGAAAAGTCAACTCTGCTCAAATTCTGACTTTTTGCTCATTTTATGCTCCGACGATGTATAACCTGATTGACACTCAACACACATAAAATATACAATTTGACCAACAAGTGAAGTTAAGAGATTCTAATTAACGGCCTCAATGATGCACATTTCAGCCTTAATCACATCCCTCAACTTACTACTTGCTAGTCCTCAAGCAAGTAAAATAAAATAACATTAAACAAAATCTATCTATTTCCTTTTTCGTGGGAAAACGGTTGCATTTAGCATATGCAACAAGCCTTTAAACCACAAGGTGACCCCAGGTGGACGAGTAAAGTCTCGTGAGGGTTTCCAGAAATGATACCCACAAACATTAACATATTCATATATACTCAACAACAAATGACCACACTACTCCACCTAACAATTAACTTATGTGCCACTACAGTGTGATATTGAGACATTATGAGTCATTAAAGACACAGTGGACAAGCATGAAGGAACCTATTGAGTCAAAACCACAATTCAGTTAATACAAAAGTAAAGTTCACTATACTTGTGCATGCTAGTAGACAAGTCATGAGTACCCTCGGTGTAAAGTGCAATCTCCATATTAGTTACCTATCCACTATAATAGCCCAGTGTAACTCATAATAACACCCATCATATACAGAAAAGCTAACCTGTTACAGCCAAGATTTTAAAAAGTTTTCTTTTTTTTTTTTTTTTTTTTTTTTAAATGACTGTGCAATGTCTTGATCCCTTAAGCTTTCTAATCAACCCGTGTAACGAGCATTGGGCCAATGACTCCCAAACCAGACGGTTTTAGGGCACTAGGTGTAAAGACACCCCTACGGGCTTAATAACTCGAGTTGAAAAGGCTACGAATCTGAACAAGTCATTCTTCTTATTTTACCTTAACTGTGCAATGTCTAAGTCCCTTAAGCTTTCTAATTAACCCATGTAGCAAGTTTTGGGCCAATGACTCCCAAACCAGACAGTTTTAGGGCATTAAGTGTAGAGACACCCCTACGGGCTTAATAACTCGAGTTAAAAAGGCTACGGACCCAAACCAGTTAAGTGTGTTCTTTTTTTTTTTTTTTTTTTTTTTGAAATCTTGGCTCCTCATTTATTCTTTTTTGCAACTATAGCTATTATCAATGATGTACACTAGGGATTATAATAAAAAGATCACCGCTATGATAGTGTGTTCATGTGAATTAAGACATACTCATGACAAGTGTACTAAAATCACAAACACAGACAACTCTCCTCGTGCAAACATGGCATGCAAGTATCTACCCAATAAATCCTTTTCATACAAGTCTACTATGATCTCCAAATAACATATGCAAATATCATCACCCTACTAGCAAAAAGTCACATCAGGTGAAGTAATGCAGTCAAGTGAAACAGGTATAAGCATGAATTATGAGCCAAATAGGAATGCACAAAATAAAATATAACCCTCATCCCCCAACTTGAATATGACATTGTCCCCAATGGAAAAGTAAAGAGAAATGAGAGAAAATTACCAGAATTGTAGGTGCATATCCAGGCAGGCAGAGAGTAACATATACAAACTTAATTTATTTTATTTTATTTATTTTATTTTTATTTTTTGTGAGAAGATAAAGGAAAATAAAAATAAAAATAAAAGAGACAAAGCAAGATACAGGCGGGTACTAGGGAGAAGCCGGCGGTGGTGGTGGTGGTGGGAAATGTTGGGCAAACAAGGCTTGCATCAAAGCGCGCGTCTCGAAGGCATTATCCTGACCCTGTTGCTGGATGGCGAGGTTGTCAGCGTGGAGCTGATCAAAACGCGCCTGAGAATAGTCGCGAAAAGCCTGAAAATTCGTGCGCAACTCCATGAGACTCTGGTGGTGATCACGAAGAGTATGATGGACCTGATCGACAGAGTGCTGAAGCTGTAAGTACTCCTCGCGAGTCATGTAGAGTGGGTCCCCTTGGGGAGGCACAGGGGGAACAGGATGAGCCGGGTGGTCATGGATGGGGTCCTAGGCCTCCTCAACCGGGGCACCCACCGGCTGCGGGATGCGAGATATGCTGTGCTGCCATTCCCGCCGGCCGAATGTCGGATACCCTCGATCAATCTCCTCATCCTCAGCAATGGGGAGGTGGTTCAGCTCAAACACAAGTGTCAACAAATTGGCGAATGGTAGGGGCCAAGTCAGGTTCTGCAGAGGAGTAGGCCGAATTGCCTCCCGTAGAAATTTCTGCACATGCAGCAAAATGAAATCCTCAAGCGGGACCTGATAGCCAAGCTGATACCCGTGTAAAACCCGCACAAACTCCAAACGGCGCTCAGCTCGATGCCCAAGTGGAAGGACATTCTTATGGACCACGGAATCAAGGAGAAGCAAGCGGCTAGGTAGCTTGCTTCGCCGCAAGCATGTGAAACTGAGGTCACCGTGGGCTCCCGGGAAGTATTGCTGGATGAGGCGAGGTACGGGTTGGCGATCCTCAACTTCCGGGAAAGGCTGATCTTCCGGTTTGGCGAAAAACTCTAACACTTTGGCAATCATGGCCGAGGTGAGGTGAACAACATGACCATCAATGTCAGAGAGCAGTCCAACCGCAGTGGGTGTCTCATGCAGGTTCTGGTAGAATAATCGGACCAAGCGAGGATAAGTGGGCGCTGTCACAGCACAGATGCCCAACTGTTGCCGGAGTCGGAGCTGCTCAACCGCCCAAGTAGTATCCTCATCCTGCTGAAAAAATGGCAGGTTGAACTGTGTGAGCTTATGAAGAGGCCGTGAAGCCCACTCCGGCCGGGGCAAGTCTCCTGGTGGTGGTGGCGAGGATGGTGGTGATGGTGGTGGTGGTGGCGCCGAAGAGGAGGCACCCCTGGCCTTTTTGGAGGCCCGAGCAATGACACGGCGACTCATATCCTGCACACACCAACAATAAATGCAGATACCCGTGAAACCAGCATGAGAATCAAATAAATTATGAAAGAATGTACCACATGCAATTCCCACTTCCCATTTTTTTTTTTTTTTTTTTTTGTAAAAACGAAATTAATTAATTAAATAAATGAAGTAACATGTCATGAAATTAAATTACTAAACTATAAAATAAACAAAACAAAACTAGACTATAAAATAACTAAACTACAAAATAGACTAAATTATAGAATCAAACAACCAAAACTAAACATGTTTATTTATTTATTTATTTATTTTTTTACTTTTTTTTTATATTTATTTATTTATTTTTTTTTTTTGAAGAGAAGAAAAGTAAATAAAATTTCAAAAAACAAAACAAAATAAAATATAAATTAAACTACTTAGTACTTATATGAACAATGACATCATAGAATAAGATTAAAAGAAAATCATTAACTACACAAGTATATAAAAAAAATAAAACTAAAACTAAAGTTCACTAACTAATTAAATTAACCCAGAATCACTACGAAGCAATTAAACAAAACAAATATAATAAATAAAAAAAACTAAATTAGGATTAGTGTTAGTACCAATATTTTTTTTTTATTTGAAAAAGAAACTAACAAACATGCATTCTAAAAATAATAATAGGCATAAAAAAACATAAATAAATAAATAAAAGAAAAGAAACTAACAAACAAGCATTTTAACAAACATGCATTCTAAGATTTTTTTTTTTTTTTTTTTTTTTACACTAGATCCAGATAAAATAAATAAATAAATCAATCAAACAAAATAATTTCTACTTTCACAAATCTATGCAAAAGAAAGAAAAGAAGAAAAAAGAAAAATTTACCTTGAAAAAGTGGAGAAAGAGAGAAAAAGAATGGAGGTTCGCCGGAAAAAATGGTGGTCGCCGGAGTTTCGCCGGACGGAGAGGGAAGTGGTGCCGGCGGTGAGATGATGGTGGTGAGGAAGAAGAAAGAAGAAGAAAAGGGAAGAAGAAGAAGAAGAAGATGGTTTGTGGGGATAAGAGAGAGAGAGAGAGAGAGAGAGAGAGAGAGATAGAGATCTGAGAGTTTGAGAGTGATTGGGAGAGAGAGAGAGAGTAGATAAGATGGGTTTATTATTATTATTATTATTATTATTATTATTATTTTTAGTACGAATATTAAAATTAAATAAAATTAGTAAATGAAAATAACAAAATAAAATAAAGTAAATAAATAAATAAATAATAATAATAATAAGAAAACAAAACTTTTTTTTTTTTTTTTTGGAAACGAAAATTAAAATAAAATAAAATAAATAAAAAAATTAGTAAATGAGAATAAAAATAATAAGAAAAGAAAACAAAATTTTTATTTATTATTTTTTTATTTTTTTTTTCGCCCCGCACGTGCGGGAGTCAAGGCCGCACGCGCGGCGATTCCATCCCCGCGCTTCTCTCTCTCTTTTTTTTTTTTTTTTTAAATTTCTTCGTCCCGCACGTGCGGCTGGTCAACGCACGTCCGTCCCGCACCTGCTTTTAAAGCAGAGTGCAAGCTGGGTTTTTGCAAATTTTCCCGCACGTGCGGGGCCCAGGCCGCACGTGCGGCGATTTCAAATTTTTTTTTTTTTTTTTAATATATCGGCGTCCCGCACGTGCGGGAGTCAAGCCGCACGTGCGGCTTGGTCAAAGTTCATCCCACCGCACCTGCTTATTAAGCAGGGGGCAACTTTTGTTTGCTCAAGTGTTGCCGCACGTGCGTGAACAGTTCCGCAGGTGCGGGAATTTTATTTTATTTTATTTATTTATTTATTTTTATTTATTTGAAAACAAAGCATTTCTATCTTCAATTGATATCCGAAATAAATATGGCACAAAAGAAATACGGAATGCCCACTAAAAGTATCATCTTCACGCGAAAACCACGGGTACTACTTTTCTCCCTAACTGTATTTGTAACTTTCCCTATTCTCCAACAGGGTGACAGACTAGGTTGATTTGGTATCCAGAATCGAGGCGCATAAAGCTACCTCAATCTATGGGGCTGCCATACAGAGTTCAAGCCGAGGTAGTTTTGAAGCAATCTCCACACCCCTGGGCATTTAAACCAGACTTTAGTCTCGGAAATCCCAAACCTTTGTGTTCTAGGCTTTGCCATTCGAACTCTAGTTTCCACCGTCTCAGTTGGTCTCCTAGGAACTCACTACAAACACAGTTAGGTGGCTATACCAGACCGTCAGATGCCGTTCGGGAACGGCAAACACCAAAGGAATTACACCTTTAGAGGATTTAAAGTCTCCTAGACACAAGTAAAGCATAACGAGAACACAGAAAAACAAAATAGCATAGAAGGGAAAGAAGAGAGAACAAGAAATCAATTTATCAATCATGGTAAAATGGGTCCATCAAAGCAATGGACTCAATCATATCCCCATTCCCAATCCCCTCTATATATGGTTTCAATCTTTGGCCATTCACTTTGAAAGTGTGGCCAGTTTTTGGATCTCGCACCTCAACGGCGCCATGACTAAATGCCTCAACAACCTCAAAGGGGCCATCCCATCTTGATCTTAGCTTACCCGGAAAGAGTTTCAATTTTGAATTAAAAAGCCACACTTTTTGGTCGGGTTCAAAAGATTTTCTATTAATGTGCTTGTCATGGAATTCCTTAGTCCGAGCTTTAAAAACTCTCGAACTCTCATATGCATCATTCCGGATTTCCTCCAGCTCATTGAGTTGCAATTTCCGATTGAGCCCAGCCGCAGCCATATCGAAGTTAAACTTCTTTATGGCCCACAATGCTCGATGCTCAAGTTCAACCGGGAGATGACAAGCTTTGCCAAACACTGCCCTATATGGTGACATCCCAATGGGTGTCTTATAAGTAGTGCGGTAAGCCCATAATGCATCAATTAACCGTTGTGACCAATCTTTCCTATCCGGTCTCACCGTTTTCTCAATTATGTGCTTTACCTCCCTATTCGAGACTTCTACTTGGCCACTAGTTTGAGGGTGGTATGGAGTGCCAACTTTATGCGTGATAGAGTATTTCTTAACTACCGACTCAAAGAATCGGTTACAAAAATGTGTACCCTGATCACTTATTATGGCTCTAGGAAACCCAAAACGACTAAAGATATTTTCATGCAAAAATTTGATTACCACTCTATGATCGTTTGTTCGGGTAGCTATTGCCTCCACCCACTTCGACACATAATCTACTGCCAAGAGAATGTACTCAAACCCGAACGACGACGGGAAAGGGCCCATAAAATCAATTCCCCAAACATCAAATATTTCTACCACAAGAATAGGGGACATTGGCATCATGTCACGCCGAGACATCGAACCCATTTGCTGATAGCGCAAACAAGTTTTACAAAATTGATGGGCATCTTTAAAAATTGTGGGCCAGTAAAACCCGCTTTGTAAAATCTTGGCGGCCGTTTTATGCCCACTAAAATGACCGCCACATGCAGAAGAATGACAAAATGTAAGAATGCTATGCACCTCACTCTCCGGCACACACCGTCGGATCACTTGGTCGGAGCAATATTTAAACAACTCCGGATCCTCCCAAAAGTAATACCTGACCTGTGAAAAGAATCGGTCTTTGTCTTGCTTAGACCAATTCTGCGGAGTTTGCCCAATGGCCAAGTAATTCACAATATGTGCAAACCACGGGGGGCTCGCTTGTGACAGCTCAAAAAGTTGTTCGTCCGGAAACGAATCATGCAAAATAAGAGGGTCGCTATTATACTCAACGAGGATTCGAGAGAGATGATCCGCCACCACATTCTCAGATCCTTTCTTATCACGGATCTCTAAATCAAATTCCTGAAGCAACAAAATCCATCTAATCAACCTAGGTTTGGTCTCTTTCTTAGATAGTAAATACCGCAAAGCGGCATGATCAGTGAAGACTATGACCTTGGAACCTAGGAGATAAGATCAAAATTTGTCTAAGGCAAAGACCACAGCTAGCAATTCTTTCTCGGTAGTAATGTAGTTCATTTGAGCATCTGAGAGAGTGCGACTAGCATAATATATAGCAAATGGTGCCTTATTGACCCTTTGGCCCAGCACAGCCCCGACAGCATAATCAGAGGCATCACACATGATTTCAAAGGGAAGAGACCAATCTGGTGATTTCATGATTGGGGCGGTAGTCAAGGCCATTCTTAGTGTTTCGAATGCCTTTAAGCATGCGTCATCAAAGACAAAAGGTGCATCCTTAACTAGTAAACTACACAAAGGACGTGATATCTTACTAAAGTCTTTGATGAACCTACGGTAAAAACCTGCGTGCCCTAAGAACGACCTAATTTGACTCACGGAATTTGGTGGAGGAAGGCCTGCAATGAGGTCGACCTTAGCCTTGTCAACTTCTATACCTTGAGGGGACACAATGTGTCCCAACACTATACCCTCACGAACCATAAAATGGCTCTTTTCCCAACTCAAGATTAGGTTTGCCTCAGTATCATCGTTCTAACACTCTAGTCAAGTTCCTAAGGCATTCCTCAAAAGACGGTCCAAACACCGAAAAGTCATCCATAAAAACCTCTAAGAATTTCTCCACCATGTCGGAGAAAATGGCCATCATACACCGTTGAAAAGTCGCCGGTGCATTACATAGCCCAAAGGGCATGCGCCTGTAAGCAAAAGTGCCAAAAGGGCATGTGAATGTAGTCTTTTCCTGGTCAGCAGGGTATACCGGGACTTGATTATACCCCGAATAGCCATCAAGAAAACAATAGAAACCCTGCCCTGCTAACCGCTCTAGGATTTGGTCAATGAAAGGTAAGGGAAAATGCTCCTTCCTAGTCGAGGAATTTAGTCTCCTATAATCAATGCACACTCGCCACCCAGTAGTGGTCCGTGTGGGGACTAACTCTCCTCCTTCATTCTCAACAACAATGATGCCCGATTTCTTGGGCACTACTTGTGTGGGACTCACCCACTTGCTATTGTAGGACAATCTTCACTGTATTTAAACAGATTTAATTCTGTTGTGTACAAAACAACAACAAGAATAAAAGAAATAGAGAAAAGGAGAGAATATGTTTGATTACAAAAATCAAACTCGAAATAAAAATAAATAAATAAAAAACAAAACAGATTTTATTTTGTTACAAAAACAAAATTAAAATCTGAATAAATAAACAAATAAAACCAACACTGAAAGTAATTAAATAACTTACTTGATTTAATTTCTTCGAATTATTTTTCTGATCAAGTCCAGTGTTTAACACTGTCTCCTTAAGACAGATTCGTCCTCTCCACGGTGCTTTCAGAATTCGGACGTCTATCTCCCAGGATGAAATGATCTTCCACAAACAATAGCAGCACTACTAATTGTTTGCCTTACGAACATACTAAGTGTTTACACTCTTTCTTTTGAAAATAAAATGCAGCAAGATGAAGAATAGAAAACAGAAGTGAAATACGAAATTTCTGAATGCAAAACATCAAATGAGGGTGGTCCTATTTATAGATGTGAAGGTGGCTCTTCATTTTGAATTAAACAGGTATGTAACTCTTGGTTTTGAATTGAACAGGTATGATACCTGTTGGATTTGAATTCAAACAGATAGCAAAACGGGAAGGGCCCTGTTTGGGTGTGCATTAATTCCAAAACAGTTTATTTCTGTTTGAAACCGGGAAGGGCCCTGTTTGGGTGTGCACTATTTCCAAAACAGGTTATTTCTGTTTGAAACCGGGAAGGGCCCTGTTTGGATGAACAAAAAATCCAAACCAATTTAATTTGAATTATGGATTTTATTTTAATAAAAATAAAATTAAATTCAAATGTTTTTGGCCCAAAAAGATTAGAAGCCCAACCCAACCACACACCACGCACCCGCGCCCAAGCCCAGCCCAGCCCGCCCGACCGACCGGACGGACGGCGGCGGCGGCGCGCGCGCGCGTGTGTGGTGATTTTTGGGTCCAATGGGTCTAGCCCATTTTGCCCATAACCTCTCCCTCTAAAACACTTGGGTACCCCTTGGGGCACACCCCAAGTATCTCACCCTAAGCCTTATAAACCCTTTCAAAACCTCCCACCAAATCAATGTGGGACAAGCCAATTTACAACCTTAAGGAATTTCCACCAAAACTCCATTTTCATGGAGCACACTTTGGCTTCAATTTCCCATTCACTCGGTAATGGTTTTGAGCAACCAAATATACCACGTGAATCACAACGCGGCATAGAACGCGTTACCACTTTGACCCGAGTTAATCGACACTCGGGGCCCACCTAAAAATAGACCTAACTTAGGAAAAAATTAACCATTTCCAACAATCCCCCACATGAATGGAATTTGATGACAACGGAAATGCAACAATATGCAGACTTAACGAAAGAGTATAAGTCGAAAATATCTTGCATCAGGATAGGTAGTTTTCGGCTTTGAACCTTCCCTAGTGATAACCTATCGGACTTACTGGCTAACCAATGGACGCGATGCCTTGAATTGTTCAGCCGTTTGTGTAAGCCAAGACAATAGATTTCACACAAGATATCTTCTAACACATCGTGGTTCTCACTGTTGTGTTCATTTTGGCCTTGAACGCACCTGGTTTTCATAAGTGTTTCTAGAGAATTTAGCCTTTGCATTCTCATAGAACCGGCCCCAGTTCAACACTCATATAGGTGATTCTTATTGTGAGTATCTCTTTATACTCGTCTTGATTTTATGCCTTAATCAAGATATAAGTAATCATTAAAAGCAAAGCTTATCCTTATACCCCTGCAGACAACATATGTTGCAGATATCACTCTCACCATAGGAATGGGTAGGAATTTTAATCCCTTGGTGATTTCTGGCGAGCCATACATAACTTAGTTGTCCCTTTGAACTTAGTTCTTGGGATCTCCAGTCATATAAGTAGGGTTACCATTATGACGACTCTTATGTAATAGGCTTTAATCCCATCCCCTTTGATGAACTATACACTAGCTCTTTTGTCAAACCTTTTGTTAACGGATCCGCAATATTCTCTTTAGATTTTATATAATCTATTGAGATTATTCCGTTTGACAACAATTGCCTTACGGTATTATGTCGACGACGTATATGTCGTGACTTACCGTTATACATGTGATTCTGTGCCCTGCCTATTGCAGATTGACTATCACAATGAATGCAAATAGCTGGCACAGGTTTTGGCCACATTGGAATGTCTTCTAAGAAGTGACGAAGCCATTCTGCTTCTTCACCTGCTTTGTCTAAAGCAATAAACTCGGATTCCATTGTGGATCGTGCGATGCAAGTTTGTTTCGTGGACTTCCAAGAAACAGCAGCGCCTCCTAGAGTAAAGACATATCCACTAGTGGATTTTGAATCTTTAGTATCTGATATCCAATTGGCATCACAATAACCTTCGAGTACTGCTGGATATCGAGTAAAGTTCAAACCTTGATCATGAGTAAATCTTAGATATCTAAGAACTCGAATGATCGCTTTCCAATGGTCTTCTCCAGGGTTACTAGTGTACCTACTCAATTTACTTATAGCATAAGCTATATCAGGACGAGTACAATTCATTAGGTACATTAGGCTTCCAATGATTTGGGAGTATTTTAACTGAGACACTGCATCACCTTTATTTTTCGATAAATAAAGACTGATGTCTACAGGTGTTCTAGCTAAATTCAAATCATCCTTGATAAATTTATCAAGAATTTTCTCAATATAATGAGATTGAGATAATGCATATCCGTCAGATGTTTTAGTAATTTTCATTCCTAATATAACATCTGCGACCCCCATATCTTTCATATCAAATCTCTTGTTAAGCATCTGCTTAGTTGATTTGATCATGTTTTGACTGCTTCCAATGATAAGCATGTCATCCACATAAAGACAAACTATGACATATCCTTGGTCAGTGTTTTTAACATAGACGCATTTGTCACATTCGTTTATCTTAAACCCATTAGTAAGCATTGCATGATCAAATTTTTCATGCCATTGCTTAGGTGCTTGTTTTAATCCATAAAGGGATTTTACAAGTCGACAAACTTTCTTTTCTTGCCCTGATACTACAAACCCTTCGGGTTGTTCCATATAGATCTCTTCATTTAGATCACCGTTTAAGAAAGCTGTCTTAACATCCATTTGATGTATTTCTAAATTAAACAACGCTGCTATAGCAATAAGCATGCGAATGGATGTTATTCTTGTCACAGGGGAATATGTGTCAAAATAGTCCAGACCTTCCTTTTGTCTGTAACCTTTAACAACAAGTCTTGCTTTATACTTGTCAATTGAACCATCTGTTTTCATTTTTCTCTTGAATATCCATTTATATCCAAGAGGTTTAGAACCTGGTGGAAGATCCACCAATTCCCAAGTATGATTCTGCATAATGGATTCAATTTCATTATTAACAGCCTCTTTCCACAAAGGTGCTTCAGGACCTGTCATTGCTGCCTTAAAGCTTTGAGGTTCATTTTCTAACAAGTATGTCAGAAAATCTGGACCAAAGGATTTTGATGTTCTTGCTCTCTTACTTCGTCTTGGTTCATCATTAGTTAAATCCTGTTGGTCGAGACTATTACTAGTCTCTTGTGTTTGATTGTCATTAGTCTCTTGACTTTGTGTACAATCATAAGTTCTTTTCTGTGAACTTAATTCCTGTCCTTTCTTGTAAGGAAAGACATGTTCAAAAAACACAGCATTCCTTGACTCTATAATAGTGTTCACATTTATATCAGGTATATCTGATTTATAAGTCAGAAACCGATATGCACTACTATTCTGAGCATAACCAATAAACACACAATCTACTGTTTTTGGTCCAATTTTAGTCTTTTTAGGAACAGGTACTTCAACTTTTGCCAAACACCCCCACACTTTTAAGTATTTGTAGGAAGGTGGTCGACCTTTCCACAATTCATAAGGAATGCTTTTGGTTTTCTTGTGGGGTATTCTATTAAGAACATAATTAGCAGACAATATTGCTTCCCCCCACAAGTTCTGTGGTAAGCCTGAACTTAGTAACATGGCATTCATCATTTCTTTTAGAGTTCTATTCTTCCTTTCAGCAATTCCATTTTGCTGTGGAGAATAAGGGGCTGTAGTTTGGTGAATAATGCCATGTTGTGCACAAAATTCATTTAATGGTGCATCATATTCACCACCCCTATCACTTCTAACCATTTTAATGGTTTTACCAAGTTGATTTTCAACTTCTGTTTTGTAGAGTTTAAACATTTCTAAGGCTTCATCTTTACTTCTAAGTAAATAAACATAACAATATCTTGTGCAATCATCGATAAATGTTATAAAATACTTTTTGCCACCTCTAGTTTGAATAAACTTTAAATCACATACATCAGTGTGAATTAATTCTAGAGGTTCGGTTTTTCTTTCAACCGATTTAAATGGAGCCTTAGTTAGTTTCGCTTCTACACAAATTTCACATTTATGATTAGGATTAATTTCAAACTTTGGTATATAATCTAAACCAATTAATCTACGCAAAGCATCAAAATTCACATGTCCTAATCTACCATGCCATAAATTTGACTCAAGAATATAAACAAAAGATGTGTTATTCTTATTCATAGCAACTTTCGGTACAACTGTCATTACATTTAACTTAAAGAGACCATCACTCATGTATCCCTTACCAACATACATACCACTCTTTGTTAATACAAACTTATCAGACTCAAATACAAGCCTAAAACCATTTTTACTTAACAAAGACCCAGAAACTAAATTCTTCCGGATGTCAGGTACATGTAGTACGTTGTTGAGGGTCAGTTCTTTCCCTGATGTCATCTTCAAGATTACTTTCCCTTGTCCAGCCACAGCAGAAGTAGAAGAATTTCCCATGAAAAGTTGTTCACCATTTGCAGCCTCATTGTAGGTAGTGAACATCTTCTTGTCCGCACATATGTGACGAGTTGCTCCAGTGTCAACCCACCACTCTTTGGGATTTCCAACCAAGTTAGCCTCAGACACCACAGCAGAGAGGTTGATGTCATTCACTCCGTCAGAGATGTAATCCAATTCTGTTACATTGGCCTGATTGGTGGTCTTCTTACTTGTACTTCCATGATTCTTTTTAGGGCGGCGGCAGTCAGAAGCTCGATGTCCAGTTTTGCCACAGTTATAGCATTTTCCTTTGAACTTCTTGCTACTATCGCCTTGTTTAGGACCATCTCCAGTAAACTTCCTCTTTTTGTTATGTGGTTTATGAACTTGTTCAACCACATTTGCCTTGGACTCAATGGGATTTTTCCCATTCCTCTTTTCAGCCTTTCGGTTATCTTCTTCAATTCTTAATCTTACAATCAATTCATCCATAGTCATCTCTTTGCGTTTATGTTTTAAATAATTTTTGAAATCTTTCCAAGCCGGTGGTAACTTTTCCACTAAAGCTGCGACTTGGAATGACTCGCTAAGAGACATACCTTCCGAATGAATATCATGCAAAATTATTTGAAAATTTTGAACTTGAGATATTACCGTTTGGGAGTCTACCATAACAAAGTCCAGAAATTTACCGACGACAAATTTCTTCGTGCCGGCATCTTCTGTCTTGTATTTCTTCTCCAAAGAATCCCACAATTCTTTTGCTGTTTTCAGAGGACTGTATACATTATACAGCATATTGTCAAGGCCATTTAGGATGTAGTTTCTGCACAGGAAATCTGAATGTTTCCAAGCATCTACAGCGGCAACAACTTGCCGATCACTTTCACCCTCTTTAAGTGCTGGAGCCTCTTCATGGAGAAACCGGGCCAAATTAAGAGTTGTAAGATAGAACAGCATCTTCTGCTGCCATCTCTTAAACTCGGTACCATTAAATTTTTCCGGTTTTTCTCCATGATTGATTGGTACATGAACATGGTTCTGGATAGGGACCGATGTAGGTGTAACAATAGGAGTACCACTGCCAGATACAGTTTCAGTTGTAGTAGCCATAATCTCTGATTACAAAAATCAGAAAATATTAAAACACAAATTAATTTTCTAGTTACTAAAACCAGAAAATAATTATAACAACAAAATAATTTTATTTTCCTTGTTACTAAAACTAGAAAAATAAAATATCACAAGAATTTTCTGTAATACCAAATAATATTCTGAATTGTTAATGACACCAGTATCGTACTACTAGTAGTTGTCAAAGAAAAGAGACAGTATATTACTACTATCTGTCAAATAGCATAAATCACTATTTGTTTTTCCAACCAGAATATTAATTTGAAAACACAGAAAATTAAATACAATGAAGATACCCAAAAAGGAAATCTGTCTTAAGATGTAGGACAATCTTCACTGTATTTAAACAGATTTAATTCTGTTGTGTACAAAACAACAACAAGAATAAAAGAAATAGAGAAAAGGAGAGAATATGTTTGATTACAAAAATCAAACTCGAAATAAAAATAAATAAATAAAAAACAAAACAGATTTTATTTTGTTACAAAAACAAAATTAAAATCTGAATAAATAAACAAATAAAACCAACACTGAAAGTAATTAAATAACTTACTTGATTTAATTTCTTCGAATTATTTTTCTGATCAAGTCCAGTGTTTAACACTGTCTCCTTAAGACAGATTCGTCCTCTCCACGGTGCTTTCAGAATTCGGACGTCTATCTCCCAGGATGAAATGATCTTCCACAAACAATAGCAGCACTACTAATTGTTTGCCTTACGAACATACTAAGTGTTTACACTCTTTCTTTTGAAAATAAAATGCAGCAAGATGAAGAATAGAAAACAGAAGTGAAATACGAAATTTCTGAATGCAAAACATCAAATGAGGGTGGTCCTATTTATAGATGTGAAGGTGGCTCTTCATTTTGAATTAAACAGGTATGTAACTCTTGGTTTTGAATTGAACAGGTATGATACCTGTTGGATTTGAATTCAAACAGATAGCAAAACGGGAAGGGCCCTGTTTGGGTGTGCATTAATTCCAAAACAGTTTATTTCTGTTTGAAACCGGGAAGGGCCCTGTTTGGGTGTGCACTATTTCCAAAACAGGTTATTTCTGTTTGAAACCGGGAAGGGCCCTGTTTGGATGAACAAAAAATCCAAACCAATTTAATTTGAATTATGGATTTTATTTTAATAAAAATAAAATTAAATTCAAATGTTTTTGGCCCAAAAAGATTAGAAGCCCAACCCAACCACACACCACGCACCCGCGCCCAAGCCCAGCCCAGCCCGCCCGACCGACCGGACGGACGGCGGCGGCGGCGCGCGCGCGCGTGTGTGGTGATTTTTGGGTCCAATGGGTCTAGCCCATTTTGCCCATAACCTCTCCCTCTAAAACACTTGGGTACCCCTTGGGGCACACCCCAAGTATCTCACCCTAAGCCTTATAAACCCTTTCAAAACCTCCCACCAAATCAATGTGGGACAAGCCAATTTACAACCTTAAGGAATTTCCACCAAAACTCTATTTTCATGGAGCACACTTTGGCTTCAATTTCCCATTCACTCGGTAATGGTTTTGAGCAACCAAATATACCACGTGAATCACAACGCGGCATAGAACGCGTTACCACTTTGACCCGAGTTAATCGACACTCGGGGCCCACCTAAAAATAGACCTAACTTAGGAAAAAATTAACCATTTCCAACAGCTATCTGAGATGGGGTATATGATACCCGCATCTAACAATTTCAAAACCTCATTCTTCACCACCTCTTTCATGTTAGGATTCAGTCTCCGTTGCATTTCGTGAGAAGGTTTGGTGTCCTCCTCTAGGTGTATATAATGCATGCACACGAAGGGATCTATCCCTTTCAAATCAGCCACTGACCACCCTATAGCACTCCGATGTGCCACGAGAACACTCATTAACTGACTCTCCTGCGCTGCAGTCAAGTCAGATGCAATGATGACCGGTAAAGTATCTTGGGGCCCTAAAAATGCATACTTGAGTGTGGCCGGAAGTGGCTTCAACTCAAGTGTAGGTGGTGTGACCAAAGAAGGTGTGGCAGGCTCTCTCGACAGAGGAGGAAGTGACTCAAACCGGGCTTTCCATGGAGGAAAATCCGATGTAGAAGAAGAATTAAGCAAGACATTCACCTCCTCAATTGACCCATCTATATCAAAATTTTCAAACCCAAAGTGAGCTAGACAAGCCTCCAAAGGGTCCTCTACAAGAATGGAGGGCAAAGCCTCCTCAACAATTTCATCCACAACATCCACTAATAAACACTCCTCTCTCTCATGAGGTTGTTGTGATCCTTGGAAAACATTAAGTTTCACTTGCATGTTACCAAATGAAACTTCCATAACCCCGGTCCGACAATTAATGCATGCATTGGCCGTAGCCAAGAAAGGTCGACCCAAAATCACCGGGATTTGTTTCCTAGAACTGGCTACCGGTTCCATATCTAATACCAAAAAGTCAACAGGGAAGTAGAACCTATCAACCTTAACTAGCACATCCTCAATCATGCCCCGTGGCACTTTAAGGGACCGGTCAGCCAACTGAAGAGTAACAGTCGTGGGCTTCAACTCGCCAAGCCCAAATTCCTCGTACACAGAGTACGGCAACAAATTAACACTAGCCCCTAAATCCAATAAGGCCCTATCAATGAAGTGGTCCCCTATAATGCATGCAATGGTTGGGGCGCCTGGGTCCTTAAGCTTAGGAGGTGTGTCATTCAACAAGATGGAGCTTACTTGCTCCGTGAGTAGGACCTTTTGGGACACATGTGTCCTAGATTTACGCTTTTGCGTACAAAGGTCCTTCAGAAATTTGGCATATGATGGTACTTGCTTAATCGCCTCCAACAGGGAAAGGTTGATTTTTACCTGTTTAAAGACCTCCATCATTGCCTCCATAGATGCCGCCTTCTTATTAAAAGGGGACGGTGTATCAAGGCACTGGGGAAAGGGTGCCTTAGGCACATATGTAGTGCTAGGGACTAACTCATCCCTCTTAAGTGTTTCCCCCTCACCCTTGCTCTCACTTGGTGAACCACCGTGGTCACCCTTCCTAACTCTAGTTACATCAGACGCAACAGATTGAGGCTCTAACTCCCTACCACTTCTTAGAGCAACCACCGCCTGCACTTGCTCATGTTGCTTACCATTCCCACCCGAACTCTCTGCCCCGTATTGTCCCTTAGGGTTAGCCACAGTTTGACTTGGTAATTTTTCCTCCTCTCTCCGATTCATGTTGTTAGCCATTTGACCCAATTGGGTCTCTATCTTGGCAATAGAGTGAGTGTGGGAGTGAACTATCGGTGCTAACCCCTTAAGTTCTGAAAGAACTTCCAACACCTGAGTCTCAAAGGCAGAGTTGCCCTGAGGGACAGGCGGGGGTTGTGGTTGACGGTATGGTTGTGGGGGTCTATACGGTTGCGGTGGTCGGTAAGATGATTGGTTGGCAAAATTATTGAAATTCTGCCTTGGTGGTGGCGGATTGTAAGAAGTGCCTTGTGAAGGGGGCCTCCATGAGAAATTAGGGTGATTTCTCCATCCCGGATTATATGTGTTGGAGTATGGGTTATTACCCGGGTTGGAGAATCCTTGAGCCGCATTCACATGCTCTTGGACTAACTCTGGAAATTGTGATGCCGAAGGGCACTCACTCAAGTCATGAGCAGGGCTCGCACAAATAACACATGCCTCGTGAAATTGAGGCTGATCATGTTGGGTAGGAGCATGTCCCGTAGCTAATAATTGGTCCATCTTGCGGGACAATGCCTCTACTTGTTGGGCTAACTCTAGGTTTTGCCCGACCTCATAAATGCCCCCTCTTTTCGGGGCTCCAACCATGGGTTGCCGGACTTGCCGGGCTGCGGAGGCATGGTGAAGGGAATTATCACTTAGGTTCTCAAACAATTGCCATGCCTCAGCATCATTTTTAGACATAAATGTCCCACCACAGGACGAATCCACCATTTGGCGGTGTGGCTCAGTTAAGCCATAATAAAATGTTTGAACAAGTTGCCAATTAGGCACTTAGTGGTGGGGACACTGTTGGAGAAGGTCTCGAAGTCTTTCCCAAGTCTCATGGAATTGCTCGCCATCTATTTGAACAAAGTTTGTGATGGCTCGCCTAAGTTGGTTGGTTTTACCTATGGAAAAATACTTCTCCAAGAACCATTGCTGTAATTGGTCCCAAGTTGTGATTGAATTAGCAGGTAAAGAATTTAGCCAGTGTTTGGCTTTATCCTTTAACGAGAATGGAAACAATCGCAACATTAAGGCCTCATTTGTGAAATTCTGGATCCTTACTGTCGAGCAAATTTCCAGAAATTCATTCAAATGCTTATAAGGGTCATCATGAGTTAGTCCATGGAATGATGGGAGCATTTGTATGGTGCTGGACTTAATCTCATAATGAGCAGCAGTGGTGTTGGGCAATTGGATGCATGATGGTGATGTATATGCAGTGGGTGTAAAATAATCCTTAAGTGTCCGGTTAGGCTCATTCGGGATATTAGGATCTGCCATCTCTAATGGCTCAATGTATGAATATTCAAGCCTAGGAATACGGGCAGAGGTCCTAAGTCTCCTAAGGGTCCTTTCTAGTTCAAGGTCCAAACTCCATAATTCAGGGCGACAAGAACGACGCCCGTGCATACACTACCCAAACACACACAACAAGTTCCGACTCTGTGCACTAAGTATGAAAGCAAAATACCAAAGGAAGAAATACTCACAGCGGTTTAACGAAAATGCTTTACTCGTCTTACGGATGGTTGACGTGTAGACGTTGTCCCCAACCTCTGTTTGAGCTTTGACTTCTGTTTTAGCACTTTGGTGCTTTGCTTGTGAGTGTTTGCTTCTGTTTACTCACTTTAGTGCTGCGGTTTTTATTTAAGCTCGGCTGCGCTCCGCTTACACTTCAATGATAGCTCCAATTTCAAACACTCTGCACACTTAGCAACACCAAAAGCATAAAATCCTAAACTAAAAATTAAAATAAGAATGTAACTTTAAATTAACTAATTTCGCCATAAGTCCTCGGCAACGGCGCCAAAATTTGATGGGTCGTTGAACACACCAAAATTAAATACTAAACTATACCAAATTCTATCAGAATAATGGCAAGTCCAGGTATCGATCCACAGGGACTATTGTGAAATTAAACTAATTTAATTGTTAAATTCCTAAATTAATTTTGATAAAAAGATTGAATGATCATAACCTAATTTAATTAACAAATAAATTAAACTAAGGAATTAAATTATCAATATTAAATGAAATTGGATTTACTAAATTGGGAGAAAAATCCTAGGGTAGAGAATTCACCACTAACCACATAATTAGGGTTTCCAATTGAAATTAATTATGCTATGGTTTGAACGAATTAATGCTTCACAACTACAAGCTCAAAGCATTTAACAAGAAGATTATCACATTCAATGTACGAGCACGAACCATCTCAAGCAATACGAATCATTCACTCTAAACTAGGGTAGTGATACGACTCGTTCCTCGTAGCATGGTTCGTCCCATACCTTGAATGTGAAGGAATAGAAAACTCATGTATGGATAATATTCAACAATCACAGAAAGTCAAATATTTGAAAAGATAATGAAAATTATATATAAAGAATTTCTAAAACACCATACAATGGTTCAAACCTTACATAATATAAAATCAAAAAAGAAAACTACATAATTACATGGCTAGGGTTTCATCAAAACCCTAGAAAAGAAGACTAGCCACTCATGGAGGAGTGGAAGGAGGTAGAAGGAGAAGGAACCACCGTGGGAGACATCCTTGAAGCTTTTTGTTTCTTCCTCTTTTTCAAACCCTAGCCTCCCTCTTTAGGTCAAAACAATTTCCGAACCCTAATCCAGCCTTTTTCTTGTCTTTTTATGCTTCCAATCTCGTCCAAACAGGTTTAAAACGTCGGTTTGACTTTCTCAGAAAAAGTCAACGCACGTGCGGAAAAGTCAACGCACGTGCGGGAAAAGTCAACTCTGCTCAAATTCTGACTTTTTGCTCATTTTATGCTCCGACGATGTATAACCTGATTGACACTCAACACACATAAAATATACAGTTTGACCAACAAGTGAAATTAAGAGATTCTAATTAACGGCCTCAATGATGCACATTTCAGCCTTAATCAGGTACCGTCACCACCTAAGTCGCGAGGTAATGCGACCCTAAGGCTATGTAGTGGTTCGTATGATGGACATGAGATCTTAATGTATTGAAAAGTTGTATTTTTGTTTACTTTCATTATTCAAATATATTTTTTTTTTCTGCCTTATGAGATTCCTTGGAAAAATCTTGATAACGTTTTATGAAAATTATATTTCATTTTTTTTTATTTATTTATTTTTTATTTTGTATAAATTTCAGTCCAATTAAACTCTTGTGTTTGTTATCTTTATTTTGAACCCAATTGGAAGGAGCAAGTTTTATAACTCCATGGTATTGGTATACTCATTGAGCTTTAGCTCATTCTTTTTAAATAATTTTTTTTTTCAGGTTCATAGACTTTTGTGTGGCTCGCCTCAACTTGGAAGACTAGAATTTTTTTGAAGGATCAAAGGTGGGCATCTTGTAGTTGAGGTTTTGCTTAGGGTCATTCTAGGATGTAAGTTTACCTTTTATTTTTTTTATGAAGGAGGTTGATTGTAAATAATTGCTCATGAAGTTGGATGTATTGATGGATTCGTGAATAGTATGTATTATTTTTGGGGAGGAAATGCTTGGGAACTATCTTGTAGCATGATAATACTTTTTGTCTTTGAATAGATCAACTCATACATGTTGGGCAATTGAAAGGTCTTATGCACTTTTGGTAATGTGGTGATGTGATGTAAGGATTATATAGGAATTGTGGTGTAAAGGTGCTATAGCGTTTGAGGTGCACCCTCTTGGTGGGGTTTTGCCTTGCCAAGATTGGGTCGTTACATTTTTGGTATTAGAGCATTAGGTTATGAATCTGTAGACTAGTTACTTTAGAATCAAAGTTGATAAGGTATTGTAACTAGTAATTCGATTAGTGATGATGTTTAATAGCGATCCAGTATTCTAAGTTTTAATTGTCTTGTTATACAAGCGCGTATGGCAAGGCGAAAAGTTCATAAGAGTCGCCCCCTTATGGAAGTACTTGAGGTAGAGCGAGAGCCACATCTTAGTGTTGGAAATGAAGTTCCACCTCAGGTTCAGGAAGAAGAGATTGAACATGAATCGCATAATGAGCAAACTCAAGAGTCAAGTGCCAATCCAAATGTGGGACATTCAGATAGAGTTATACCACTAGGGGCTAACGTAGCTCCAGCATTTTTAGACCCTAGTGTGCAGCGCCTTTTAGAGTCAGTGGCTAGCCTAGCGGAGAGGCAAACTCGCATTCTTGAACAACATAATGCAGCACAGTCTAGGCCATTTGTGCAACCTATAGAGAACCGCCTCACTGCAATTGAGAGGTTCAAGAAGTTGGGGGCTCCATCATTTTCTGGATCGCCCAATCCTATGAAGGCAGAGGCCTGGTTAAGGAGGGTAGAGCATGTATTTTCTGTGATGGAAGTATCAGAAGGGCAATGAGTTGCACTTACTAGTTTTATGCTGGTGGAGGAGGCTGAATATTGGTGGGAGGCCACGCAACGCCTACTTACGGCAGGTGGCACCGAAGGATTGACCTGGAACCAATTCACTAAGGTTTTCAATGACAAGTACTTTCCAGCTACCTATCGGTATGAAAAAGAGAGAGAGTTCCTTCGGCTAGAGCAAGGGGATTTGACTGTAGCTCAGTATGAAGCTAAGTTCATTTCTTTATATCGTTTTGCCCCTTCGTTTGTGGATGATGAGGAGGTCAAATGTCGTCGTTTTACAGATGGGTTGGATTTGGACATCAAATCTCGTATCCGAGTATTGGGAATAACTAACTATTTGACCTTGGTTGATAAAGCCTTAACAGCTGAGAAAGATGTCATAGAAATGAAGTTAGCGGAACAACAGAAGAAGCGCCACCTTAGTTCATCCCATCATGAGAACACATCTAATAGACCGTCAAAGAGAGGTGGTCATGGTTATGGTTCAGTCAAGAGCTCTAGTGTATATTAAAAAAATAGAGAGCATCCCACCCCAACCCAAAGCATTTCTAATCAGCGTCATGGACAGTCTAGTGGGACAGCATCTCAGTTTACTCGAAGTGTTTGCAAGCAATGTGGACGGGCACATACAGACGTTTGTCATACTAGTACCGACTTGTGTTTTCGTTGTGGCCAGAAGGGTCATTTGGTGAAAGATTGCACAGTTCCTAAAATGACTAATTTGGGAGATACACGAGCTTGCTTCAATTGCGGACAACTCGGACATTTGGCTAGAGATTGCACACGAACCGCTTCATCTGCTATTACTGGAGTTGGTAGTAATAGAATTTCAGGTGCCGGCCGAGGGGGAGGCCGAGGGGGAGGTCAGGTTGGGACTAGGTTTGGCAAGCAGAATAAAGGAGATGTTCAATCCGATAGACAAACCTCACAAGGGAGAGTTTTTGCTTTGACTCAGCGGGATGCTCAGGCTAATCCGGAGGTGGTGACAGGTATTATTTATGTGTTCCGTAGGGAGGCACATGTACTTATTGATCCAGGTTCTACACATTCTTTTGTATCTCTATAATTTTCTTTGCATGCTGATAAACCTATTGAACCTCTAGGCTATTGTTTATCCATTACTACTCTTATTGGGCATTGTGCTATAATTGAGGAGGTATATCGTGGTTGTGTATTACAGTTGGGAGATAGGGAGATGGTAGCGGATTTATTGCCTTTAGAGATGCTTGATTTTGATTTGATTTTGGGAATGGATTGGTTGGCTTCTTACCATGCTTCGGTGGATTGTTATAGGAAAGAGGTAGTATTTTCCAATTTTGGGGAACCTGAATTTAGATTTTGTGGAGATCGATATGCGTCCCCATCTTATGTTATTTCTGCTATTACCGCTAGAAAAATGCTAAAGAAGGGGTGCCAAGGATACTTAGCCTATGTGGTTGACTCTGAATTGAGTGGTCTAAGACTGGAGGATTTACCAATTGTGTGTGACTTCGTAGATGTTTTTCCCGATGAACTACCTAGATTACCCCCAGATCGAGAAATTGAGTTTGCTATTGACTTAATTCCTGGAACTGCCCCAATTTCTAGTACACCTTACCGTATGGCCCCAGCGGAACTTAAGGAGCTTAAGATGCAATTGCAAGAGTTATTGGATAAAGGCTTCATTAGGCCAAGTGTCTCGCCTTGGGGATCACCTGTGTTATTTGTGAAGAAAAAAGATGGCCCCATGAGATTGTGCATTGACTATCGGCAGTTGAATAGGGTCACGGTGCGTAATAAATATCCTTTGCCTCGTATAGATGATTTGTTTGATCAACTTCAGGGAGCATGTGTGTTCTCCAAAATCGATCTCAGATCAGGGTATCACCAACTTAAGATTAAGGAAGAAGACATACCAAAAATTGCTTTTCGAACTCCCTACGACCATTATGAATTTCTTGTTATGCCTTTTGGTCTAACTAATGCCCCCATCGCATTTATGGACCTTATGAATAGAGTGTTTCAACCATACCTTGACCAATTTGTGATTGTATTTATTGATGACATACTTGTTTATTCCAAGAGTCAAGAGGATCATCAACAACACTTACGGGTGGTATTGCAGACTTTACGAGAAAGGAAGTTGTATGCGAAGTTTAGCAAATGTGAGTTTTGGTTAGATCGTGTCGTATTTTTGGGGCATGTGATTTCGGGTGAAGGTATTTTTGTGGATCCGAAGAAAATAGAGGCTATGGTGAATTGGGATCGTCCTACTAACGTGACCGAGGTGAGGAGCTTTTTAGGGTTGGCAGGCTACTATCGTAGATTTGTAGAGGGGTTTTCATTGATTGCGGCACCATTAACACATTTGACCCGTAAGAATACCAAATTTGAGCGGACGGAGAATTGTGAAAAGAGTTTTCACGAATTAAAGAAGCGATTAACTTCTGCCCTAGTGCTTACTATTCCATTAAGTGGTGAAGGATTTATTGTTTACAGTGATGCCTCTCATCAAGGGCTCGGTTGTGTGTTGATGCAACATGGAAAGGTAGTGGCCTATGTATCTAGACAATTGAAGAACCATGAACGCAATTATCCCACCCATGATTTAGAGCTCGCAGTAGTTGTTTTTGCTTTAAAGTTGTGGAGACATTATTTATATGGGAAAAATGTGAGATATATACCGATCACAAGAGTTTGAAATATTTATTCACATAAAGGGATTTAAATTTGAGACAAAGGAGATGGGTTGAACTGATTAAGGACTATGACCGCACCATTAATTATCATCCAGGAAAAGCTAATTCGGTGGCCGATGCTCTTAGCCGAAAATCTACAGGGAGATTAACTCACATTCAGGGCATTCAATTTAGTCTCTTACATGAAATAAAATCTATTGGAGTTAAACTAGCAGTTGGGAAGTCAGGATCTTTGTTAGCTACAATTAAAGTGAGACCTTTGTTGGTGGATTGCATTCGAGAAGCCCAAGGAAAAGATTCAGTTTTGGAGAAGACCCGAGCTCGAGTGAAAGATAGTACTCTGTCAGACTTTATTATTAAAGAAGATGGTGTGTTAATGTTTAAAAATCGGTTATGTGTTCCAAATGAGCCCGAGATAAAAAGGGAGATATTAGATGAGGCCCATAATTCACCTTATGCAATGCATCCGGGGAGTACAAAGATGTATCGAAATTTAAGAGAAAGTTATTGGTGGCCAAATATGAAAAGAGAGATAGCAGAATTTGTGTCAAGGTGTTTGGTATGTCAGCAGATTAAAACAGAGCATCAACGCCCAGCCGGTTTACTTCAACCTCTTCTTATACCTGAATGGAAATGGGAGCATATCGCCATGGATTTTGTTTCGGGCCTACCTCGCACACAGAAGGGGCATGACTGTATTTGGGTTGTTGTAGATAGGTTGACCAAATCTGCACACTTTTTGGCTACTAAGAAGAACTTTTCACTTGATCGATTAGCAAAAATTCATGTGGATGAAATTGTGAGATTGCATGGTGTGCCGGTATATTGTTTCAGGCGGAGACTCGCGCTTCACATCCCACTTTTGGCCTAGTCTTCAAAATGCCTTGGGTACTAAATTGAGATTCAGTACAACTTTTCACCCCCAAACCGACGGGCAATCCGAGAGGACAATTCAAACTTTAGAAGATATGTTGAGAGCTTGTGTCCTAGATTTTCGAGGTAGTTGGGATGAACACTTGACCTTAATAAAATTTGCATATAATAATAGTTATCAATTAAGTATTGGAATGGCTCCCTATGAAGCTTTATGTGGGCGAAGATGTAGAACTCCAGTATGTTGGGATGAGGTTGGAGAGAGAAAATTGTTAGGGCCAGAGATTGTTCAAATTACTACCGATAAAGTGCATATTATTTGAGAAAGGTTGAAGGCAGCTCAAAGTAGACAAAAGAGCTATGCAGATAATCGGAGGAGGGATTTGGAATTTCAAGTGGGAGATCATGTATTTTTACGAATCTCGCCATGGACGGGAGTGATGCGATTTGGTAAGAAAGGCAAACTAAGTCCAAGGTATATTGGGCCATTTGAGATACTAGAGTGCATTGGCAAGACTGCTTATCGTTTGGCCTTACCACCTAGTCTGTCTCGCATTCACAATGTGTTTCATGTATCCACGTTGAAGAAGTACATGCCTGACCCATCACACGTGTTAGATTTCCAACCAATCCAACTCAAAGATGATTTGTCTTATGAAAAGGAAGCCATAGAGATTGTGGACATGAAGGATCAAGTACTACGTTCCAAGACTACACCACTAGTAAAGGTATTGTGGAAAAATCATGCTTTGGAGGAAGCTACTTGGGAGCGGAAGGATGATATGAAAATTCGATATCCATATCTTTTTCAAGGTATGAACTAGACTAAATAAATAAATAAATTTCGTGGACGAAATTTTCCTTTAGGGGGGTAGAATTATAATATTCCCAACATTTCATCTAGAGCCAAACACACTCCTATGTTAAACTCCATTTAGGATATCTAAACCCAACTCCAAACTTGATAGTAGGTGTGACCAAACACCCCATTTCAACACAAAAAAGAAAAAAAGAAAAAAAGAGAAGTGCAGATTTTTTTTTCTTCTTCGTTGTCTTCATTCATCCTTCTCTAACTTCTCTCTACATTCTCTCTCATTTTTCCTTTACCTTCTTGGTGGCCAAACACCACACCCTTGCTCCACCCTTACACCACCACCTTAACCCACCATCTCCACCACCGCCGGCCACCTTATCTCGCCGGAAAAAGGGTCCGGTCGGCCACTCCTTAAATCCATCCGAAAATAGCACAATAGAAGTACCAACTCTAGATTTTTCTTAATCTTTTGAAGAATCAAAGCATGGAGTTTATTTTCTTGATAGATTAGAGGCTCGTAATTGGTAAAAATCTTTCTCTAAAAGTTTAGTTTAAAGTTTTACATATTTTGAGTTAGAGATGATGAATTTTTTTTTTTTGTATTTTAGATCTATTATGATTTGGGGTTTGATTGTTGAATTTTATACTCTCAATTAGTTTCTATGAATGTTTTACATGTTGAAAAATGATCAATTTGATGGTTGTTTTGGAGATTAAGATTTTGGGTTAATCTAGGGTTTGAATGTGATGTAAAAATTGGGGATTTTGGTGTTAGAAAATTTATATGTTGAAATTGATTTGATAAATGGTGGATTGGGTATCTCTATGTTCTATGGAGGAATTTTATAAATGATTGAAGAGATTTTACTTAAGTTGTTGAGTTTATAAAAAATGTTGATTTTTGACTTTTGTAGTTAATTGATGGTGGTATTGTGCATATAAATTGATTGGATATTTAAAAAGTTACTAACTCAAAGATGTACAAAGGATGGGTGTTGTGGAGATTGGATAAGTTATTTGTTTGGGTGACTTGAAGTTGGAGGAGTTCTTTAGCTTGTCATTCCTTAGCATAATTTATTTAGGATCATTTTTGTAGATGTTGTAATTTTTCATTGAAAGCTTTTTCCTAATTTTAGGTCCTATTTTATTAATTGTTAGGATTGGAGGAAGGCGTCTTTACACCTCTTGGGAATTAATTTGTAGAGTCTCAATCTACACTTTTGCTATTTTTGGAGGTGAGTATACTTACCATGGAAATTACCTTACCTCTATCTTTATTACAAAGTTTGAAGATGATTTTGAATTAAAGGAAGCAAATGGTACATTTCATCATGATATATGCATAAAAAGAAAAATTATTGAGGCCAATGGTTGAGTTTAAATAAATATCTGATTTCATTTGTATAATGAAGCACTAATTTTTATGAGAACTTATTTAACTTGAGTCTTTCAAATTTTATGATGATTGAATGACAATGAAACGCTATTTGCGGGTATTTATTTTATTGATCATATAACCGAATATAGCCTTCGGGGCCACAAGGGCCAAAATGCTTTGGGGTCCTGGGGATCGAAATGTTTTAAGGACCATAAGGGTCGTTGTATGTATAAGGGGTCCCGGGGACCGAAACGTTGAAACAAGAATTGAAGTGCTACGATGACATGAGTTATGTTCCTATGGTTATGTTTTGGGTAACAGTACCGTCACCACCTAAGTCGTGAGGTAATGCGACCCTAAGGCTATGTAGTGGTTCGTATGATGGACATGAGATCTTAATGTATTGAAAAGTTGTATTTTTGTTTACTTTCATTATTCAAATGTATTTTTTTTTCCTGCCTTATGAGATTCCTTGGAAAAATCTTGATAACGTTTTATGAAAATTATATTTCATCTTATTTATTTATTTATTTATTTTATTTTGTTTAAATTTCAGTCCAATTAAACTCTTATGTTTATTATCTTTATTTTGAACCCAATTGGAAGGAGCAAGTTTTATAACTCTATGGTATTGGTATACTCATTGAGCTTTAGCTCATTCTTTTTAAATAATTTTTTTTTTCAGATTCATAGACTTTTGTGTGGCTCGCCTCAACTTGGAAGACTAGAAATTTTTTGAAGGATCAAAGGTGCGCATCTTATAGTTGAGGTTTTGCTTAGGGTCATTCTAGGATGTAAGTTTATCTTTTATTTTTTTTATGAAGGAGGTTGATTGTAAATAATTGCTCATGAAGTTGGATGTATTGATGGATTCGTGAATAGTATGTATTATTTTTGGGGAGGAAATGCTTGGGAACTATCTTGTAGCATGATAATACTTTTTGTCTTTGAATAGATCATCTCATACATGTTGGGCAATTGAAAGGTCTTATGCACTTTTGGTGATGTGGTGATGTGATGTAAGGATTATATAGGAATTGTGGTGTAAAGGTGCTATAGCGTTTGAGGTGCACCTTCTTGGCGGGGTTTTGCCTTGCCAAGATTGGGTCGTTACAACTGTCGCTTGAGACCCCTCACGTCCCCTTTCTCCGGTACTGGAATCGTCTGAAACTAGTTGAAAACTCCATTGCCGGTGAACCTCGCGTCTTCCACTAGGCTTTGTTAATGCCTTTAGTCATACCACGGCAGAAACTCCTTCTACTTGAACGTCAATAGTCGCCGGTAAGAACCCATAACCAAGACCTTTAATTTTCAATCTTGCCTCAAAGAGATTTCCGAAAGACCTGGTTCTACTGTCCACCTCTAATAGACCTCCACACTTCGTCTCAATCCATTGAAAAATCGTGTTAGTCCAGAAACCAGGGGTGACTCCAAGGCTTGGCCAGGGCTGTCACCCGAACCCCCTGGCTGAATTTATTATTATTATTATTATTATTATTATATAAATATTAGATTTTAGGAAAAAAATTAGTAATTGAACCCACTAAAATACAACTTTGCACCCATAGTTTTAAATCCTACTCTTTTGAACCCACTATTTGATAGTGTTGATAATGAGCTTATTATGCAATGATTTTGAACTCAGGGGCGGCTCCAAGGCTTGGCCAGGGGTGTCACCCGAACCCCCTGGCTGAATTTTTATTATTATTATTATTATTATTATATAAATATTAGATTTTAGGAAAAAAATTAGTAATTGAATCCACTAAAATACAATTTTGAACCCATAGTTTTAAATCCTACTCTTTTGAACCCACTATTTGATAGTATTGATAATGAGATTATTATGCAACGATTTCAAAATATGAAATCTCGTCGTGGTCAATTGTAGAAGCTCGTGTATTAGCATGTCTTTTTGCTTAAATAATAGTATAAATATATTGAAATATTTTTGTTTATAATTTTAGAATTTAAATTAATTTGTTGATTTTTTTCTCCATATGTGATATAATGATTAATGTGAATTTTCTGTAAGATATATGGTATTTAAGTTTTTGATTGACACCACTAACAAAAATTCCTGGAGTCTTCACTGCCAGAAACTAAAAGGTAAATCACAAATAAAGACCCATCCTCCATTTGAAGCAATGACATTGGCCCTTCTGTGCTTTTCATTTGACCAGCTCTCCAAACTCACCGCAATGCTCCTATGAAAGAAACACATTCCCTGGCCACCATAGTAATCCGCCTCCTCAATGCTTTTTGGAACAAACAGAGCGCTGTTTAATTGAAAAGGCCACTGAGAAATATTAGATTTAAAAGATCGACATAGCTCCTTCTCAATCTATGCCCATTCATTGAAGAAATCAGTCTGGTGCAGACCACCACCTTGCGCATCTCCATAATAGAGCTACTGCCTCCCAAGGGATCTATTTTAGAGCTGAGCACAGCTGCATACGAAGCACCTCTGTATGCCCCTGTTTTCTGCTGATCAGACCTGTCCACTCTTGTGATGCCTGTGTGAGTCCTTGATGAATCATGATCACTTGGATACTTCCTTTCCCCATCATCCTTAACCCTGGAATCTCTATGAATAATTCTTTCAAACATGTTGGCCACTGTCATCCACCCTTGACCATCAACCCCTGCCGGAAGAATAATGTTACTTCTTCGTACCCCAGCCACCCATTTAGACAACTCGACAAAGACACCACCCTTGTTGCTGTATTTCTGAAGACAAAATACTGTTGAACTGCTGCTATACTTGCTGAAAAATGGTCAATCCTTGCACCATCTCCAAACCTGTCGCAAACCATGCATTGCCCAAAAAATTCCCCCCTAAATTGATCTTGATGGAATAACTTCTGAGTCGATTCCTCTCAATGATCTCCACTAAACTACCTCTGGATTCTCTATCAACCTGAATGATGATAAGCTTTTGTTCGATACGTAACTCTGAAGCTCCCCCACGATACTTCTGCATTTTTTATTTGATGACCCCCATAATAGTTCACTGAACCCTGTCCGTAGATTTTTCAATGGAGTGATAGAATGAACCTGAAAAACCATCCAATCCTGGAAAACTATCAACTAACACAGAGACAGTTTGAATAGCTTTAGCTCAAGAAGCACTTGTATTCTAATTCTTTATTAAGTGTATTCCATAAAACTGGAATCCTGGTGCTTACAAATGTTTGCTCTTGAGAGCCTTTGTCCAAACTGTATGGTTGTTTGTGTTTTCTATTTTTGAAGGGGGTATTACCATTATATATGAAATAATAGTTTGAGAAAGTGAGAGAGGATAGAGAGAGAGAGAGAGAGAGACAATGAATTGTTGTTTGTCTGTCAAAACTATGTGTATATTACAAAGAGAAGGCACTCTCTTTATAGAGAGAGTTATGGTGCATTGGATGCTCACCGAAAGCATAAAGAATAAAGCATAAAGAATAAAGTAAAGTGCTAATAATTAAAGCTATACACTAATATTAATATTACAATTATACACTAACATCCCCCCACAAACTCAAGGAGGGAAAGCATCAACCAAGTTGAGTTTGGAAACAAGATCACTGAAGCGGCCAGGAGGATGAGCCTTAGTGAAGATATCAGCGGGTTGATCAACGGAAGCAATAGGGAGAAGATGAACAGAACCACAGGTAACATGCTGGCGAATGAAATGACAATCAATCTCAATATGTTTGGTGCGATCATGAAAAACATCATTGTGAGCAATCTGAATGGCACTCTGATTGTCACAATAGAGAAGGGTAGGATCAGAAGAAGAAACACCCATATCAGCAAGGAGCCAGCGAAGCTAGAGAAGTTCCTGAGTAGTATCAGCAAGAGCTCGGTATTCAGTTTCGGTGCTAGAGCGGGCAGTGAGGGATTGTTTTTTGCTACGCCAAGCAAGAAGAGAATCCCCTAAGAAGAAGCAGAATCCCGTGGTGGAGCGTCGATCCGTAGGATCTCCAGCCCAATCAGCATCGAAAAAGGCACGCAGTTCAAGAAATGAGGAAGCAGAGAAGTAAAGGCCATGGAACAGAGTGCCTTTGAGGTAGCGAAGGATGCGGAGTAGAGCCGTATAGTAGGGAGTGCGAGGAGCCGACATGTACTGACTGACAATGTGAACAGCATAGGCAATGTCAGGACGAGTTACTGTGAGATAGACAAGACTGCTGACGAGCTGGCGATAAAGAGTAGCATCAGAGAGAAGAGTCCCATCGAGAGGAGTGAGACGAATCTGAGGATCAACTGGAGTAGAGGTAGTTTTGCAATTAGTAAGACCAGCACGAGCCAGAAGATCGAATGCATATTTGGCCTGGGACAAATAGGAACCAGTAGAATCATGAGAGACTTCAAGGCCTAAGAAGTAGTTAAGAGTACCAAGGTCCTTCATCTCAAACTGTCGGTGGAGAAACTGTTTGAAGTGGAGAATACTAGCTTCATCATTACCCGTGATAATCATGTCATCCACATACAGAAGAAGAAGAGTGGTACCATGAGAAGTAGTCCAGATAAAAATAGCAAAGTCATAGGAGCTAGAGGTGAACCCGAAGTCATGAATGGTAGAACTGAACGTAGCAAACCAAGCACGAGGCGCTTGCTTGAGGCCATAGAGAGCACGCTGTAGTTTGTAAACCTGATGAGGTGGAAAAGTGGACCCAGGTGGAGGTTGCATGTAGACCTCCTCAAGAAGATGACCATTGAGGAAAGCATTTTTGACATCCATCTGAAAGAGCCCCCAGTGGCGAGCAGCAGCAACAACAAGTAAACTGCGAACAGAGGTAAGCCGAGCAACAGGAGAGAATGTCTCCTCATAATCAATACCATATTCCTAGTTGAAACCCTTGGCAACAAGACGAGCTTTGTAGCGTTCAATAGAGCCATCAGAATGTGTTTTGATTTTGTAAACCCATTTGCAGCCAATCGCAGTCTTGCCAGGAGGAAGATCAACAAGATCCCAAGTATGAGCTTTGTCCAAGGCTTGGAGTTCATCAGTCATAGCTTGTTGCCAAAGAGGATTAGTACAAGCCTCACGATAGGAGGTAGGTTCATAAGTAGAGAAGGCAGCAGATCCAACAATATAATCACGAAGATGGATAGGAGGTTGAGTTACCCGGCGTGGTCGACCCATAGGAGGATCGGTGGGAGGAAGAACCGGTGAAGAAGGAGGTGTGGCAATAAGAGGTAGACCTTCAGGGAGAGCAGGCCGGACAGGATCAGGAGTGAGCAAGGGCGTCTCGATGAAGGAGGAACCTGTATCAAAATCAGCAGAGAAAAGATCTATGGAAGGATTAGTAAACAGGACAGTAGTGGAAAGTGCAGGTAAGTGAAAGGAGGATAGCGAGGAAAACATTTGGTGCTCCCAAAAAACGACATGGCGGGAGATACGAAGACGGTTAGAGAGAGGATCCCAACAGCGAAAGCCTTTATGTTCAATTCCATACCCAAGAAAGCAACAAAGACGAGAACGAGGTTCAAGCTTGGTGTGTTCATGGGATTGAAGTAGAACAAAGCAGGCAGAGCCAAAAACCCGGAGATTGGCGTAAGGAGGGGGAGTGCCATGCAGACGTTCAAAGGGAGTTTGATTATGGATGACAGGGGTAGGAGCATAGTTGATAGTGTAAACAGCAGTGAGGGCCGCTTCCCCCCAAAAGTTTTCAGGGCAGGAAGAAGAGAGAAGGAGAGCGCGGGTAGTGTCAAGAATATGCCTATGTTTGCGTTCAGCGCGGCCATTTTGCTGGGATGTGCCAGCACAAGAACGATGAGGCAGTGTACCATGATACTGAAGAAAGGAAAGGAAATCTGAATCCCGATATTCCATAGCATTGTCAGAGCGAAAAATTTTGATGACTTTGGAGAATTGGGTGTGGACCATTTGGGCAAATTTATAATAAATGTGTTTAAGTTCAGACCTATTTTTTATGAGAAAAAGCCAAGTAAACCGGGAAAAATCATCAATAAAAACAAAAAAATAGCGGGATCCCCCCATAGTAGTAGTAGGAGAGGGCCCCCAAATATCCGAATGTATAAGATCAAAAGGTGCAAGGGAAACAGAAGTACTTTTATTAAATGATAAAGCAGGTTGTTTGGCAAGTTAACAGGGTATACAATCGAAATTATCGAGAATTACATGACCCAACTGACCACTAGAAACCAAAGACTTTAAGCGATTAATAGAAATATGCCCTAAGCGACAATGCCAAAGATGAAAGGGAGATAATGAGGAAGTAGATGTAGGAGCAGCGATCTGAGGAGAGGCAGGAACATGAAGGCGAATGAGTTCATAGAGACGCCCATGCTTACGGCCGATCCCAATAGTCTGCCCCGTCTGAGGGTCCTGTACCAAACAATCAGTAGCAGAAAATGTGACAGTTAGACCAAGTTCACATAATTGACCAATGGAAATAAGGTTTAAGGTAAGAGCAGGGATATGATAAACTTGAGGTATAGATAAAGAAGAGGTGGAAACAGTACCAACATGACGGACAGACATGAGGGAACTATCAGCAGTATGTATTGGGGGAATATGAGGAGATAAAGATAAGGAAGAAAAGATAGTAGAACTGGAGGTCATATGATTACAACAGGCAGAGTCAAAATACCAAGAAGAGTTACCTGGGATTACAGACAAAGCAGTAGGAGGAGGTGTACCAGATGGGGAGAGAAGTTGTTTGAGCATGACCTCGACATCCGTCGGAGAAAAGCGAGGGGTAGACGGAGCAGGTGACTTAGAGAACCCCGCAGAAGCGGCAGTATCAGTGTGATGAGACTGATTCCCAGAAGCAGCAGCAGCAGTGTGATGAGACTGATTCCCGGAAGCAGCAGTAGCAGTGTGATGAGACTGAGTCCCGGAATGATAAAAGCTTCCCCGGGAAGAGCCATCGTGAGAGGAGTGGCTATTGGAGGATGAGCGGGATGGATTGCGAAAACAATCCTGTTGCAGATAACCAGGACCAAGTTTGTTGCAGTAGCGGCAGGATCTGACGGGGCAATTGACCAGGAGATGGGTTGAAGGAAGGCCTCGATTCTGACAATAGAGGCAAGCAGTGGTCCGCTGGGTAAATGATGGCCGGTACGGAGGAGTGGCAAGAACAGAGTCCACATGATGAGTTTGAAAAGTACCGAGACGAGTCTCCTCTGATAGCAACTCAGAAATTGCTTGTTCAAGAGTGGGCAATGGATGGCGATGAAGCAGAGAGGCACGTACGGGCTCAAAGGAGGAAGTAAGAGCCATGAGAAAGTGCACCAACCTTTGCTGGTTACGATAGATAGTAAATAAAACAGCATCTTCGGGGTTATGCCAAGTTGGTTCTGAAAGAGCAAGCTGATCCCAAACAGAGTACATTTGAGAAAGGAAGTCATTAATGGACTGAGTGGATGCTTGGCGCATGCGGTGAAGTTGGTTCTGAAGTTGATATTGATGGGCAAGACCAGTAGTCTGGTATTGTTCTTTCAAAAAATCCCTGATGTCTTTTGCAGGAGTTGCTATAGAGTCAAGCTGAAAGCGACCAAACTGAAGACTGATAGAGGTAACAGAGGTATTACGAAACCAAGTAATGATTTGGTAATTCTTACTGTCCCATTCCTCAAGTCGGTCTTCAAATGTAGCAATAGGAGCAGTAGTTTCATTAGTGTCACTGTCTTTCACTGGTTTAATCACATCCCCGGTGACAATTCGCCAGAGCTTCTTTCCTTTGAGGAAGGAGGACATGGCTTGGGCCCACAGAACATAGTTTGAATCATTCAAAATAACAGACATGGGATGGGAGACATCATGACGATCCATAATACTAGTTGAGTAGGGTTTAAAGTAATAGGAATAGACCTGTAGGAGCAAAATTAGGTAAAACAGAGTGTACCAGTGAGTCCGAAAGGGCGAAAATAGCAAGGAAAGGTATGCTGGACAGAGATGATGTCAGCAATGATGTCAGCGGCGCACGTTAGCAAAGTGTAGGGAGGAACACGTTAGCAGGAAGCGCCGGCGCACGATAGCGGTCAGGCGCAGGCGCGGCGCACGGTAGCTGTTTTGGCGCACGCGGGTGCACACTAGTGAAGCGGCGCACGAGAGGAGTACAATAGCAGGCTCGGGGTACGGGAGAGGCAGGGCTGACGTCAGCCGCGGGCGTGTGGGCGCGTGGCGGAAGTAAGCAACAACAGATGGCGCGTGCGAGAGTGGTGGCGGAAGTGGTGACGCGCAGAGGACAAAGGCGGCGCGTGTGGGCGCGTGGAAGGTTTTCTGAGGACGGGCTTGGTGCCGTTGGAATCGTGAGGAAATTCCGAGCGGTTTGATGTAGTGCCACTGTGTACGGGACTAAACACCAAAATCGAAAATTGCCAGAAATGTAACACTGGGCTCTGATACCATGAAATAATAGTTTGAGAAAGTGAGAGAGGATAGAGAGAGAGAGAGAGACAATGAATTGTTGTTTGTCTGTCAAAACTATGTGTATATTACAAAGAGAAGGCACTCTCTTTATAGAGAGAGTTATGGTGCATTGGATGCTCACCGAAAGCATAAAGAATAAAGTAAAGTGCTAATAATTAAAGCTATACACTAATATTAATATTACAATTATACACTAACAATATAAATAATAATAAATAATCAAAAAAAAAAAACAAGGATTAGTACCTATACTCTAGATTCTGAAATCGTTCAATTTGCAATTTTTTTACTGTTAGTAACCATACAAAGGGCTCATGTATTGTTATGTGAACCTTCTTGTCAGACCACCTCCAGTGTTTCAGACTTATCATGATTCATGAGTATAAATACTTGGTAAATCCACCCTTGCCTTTGTCAAGAGATTGGTCTATCTATCCAGTCGTATTAATATGTGTTCATCACCTTAGGGGTACAAATTGGACCTTTTAGACCATTAACCAAATAATTGATATTCGAGTCTCAATTGAGTAGCAAGCAATCATATCAAGGACTGATTTTTTCTTTTCACGGAAATTTTAATTTGCAGCAAAGAATTTTGGAGTCACAGAATTTGTGAATCCAGAAGACCATGACAAACCAATACAACAGGCTATTGTTGACCTTACCGATGGTGGTGTTGACTACAGTTTTGAGTGCATTGGAAATGTCTCTGTAATGAGAGCTGCTTTGGAGTGCTGTCACAAAGTAAGTTGTCCTGATTTGGTTACTCAAGTCATGCTTATATATTGCTGTAGTTGATATATACACATCTGATTTTTTTCTGACTTAAAAATAAAAAATCTGGGATGGGGTACCTCTGTTATTGTGGTGTTGCTGGTGCTGGTGCTGGTGCTGGTGCTGGTGCTGGTGCAGAGATTTCCACTCGTCCTTTCATGCCGGTGACTGGCTGTGTTTGGAAAGGAACATCATTTGGTGGTTTCGAGAGCCGTTCACAGGTGCCTTGGCTTGTCAACAAGTACATGAGGAAGGTAAACTAAATACATACCATTTATGTACAAGTTCCATTGTTCCTTGGTGGAGTTTGTCATTACTAAAATCTTTTTGTTTAACAGGAAATCAAGGTTAACGAATACATCCCCACAATTTGACTCTTGCAGAGATCAACAAAGCATTTGACTTGATGCATGAAGGGGCTTGTCTCCGCTGCGTGATGAACATGAAAGCATGAGATGAACAATCCAGTCCTATCACCTCTGTTAATTACACTAACCAGGCATGAAATGGTCAGTCTGGTCCTATCGCCCGTCTTATAGTACTTGATAGAGAGCCTTTTGTCTGTTTTTTTTTGTTTTTTTGGGCTGTGGTGGCTGAGAAAAATCGAGGGCAAGCTATCTAGAAACCTAGTTAAGGATGGTTTGTGTGTTCTGTCTTTACATCCTTCGAAAGGATTTTGTGCTATCTTATACTATATGACACTGCTGTCTATTTGCATTCTGTGCATGATGTTGCAGGAAAGATAGTGTAGTTTCCAAAACGTTGAATAGATCCAACGAATTGTAAATCGGTTGTGATGATACAAAAGTGTGTGGATCAACCGTGCTAACTGCTAACTGCGACTCAACAGAGCAGCTGCGAATCTTTTTGCAGATCTGTGGACGGTTGTATTTGGTTACCTGATTCAGAGGTAGTCCTCACATCAAAGTGAGTTTTTCCATGCATTTTGGTCAGTTTTATTTTATTTTTTTTTAAAACAAAAATTCATATTTCAGGGAGGAGTTGCAGCAATCTTTGAAGTAAAAACTCAATGTAAACGACAATCGTTGGGTACTCAGTTATAGGCAATTCAAAAGATGCAAAAGAAAGAAAGCTAGCTGAAAATAAGAAGTTGATTGCAAGAAACTGCAGCAGCTAAAGAAAGCAGCTGAACTTAGGCACCATTTTTCAAGTTTCAGTGATACCCTTTGTCGTCACAGCAGCAGGTGAGTGGTTTCTTATCATTATTATTATTTTCAGTTTCCTAGTCTATATACAGAGTTCATCTAGGTTGATCAAATTAAACAGCCATTTGATAACATGGAGTTGTGCCTGCGCCGGTGCGCTCCATTGTTGACATCATGAACCCCTTTTTCAGGTTATCATCATCATTATCACCGTGATATGCATATCCACCATGGCTGGTCAGATCCATCCCCGCCATCTCATCGTCATTTGATATCCTCAACAGCTTCAACTTGTGTAGCACCAAGAATAATGTCCCCATGGTAACACTCACCCACCCTGCAATCACTACAATCTGAACCACATGTGCCGCCAGAAGCTTACCACCACCACCCATAAGCAGCCCGTAAGGCCTCCCCGGTCTGCCGGAGTAAATCTCATTCACATACTCCTTCTTGGCAAACAATGCAGTGAAAATTATCCCCCACGCTCCACACCCTGCATGAAGCTGTGCCGCTTCCAATGGATCATCGTACTGTAGTTTCTCAGCAAGCTTGTCACATCCAATGAGTACCCAAGCGGCCACAAATCCACAAATGATGGCTGCCCACGGGTCCACAACCGCGCAACCGGCAGTGATGGCAGCAAACCCACCTAGCAAACCATTGCAGACATCAATTAGGTTCCAATGGCCGACCAGCAACCGTTTTCCAAAGAGAGTAGTGAGTGCAGCCATGCATCCAGAGAGCGTTGTGGTGGCGGCGGTTCTTCCGACTGCGCTCCACTGACCGTAATACGAACCACTCTCTCCTCCGTATGACTTCAATATGTTGAGAAATGAACCTGCGTTGAATCCATACCAGCCAAACCATAACAAGAAGGTGCCTAAAACAACCAATGTCCCACTATGCCCACGCAGAGGGACTGGCTTGCCAGAATGATCGAACCGGCCTATACGAGGGCCTTCAATGAGTGCACCCCACAACCCAGCAATGCCTCCGACCATGTGAACGACACCAGACCCAGCAAAATCGATAACCCCAGATCCAAATAGGAGGGTATTAGGTCGTGCAGGGCTAGCCCAACCATCACTGGACCAGAACCAATGAGATACAACTGGATATACAAAACCTGTCAAGAAAGATGAGTATATCAGGTATGCCACAAACTGGGTTCGCTCGGCGATCGAGCCGCTGGTGATTCCTGCAGCAGCGATGGCAAAACACCATTGATAGAGGAAGTAACTGTAGTCGAAGGAAGGAGTAGGAAAATTGTTGAGGCCGAACAAATGTTTGCCGATGAAGCCGTTGGAAGGGGCACCAAAGGCTAAGGCGAAACCGAAAAGGTAGTAGAAGAGGCCACCAGTGGCTGCGTCAAGGACGTTGGTGAGCATGATGTTCATCGTGTTTTTGGCGCGGACCGAGCCTGCGCATAGCATGGCAAAGCCGAGTTGCATTGAGAATACCAGGTACGCTGAGAAGAGGAGGTACGTGGTGTCGACTGCGAAGGCTGTGCCGATGAACTTGTTTGAAACTGTGTCGAATTGGCTGCAAATGAACTCGGCAGCCGCGGTGGCATTGGTGGCGCCACCCAAGAGTTGGGTTAGATTGGCAGCAGAGCAGGAGAGAGCCGCCATGAGATAGATCTGGGGAGAGAGAGAGAGAGAGAGAGAGAGAGAATGGAGAAGAATATTATATGGAGTTTTGGTTTTGAATGCTACTACTACTGATAATATATATACACGTGTGTGCTTATAGATAGTGAGTGAATGAAGAATATATGGTGTGCCTGTAATTTCATGTTAGCGGTGTGCCTAATCAATAGCAGGGTCTAAGGAATACATGAAACTAAAAACAATAAAATAATAGAAAAATGAGATAATCTCATTAGATAAACACACGATCATACGATGTTCCTGACTCGTAGAGTAATTTCTCGAATATATGGAGAGATTTAGAAGGGCTTCGGAAAGATCAAGATTCTCGAAGATTTCGTAGCTGAGAATCGTAGACCAACAAACTTGTTAGATTTAAGTGGGACTTTTCCTTCATAATATTGAAAATCAAACCAAAATTCTTTTAACTTTTGTTCTTTATTATGTTTCAGTTATAACAATTTTAACTTTATACTTTTAAATATATCTTAATTTGGTCGTTCCATTAATGTCATTAAAATTAGGCACGTGACTAAATTATAAGTACTTTCAAAATTTATTAGTTAATCCCTTTATAACATAGTATTATAGCTAATCTCTTTTCAAAAATGCCAGATGTCCCAAAAATGTGGGTCCCATGAGACATTTGGTAAAACTTTTGGTAGAATATTTGGGGTTTCTATCATTACTCATCTCTTTTTTAAATTTTGTTACAAAATTTACAAAAAAACCAGTTCATGTATAAGCACATAACACATTTATTAAATTTTTATAACAATGATACTAGTTATTGATTGTTTTAGGATAATAATACTGTTATCTAGTGATTTTATTTTCACTTTGTCTCTCTTATCTCAGTGACAAAGTGTAAACGTGATCGACATTATTGCCCTAACAATTTAATAAATGGATCATGTACTTTACACATAATTTGATTTTTTAGAAATTCTTAACAGAATCCAAATAAAAATATTTAACTGTAATAAGATAATACTTTTGAGGGGTAACCTGTTGAGTTTTGAAATTCTAAGGAAACAAAATGTAAATGAGTCATAATTTAAGAGGGTTTACTGTAATTTATTCATAATTTTTTTTTTTCGTGAGTAGTGTTACTTTAATCAAAGAGTTAAGACTCAATTTTTAACTTTTTTTCATATCTTCTATAATAATCAATCAATTTTCTTTTTCACATATTGCTGAATTTAAAAAGAGATTTGGTAGTGCATTGGTTGAGGCAGTTGAGAGAGAAGGCAACGGTGATCAATGAGGTGGGAAAGGGGTGACAATGGTGACATTCGGTGGTCGGTGGTAGTTGGCAATGGTGGCCGCGGGTAGAAGGAGATAATAGCGGGTAAGGAGACAATTTTTATTTTGTTTTTAAGATTTTTATCCAGTGATTTGGTTAAGAATAAAAAAAAGTAAGAATGATAAGTGTAATGAGAGAAAATCATATTGTAAATAGAATTGTCCTAAGGTGGTGTTTGAGAAAAATGAAAATTAAAAATTAAGTATTAAAAACTATATGTTGAATTTTTTAAGTTGAAAAGTTATTCAACAAATAATTAAGTGTTAAATTAAAACAAATTGTTGGATATGTATAAGATCAAATTTAATTTTTTTTTCAAATTGTATATATTATAATTTTTATATTGTGATGATACGTTGTTAGTGGTAGAGTAGGCATTGGCAGACTTAGTTATGGTGCCAATGACAATAGTGGTAGAGATTAAGGGATAGTGATTGTATTGATGGTGGAAGGGTGATATTGTGGAAATAAAAAGGGGGGTAAGCAATGGTTGAATGATGGTAGTAGATGTAACAACGTTGACAATGGTAGTGGAGGTGGTGCCGGTGGTGGAATTGTTAACTGTGGTGGTAGTATGAAGAAATTAGTGAAATAATGGTAGTACTTATGGTAACAAATGGTGATGAAAGTGGTAGTAATAGTAGTAGTGCTAGTGGTGGCAGCGGCAACAATAGTGATGGTGGTTGTGATAATACTAGTGGCGGTGGTAGTAAATTTATAATAATGTATGTCGATACGTATATTTAATATTTATAAATTTAATTAGAATTAATTAAGTTTAATATTATTGAAATTTTTTAACTTTTAACCTAAATTTTAAGAGTTACTTAGGGCTTGTTTGGTAACCATTTCGTTTTCAGTTTTCAGTTTATATTTATGAAAATTTAAAAAATTGCCATAAAAATTTGTTTGATAATTTTTTTAGTTTATAAATGGTTGTCTCAGTTTATAAATTTGAGAAAAAAACGTAAACTCAAAAAATGAGTTTATGTTGGTTTTTAAATAGAAATTTAAAAATTTGACTAACAATTTTTTTTAATGAATTTTTTTTTCAATTAATTTTTTTTTGATTAAATTTTTTTCAAATAATTTTTTTTTTCAATTAATTTTTTTAATTAATTTTTTTTTCAATTATAATGTGTATGATCCAATTGTCATAAATAATAAAAAATAAATATAAATATTTTAGGCATGAACAAACATAATTTTTAGTTTATATTTTTAATTTTTTTAAAACATTTTGTTCAAACTAAACGCGTTTGTAGTTTATGTTTTTCTAAAAATAAATAAAAATCAGTTTATAAAATTTTTGTAAATATAAACAAACCAAGCACTACCTTAGTTTTTTAAATAATATCGTTATCAAACAGAATTAATTAATTATAATTTATCACCTATTAAATAATATCATTACAGTATTGAATTAGGTTATTAAACACCGCTTAACTTATCCCAAGATAAGTTATCCCTCTTATTGGCAAATCAAACACATTGTACTAAGAATTTAGGAAGTGAAACGATTTTGTTTTAAACATTTATAGATTGTGCACTCTCGTCACAAATCCAGATAATGTTCCATATTAATCTGAGATTAGTATAAATATTGTGCTCGATGATGTCCTAATAGTTCAATTAGCAGTCGATTAATATTTGTTGAAATCGCAAGTAGACACCAACTTAAGTTAGGGCATGGATTCTCTATCTTCAAAAAAAATGATCTTATGTATTATAACAAATGTCTTCTTTAGAAGGTAAAATTTTTAATGTAATATAATACCACGTCAATAGTATTATCGTTTAATAATATCTTAACATTTACTTCTTATGCATATGTGACAATGTATTTTTACTTAATAAGTAGAGATTCATCCCTCTCCTATAGAGTTTATTATTTGTTAATAATACCACTTCACCAACTGTTACACTCAATTTTTACTCATTTAGAAGAAGGCATTTCAACCCATAAACTAGGCTTATAATTGACACGAGTAATTTTACACTGTCAAAAAAGTTACTATTCAAATTTAAAATTAAAAAAATAGTCACATCAACTTATGAAATCGCTCATTATTAAAAAAATAAAAAAATATATAAGAAAGCAAACAATAATTAAGGGTAATGGTATTATTTTTAATAAATAACTGAGAAAATAATTACAAAATTAATGGAATAAAATTGTGAAAATGAAAATTGTGCAACAATTTTCACGTAATGAGAAAAAAAAAACTACAAAATTCTCATTTCCTCATTTCCATTCCATTAGTTTTGTAATTATTTTTTCCATTTTTCATATATTAGATAATATTTTCAAATATTTACGAAATTCACTGATCCAGGATAACTTTTGTGAACACTAGAGAAATACTGAGACAGAAGCAAATATGCAAATTAATCTAATTAAATGCAATGAGATCGAATCAAATCAAATTCAAAAATGTGTTGGTGTCATTAGAGCTCTATGCTTTTGATCACCATCTCCATCTCCATCATATTCATAAGCATATCCACCATGACTGGTTAAATCCATTCCTGCCATCTCTTCCTCAGGAGAAACCCTCAAAAGCTGTAACTTATGCATAACAAAGAACAATGGTCCCATGGTGACGCTCACCCACACAACTATGGCCAAAATCTGGACAAAATGTGTGGCAAGAAGCTTCCCACCACCGCCTATCAACAGCCCGAAGGGCCTCCCTGCATACACCTCGTTCACATACTGCTGCTTGGCAAACAATCCAGTGAAGATAATCCCCCATATACCGCACTGCCATATTTGTTTGGGTGGACAAGAGCTTTGGATTGGACTAATAATCCAATAAAATTATTAATCCGACGTTTAGTTAAACAATTGAAGTACCGACTGACAATCCATCCGGATATGGTATCCCACATATGATAAGTTATTCAATCCCATAGAGGGGGGTGGGATATATATTGGAGGACTAAGCTAAAGTCTGGGCTATTAGTCCTTCCTTATAATCCTAACTCAATCCAAATATAAGATAGAATACATAATCCAAAGGGATTCGTAGTCCTAGGACTATTAGTCATGGGAATGCTAATCCAACTTAATTCAATCCGCCCAAACAAACATGGCCTCAATGAGGTTGTGCCACCTCTAATGGATCGTCGTACTTGATTTTCTCCACCCAATTAGCACCCAAGCTGCCACAAACCTGCAGATGACGCCCACGAGTCTACCACAGAGCAGCCTCCCGTGATTGCCACGAACCCACCTACAAAAAAAAAAAAAAAAAATCAACATCATAGTGATACTAATGCATGGTTTTGAATAAGCGAAAGATGTGAGGAATCCTCTTTTCAATTCTGACTCTCCCACTCTCGTAGTTGCTTTTCTTTCTATTACTTCGCGAGTGGTTAATAATGCACGTAAATATGATGGTACTGGGTTATTCCACTCCTCTTTCTTCTTGTTTTTCATAGTAGGCTAACTATTAAAGAAAGGACTTTTTTTTTTTTTTTTTCAATTATAAGTTTATGAAAAACTCTATACAATACATAAAATTTATTTAAAAAATTTAATACGAATGATGTGATAATATTATTATTATAAAGGGCAAATTACATCAATAGTCTCTCAAGTTTAACACTTACGTCAGTTTGGTTTATATCATTTCAATTATAATACATTTGATCCTAAATTTTACAATTTACTTCAATTAAGGACAATTGATACAGAAATTAGAATTGTAGATGGAAAATGATCATGTGCAAGTCACATGATCATTAGTAAAGGGCAAAATGGACGATTTACTTACATTCTCCGAACAAATGCACTGAAGTCTGATGTACACTTTGGAGTCAACACAATTGATTAACTCAGTTGATGCAACAGCCATCAACCACTATCACACTGCCAACAATTACCCAACCTTACTGCCGGTTTCCGCACTTACTACCGCTATGACCAAACCCTTTGCCAACAGCTACCAGCCTTTAGTAGTACCATTCATAGCAAATAAAATCAAAGCAAACCTTTTTAAAATCAAACCAAAATTAAAGCAAGCAAAACAATATCTTACATTTTAACTCAAAGAAAAAAAAAAATCAAGCCTGAGAGAGAGAGAGAGAGAGGAGTATTGAAATTCATGAATTCATCATCATACAATTTACAGAAGCAAAGCAAGATATAGAAATGAAGACCTCTTATTGATATTTTTCTTCAGTGCTAGTACATTATATTAGTCATGTATTTATCAACTCTTAATCCAAACAACTCCACATTTAACAACTATTTTGTTAGCACTAAAATTTATTTTTCTCTGTCGAATAAGCATAACAAAGTACAGAGAGCTGATCCAACAGATGCTAAGGGAAAAGATCACGAGCTTATAATGAGATACGGGTCCCAGAATGCAAAGCAAGTGACAGGAGTGAAACAGTTAAAGAAGGAGATGTGACAGGCGCAGTTTTCCTTGTCGATTCATCAGTAGGATGTGGCCAAATGTGGCTCAGGTGTCAAGCCATGAAGTTAAGCATGCAAATGATACAGGATACGTGTCTTGCTTGCAAGAGAAAGTTGCAATAGAAAAGCATTTACCAGCGGTTATAGAGATCATGGGTAGTTTATACAAGAAGTGAAGGTAACTTGTTCCATGGTGGGACACGTAGCAGCAAAGAAGTAACAAGGCCAGCAGCATAAAGGCTGGAAATTCGAAATAAAGAAGGATCTTTTCAACAATATTCACAACCCATGTGAAATTAGGAATAGCATAACTTAATTAGTAATAGCCTTTGTACTTAGGAGTATTTTTGTTTGTAATTTAGCCTCTGTGGCTAAGTTTTCTTCTGTCGATTGTTATACACATTGAACTTGAAATTTAATTCTTGTAATTAAGTGGCAAGTTTACTTATTCTTCAATTGAATTTCAGTTTATTCACACTTGTTTCTTCGCATTACAACCTCCAAAGAAGTCCTTGAAACTGTCAAGGCATAGGATATTCAAACCACAGTTGCTTGATCTGTTGTTGTTTGTGAAACTTTGGTTGTTCTGTTGAATCACCTTTGTCGATTTGACCCAAACCATATTTTTGCTAACATATTTTGGCACGCCCTGTGGGACCTGTCTAATTTGGAATGATGGCTAGGAAGAAACAACATGAAGTCTTTGATGACCCTAAGAAAATGGTTGAAGATGGAGAATAGTTAGATGGTGGACTTGAAGAAGTAACCTAGGTGATGGCCATTCAGGGGCCAAACAGGAAATAGGCCAAGGAAATGGCCAAAATGTGGCTACAACTGGCCAATCTAGTTGTCCTTCTGTTGATCCAAGAAGGGCTCTTCTACTGCATACTCAGCAAACAATTGGTTCTATGTTTGCATATGAGAATCAAGTGATGATAGATGACTTGCTGGCTTTGTTTGAGAAGGCTAACATCAAACCTAGCCAATTTTAGACACCCCATTTTTGATCGACCTTAAAACTCAGACGTCACCAGTTGAGCGCTCGGTGATGTTGCATATTTTGCTCGTTCTGAGGTTTCAGAGTCTCGGCTGCGAGCCTTGCCTCCGGACTTCTGAGCTCTTTTGTGCTTTGCCTCGGTTTGCAAACCGGGTCCTGTTTTCTCCGTTTTCTCTTCCCGAAGGGAGGGAGAGGTCTCGTAGATCATCTCTCAGTGGGAGTAGGCTACGTTTCGTGGTCGTAGGCCATTTTTCCCGTTTGGAGCCCGATTTCCGATTTTCGGAGCCATCTGCCGTGCGCCTCGGTTCGGGACCGCTTAACTACCTCTGTTTGCTCCAGTTTTTGGCACACACCTTATTTCCTCCCTTTAGAGGAACACTGTGGCCCTAGAGACCAGCTTCGTGGTCATACGCCACTTCCGGTGCCTAACAGCCTGTTTTCGGGGCCCCAAATTGCGCGTTTTGGCCTCCGAACCTTCGTTTTGCATCCGTTTTGGTCCATTTTTGGTGGGGACCCTATTTTCACTATTAGGAGAGTGGTAGGATGGTGGCCGGTCACCCATTCCCCTGAAAAGCCAATTTTCTCATTTTCTCTCTCCAAAAGTCGGTTTTTCTGACAGAAAACTGGTTTTTCCCACTTTTGAGCCACATTTTCTGGCTTTTCATACCACCATTGTGATCTACTCATCTAGGAGGCCACCAATATGGGTAGGCCGACCAGTAGTTCACCTTGACCCTTTTGAACCTTGTTTAAAAGCTGATTTTCTCTCTCCTAGGTCACTTTTTCTGGTTTTTCTCCACATGGCTGTGTTCTACTCATCTGGGAGGCCACCTTTCTGGGTAGGCCGACCAGCAATTGTTCTTGAACCTTTTGACCCCTGGTCGGCCGACCAGGGGAAGTGGCCGGCCGGCCACTTGAACTGGCCGGCCTGCTTATTGCTTTTCCTCTCTTTGAGTGTAATCCAGCTGTGCCAGCTGGAGATCATTTGGGGCATCCTCCATACACGTGTATGGAGGATCTTTCAAAGCTTCCAAGGGAAGCTATGGCCTCTCTTCTCTATAAGAGAGGCCCTCCTCTTTGTATCTTAGGTTAGACACTTTTGCTTAAGGCTTATACACCTCTCCCTCCATTTCTACCATTCCAAGCTCCAAAACCCTAACTTTCTTGGTCCATTTACACTACAACCCATAGCACCACACCACCATCATCCATTCCAGCCCCTTGGAAGTCATTTGCAGAGGTTGAAAGCTCATTTCCTTGGACCAAAGGCTGCTGGAAAGTTAGGCTACAAGGGTAAGCTCCTATTCTCCCAATTTTTGCACTATTTTGTTCTATATCTTAGCCCCTTTTGCTTACATTTTTTGGGCTTTGGCCTGAACTAAAAAAAGTCTTATTTTGAGCTCATCTTCATGTTTGATCAAGGACTTTTCTCTGTTTGAAGTCTTCTACTCCCCCTTTGTGTTTTATCCCTCTTTGGGGGCTTATTTTGTATGATATATTAGCCCTATTTTTGAGCATTTATGGGCTTCGAGCCAAACTGTAAAGTATCTTTTTTTGAGCCCCTCTTAAACTTTGTTGAAGGGCTCTTCACTGTTTGAGGCCATCTACTGCCCCATTCCCTTTATCTCTCTTTTAGGGCTATTTTTGCATCATATTTTCGCCTCATTTGTGAGCATATTCGAGATTTTTCATAAACTGTAAAGTATCTTTTTTTGAGCCCTTATTCAACTTTGTTGAAGGGCTCTTTACTGTTTGAGGCCTTTTACTGCCCTGTTTGTTCAATCTCTCTTTTAGGGCTATTTTTGCATGATACATTAGCCTTATTTGTGAGCCATTTTAGACCTCGACCTAAACTGAAAAAAATCTTTTTTTGATATCATCTTTATGTTTGATTTAGGTCTATTCTCTGTTTGGGATCATCTTCCCCTATGCATGCTTCATTCCTTCATGATTAAGGCTATGCATTAGAGCACTTGCATTGGCCATGGTTTGGCCTCTTAGCTACTGAAATTCAGTGAATTTTTAGTGGCTTAGATGCATTTTTGAGGGCCAAAATTAGAGGGGGGTGACCCTCTCTCTCCTTGTTTTGTTTGGGGATCTTTTGGGCCTCCCAAAGGGACCCCATTTTTCATGCATCGAAGTCACTTTCCAGGCCTCATTCTGAGGGTTTTGAGGTCTGATTTGGCTCTGTCCGAGGCCCATTTCACCATATTTTAAGTCTATGTTGCATGTGTAGACCAATCTCATTCAAGGCCCTTCAAAGAGGCCTTTCTTTGCATGTTCCCTTGACTGATTTCAGGGCCAATTTTGTGAGTTTTAGGGCTGTCATAACTCATTTCCAGAGTTGGTTTTGCCATGCTAAGTGTCTATCTTATATGTGCTTAACAACCCCTTGATTGGCCTTCCAAAGAAGCCCCTCATTTTTGCACATGTTGGCTGCATTTCAGTGATTATTTGGACATATTTTGGCATGTTTCATTCACTAATTTTTTCTGGTTTGGTGAGATCTCACATGCTTCACATACATGCCATGTAAACCATGTTTGCTAGTCAAAGTTGCATGCTATTTTAGTCCATCATGCTAGCATCCTTTGGTCATGCTTTCATGTTTTGGGACTGCCTTGGCTCTGTCTTTGTGCTCCATGGTCAAATAATGCATGCTTTGTATAGCTATAAGTCAATACATGTGCCTAGTTTTGAATTTCGGGGCTCATCTCATGTATCGGGTGCCATATATCCATGATTCGGGATCATTTGGCATCATGTTTCAGTGTTGGAATTTACATGTCTGTATGCCATATTTCATGCTTTGCCATGCCTTGTTAGAGTTGCACGTTGTGCCTTAGGTTCGGTCTTCGGTTTGCGCGCATGTGTGCACGCATTTCGGTGGTCTCATTTTTATCTTATGGCTACTGATGTGAGTGTGGCTGAGGTCCACTCATGTTGGTGTAAGTCCATTATGCATTGTGTATGCCTTTTTAATTCATAGCATTGCGTATGCTAGGTTGCGTGTTAGAGCTTTGTGTACACCATGTTATATCGAGCATTGTGTATGCCATTTCATAGCATTATGTATGCTAGGTTGTATGTTAGTCACATTGTGTATGCCATCTCATTTGCATTGTGTTTGGGATAAGAGTTAGCCCAAACACAGGAAACGAGGGACGTTTCGTACTCCGAGTGACGGAACGTGTCTCAATTCCCCGTCGCCGACACTCCGGATTAGCCATGATGGAGTTTAGGTCTTGTTATGTTTTCATGTGCATTCATTTCATATTGAGTCGTGCAATTCGACTCCTCGGCCATCATGCATCGATATGCGTGATTGGTGGCACGAGGATCGAGGACTACACTCCCTGAAGAGTAGTCATGTATACATATGTGAAATACTTTGCCATGCCCCTTTGTTGCTCTCTGTTGTAGCGAATCAAAAATTAGCAGCTTTCTAAAGCCTTGCACAACATTCCGACATTAATTGCAAACAGAGGCAAACCAGGGCACCGCAATAGATTTCCGCGCCGGGCAACTCGAGCATGCATCATTCGTCATTTGGAACAGAGCTGAGGCGGTCCATAGATTTGCGTGCCGATTTATCACTTTCCTAGTTAATTTGATTAATTAATTAGGGTTTTGTAATATTTAACTATTTATTCGGATTATACTATTTATTCGGACTGTATTATTCTTTCGGACCCTCCGAGTGAGGGCACAATTGTAATAAGTGTGCGTGAGTGTGATGTATGTCTTCCAATCCCACGTCTTTCTCCCTTTTGTTTACCAGCTTATGATGGTTAGATTAGGCCATGTTTCAATTAGCATACGGTATGATAGCATGTTTGCATTCATTCATCTGTCTTGCATGTACCGGGCTCGGCGCATCATACTAACTGCATTTGTATTTCAATTCCAAATTGAATACTTGTTAGTTGTAGCATTTCATATGCCATCTTTAGAATAGCCGAGCCTATCTTAGTTGCATTTTGCATGTGTTGCATTAGGCATTTCTGTATAGTTAGGATCATACATTGATTTCTAACTAGTTTCTGTTTTGGCTCGGAGTACTCGGTAAGTTTTATGCTTTAGCATCCTTGCATGTGTGTGAGTGACTGCCAGGATAGCATGCTTACATGAGGCTAATTGCTTATGTGATATAACTGCCTGAATGCCTGTAGGTGAAGGTTGGGTTATTTGGATTGGAACAATTCATTAAATGTGAGTTTTAAGCCCACTAGATAGTGGCAAATCACCTTATTTTCTAAGCCCACCTGAGGGTGGCAAATCCACATTTTAGCCTACTTGCGAGTAGCAAACCGTTTTCAAAACAAACATGAGATGTGTTGTTCCAATTCAGGCGACCCGGTCTATACTTGTACGCTGTGGGCATCACATAGTAAATCTAGGCTAATAACCGAAATAAGAACGCATAATGTTTTCAAGACTAGATATCATGGTTAGTAGAGGCCGATCTTTGATCGGGCGAGCGGGGGTGCTCACGAAGTGACCTTCCCCAATCGTACCTAAGTTCCCGAGCCGAGGCAACTTTGGTGATGACGGACACGTGGCCTTAGGCAACGAGTCAAGGTTTCCTAAATTTCCCAAAATAAAATATTTAGGTGGCGACTCTGTATCTGGCAAAGCAGTCCATGTTTGGCACTTCTTTCAAAAAAATCTGTTTTCAAAAACGATTTGCCGGATTTGGACTCTTTGATGATTTCATCGGTCTTGCATTGCATTCTGCGAGATTAGATACAGGACTGTGACATTGAGTCCTGAACTGCAGTGAGCCCAATGAACAAAACCGGAGGGGGGGGATTCCCTCCCGGGACGTTCTGGGACGTCTACAGTTTTTGGCGACTTTGCTGGGGATTTAGAGAACTTGATTCGAACTCATGATATCTTGTTTTGATTACACTTATGTGTTTCTTTGTATTGCATGTGCATTGGTGCGCCTAGGACACCGTGTTTGCCATCTGCTATTCCTGAACAGTTTGTCGGAGGCTTGCTTTGTCAAAGCATGCCATAAGGCTGACCGGTTACGGGCTCTGCCAGTATGGGAGCACAAACCCCAGTTTTACCGGGGCACCCTTTTCGACCATTCGACCTAGTGCATATTCAGAATCCATAGTGACCATTCCAAACTAGGACAGGTTGCTTACCCGTTTATAGGTTGTTTGAAACCGCTGCATGCGTAGTGAAACCCTAGTTCCTGACAAAATAGGACAGGGAAACCTTACCCCAATATAGGGGTGTTTTGGCTCTCACTTGTTTGTTATGTGCTTTTAGAGTGCGTCTCTATATGAATGCATGTATCAGTTTGCAAATTTGGGCATCAGGGCCTGCGGGCACCAGTTTAGTGTTTCTGGGTATCAGGCCTGCAGGCACCGGTTCAGTATTTCTGGGTATCAAGGGCCTGCGGGCGCCAATTCAGTATTTTTGGAATCAGTTATCTGCGGGTATCAGATTCAGTTCTAGGGACAGTGATTTGGGAATAATGATCAGTCTTTGAACAGTGTATCAATCGCGTTTTAATTATACCCGACTGTGTGTTGTGTTTATTTACGCCGTTATGTTGTCCGTTTGTCTGCTCATTTATTTCCTTATTATTGCTTTATTTATCTTTTTGCTAGGTAGTTTAGCACAATTGCTCCAGACCAAGCAGAGATTCCCCAAGAACTCTGGACAAGAGGTCGCCGACTCAATCGATCTGAGGATCTGGTCGACAGACAACCAGTGTTCCACTCTCTACCCCCGGTTATCAAACGGAGGCCAAAAAGGTGCAGTGTATCTAAGCAGAGGTTACCAGAGCAGCGGATTACCTCATCAGTGGACAGTCGGATTGAGATCCCAATTGTTGCTATAGAGATAGACCTGCCACTAGTTCAGACAGATCAGGGTAGTATGGCGGGACCAATAGGAGTTGAGGAAATGATGCGTCAGATGCAGGACACCATGAGAGCCATGCAGCAGGATGTTGTTCGCCGGGATGAATTTGCTAAACAACAGGCCGAGATCATGGCCCAGCAGATAGAGTTAATTGCCAGATTGCAACAGCAAACTGGGGCATCTGCTTCATACCTAGTTCCTCCCCCACCAGGAATCCCAGCACCCGAAGAGGCGCCAAATGTCCAGGCAGATACGGACATACCAACGGGGCCAGCTCCGCCCCCAATTCTACCCCAGTTATCTAAGGCACCTATGCCTGTCAATCAACCAGACTCTCCCTTCGAGTTCGAAGTAGACCATACAGCACTGAAATTGAGCAATCTTGAGAAGTTGTTCAAGAAATCCCAAGGGGTAAAGGCTATTCCGGATATCAAGGACGGATATACCGATGTGGCTGTGACGCTGCCGGATAGGTTTAAAATGTCGCAAATTGATCGTTTTGACGGATCTGGAGACCCCATGGTGCATCTCCGGCTATTTTCAGATATACTACGGCCAATGGGCCTCACCAGACCACAAAAGCTTTCACTATTCGGCTGGACCCTATCGGGCGTGGCCGCTATCTGGTATGTGAAGTTAAAGGATGATGTCAAGCGGAGTTGGGATGAAATGGCCGAGGCCTTTGTCGCGCAATACTCTTATAATACCCAAATCGAGATTACAACCCGAGATCTCGAAACAACAAGGCAGGAGCCTAAGGAAAGCTTCTCGAATTTTGTAACTCGGTGGAGGGCAAAGGCTTCGATGATAACCCTGAGGCCTACCGACAATGACCAAATCAGGATGATTGTGCGTAATCTCCAGCCAAAACTGATGCAAAAAATGATTGTGCTCCCCTTTCCCACTTTTTCAGATCTACATGAAATGGGGGTACAAATTAAAGATGCAATGAAACAGGGTCTGATTGACCAAGATAGAGAGCAATCCCGAAGAACTTTCAACTGCAACAACAACACAGGCACCAGCAATGCCACAAATGCCAGAGCTTCAAAAGTAAGCGTAGTCACCACCATTCCCCCTCCCCTTCCAAGACCCATGGCAGCTACACCTTTGTCCGGCGCGTCCGGAAGCAACACACAAACCACTCGATTCCAACCCAGAGGCCAAAGAACCTTCACCCCACTGTATATGCCCCTGTCCAAGGCTCTAGGGGTATTAATCAAGAAAGGGCACTTAAAGCCCCTTGAGTCGAGGCCATTGCCAAATCCATTCCCTCCTTCTCATAACCCGGCAAAATACTGCGCATATCACCAACAACACGGTCATGACACTGACTAATGTTTCAGATTGCGTCATGAGATTCAAGACCTCATTGACAAGCAGGTGATTGTACCTCCCGAAAAACCCATTGTCACAACAAACCCTCTCCCACCACACAACCAAGCTCCACCTCCCAAAAGAATCAACTTCATCCAGACTGGGGTCGTGTCTTACGATCCCAGCATATATATCACTCCTTCCCACCTGCCTAAACCGGAGGTGCTCCTTCCTGACTGCACTGACTCTTTGTGCATGTTGGACATCTCCAGAACCCAACCCGAGCCAATGGTGGTAACTGGCAGAGATAGAATAGAGGAGATTTCGGAAGAGGATGGAATTGTTCAATCAGGGTTTGAGCAGTTTGGGAGTGTCGCTGGGGAAGCCTACGATCCGAGTGATTACATTCTGCCAGCAGGCCAGTTTAAGCCTAATATTGAATTGCCAGAGAGGGCAGAGTTGTGTGTGATCCGAGGAGATGGATTTGAGCAGGGGACAGATGGTTTGACGGTTGTGGAAGAGGACTTGGCCAACTTCCAGTTTTTCAACGATCAAGATCTGGGAAACGCGGCAGTCGACTGGTTTGGTTATGAGAAATCGACACAGGCTATTGGCTGGCTTAATGACTTGCCAGATGTTGTTAACGAAGCTCAATTGGAGCAGGGCCCGGCAGGGGCGAGCATATCAGTGGTGGTCGGAAGGGCCGAAAGTCAGAATCAATCGCCGGAGAGCGCCGGTGCTAAGAATTCCACTCGAGACTTGGGCATTATGAATGCGGGAATTGTTGAACAGCCAGCTGTACTGACGCAGCTGGAACAAGAAAGGTTTGAGGATGCCGAGAGAATTAGGAAAGCTAAAGACCCTGAGGGGACTGAAAGTGCTGTGTGCACGAAGATAGAGAATGCTGCGAGCATGTGGACGGAGAGTGTTGCGAGCATGTGGACGGAGAGTACTGCGAGTGCACTTGAACCGGAGCCAGACAGGTGTCTGTTGGCTGCCGACAGAATGTGGTGGGAAGACGATGATTTATGTCTTGCTCACACGGATGAGGATTGGAGAAGTAATCAGCCAGATGATACTTAGTATATTGGTGAGGTTGATCACATGACGAGAAGTGGACGGTATTTCAAGCCCCTGCACCTAGACCAGCCGGAGGCATCTGGGAAAGATAAGGAAGCTGAGAGACAGAAAGATAAGCAAGTTGAAGAAGAGGCTGTACTGAAGCAGTTAAAGAAGATACAGGCAGACATCTCCATCTGGGAACTACTTATGGCATCGCGAGTACATCGACAAGCTGTCTTATCGGCCATGGACAAGGCCAAGCTTTCTATAGACACCACGCTCGAACAGCTGGTGGGCTTAGTTTTTCCGGGAGGAGCTACCCCGATGTTGACCTTTTCTGACAAAGAACTGCCACCTGAGGGTGCGAACCATAACAAGCCACTCTACATCTCTGTGGAGTGCAGAGATAAATGGATACCCGTGGTACTTGTCGACACAGGGTCCGCCATCAATGTATGTCTAGCCAGGACTGCCTATGCAATTGGCTCGAAGACCGTGGACTTTGTGCCAACAGCCCAGGTGATTCGGGCTTACGACAATATAAGCAGGGAAGCCATAGGGACAACGAAAATTCAAACCAAGGTTGGGCCGGGGCAGCATGAAATTGATTTTCACATCCTAGAGGTTTCTGCCACTTTCAATCTGCTTTTGGGGCGGCCGTGGCTGCATCAAGTAAAGGCAGTTTCTTCTACCTTGCATCAAATGGTGAAATACCCCCATGGAAAGGGAGTAGCCATTGTTTTTAGGAATTCATCGATCCATCCACCGCCGGAAGTATCTACGCCAGTTCTGGAAATTGAGCACGGTATGGAGGATGTGTTCTTATCCGGTTTTACCCTAGCTGAGGCCCGGGTCGTACAGAATATCTTAGCTATTAATGAGGGGGTGTATGTCAGTGCTCAATCGGTATACCTCATGAACAAGCTTCAACATATCCCCGGGATGGGATTGGGAGAGAGCGACCGGAAGGGCGTTGCAGCATCGGCCGAGGTGCCACATAGCCCACATATCTTTGGTTTGGGTTATCTGCCCATCAAAGAGGATTGGATAAGGAAGGGTAAGGAGATGGCTGGGAGAGCCAGAGCGAAGAAGGTGGGGAAGCCTTTTGACTTAATGCACCGGCCCATTCAGGGTACCCTAAACGGACGCTTCGTCTGGGAGGGGGAGGATTTTCCGTTCTGTTACTTCCCAGAGCCGTGGCTGAACGCGGAGAAGAAGTGCGTGCCGGGGTTTGAGATCTTCTTTGACCTGCAGTTACCCGGGGATGACGTTGCCGGAGAGCAAACAGACCCAATAGTTGAGGTTGAGTAGAGCAAGAAAGTGGAGTCTGAGGACGCCGAAAGTGAAATGGGAGTAGCGCTGGCATGTCTACTTTCAGATCCTCCGATCGAACAGAAGTGCTTGGGGATAACTTCTCGGTATGCATGATCGGGAACGGAACGGCTGCGAGCCTACCAGCAAACATTTTGGATGCATCTATCGCACCCTCTCTCATTTGGCAATATGAAGAGGGATTTTTGTCCAGCAACACCAGGTCAGGTAGTGAGCCGGAATCTGATTCCACCGAATCTTGTGAGTCGGAATCAGGTTCCAGCTCGACTGAGTCTGAGTCTGGTAATCCTGGGGATGATAACCCGGATGCCACAGTCTTGTCCAGGTCGTCTTTTTCTTTCTCTTTTGAGTCTGTTATAACCGAGGAATCGGACGATTTGGATGTGCTTAATGAGAATCAAGTAGTTGTGGTTTCTGAGTAGTTTTCTGTGCCCTTGATTTATTGCATTAATTCAGACTTTCAAAATTTTGATGAAAACGACGAGGAAGAAATTCCTTCGGTTTTGCAACGCTTAATTGATCAAGAGCAAGAAAGATTTGTTAAGCCCTTAATGGATGAAATCACTACCGTGAATGTCGGTACTGAGGAGGACCCGCGGCTGGTCCAGATCGGGTCCACGTTGTCTTCGGAGGAACGCGAGCGCTTAGTCGCTTTATTAAAAGATTTCAAAGATGTTTTCGCGTGGTCCTATGAAGACATGCCTGGAATCGATTCTGAGATTGTACAGCACCGGATCCCTCTTGACCCCGAGGCCCGACCAGTTAAACAAAAACTCAAAAGGATCCGCTCGGACTGGGCCCTCAAGATTAAGGAAGAAGTCACCAAGCAAATTAACGCAGGTTTCCTGCTGGTATCCGAATACCCGACTTGGTTGGCCAATATTGTTCCAGTGCCGAAGAAGGATGGTAGGATCCGGGTATGCGTGGATTTTAGGGATTTGAATAGAGCTAGTCCGAAGGACGACTTTCCCTTGCCGCACATTGACGAGTTAGTGGACTTCACAGCGGGGCATGCTCTGCTTTCGTTTATGGATGGCTTCTCAGGCTACAACCAGATAGTGATGGCACCTGAAGATCGAGAAAAGACTGCCTTCACCACCCCGTGGGGGACCTACTGCTACAGAGTGATGCCACTTGGGCTGAAGAACGCTGGAGCTACATATCAACGAGCCGCAACCACGATATTGCATGACATGATCCACAAAAAAAAGTTGAGGTGTACGTGGACGACATGATTGTCAAGTCCAAAGAAAGAGAGGGCCACTACACCGCCTTACAAAAGTTCTTTCAAAGGATCAGAGAATTTCGGTTGCGGCTGAATCCTCAGAAGTGTACGTTCGGTGTTACAGCGGGGAAAATGCTGGGGTTTCTCATTACACAGAGAGGTATCGAAGTCGACCCTTCCAAAATCAAGGCCATCCTAGAAATGCCACCACCAAGGACTGAAAAGGAGGTGCGAGGCTTTCTGGGTAAAGTGCAATTCATAAGACGGTTTATCTCAAAATTAACCTTGACTTGTGAACCACTTTTTGGTCTCCTGAAGAAAGGAATAAAATTCTAGTGGGACGGCCGATGCCAAGCTGCTTTTGAAAAGATCGAGGAATATTTACAGAACCCACCTGTGTTGTCGCCACCAGAACTGGGAAGACCGTTGATATTGTACCTTTCGGTAACTGAGACCATAATGGGCTGCATGCTCGCGCAAGAATCAGAGGACAAAGTGGAAAGGGCCATCTATTATTTGAGCAAGAAGATGCTAGAGTATGAAACTCGCTACACACCATTGGAAAAGGCTTGCTTAGCCTTGGTATGGGCTACCAGAAAGCTGCGGCACTACCTGTTAGCTCACTCTGTAATGTTGGTTTCGAGATTAGATCCCATCAAATATCTCTTTGAGAAACCGGTACTTACGGGTAGGCTAGCTCGTTGGTTGTTGTTGCTTTCCGAATTCGATCTAAAATATGTGACGCGCAAGTCGGTCAAAGGAAGGGTAGTAGAAGAGTTCTTAGCCGATCATCCAGTGGAAGGGGGTGAAGCAGTTGAGTACTTATTCCCAGATGAGGCCATTTTGCATATCGACGATGAGTTTTGGACGATGTATTTTGACGGAGCGTCCAACCAGTATGGGTATGGAATAGGAGTGTCGCTGATCGCACCCAACAATTTTCGTATCCCTCTAGCCTTCAAACTCCGGTTCAAAGTCTCGAACAACGAAGCAGAGTATGAGGCGTGCATTGCCGGTTTAGAAGCAGCCCTGGAACTAGGGGCAAAACGGTTGGACGTCATTGGGGACTCGAACCTTGTTGTGTCTCAAGCGAAAGGAGATTGGAAAGTCAAAGAAGAAAAGATGTTGATGTATCATCAGGCCCTGGACTTGTTAATTCCTCGGTTTGAGAAGCTAAACTTTGCTCATCTAGCAAGAGAGAACAACAGGTTCGCAGATTCACTAGCAACTCTATCTTCTATGATAGACATCCCGTTTGGAGTCCGGATGTGTCCAGTCATTATTGACCAGAAGTTTGCGCCAGCTTACGAGTCAATTGCTACTATAGACGAGGTTCAAGATAAGAACCCCTAGTATTACGACATTTGGAACTTCTTGGAGAAAGAGGCGTATCCACCAGGGGCAAATGCCAAGGATAAAAGGGCAATCAGAAGAATGGCCGTTCAATTCATCATCTGCGGAGGCAAATTGTACAAAACAGGTCATCTGGGAATGCATAAGCTATGCGTTGAAGCTGAAGAATCAAAATGCCTGATGGAGACCATCCATAGAGGAGAATGTGGAGCACATATGAACGGGGTAATGCTGGCACGAAAGATCCTCAGACAGGGTTATTACTGGTCCACCATGGAGGAGGATTGTATCGGCTTTGTTCAGCGATGCCACAAGTGTCAGATCCATGCAAACCGCATGAACATCCCGCCGTCGAAGCTGTACAATATGACTTCGCCATGGCCATTTTTAGTTTGGGGAATCGACGTGATTGGGGCTGTCACTCCGAAGGGGTCTAACGGGCATGAGTTCATCCTGGTCACGATAGATTATTTCACGAAGTGGGTTGAGGGCCAATCCTATGCGGTGTTGAAGGCTTCGCATGTTGCAAAGTTCATCAGGAACAACATCATCTGTCGCTATGGGGTCCCAAACGAGGTCATTTCAGATAATGGTTCCCATTTCAAGAAGGAAGTGATTGACTTGTTGGAGAAATACAACGTAGCTTTTCATAAGTCGTCTACATATCGGCCGCAAACCAATGGAGCGGTCGAGGCCGCCAATAAGAATATCAAACACATATTGCAGAAAATGGTGGAAACCTACCGGGATTGGCCAGACAAGCTGTCATTTGCTCTGTCGGGGTACCGGACTTCAATCAGAACTTCTACTGGGGCGACTCCGTATTCATTAGTTTATGGGATGGAGGCCGTTCTACCTATTGAAATTGAGGTTCCACCTTTGCGAGTCCTGGCTGAGTGTCAGATAGCCGACACAGATTGGCAACAGAACAGATTTGAAGAACTCATGCTTTTTGACGAGCGCAGACTGAAAGCACTGTACCATGTTCAAGGCTATCAGCGCAGAATCGCCCAGGCTTTCAACAAGAAAGTTAAGTCCAGGAATCTAAAAGAAGGAGATTTGGTGCTCAAGGACAATCGAGCTCCCATCCACGACCCAAGGGGCAAGTTCAGACCCAATTGGACTGGTCCTTACATCATCAAAGCTATCTGGTCAAGTGGAGCTGTGGTTCTAATGGACCTAGATGGCTTAGAGTTCTCGCAAACCGATCAACATGGACAAGTTGAAGAAATATTACCCCTGAGAGGCTCGCTAGGCCGAAAACCCGAAAGGGCGACTTAGGCAAAAGTTAGAGCATTGAAAAATTCAAAAATATAAAAACTGAGCTCGCAAGGTTGAAAACCCGCAAAGGGCGGCCTTGGCAAAAGTTAGAGCGTAAAAGGAGAGTGAAAATACTCGAGTGAACCTAGGCCTGAACTACGTAAGGCTTGATTCCCATCTTTGGGATACGTAGGCAACTTCATCCTGAAGTTCAGCCATAAACTTTTCCCCAATCAACTTTGTCCATTTGATCATCTCAGTCATCTTTGTCTATTCAGCATTCAAGAGTTCGGTTATGATCTCCGGTGCAGTGCTCTTCAGACTAGGGGCAACTTTCCGTTGCTGTGCAGTGTCGCGGTACTCTTCAGACTAGGGGCAACTTTCCAGTTGCTGGGATCCAGGGCTGTGCATCTCAGTGATAGATCTCAGGCACGTCCAGTTCTGATCCATATCGAAAATGGTTTTGAAAAGTTTTAATAAAAGTTGACTTTGTTCAAAATTAATCTTTTTACAACTTAGACTATTTTTGGACCAAAGCGGAAAATTTTCAGTACTTACAACCTTCAATTTCATTGATTTCAATACAGAGTTCTCCTGCTCTTGCATACAAATTGAAGTTGCTTTTTTTATTACAATCACAAAGAAAACTTGAAAGTTCTAATAAAGCAATAAATCCGGGGCATAGCTAAGTCACGTGTTCCTGCGCCCCCTCCCAGAGCTGGTTGAAGCCTCTGATGCCAAAGTGGGCCCTTCCTGTGCCTCTTCATTGAGCCAATCCAAGCACTCATCAGACAAGGTGCAACTGAAAGTGGGAGTAGGGGCCAGGAGCTCTCTAATCTTCCATGCTACGGCATACCGGGCAAGTTTGTGATGCCCCAAATTTTTTTTTTTTTTTTAAATATCAAGGGAAATTAAATAAACAAAATGACTTAATAAACCAGAAGTTGACATCTTAATAGGGTAATCCAGCTCTCGTACATAACCGAATGTCCAAATAACAATAGATAAAAACTTAAAATTATCCAAATACAACATCCAATGAAATTATAACGTCCTTAATAGCTATTATATAAAATAATATAATTTATTCAGCTCTACTTGAGGTTTCAGGTCAGCCAAGGCTCTACGTTAGCGTCGACTCCATTTCAGCTTCAATTATTTTCTCACCAAGACCTGGCATAAAACGCCAGGGCAACAAAAATATATGCCATGAGTTTTGCAACACAGTAAGGAAACATAACCAACCTACCATTCTTTTTAATAGAAAAATAATGAGATTATAAACACGAGATAATAATATAATTGTAAACATGAATTATAACCATTAAAATAATTTCCATAATTTTAATAAATTAGGCAACACTTGAAATCTCACCAAAGAGATTGAACTCACCAACCACTCAGTATGGCAACGGTTAATTTGAAACCCTCCCTTGGTCAAATATTTAAGTGTTACCAACCGTAACTACCAGGGATGCCCACGTCCGGAGTTATATACCCAAGTAGTAGCATCCGTGGTCTGCCCCAAGGAAACGGTCTGCCAGGGGTACGTAACCTCCCTGTGTGCCACCGGCACATCCACCCTTATTCCAAAACCAAATACCGAAAAGGGTTCAAATAAGTCCCGTGCCATCTTAGAGTTTCGCAACACAATTTACGTGAGAATTCTCAAAACCAGGGCTCACCCTGAACAACCGGTATTAGTCGTCAATCCCTTGATTTCATACACTCTTTAAAACCAAGACTCACTCTGAAAACCGGTATTAACCGTCAATTGTTAACTTTGTATATGCCTTTAATCCTTTCAGTTAATTTTGATATTAATCACAAATAATTCCAATTTTTTTTTTTAATCACAAATAATGTTATACCAACTCATTAAAATTCGAACATAAAATATTACACACGTCACACAATAATAAACAATTGTACAAAATTTAAATAAACAATTCATTTAAAATCATGTTCCAATTGCCTAAATTTAGTTTTAATTCATCTTAGTAACATCAACCCACAATTCTAAAATATAAATTAGACTTCCCAACCTTTTGAAATTCCATGATGTATATAATACAAATAGATCCAATCTTACTATTAATAACAAAATCAACTTAACTCAATTCTTAACCAAATACTTGATTTATAATCATGGGTGTTCTAAAATGTATCTAAATTGAATAAAATTCTTAAATTACATCACATGCATGGATTAAATAAAAATCTAATTATAAAATCAAAACTTTAGGATTAATTCCAAATTTCCATAAACTTGACTTTCTTAAAACATTTCCTTCATCTCTTCAAAAAGAACTTGAATGACTCAATTTCATATAAGACAAATAAATTCAAACCCAAAAGGGTTATTTTCAAATTAACTTCTATAATTTTGAATCTAATTCAATTCTACACCATTTTTCTAATTCCTTTTAATGTACATGAAATTGAAGTTATATGACCCTTAGGAAAATAGTTGCATATATGACATTAAGATTAAAACTAATTAATTCTTCTATATTCAAAATTAAACCAATGTTTAATTTTCCATAAACTTGATTTTTCTTATAAAATTTCTTCCTTCTTCTCTTCAAAACATGAAATTGTTTACCTTAAGTTCCTCAAAATCCAAAATGCATGTGTAAAACATTTACCAAATCCGACCAATTTTTACATCATCAAGCTCAATTTATAATTTGACTTCTTAATTTATATCAGAATTTAATCTCAAACTCATAAACTTTAAAATATGAATTAAATTCTAAAATCTTGAAAACTTACCATGCATGTAATGGAAAACTTCGAATATGTGAAGGATGAAGAAAATCAAACTCAAATATTTAATCTCAACATCAATTTCTTAATAGTTACCTTCTAATTTATTTTCCATAAACTTGATTTTTACATGCAAACCCAAATCTTAACAATTCATAATATCTACAAAGTTTTATTTTTAATTCCTTCAAAATTCATGATGTATGTATCAATCTAGTCTAAATTCCTTTCCATAGCTTTCAAATTATAAGATTGAACTTCAACATAACTCAATCCTAGAATGCATGTAACGTATAATTTCAAAATCCAACATATTCTTGTATATATGTAAGGAATCACCTTCTTCTTAACATGCTCAAGCAAAATACATGTAATGGCCCATAAATCCAACTCTATACCATAGGATCTTCAAGTTTTGAGAGACAAATCCTTACCTAGAGTCTTCATAGACATTTAATCTTGCATAATTTTGACAAATCCAAGCCAAGCTTGAGTTTCTCCTTCCTTTTCTTCACTTTTCCCTTGGTTTTCCTTCAAATTTCCAGCAAAGATTTAAGGAGTTGAACTCTCCCTCATTCACGGTTCTCTCTTTCTCACCCACGGTTGTCTCTCTCTTTCTCATGGTTTTGCACCAGCAGATTAATTACATTGCATGCAAAAACAATGAAGCTCTCTCTCTCTCTCTCTTTGGTTCTCTCTTTTCTCTTTTCTATCTGTTTGAGTCTAACTTTCCAACACATGTATTACACACACACAACTTCTTTTGAGGCACCACACTACACATGTGCACTCATCTAAGGCTCCCAACACAACACTCTCACATGCACACACTAACAGATGTCTTTGTACTCACACTTTATTTTCAGTACACCCACACCCACACCCACACCCACACCCACATGCACTCTTAAATTTTTTTAAGCCATTATACTAATTAATTTAATTGAGCAATACCTAGTCTTAATGAACCTTGATTGACACAAAATTAGTTAATTATAACTAATCTTAAATCTCACCTAATTTAATTAGTCTAATTGACTTTCATTAGAGTTTGATTAAATATATTAATATTATTATTTTTTTTTTATTTTTTTTTATTTTTTTTTTATTTTTATTTATTTTTTATAAAAATACGGGGGTTTTTTTTTTTTAGTTTAAAAACATACAAACTGTTAAATTCAAAATATTGTGAATAATTACTTAAGAAAATTGAATATATATTATTTTTATTATATAAAAATACGGGGTTTCACAAAGTTGTGCGCTTCGAACCGGGAATGCAGCAGGATACTCTATCCCCTCTGGCGGGCAAGTCTGATCATGGCCGAACTGGCGCCGGAACCGGAACGGAAAGTAGAATACACAGTGAGTCAGACCAATCAACTGAATCCCGGTCTGTCGGGACATGCTATAGCTCATTGCCGGAAGATTGAGCCAAGGACAGCGCCAAGCAATGTGATCCGCAGACAAATTGCACATCCAGTCGAACCACCATCCCTCATCAAGGGCATCGACTAGTCGTTGTCGGAAGAAGTAGCCGCGAGCTGAGTAGGCCGGGCAAGAGTCCACAACCTGCAATTTATCCATCAACCATACCTGGGAAGGGATGAAAAATGAGAGAATAAAGAATAGAGAGATATACGATGAGAGAAAAGTAAGAAAAGGGTTTTTGTGAGAAAAACTGAGCCTGAGGGTCGAGTGATGTGAGCAATGTATATGTGAGAAAGGGTGGGAAACATTACCTGCAGCAGTAGTGGACTTCCCGCGAATCTGGTCGTCTCTCGGCGATAGAAAGCATCCAAGCCCATCAGCGTCTCGGCCATTGTCATGGCAATGCAGCTCTTTCCTTCTTTCAAGCCTTGAGCAACTTCAATCAGACGGATGCTAGATCCGCTAAAGCCCGGGGCAAGCAAAAAGTGAGATAGTATGCACAAGCAAAGGGCGTGTTGTCGAAAACCTTACCAATAATGGTCGCCGCGGTTACTGGCATCAAAAAAGCGGTGAATCAAGCCAAGGATATCCAGTTCCCCGTTGCAAATCAGAGACCGAGCATCGTGCATGGTGAGCCCACACATCTGTCCTAAAGCTTGGGCATGACCGAAGTGAAGCTGAGACAAAATCTCTTCATGGCGCTCGGATTCCATCAAAACTTGAAAATCTTCGAAGGTCAGACACATCTCTTGCCCGCCGAGGCTAAAGACGTGTGTTACCGGATTCCAAAACCTCATCGCGGCATGGAGGAACGGAATGTGCAGCGAAGTACGACTCAGCGTGAATAGTGCATTCAAGCCGAAGCCCCGGAAGTTTAACTTTTCCGAGCCATCTAGAGAAGCAATCCAAGTTGTGAGATTTTGGGTAAGAAATGCTTCCATTTTGGTGCAAAACTAAGATGAAATGAGAGAACCACGAGGCTGGAGTTTTTAAAGAGGATAAGGCACTGTTCGGAGGACACGTGTCAAAAATTTGGTGGTTGCCAAGCTAGGTGGCCGGCCGGCCACCTTTTCTGGCAGGCCGACCACCCCTCTCCCCTCCAATGCAAAAAGCTGGTCGGCCAGCTCCCTTAGGTGGTCGGCCATCAAGAGGAGGGTGGTTTTGGTCTTGTTCTAGCCTCTAGAAGAAAGTTCCAAGCATTTCCATGCATTGGGGGCCTTAAAGGTGCTAGTTTTCCTCTGTTTCGGATGCGTTTCGTCACCCAGATCGTCCAAAATGTATTTGTTTATCGAGTTGTTGTTTAGTCTTGCTTATCGAGTTGTTGTTTTGCCTATCGAGTTATTGTTTTACTTATCGAGTTGTTGCTTTGTTTGTCGAGTTGTCAAGTTCACCAAGTTGTTAAGCTTTGTCGAGTTGACGAGTTTTGTGTATTGAGTTGTTACTCTTTGTTTATCAACATTGTTGTGTCTTGCTTATCGAGTTGTAAGTTTAATCAACATTGTTGTGTCTTGCTTATCGAGTTGTAAACTTGCTAAGGTTCTGTTCTTTCTTAGTAAGTTAAGTTGCTTTGTTGGTTGCGTCGGTTCACTACCTGACTTGGCAATTTTCAATGCATGATTTCCATTCAATCTCATTTTTGTGCAAAATAATGCGATGCGATGCAAGAACATAAAATACAACATTTTTTTTTTAACAAAAGCTGTTTCATTCCATCATGCTTCCTTTGTTACAACATTTTACAACAAGGGTACAAGTTTTACAGAAAATAAAAACTGCCTAATAATGTACAATGTGCTACAACTACTAGTAAAAAAGGCACATAAAGCAAGGAACAGTTGCATCAATGCTCTCAAGCACAGAAGTAAAAGGCCCTCTTCGTCCTCTTCTGCGGAACAGCCTCAGCACTATCATCGCCATCTGAGTTAGAGCCGTCATCCTCGAGATCCTCCTCGGCACCATCTCCGCCCTCAGAACCAGACTTAGAGTCATCCTCTCTGCCAGCAGATGTCTCTGACTGACGATGCGCGGACTCCTTCTCCTTACTGGACTCCTCCTGAATAATATGTGCTCTGCGCCCGCCTCGTCCACGAGACGACTCCCCTCTCTCGACTCTCCGAGAAAGCCTAGATGGCCCAGCTCCTTCGGAAGGCCCAGATGGCCCGGCCTGTCGTCCGGTATATATTGGAGGCATCTGAAAAGAAAGAGTCCAAAATATGTATATCGGATGTACAGATAAAAAGCTACATGGAGTGGATGTATGCAAATATAGTACATGGATATGGTGTGTGTCAGATGTGTTCTCCGCATACAGTCAGTCAATCAATGCAGTGAAATGTTCAAATTCAGCATGTCATCAGAAATATGATAAATGCAAGAAAACTAAATAGTACCGAGACGCCCATGATGGACAGCTGCGCCTCTCTCCGCAAGACCATGCCTTTGAGCGAGGCCACTAACCCGCGTAACCCCTCAGCATACTCTGTGGTAGGCTACGGATGCAAATGTAAATCATCAGTGAATGAATGAATGTCCAAGTATCTGAGTGATAAAGAAAAGCTGTAAAACATACCGGTGGTGAGTCAGGGTCTCTGGTGTATGGATGATTTGGCATAGGAGGCTCTAGCAGAATTGGGTAGGAAGCCCCCTATCTCCATCCTGTCAACTCAGTCGGGATACTTGGCCATCCGGCATCGTGATAAGTCGGGGGAATCGGGGGGACCAGTCCAGCCCCACCTCTGGATGTGCCAGCCCTACCGGCCAAAGGAATGTCTCTGGCTCGAGTGCGACTCGAAGACGGCATGCCGGTAAATCTCCTCGAGGGAGTACGAACACCTGTCAATGGAGGCATCAAGTAGGTGTGACGGTAGGTCGCGTACTCCCCGTCGTCCAAATACAGCAGTACATCAATGCCCAGCCCGGCATCAATGACACCCTAGGGAGTAAGCCTATCAGCGAGCTGCATATCGTCTGGGGGTGCCGAAGGGACACTCGGCTCAAGAAAGCCCATAGTTTGACGAAGAAAGCGTTCCCTCAAGAACCAGGCCCTACCGACTGGCCCCTCAAACAAGATCTTATACCGAGAGGAGGCCCATCCTCCGGCAAACTGGAATCAAAGATCCTCACCCAGAGGCGCCCAGGGCTGTCATGAGATTTGCGGATGACCAATGCATAAGTCGGTTAGAAATCGCAAATGTGCAAAATAAATCAAAGATCAACACATGAAGAACTGAGAGTTCTGACATACCTCGGTACCCCACACAGTGTCAAAATACTGCCGTAGGTAAGGGAGAGTCTCCCGGGGCCGCGACCGGTACTGGCCCTCGAAGACGAGTGAATAAGGGGTCATGAGAGGGGCCTCCACCTCAAGCTCCGGGGCTAGCGTTAGAAAGTACACGAAGACCTATAACTGTAGAAAACAAGGCAAAAGCCATCAGAATACAGAATGCTGAGTGCAGAATCTGAATACAGAATGCTGAGAGCAGAATACAAGTACAGAATATAAAGTGTGCCGTGTGTGCAATGTACAGATAATGAAAAGCAGAAATGTAAATCAAGAGGGCAGAAGGTACCTCCCAGGCTCTCCAATAGCCGTCGAGTATGTTCCCCCGTCCGCGGGAGGTCGCACTCATATAGCAATAGAGGGTAGCCAAGCTGGCGCCACCCCAATCGTACTGACTAACCTGTGTAAGGTCTACTAAGGCACTCAGCCAATATAGCCCAACGGTGTTCCCCCTGTCGGCGAACAGAGTGGTCCCGAAGAGGAACATCAAAAACCCGCGGGTGTACTGTGCAACCTCCTCAGGAGTCTCGGGCTTAGTCCCTCTGAACTGTGTAGAGAACCAAGTATATCAGACTCGGCCAGAAGATCGGTCGACCGGTGGGCGGGCTCCCAACAGATGAATCCAGGCTGCCTCCCACTCGCCCATGTCCTCGTCGTAAGGGATCGCCCAGCCTCCCACATCAAGGCCCGTCAACACGGCGAAGTCAAATGGGGTCATGGTCATGTCCCCGGCAGCTGAGAAATGGAAGGAGTTGGTGGTGTCCCACTATCTCTCTACCAAGGCGCCCATTAACGTCCGGCTAGCTGGATAACGGGATATCCCAGTACAAAAGGTCCCGAATCCTGCCAGATCAACCCAATCGCGGACAGCCTCCGGGAGCTCCGCGTACCAATCCCTCGCAACAATAGAATCCTATCCCCGCGTAACGCGGGAGGATGTCTGCATTCATAACAAACACATGTATTTAGTTTCAGAATGAAATGAATAAACTGTATGCAAATAAAGGAAATGTGCTGTGTGCAAATCAAATCAACTTTCAATTAAATGTGGGCTGCGTGTTCACCATCAAAATTGGGCTGTGTGTTCAGATTTCAGAAATTTAAAGTTTGGGCTGCGTGTTCAACTTTCAATCAAATGTGGGCTGCGTGTTCACCATCAAATTTGGGCTGCGTGTTCAGATTTCAGAAATTTAAATTTTGGGCTGCGTGTTCAACTTTCAATCAAATGTGGGCTGCGTGTTCACAATCAAATTTGGGCTGCGTGTTCAGATTTCAGAAGTTTAAAGTTTGGGCTATGTGTTCAACTTTCATCAAATGTGGGCTGCGTGTTCACCATCAAATTTGGGCTGTGTGTTCAGATTTCAGAAATTTAAAGTTTGGGCTGCGTGTTCAACTTTCAATCAAATGTGGGCTGCGTGTTCACCATCAAATTTGGGTTGTGTGTTCAGATTTCAGAAATTTAAAGTTTGGGCTGCGTGTTCAACTTTCAATCAAATGTGGGCTGTGTGTTCACCATCAAATTTGGGTTGTGTGTTCAGATTTCAGAAATTTAAAGTTTGGGCTGCGTGTTCAACTTTCAATCAAATGTGGGCTGCGTGTTCACCATCAAATTTGGGCTGTGTGTTCAGATTTCAGAAATTTAAAATTTAGGCTGTGTGTTCAACTTTCAATCAAATGTGGGCTGCGTGTTCACCATCAAATTTGGGCTGTGTGTTCAGATTTCAGAAATTTAAAGTTTGGGTTGCGTGTTCAACTTTCAATCAAATGTGGGCTGCGTGTTCACAAATCAAATTTGGGTTGCGTGTTCAGATTTCAGAAGTTTAAAGTTTGGGCTGTGTGTTCAATTTTCAACAAATATGGGCTGCGTGTTCACAATTAAATTTGGGCTGCGTGTTCAGATTTCAGGGATTCAAGTGATTGAGCTTTGTGTTCAAGACGGAGTATTGTGTTATACACTAAACGTGCAGAAGAAGTTGTGTGCTAAAATGAGCAGAAGCATGGCATGCGAATGTGTTCAGAACGAGCAATAGGCATACATAACATGAAATGCAAGGAAAATGCAGAATTAAGGCAGGAAATGTAAAAAAGTGAAGTACATATCTCTCAAGCCTCATGAGAGAGATGGGACTCCGGCTCCCGCAATAGCAGGTCTACAGGAGCTCGAGGGTCGAAGTCGGTAAAATGATAAAAAATCGCCCAAAGGAGGACATGAGTCGCAGGATCGTACCTCTCGGGGATGAAGGGACGAACCCTCGGATGCAAAGACATGATGTCAGGCTCGCCTCCGGCGCCTGGAGAACCTCCGCCGTGGGGAAATTGACCTGCCATTTCAAGAAATCTGCAAAAAGGAGCAAAAATGAGCCAAAATTGGAAAAAGTCAACAAAAGTCAACTCTCGGGAAATGAAAAAGTCAACAAAAGTCAACTCCCGAGAAAATCTTCCAAATATAGAGACAAACTTACCTCAAGTGGCAAAAATGAGAAAAGAAGCTCCGAAATCAAATATTAATCGGTTCAAAGTGAAGAGAACTGAAAGTTTTCGCGAAACAACTTGGCGTGGGGCGTTGGAAAACGCATATAGAGCGCAGATCTGAGAAAGAAAATGCTCTAGGAAGGGAGAGGGACTGATTTCGGACTTGATGTTATGAGCAAAAGATGTTTGGCTTTGTGTATTTAAAGAAATGGGAGCAAAAAGACCAAACTGCCCCGGATTTGGGCTAGGTGGTCGGCCGGCCACCTTTTCTGGTAGGCCGACCACCCCTTGCACTCCAACCTGGTCGGTGACCTCTCCCTGGGACCAAACCTGGTCAGTGGTGTTCCCAAGATGGTATACAAGGTCTCTGCAAATTTTGGTGAAGATTGGAGTCCTCAGTACCCGAGAAAGTACAAGAAAAGTGCACTTTTTGTCGCGAAATCCCTCCACAGGAACTCCAACTCCAACTTTCGATGCGTGTTTTATCGTCACTCGTCAAGAGCAAGATGTATCCTTTTTAAGCACACTGTGACCCTTCCGGGAGGTAAACCGGAGGTCGCGATTAAATTACACTCGTCGAAACTTGCATTTCTTTGCTCGTTGTTTCGCGTCAAACACGCATTCGAATTTGCACTTATCCTGCATTGTTATGTACATCACTTGCATTCTCATACATACCGCCTGCATTGTTGTGCACATTTCATTGGTATTGTTATACCCTCACGCTTAGCTTGCGTTGTTACGCACGTATCTCTCGTATTGCGATGCACTTTCCCATTAACATCCTGTTTGTCTGCATTCGATGTAGTGTTGAACATGTGTTGCTAACTATGTTGTACTTGTTAAGTTTCTTCATCTTTCAGGCACGATATTGTATGTACGGTTCATTTGAAAGCTGGTGTGACCAGACAAATCGTGCAGGTATTGTATCTTCTCCGTATGAGACGTGGCGAGAATCGAACAATTCTCCGCATTCTTAAACTGCATGAAATGTAGTTATTGCTTTGCATTCTTGCTTAAAACTGTTGCATGTGCGCTTCATTATAGCTTGCTGCTTTGCATGATCATGAGTTACATCCGGCGTTGTGCATATCATTTTGCATTTTGCCCTCGCCTGCGGGCATGCCTGTGGGCACATCTTTGTTATCTTGTATGTTTGTCAAAGTCTTCGGCCTTGTCAAAAATGGGTCGTCTCTAGGCTTTGACATTCACTCCCGTCACGTATGACTTCCGAGTTCTGTCAAAGAGGGGCAACTGTAGACACCCCATTTTTGACCGACCTTAAGACTCAGACGTCACCAGTTGAGTGCTCGGTGATGTTGCATATTGTGCTCATTCTGAGGTTTCAGAGTCTCGGCTGCGAGCCTTGCCTCCAGACTTCGGAGCTCTTTTGTGCTTTGTCTCGGTTTGCGAACCGGGTCCTGTTTTCTCCGTTTTCTCTTCCTGAAGGGAGGGAGAGGTCTCGTAGATCATCTCTCAGTGGCCGTAGGCTACGTTTCGTGGTCGTAGGCCATTTTTCCCGTTTGGAGCCCGGTTTTCGATTTTCAGAGCCGTCTGCCGTGTGTCTCGGTTCGGGACCGCTTAACTACCTCTGTTTGCTCCGGTTTTTGGCACACACCTTATTTCCTCCCTTTAGAGGAACACTGTGGCCGTAGAGACCACCTTCGTGGTCATACGCCACTTCCGGTGCCTAACAGCCTATTTTTGGGGCCCCGAACCACGCGTTTTGGCCCCCAAACCTTCGTTTTGCATTCGTTTTGGTCCATTTTTGGTGGGGACCCTATTCACTATTAGGAGAGTGGTAGGATGGTGGCCAGCCACCCATTCCCCTGAAAAGCCAATTTTCTCATTTTCTCTCTCCAAAAGCCAATTTTTCTGACAGAAAGCTGACTTTTCCCACTTTTGAGCCACATTTTCTGGCTTTTCATACCACCATTGTGATCTACTCATCTGGGAGGCCACCAATATGGATAGGCCGACCAGTAGTTCACCTTGACCCTTTTAAACCTTGTTTAAAAGCTAGCTTTTCTCTCTCTTGGGTCACTTTTTCTGGTTTTTCTCCACAGGGTTGTGTTCTACTCATCTGGGAGGCCACCTTTCTAGGTAGGCCGACCAGCAATTGTTCTTGAACCTTTTGATGCCTGGTCGGTCGACCAGGGGGAGTGGCCGGCCTGCTTATTGCTTTTCCTCTCTTTGAGTGTAATCCAGCTGTGCTAGCTGGAGATCATTTGAGGCATCCTCCATACACGTGTATGGAGGATCTTTCAAGCTTCCAAGGGAAGCTTTGGCCTCTCTTCTCTATAAGAGAGGCCCTCCTCTTTGTATCTTAGGTTAGACACTTTTGCTTAAGGCTTATACACCTCTCCCTCCATTTCTACCATTCCAAGCTCCAAAACCCTAACTTCCTTGGTCCATTTACACTACAACCCATAGCACCACACCGCCATCATCCATTCTAGCCCCTTGGAAGTCATTTGCAGAGGTTGAAAGCTCATTTCCTTGGACCAAAGGCTGCTGGAAAGTTAGGCTACAAGGGTAAGCTCCTATTCTCCCAATTTTTGCACTATTTTGTTCTATATCTTAGCCCCTTTTGCTTACATTTTTTGGGCTTCGGCCTGAACTAAAAAAAGTCTTATTTTGATCTCATCTTCATGTTTTATCAAGGACTTTTCTCTATTTGAAGTCTTCTACTCCCCCTTTGTGTTTTATCCCTCTTTGGGGGCTTATTTTGCATGATATATTAGCCCTATTTTTGAGCATTTCTAGGCTTCGAGCCAAACTGTAAAGTATCTTGTTTTGAGCCCCTCTTCAACTTTGTTGAAAAGGTCTTCACTGTTTGAGTCCATCTACTCCCCCTTTCCCTTTATCTCTCTTTTAGGGCTATTTTTGCATCATATTTTAACCTCATTTGTGAGCATATTTGAGATTTTCCATAAACTGTAAAGTATATTTTTTTGAGCCCCTCTTCAACTTTGTTGAAGGGATATTTACTGTTTGAGGCCTTTTACTACCCTGTTTGTTCAATCTCTCTTTTAAGGCTGTTTTTGCATGATACATTAGCCTTATTTGTGAGCCATTTTAGACCTCGACCTAAACTGAAAAAAAATCTTGTTTTGATATCATCTTTATGTTTGATTAAGGTCTATTCTCTGTTTGGGATCATCTTCCCCTATGCATGCTTCATTCCTTCATGATTAAGGCTATGCATTAGAGCACTTGCATTGGCCATGGTTTGGCCTCTTAGCCACTGAAATCCAGTGGATTTTCAGTGGCTTAGATGCATTTTTGAGGGCCAAAATTAGAGGGGGGTGACCCTTTCTCTCCTTGTTTTGTTTGGGAATCTTTTGGGCCTCCCAAAGGGACCCCATTTTTCATGCATCGAAGTCACTTTCTAGGCCTCATTCTGAGGGTTTTGAGGTCTGCCTTGGCTCTGTCTGAGGCCCATTTCACCATATTTTAGGTCTATGTTGCATGTGTAGATCAATCCCATTCAAGGCCCTTCAAAAAGGCCTTTCTTTGCATGTTCCCTTGACTGATTTCAGGGCCAATTTTGTGAGTTTTAGGGCTGTCATAACTCATTTCCAGAGTTGGTTTTGCCATGCTAAGTGTCTATCTTATATGTGCTTAACAACCCCTTGATTGGCCTTCCAAAGAAGCCCCTCATTTTTGCACATGTTGGCATGTTTCATTCACTGATTTTTGCTGGTTTGGTGAGATCTCACATGTTTCACATATATGCCATGTAAACCATGTTCGCTAGTCAAAGTTGCATGCTATTTTAGTCCATAATGCTAGCATCTTTTGGTCATGCTTTGAACTAGAAATGTTCATGTTTTGGGACTGCCTTGGCTCTGTCTTTGTGCTCCATGGTCAAATAATGCATGCTTTGTATAGCTATAAGTCAATACATGTGCCTAGTTTTGAATTTCGGGGCTCATCTCATGTATCGGGTGCCATATATCCATGATTCGGGATCATTTGGCATCATGTTTCAGTGCTGGAATTTACATGTCTATATGCCATATTTCATGCCTTGCCATGCCTTGTTAGAGTTACACGTTGTGCCTTAGGTTCGGTCCTCGATTTGCGCACATGTGTGCACGCATTTCGGTGGTTTTATTTTCATCTTATGGCTACTGATGTGAGTGTGGCTGAGGTCCACTCATGTTGGTGTAAGTCCATTATGCATTGTGTATGCCTTTTCAATTCATAGCATTGTGTATGCTAGGTTGCATGTTAGAGCTTTGTGTATGCCATGTTACATCGAGCATTGTGTATGCCATTTCATAGCATTGTGTATGCTAGGTTGTATGTTAGTCACATTGTGTTTGTCATCTCATTTGCATTATGTTTGGGATAGGAGTTAGCCCAAGCACAGGAAACGAGAGACGTTTCGTACTCCGAGTGACGGAATGTGTCTCAATTCCCCGTCGCCGACACTCCGGGTTTTTAATGATGGAGTTTAGGACTTGTTGTGTTTTCATGTGCATTCATTTCATATTGAGTCGTGCAATTCGACTCCTCGGCCATCATGCATCGACATGCGTGATTGGTGGCACGAGGATCGAGGACTACACTCCCTGAAGAGTAGTCATGCATACATATGTGAAATACTTTGCCATGCCCCTTTGTTGCTCTCTGTTGCAGCGAATCAGAAATCAGCAGCTTTCTAAAGCCTTGCACAACATTCCGACATTAATTGTAAACAGAGGCAAACCGGGGCACCGCAATGGATTTCCGCGCCGAGCAACTCGAGCATGCATCATTCGTCATTTGGAACAGAGCTGAGGCGGTCCATAGATTTGCGTGCCGATTTATCGCTTTCCTAGTTAATTTGATTAATTAATTAGGATTTTGTAATATTTAACTATTTATTCGGACTGTACTATTTATTCGGACTGTACCATGAGGCTAATTGCTTATGTGATATAACTGCCTGAATGCCTGTGGGTGGAGGTTAGGTTATTTGGATTGGAACAATTCATTAAATGCGAGTTTTAAGCCCACTAGATAGTGGCAAATCACCTTATTTTCTAAGCCCACCTGAGGGTGGCAAATCCACATTTTAGCCTACTTGCGAGTAGGAAACCGTTTTCAAAACAAACATGAGATGTGTTGTTCCAATTCAGGCGACCCGGTCTATACTTGTATGCTGTGCGCATCACATAGTAAATCTAGGCTAATAATCGGAATAAGAACGCATAATGTTTTCAAGACTAGATATCATGGTTAGTAGAGGCCGATTTTTGATCGGGCGAGCGGGGGTGCACACGAAGTGACCTTCCCCAATCGTACCCAAGTTCCCGAGTCGAGACAACTTTGGTGATGACGGACACGTGGCCTTAGACAACGAGTCAAGGTTTCCTAAATTTCCTAAAAAATATTTAGGTAACGACTCTGTATCTGGCAAAGCAGTCCATGTTTGGCACTTCTTTCAAAAAAATCTGTTTTCAAAAACGATTTGCCGGATTTGGACTCTTTGATGATTTCATCGGTCTTGCATTGCACTCTGCGAGATTAGATACAGGACCGTGACATTGAGTCCTGAACTGTAGTGAGCGCAATGAACAAAACCGGGAGGGGGGGATTCCCTCCCTGGACGTTCGGGGACGTCTACACCAATCAAGAAGGGTTGGGGATGAGACTCAAGTAAATAAAGTACAATTCATACCTCCTGTGACCCTTCAGTAGCGACCTGTGTCATTTTATAGACCTCCCACACTCCAAGAAAGATATGAGGAGGGAATGACCATAAATCCTGTGTTTGAGAGGGAATACCCCACAAACTCAATGTTTAAACACAACTTAAATAATATGGGAATGAGACCTGCGGGGCAATCAACGCCAAAAATGTATGGTACTCATACATTTGATGGGCCTGTAGTAGGTTATCAGGCTATGGAAGAACAAAGAAATAGGCCAATTAATCAAGTAAGGCCTCAAAATATACGAGATCATGCCATGCAGCAACCATATTATGAACCCAACATGATACATCTAAGGCCTAGAGGGCCTGGTCCCCATTTTCCTTACTTCCAACCAGAAGTCCAAGGAAGGGAACAACAACAACAATACTTAGACCCCCAGATTAATAATAGACAGCAAATAATGAACATCATACAAGAAATGTATGGTCCAGGATTGAGAAGGCCATATAGGCCAATGTTTAGGAGTCCTTACCCTCCATGGGTAGAAACAACCCCCATTCCAAAAAATTATAGGATTCCTGAGTTTACTTTATTTATAGAGGAAGAAAGACAATCAGCCATAGAGCATGTAGGCAGTTCATACTCCAGTGTGGAGAACCTGGGTATGATGACAATTTAAAACTAAAACTCTTTCCTCATTCTCTGTCGAAAGTGGTATTTACATGGTTTATTAACTTACTACAAAATTCTGTTCATACTTGGCAAGAAATGGAGAGTCAGTTTCATGCTCAGTTCTTTAGAACTGAGCCTGAAGTGACAATGGTGGATTTGTCAAAATTTAAACAAAGACAAGGAGAAAGTGCAGAACAGTACATCGACATGTTTAAGAAAGCAAAAAACAGATGTCATGTGTACATACCTGAAATAGAAGTTATAAGACTAGCCCAGAATGGTTTAGACTTTGAACTTAGGAAAAAATTTGAAGGTATGATGTTTAGAGACCTATTTGAGTTGTCTTCAAGGGCAACTAGTTATGAGGCCATTCTCAGAGGAATGCAGCCTTATTAGGGACTTATTACCAAGAGGTTAAGTTTGAAATGGATATTGACATAGATGTGGCTCAAGTAATAGGTAAAAAACCTGTAGTTTGTGAAACACTAAGGAAAGCTGATAAACCTGTGAGCATGCTAGCAACACAATTAGCCGAAAAGAATGTGGCTATGTCACATAGACAGTACTCTTTTGACTTATCAAAAGCAGGTGCATTATTTAATAAGTTGTTCGCAAACAATTTTTTAACTTTGACTCCTAGTCACAACATTCCCAAAGAAAGGGATAGGGTTGGCAAGGAGTATTGTAAATGGCATAATTCTTTCAGGCATTCCACTAATAATTGTGTTACATTTCAAAATTGTGTGCAGGACTTAATTCAAAAAGGAATGTTGAAATATGTTGAAAAAGATAAAGGGGTTATCGTAGTCGACAGTGACCCATTTCCAAACATGGTGGAGATTAACATGGTATCAACTGACTTTCAATCGATTGATCAAAAGAAGAAGGACAAAAATCCCAGAGTTCTCCTAGTAAAATTAGAGAAGCTCCACAAAGAGAGGATGGAGAAGATGGCAAAAGAAGCAAAAAGGAAAAACGTTTAAGAAGAACCTGGTGAGAGGTTCATTTGTTTCAGATGTGTTACTGAGAATGAAAAAGCCAAGGCCATTGTGATTGATGGCATTTAGAAAATTGGAAAGAATATTGGCCTGAGGTTCAACACTATGGGTAGTGGTGATCTGCAGATTTTCGACAATGATTGTTTGTTCTATAATGGACAAACCCAGGGATATTTGGTCTTGCAGAGAATTATGGTAAAGATGATGCTCCATTCTTGTTCCAAGGAGCTCTTGTCCATCCATGCTTTGATGGATTAAGTAATGTGAGAGCTATGCTCAAGCAACACAAGGGTTCTGAGCCCTATGGAAGTCCAAGGGTTCTGGCTAGGCCATATAGTGGCCAGCAACAGCAATCTAGTGCATCACATAGTGGCCGTCAACAGACTAGAAGGCCACATGGAGGGCAGTAACAGTTGGTGAGACCATTTGGGGGATTTTAACAGCAGCATCATGGCCCAAGAGTGAGGCTAGAAATGTAATTAGTTCAGCCAAGGATGGTAAAGCCTCCAATACCATATCATCTAGGATAGCAAGGAGTGTCTTACCCAAAGTTCCCCATGAGTGGTTAGAGACCAATGGGAGAAACAAGAACACAGAAAAGAAGAGAACAAAGAAGGTTTCATGCTATGATGTCCACAACTGCAGGGGATAAGCCTGCTGGAAGACAAGATTTGGTATGGACTAGAAATGGATTGGTTCCTGTTACTAGACGAAAAGAAGTAAAGGGTTCAACTTCTAGAGCCTATCCATACAACTAGTTTAGATTCTGAAAAGGAAAATGGAGCCAAAAAAGGCAAATGACTGACCTGTTGGAAAGCTTTCTAAGAAGCCTTTGTTGAGGCAGAAGCTGAAAGAGTTAGAGAATGATCTAATGTATGATTTTTAGAGGACAGTAATGAGAAGGATATGGCAATGAAGGATGATCAGGACCAGGAAATGGTCACTGATATCATGAATGTTAGTGAAGGAGTTAGAGAAGATGAAATTAAATCAGATAGTTCTGGTGGTGACTTTGGAGAGAAGTTGGCTGCCATTCACTTTGGTTTTTTACCTCCATCTAAGGAATGTAATTTGATTATGGCCATCCCTCAGAGGTTTCAGGCCAAACCAAATTAGCCAGGTAAATTGGCAAGTGATGTTGAAGATTTGACTAAACCAGCAGTTCAGATAGCAATGATTGAGACACAAGCCAAGCCAAGCCAAGCCACTAAGGTCAATTGAGGTGGTTAGGTTTGTCGATGGAGAAAGGTTGTGCTACAAAAACCAGAAGATAAGCTCATCGGGGATTTAAGGCCTTTATATATCAGAGCTTATCTAGATGGGGTGCCAATAGAAAGGGTGTTGGTTGATAATGGAGCTATTGTCAACATTCTTCATTCTAGAACATTGAAAGCTATTAGGAAATCTGTCAATGACTTGTTTCTTACTGATGTGAATATAAGTAATTTCGATGATGGGTCATCTGAGGCTAGAGGTGTAGTGGCGTTACAGCTTCAGGTTGGTTCCAGGTTAATGGGAACAACTTTCTTTGTAATAGACTTTACTTCTAACTACAATGTGCTCTTAACTAGGTGTAACTCGGCTTTTTTGCACCCCATTTCAGAAGTTCGAAATATAAGCCCTACAGTTCGGACTCCCGCAGTTCTGAATCTAATCTCACGAGTGCAATGTGAAATTGATTAACACCAAAGAGTCCAAATCCGACAAATCTTTTGGAAAATCGATTTTGAATCAAATTGCCCAAAATGGACTACTTTGCTAGATACAGAGTCACCACCTAAATATTTTGTTTTGGAGAAATTTAGGAAACCCATGACTCGTGCCAAAAGCCACGTGTCCGTCATCACCAAGATTGTCTCGGCTCGGGAACTTAGGTATGAGAAGGGAAGGTCATGAATTGAGCACCCCCGTTCACCTGATCAAAGATCGGCCTCTACTAATCATGATATGATTTTTATCAACATTATATGTTTTTATTCCGATTATTAGGCTAGCATTACTATGTGATGCGCACACACACAAGTATAGACTAAATTGCAAGAATTAGAACGTTTCGAGTCATGTTTGTTTTGAAAATTGTTTCGAAATATGTACCACTTGAAAAAATGATCGCATATGAACATTACTCAAATTATTCCAATTCAAGCAATTGGCCTTCATCCACAGGCATTTAAGCAGCTATAGCACTTAAGTAATTAGCCTCATGGCAAGCATGCTAAACATCGCAACAATCACACGTATGTGATATGCTAAAGCAAGTAAAGGCCCACCTAGTACTCCAAGCCAAAAAAGAGAAACAAGGTAGAAAAGATACATGATTCCTAACTATACAACATGATTAATGCAACACATGCGATATGCAGTTAATAGGCTCGGCTACTAATATGACATATGAATCAATGAAATAACATGCGGTCTAAGCACGCATTCAAAGAAGTATTTAAACTAACAATGCAATTAGAATGATGAACCGAGCCTCGATGCATGCAATACAAATGGATGCAAACATGAATTATGCTAAACAAAACGTGATGCCTCTAAACTAACCATCATAAGCTAGTAAATAAAAGGGAGAAAGATGTGGGGTTGGAAGACATACACATTATTACATTATTTCGCTCTCACGAAGGAGAGTCCAAATAAATAAACTAACTAACTAGCTAACTAATTAAAGCTAAAGCTAATTAAGCTAATTATTACAAACGGAAATGAATTAACTAACTAACTAGCTAACTGATTATTATAATAACAAATGAATTAACTAACTAATTAGTTAATTAATTAATTAAATAATTACAATGCAAGTGCAATTAAAATAAGTAATTAAACTAAACAACTAACTACTACGCTTCGGGAAATGAGGGATGTTCATGCTCATGCTCGATTCCCATCCGAAATGACACTATTTTGCTTTCGAAGAGCCTCTGTTACGCAAAGAACACACACACTGTTGCCCACTTCCAGAATAGCTCTGCTCTACTAAAGGAACACACTGCTAAATTTTGCATCAGTGGCCGGCTGGCCAGTAATGAGTGTTGCTGGCCATCAAAGGTAGTCTACCAACCACTGCTGCCCAGTTCTCTTTGCTGCAACAGAGAACAAACAAAGAATATACATGGTATTTCAAGGGTTTGTTTGCACAACTCACTCCTCCTTTTCATGAGCAAATCAAAGGAGTATCAAGTTCAGTTCACAAACTATCAATGGATGCAATTTCATTGCATAATGGCTTATGAAACCAAGTGAGCAAGTTCAATAAATCCAAAACAAAACACAACCTCCTCCCTTTCATGAATGATTAAGGAAAGTGGTGACCTTGGAACCATGTATCTTTTCATCACTAATGAGTATGAAATGGTTCAAGTTTCCATGTGTTCAAGTAACATCCTATTGAACACAACCAAATTTTATCTTGCTCACTTTTAATTCCAAGTTTTAGTTACTCGATTTTAGATTACCAACCATCATTTAGCCAATTTAGTCTAAAGGGTGAGTGTAGACGTCCCCGAACGCTCCCGGGAGGAACGAGCTCCCGTTCTGTTCATTTTGGGGTCACTACAGCTCAGGACTCTCCAAATTTGTCACGGTTCTAAGTCTGAACCAAAGAGTCCAAATCCGGCAAATCGTTTTGAGAAAACAGATTTTGAAAGAAGTGCCAAACATGGACTGCTTTGCCAGATACAGAGTCGCCACCTAAATGTTTTTTAATGGGAAATTTAGGAAACCCTGACTCGGTGCCAAAGGCCATGTGTCCGTCATCACCAAAGTTGCCTCGGCTCGGGAACTTGGGTACGATTGGGGAAGGTCACTTCGTGAGCACCCCCGCTCGCCCGATCAAAGATCGGCCTCTACTAACCATGATATCTATTTTTGAAAACTTTGTGTGTCCTTATTCCGGTTATTAGCCTAGGTTACTATGTGATGCGCACAGCATACAAGTATAGACTGAGTCGTCTGAATTGGAACAAAACATTTCATGTTTGTTTGTTTTGAAAATGGTTTGCTACCTGCAGGTAGGCTTAAAATATGCAGATTTTGCCACCCTCAGGTGGGCTTAGAAGAGATGGTTTTGCCACTATCTAGTGGGCTTAAAACTCACAGTCAATGATTTGTTCCAATTTAAACAACCCAACCTTCACCCACAGGCATTCAGGCAGTTATATCACATAAGCAATTAGCCTCATGGTAAGCATGCTATCATGGCATTCACTCACACGCATGCAAGGATGCAAAAGCATAAAACTTACCGAGTACTCCAAGCCAAAATAGAAACTACATTAGAAATCATGCATGATCCTAAGTATACAAAAAATGCCTAATGCAACACATGCAAAATGCAACTATAGCAAGCTCGGCTATTCTAAACATGGCATATGAAATGCTACAGCTAACATGTATTCAATTCGGAATTGAAAGTACAATGCAGTTAGTATGATGCGCCGAGCCCAGTGCATGCAAAACAAATGAATGATGCAAACATGCTGTCATACTGTATGCTAATTTAAATATGCCCTAATCTAACCATCATAAGCGGATAAATAAAAGGGGAAGAAAGACGTGGGGTTGGAAGACACACAACACACACACGCACATTTATTACAATTATGCCCTCGCACAGAGGGTCCGAATAAATAATACAGTCCCAAATAAAAGAATATTACAGTCCAAATAATATACAAATTCCTAATTAATTAATAAATTAACTACGAAAATAAATAAAACTGGCATGCAAGCCAGGGACTGCCTTGCTTCTGATGGATGATGCATGTCCGGGTTGTCTTGCGTGGAAATCCACCGGGATGCCCCAATTAGTCTCTATTTAGCAGTTATTCTTGGAAAGCGTGCCGAGCTCTGAAAAGTTGTTGATTCTTCATTTTGCTGCAACAGAGAGCAGGAAAGGGGCATAGCAATGTATTTTCACAAATATATGCATGCCTCGATCCTCGTGCCACCAATCACGCATACCAAGGCATGATGGCCGAGGAGTCGAATTGCACAACTCAATATAGAATGAATGCACATGAAAACAGCTAAAACCTAACTCCATCATGGATAATCCGGAGTGTCGGTGACTAGGGAATTGAGACACATTCCGTCACTCGGAGTACGGAATGTACCTCGTTTCCCGTGCCCGGGCTAACTCCTATCCCGAACACGATGCAATATGCATGACATGCATGAAATGCAACTAAGATACAATCCTAACATACACAATGCTATGAAAATGAGATGTCTCGAAATGCGTGCACACGGGCACGCAAACCGAGGCAATGGCATACGCAATGCAATATGGCTAAAATGGCATATAGAATGCAACATGGACTTATACTAACATGAGAAAGCCCCAGCCGCACTCACATAAGAGGCCAATGGATGAAAATGAAGTGCCTCGAAATGCGTGCACACGGGCACGCAAACCGAGGCAATGGCATACGCAATGTAATATGGCTAAAATGGCATATAGAATGCAACATGGACTTATACTAACATGAGAGAGCCTCAGCCGCACTCACATAAGAGGCCGGTGGATGAAAATGAAGTGCCTCGAAATGCGTGCACACGGGCACGCAAACCGAGGCAATGGCATACGCAATGCAAATGACATGAATGATGTGCAAGCATGCTAATAGATTTTCAGTAATGAAATATGGGGGAAAACAGCCCCGAAATGAGGCGAAAACACACCCGATGCATGGAATCTCTCCCGAAATGCAAGATTAAGTACGTGAAATGGCTTACAGCTATACAAAGCATGCATAATTGGCACATGGAATGAAAAGACAGAAGCAAGGCAGCCTCAAAATAAGCATTTTTCCAGTACAAATCATGGCCAAACAGCAAACAAGGATAGGGCACCAATGGCATGCAAAAATGGCCCTAAACATGAGATTATGAAGCAACTCATGGCTGCTAACTCCAAATAGGTTAGGGCCCTTCAACAAAGTTGAAGAGGGGCCCAAAATATGATGTTTTCCAGAACTGTAAAAACCCCAAAAACAAACACAGGTATGGCTGCACTCCCATGCAAGAAAAAGGGCCAAAAGGTGGCCAAAGAGGCAAGTGGTATATACAAAGCCCAAACTGAAAAATTCCCTTCTACAACATTGAAGAGGGACCAAAAATAAGCATATTTTCAGAACTGTAAAAACTCCAAAACAATATACAAACATGCTAGAAATGCAATGCAAAATGAGGCTCAAAAGAGGCTATAACATGAAGTATGCAAAATATTCCACAAATGGCCAAAGACCCTTAATGAAACATGTTAAGAAGGTCAAAATAAGGCCATCTCTAGGCCTGTAAAAAGACCAAAAACAGAAGCATGATAGGCTGCCAAAGCATGCAAAAATGGGGACCAAAAGAGAGATATAACATGAAGTGACATATGGAGGTCCCAAACAGTGATGAGCCCTTCTTAAATATTGAAGAGGGGCTCAAAATAAGCCTATTTACAGAACTGTAAAACACCCAAAAATGGAAGCATAATGGGTTGCCAAAGCTTGCAAGAAAATTGACATACAAGGGGATATTGAAGCAAGTGCAATATGGGGGCCTCAAACAGGGTTGAGCCTTTAATGAAACAAGAAAATGAGCTTAAAATAAGGCCACTTTCAGTTTTGGTCGGAGCTCAAATCAATAAGCATGTATGGCTTAGAGATGGTGCAAAAATGAGCTAGAAAAGAGGGCAATTGGACTTACCTTTGAAGACTAACACTTTTGTTGCTTCTTGGACCAGATTTGGTGACTCTAAGCTGCTGGAATCCCCTCCTTTGCTGCTGGAACGGAGTGGTGATGGTAGAGCTTGAAGATGATGAAGAAATGAGGATGAAACTTGGATGTTTTGAGAAAATGAGAGAGATAGAGGGGGGGGTTGGATGCAAGACTTGAAGACAATTTTTTCTAACCCCCAAAACAAACAATGGCAGCTGGTTATATGGACCAAAAGGAGGGAGCAAAGGGAGGGAAAGAGTGGGAAAAAGGACCAAGTTCCTTTTCCCAAAAGATATTTCCCCCGGATACAGATATTTTGGGGGAAAAAAGTGCATAGCTGTAAAGTGCACACAGTGAGGAACAAGGCTGGCCACTTTCTGGAGCTTCAGGTGGCCGGCCGGCCACCCCCATGGCCGGCCGGCCAAGGGTCAAAAGGGTCAATGAGAATTAGTAGCCGACCATATGATATTGGTGGCCTCCCAGGTGTGTACATCACAACCATGTGGTTCAAAATTGCAAACTGTAAAACAGGAGAGAGAATAGGCCACTTTTAGGAGGGGTTCAAAAGGGTCAAGCAATATTACTGGCCGACCACTAACTTTTAGGGTCCTCCCATGTGTGTACATCACAAATATGTGGTTAAAAGTTCAAGAAAATGGCCCAAGGTTGTTCAACATTGGCTCGGAAGGAGGGGTTCAAAAGGGTCAAGCAACATTAGTGGCCAGCCACCAACTTTTAGGGTCCTCCCATGTGTGTACAACACAAGTATGTGGTTCAAAGTTCAAGAAAGTGGCCCCAAGGTGTTCAACATTAGCCCGGAAGTGTGAAAAACGGGCATCGGAGGGCGCCGGAGGAGTAAAAACTGGTTTGCCAAGATAATTTCTGGCCTCCCACCCTTCAATGACCTTCCTGGTTATAAAACAGAGGTACCTGCCAAAAATGAACGAAAACCGATGCAAAACGAGTGTTCGGGGGCCAAAACGCGCAGTTTGGGGTCCCGAAAATGGGCTGTTAAACATCGAAAGTGGTATTTGACCACGAAGTGGGTCTCTCAGACCTCAGTGTCCCTCAAAAGGGAGAAAATAAGATGTATGCCAAAAATCAGAGCAAACGGAGATGGTTAAGCGGTCCCGAACCGAGGCACACGGCCTGACGGTCCCGAAAACCGGAAACCGGGCTCCGAAATGGGCAAAATGGCCTGCGGCCACAAAATGTAGCCCACGGCCACTGAGAGATGGTCTACTGGACCTCTCCCTCCCCTCAGGAAAAGAAACAGAGAAAACCGAGTCTGGTTCGCAAACCGAGGCAAGGCACAAAAGAGGGTTCGGAAGTCCGGAGGCAGGGCTCGCAGCCGCGACTCTGAGACTTCTGAACAAGCACAACATGCAATATCACCAAGTGCTCAACTGGCGACGTCTGAGTCTTAAGGTCGGTCAAAAATGGGGTGTCTACAGTGAGTTTAAGTCCTCTAATGGAAAGAAGGCTCAAACTAAGAGTTATTTTAGGCATGAAAGAGACATCATACCGTTGGTAATGAACCCCCTAAGGGATTAAACCATTAAGCATGACATCTCAATTTCATGCTTTCAACAAACAAGTAGTTTGAACCACTTTCAAAGCAAAACAAAAGCCAAGAAATGAGGAAGGTTGCAGAGATTATTATTGCTGAAAATGAGTGAGAAAAATATAAATAAATGCTATCAATTCAAACAAGATGATGTCTAAGGCCTAGAACACCAAGCTTATGAGGATTATTGCACTACAAGCATGCAAAACAAAGCTCAAATGCAACTAACAGCCAAAATTAGTTCTAAAATAGTCTAAAACAATTCTAAAACATGCTGGAATTGAGCTAAAAAAGTCTAGATTAATATGCTAAAACATGGCACAATCTAAGCTAGTAAGCAAGACACAAGGAGGGGAGGCTAACCCCTCCAAATTTGAACTTCAAAACATGATTTTGGCTACTGAAAAAGCTCTAAAAATTAGTGTTTAAAATCTCAGAAAAAGATAGTAAAAGGGTGGGAAACACAAGGGTTGGGGCCTCCAAAACAAAGTATAAAGAAGGGTGAATGTAGACGCGCCCTTGAGGGCTTCATGCTACTACAGTTTGGACTCAAATGTCACGGTTCTGAATCTAATCCTGCAAAGTGCAATGCAAGACCGATAAATCACCAAAGAGTCCAAGTCCGGCAAATTATTTTGGAAAACTGATTTTTAAGAAAGAAGTGCCAAACATGGACTGCTTGCCAGATACAGAGTCGCCACCTAAATATTTTATTTTGAGAGAATTTAGGAAATCCTGACTCGTTGCCTAAGGCCACGTGTCCGTCATCACCAAAGTTGCCTCGGCTCAGGAACTTGGGTACGATTGAAGAAGGTCATCTATGAGCACCCCCGCTTGCCCGATCAAAGATCGGCCACTATTAAATATGATATCTTGTTTTTGAAAACATATGCGTTCTTATTCCGGTTATTAGCTAGAATTTACTAGGTGATGCGCACAATACACAAGTATAGACTAGATCGCCTAAATTAGAACAAAACATCTCATGTTTGTTTTGAAAATGGTTTGAAGGTGCTACTTGCAAGTAGGCTAAGACGTGGATTTGCCACCCTCAAGTGGACTTAAGAAAACATGATTTTGCCACTCTCAAGTGGGCTTGAAACATACATTTTGAATGAATTGTTCTAATTCAAGCAATCTAACCTTCATCCACAGGCATTCAGGCAGTTATATCACATAAGCAATTAGCCTCATGGCAAGCATGCTGTCATGTTAACACTTACACACAGGCAAGATGCTAAAACATAAACACTCACAGTGTACTCCGAGCCAAAACGAGAAACTAGTTAGAAATCATGCATGATCCTAGTTCATGTTTAAGATGGCTAATGCAACACCTACAAAATACAACTAGAAGTAGGCTCAACTATTCTAAAATGTCATGTGAAATGTAACAATTGGTATATGTATTCAACTTGGTATTGAAATACAATGCGGTTTGTATGATGCGCCGAGCCCTGTGCATGCAAGACAGATGAATGATGTAAACATGCGTAGCATAAGGATGCTAATTGAAAATGATCCTAAACTAACCATCAAAAGCAAGTAAATAAAAGGGAGAAAGACGTGGGGTTGGAGGACATTTACACACTCGCGCACACTTATTACAAAATTCGCCCTCTCGATGGAGGGTCCGAAAGAATAATGCAAATTGACTAATTAACTAACTAACTAACTAGCTAATTAATTATTACACAACACTTAACTAATTGAACAAATTAATTAAGCAACTAAAGCGGTAAAGAGGCCTCGGAAAGAGGGACAAATGCATGCATGCTCGGCTCCGCTCGGAAATCTATCGCTATGCTCATGCTGCCTCTGTTTACACTGTTCTGCACCTTTGAAAACTGTGCAAGTATCAAGGATGCTTCTGAATCACCTTTTAGGTGCTTTGAGAGGCCATCGGCCAAGGGGAACTAGTCATCGACCAATAATGGAGCCCTCGGCCATAAATTGGTAGCCGACTGGCACTGAAAATGGCCGACCGGCCATCTCTCCCTGCAGAATGTCGTTTGCTACAGCAGAGGACAAACAGAGCATGGCAATGCATTTTCAAGGCAATGTGTGCACAAACACCCTCCCTATCATGTCATGAACTCAAGGGAGTATGGTTCTCGACCCTCGGGCCATCAATCATGCATTTCAATGCATGATGGCCAAACGAGCCAAGTGTGTAAATCAATGTGGAATGAATGCGACAAAAAAAAAAACATATGAATGCCTAGAACTCTATTATGCTTGATCAAGAGCGTCGACAACCGAGGATTGAGACACGTTTCGTCACTTCAAGTACGAACGTTCCTCGTTCCCCGTATTTGGTTTGACACCCCAAACCAAGCACAATGCAATGCATGCAACCAAGTACAATGCAACATGGAAATCCAAGGCAATGTAACATGAGCATGAAAAATACAATGCAATGCAACCTAGTCAAGCATGTGACAAAATACAAATTAGCAAGCATGCAAAATGCAACCTAAACGCACAAACATGCAATATAATAGGCATACGACAACAATACCAACAACAAGGATGCGACAACATGCAATGCGATAAGCATGCAATGACACACAAACCACATGATCTATAGACTTACATTGAAAATGGATAGGCTTCAGCCACACCAAAACAGTGGCCAAAATGATGAAGTGATAGAATGAAACGCACAATGAGCATGTACATGCAATGGTTCAAGAGTTAAGGCATAAGGTCATAACACCCAAACATGAGTGAGGGGTGACAATCATGGTAGTATGGTGACACCATAAGCTCTGAAATTATGTTAAGAGTAATGCCAAATCAAACACATAACACAAGCAAGGCATGCTAATGGACTTCAAGTTCAAAGCTAGCCAAGGTACTTGAACCATGGCCATATCAACCAAGCCCCAAAGGACCAAGGTGACCCAAAACAGTCCCAAGGCAGTCCAAAACAAGGCTAAAACATGCATGGGATGAGGCCAAAACATGCTACAAAGGTGAGCACAAAACAAGACGCATACAAGGCCAAAAGGGGCAATTGCACTACACCTATTACAACCAAACATGGCATGACTTAGGCCAATAAAATCAGAGTTATGGCATGTTAGAATGAGCCCAAAAACCCACTTAGATGGCATCCCAAAGGTCTAAGTATGATGGCATGCACAATGACCTATTCTTAAGGCATGAAACACAAACTATCCAAAGCATGGAATAGGTGATAAATGCAAGTGTGTGACCATGAAACATGGACTGAAATTACATTTCACATGATGCCAAATCATGAAAATGCTTCAAGTAACACACGCTAATGAACTCAAGGCACAAAGCTTACAAGCTAGAATGAACCAAGGTTATGCAAAACAATGCATGCATGACCAAGACAACACCGAACAGAGTTTAATCATAGTAAAACATGAGGGAAAGCTCCTTGGAGTCGAGCCAAAACATGCAAGAATAGTGGTCTAAACACAAGATGCATGTTATGCAAACATGCAAGATTACTCTACAAGTATGTGAAGCATGCAAGATGCCGTCAAAACAACATGGAATAAAGTTAAGGCAGGTCCTAAAAGCCACTAAAAAGTGCTGAAATAGAACCAAGACATGCTAAGTAAACATGCTACTCTTATAAGCCAACACCCAAGCATATGAGACATAAGGAGAAAGGGGTGTCCCCCTTCTATACAAGACTCCAAAACCACTTCTCCACCACTGAAAATCCTCTGGATTTCAGTGGTGGGAAGGTCAAAATAAGATGATTCCAAAGCTCAAAAGTAAAGGCACAAAACGAGGCCAAACAAGGCCTAAGAGGGGGTAGACAACCCCCAACCAAAAAGTGACCTTAAGTAACCATAACAAGCATACAAAATTAGAACTTTTTGTAGTTTAGAGTCAAGTTTGAAACAATATAGAAGTATGTGTAAAAGCTTAAGCAAGAATAGGGTATCTAAAGTTTAGAATCTCACCTTTGAAGAACAACTTCAAGAACACAAGACCAGCAACTCTCTCTGATCAAAACCAGCTCAAGAACCTTAAAACCAACCTCCTAGTACCTCAGCACACTAGGATGGTGTAACTCTAGGTGTTCTAGTGCAAAAGTATGGACAAAATGCACTTTAGAACACAAATGCACACACAAATGTAGAGAGAGGGAGATATAGAGATAGATAGATATATAACTTCTCCTCAGATTTTTTTTCTAACCCTTGAGAAGGGAGGAGGAGCTCCCTTCTTATAGGAATCCAATTCCAAGGCTTCTTGAAGAAGCTAACACAAGGTGCAAATCCCTCCATACACGTGTATGGAGGGAATGAAATGTGCATGCCAGCTGTGACAGCTGGCGTAAAATGTCTGCCAAAAGAAGATGGAAAGGGGTCGGCCGGAAAATATGGCCGATTGACCAACAAAGGTGGTCGATCGACTAAAAACAGTGCCGATCGGCCAGCACCTTTGGCCGATGGCAAGAAAAATGGGTCGATGGCTTCATGCCTTGGCCAATGGGTTGAGGAAATGGCCAACAAGCCACCCTCTTCCCTTAAAAGCAAAAACACAAGTGCTTGGTCCACAACCAAGCACAAAGCAGTCAAGTTGAGAGATCTTGAGGCAAGGCGCGTGGCTGAGACCTCCGGGAACTCAAAACGAACACGAGCATAGATGATCATCGAGTGTTCAAACGATGACGTCCAAGTCTTGAGGACGGTCAAAAATAGGGTGTCTACAGTGAACCACCCCTCAACCTTTAATGGCCTTAAGACCCAAGTTTCAGCCCAAAAATACATAATTTTTACAATCCAAAATCAGTCGAAAAACAACAAGAAAAATAGTAGATAAAGCAAGCTAATAGACAAAGCTTTATACCTTTGAAAGGAAAAACACTTCCAAGCACTAAAACAAGGCAAATAACACCCTCTAGAGTTCAAACCAAGCTCAAAGACACCTCAGCTCAAATATGGAGAGATTTGGTTAAGGGTGTATAGGCAAATGTTGAGAGTGTATAGGCTAAAATGTAGAAATTTGCTAGAGAGAAAGGAAAAGTTTTGATCTCAAAATTTTCTAACCTTCAAACATGAGAGAGGGGTCTCCTATATATAGAAAACATGAATTCTCTACAAGGATATCCAACCCTACACGTGGGTGCAGATGCATACACCTGTGCAAATAGCTGGCACAGCTGCCATAAAATATTTGCAAAACAAACTGGTGGCTGGCCGACCATCACTGGTGGCCGACAGCCTAAAAGTGATGGCCGACAACCCAATAAAGTGGCCGGCAGGCCACCAAGGGTTACAGGCTTGAAGGACCAAGGCTTGGTCCAAAAAAAGGAGGAATGGAAGTCTACTAGGCGGATGCAAATCCTTTTGTTGCTGATATTAACAACATGGAAGATGTGTTGTATTATGAGGATTTGGGCCCAATTGTGATTGATGAGGAAGAGGTTAAGTCCTAGGGGAAAGGTTTGACAAATGAAGAGTTCAAGACCTTCATTGAGGAAGGTTTTAAACAAATAGGACATAAATTAGCCAAGCCAAGCTCGATGCAAAAGCAGAAAAAGCCTGTGATGGAGGAGGTTGCTGAAGATAAAGAGTAATGCAAGTACAAGTGATAGAAGAAGACAAGTTGGATAAGACAGCTAATGTAATTATATCTACTTTTTCTAGGCTTTTTTATTTCTTTTTAGAGAGTAAGTTTAGCCCTAAGTGTTTGCCCAATTGTTCTTGGGCAGAATGTGTTATCGATAGTAGCTCTCTGAGTTATAAAGAGGTGCAACTGGAACATTTGAAGGCTGCTCTTGCCAAGCTTGATGACCTCAAGGCAGATGTGCAGGACCCTTTAGATGAATATAACTTAGGAAGTAAGGCCTGTAAGAGGCCCATCTATGTAAATGCTAATCTATCTAATGAATGTAAGAGCAAAGTAGTTGGTTTGCTTTCTGAGTATGTGGATTGCTTTGCATGGAATTATGAAGAAATGCCTGAATTAGATAAAACATTGGTAGAGCATAGGCTCCCAATTAAAGGAAATTTCCTTCCCCATAAACAACCCCCAAGAAGAATAACCAATGAAGTCACCTTATTGGTTAATGAGGAAATTAAAAGATTACTCAAAGCAGGTTTTATTAGAAAAGCCAGGTATGTTAAGTGACTGTCTAATATTGTCCCTGTTATGAAGAAAACTGGTGAGTTAAGAGTGTGTATAGACTTTAGAAACTTGAATCCAGCAACTCCCAAGGATGAGTATCCTATGCCGGTGGCTGACTTGTTAGTAGACCCAGCAGCCAAGAGCAAGATTTTGTTCTTTATGGGTAGTCATGCTGGGTATAATCAGATTTTTATTAACCCAGAGGATATACATATGACAACATTCAAGTGTCCTGGTGCTTTAGGGACATTTGAATGGGTAGTCATGCCATTTGGATTAAAGAATATAGGAGCAACATACTAGAGGGCAATGAATTTTATTTTCCATGATTTGATTGGAAAATACATAGAAGTCTACATACATCATCATCAAATTTGACAGTTTTGATGACCATTTGGAATATTTACAGCAGACATTTCGAAGAACGAGGACCTACAAACTCAAGATGCTCCCCTGAAAGTGTGCATTTGAGGTATCTGCTGGAAATTTTTTGGGCTTCTTAGTACACCACAAAGGGATAGAAGTGGATGCTAATAAGGTCAGAGCAATTTTAGAGGTAAAGCCCCTAACCAATAAAAAAGAGCTGCAAAGTTTTCTTGGAAAGATAAATTTTTTGAGGAGATTCATAGCCAATTTGGCTAAGAAAACTTTAGCATTTTCTCCCTTGATAAAAATTAAGTCAGACCATGAGTTTAAATTGGAAACATGCCATCAAGAAGCTTTTGATTTACTCAAAAGGTACTTGATAAATCCTCTAGTGCTTATGCCCCCAGTGACAGGTAAGCCTTTGAAGTTGTACATCTCAGCTTCTAACCTGTCGATTAGTTGTCTATTAGCTCAAGAAAATGATATGGATCATGAACAAGCCATTTATTACCTAAGTAGAATGTTAAATGATGCTGAAACCAGGTATAATTCTGTTAAGAAGCTATGTTTGGCACTTTATTTTGCAGCCATTAAATTAAGGCATTATATGCTGCCTACAGAGGTATATGTGGTAGCAGAAACATATGTGATTAAATATATGTTGTCTAAGCCCATCTTGAAAGGAGACAAGACAAATGGATATTATTTTTAATTGAATATTGTCTCAAATATATGCCATAAAAAGCAGTCAAAGGACAAGCCTTTGCTGATTTTCTGACAGAACACCCTTGTACATCAGTCGATTTAGATTTATATGAGATTAATATGGTGGAGAATGAACCTTGGAGGTTGATGTTTGATGGTTCAAAGACAGATGAAGGAGTTGGGGCCGATATTGTGTTGATTGCACCAAACAAGCAAATATACCAATTTGCATATCAGTTAGAAGCACAACATATTCAGTCTTGTAATCAAGCTGAGTATGAAGCTTTGATAATTGGCCTAGAGGTGGCCATATAGTTCAAAAGTTGGCCATAGTGTTCAAAATTAGAAGTCTTCATGTTTTTGGAGATTCACAGTTGGTCATTAAGCAAGTCTTGAGAGAATTCAAGTGTGTGAGTGGTGCTTTGGAGGAATATCTAACTGAGGTCAAATGGTTAATCAGTTTCTTTGACCATGTCACATTCACACACAGATATAGATTAGAGAATAAAGAGGCCAATGAGATGGCTCAAGCAGCTTCTGGTTTAAAAATACCTAAGGGAGCTCAGGAAAAGGTGATTCGAATTAAGAGAAGAAACTTTTCTGCACTAAGGAATAGGTGTAGAATTTCTTGCCTATTTTTACTTTGGATGTGACAGAGAAAGATTGGAGGTTTCCTTTAATAAAATACCTGTCGAATCCTAGTGAAGAGAGTAATAGGCAAAAAAGGTATCAAGCCCTAAATTATGTTGTCATGGGAGATGACTTATTTAGGAAGGCACATGATGGTTTGACTTTACTTTGTATTGGTAAGGTAGACCAAATGAAAGCCATGGCTGAAGCAAATGAGGAAATTTGTGGGGCCCATCAGGTTGGTGATAAAATGAGATGGTTGATTAACTGGTATGGTTATTTTTGGCCATCTATCGGAAAAGATTGCATAATGTATGCAAAAAGATGTTAGAGTTACCAGAAACATGGCAATATTCAAAGAGTTCCAGCCATAAATCTTCATTCAATGGTGAAACCTTGGCCTTTTAGAGGATGGGCCATGGACTTGATAGGGCAAATTTTTCCAGCCTCTTCAAAGCACATTCTTATTTGCTAGTAGCCACTGATTACTTTACCAAATGGATAAAAGCAGTACCCTTAAAAGTGGTGATACTGACTCAAGTCATTGAGTTCTTAAAAAAGAATGTGATCCATAGGTTTTGTTTACCCTAATCCATTACTGTCAATCAAGGCACAGTGTTCAATGGAAATAAGATTAAAGGATTTGCCATAGAGTATGGCATTCAAATATTGAATTCCTCATCCTATTATACCCAAGCAAATGGGCAAGCTGAGGTAACAAACAAAATTGTCAAGAACACTTTAGAAAGGATGATTGAAGACAATCCTAGGGATTGGCATAACCTCCTATCAGAAGTACTTTGGGCTTATATAAATTCTAAGAGAAATAATACAGGCACAACCCCATATGAGTTGGTTTATAGGCATGATGTTGTATTGCCCTTAGAAGTGACAGTTAGATCTAGTCGATTGGTTAGACATTTAGATATCCCTATGGATGAATATATTGAAGCCATGTCGATTGAGTTGCAACACTTGGAGGAAAGAAGGATTATGGCCTTTAATCACTTGATAGCTCAGAAAAAGAAAGTTGAAATGAGTTATAACAAGAAAGTGAAAAGTAAAGTGTTTTCTGAAGGAGAGTTAGTGTGGAAAACCATTTTACCAATTGGTTTAAAAAGTCCAGAATATGGCAAGTGGTCCCCAAACTGGAAAGGTCCATTCAAAATACATAAGGTCCTTAGAAGAGGGGCTTATCATTTTGTTTCATTGGAAGGTGAGCCACACAGGAGAGTTATTAATGGTAAATACCTAAAGAAATATTATCTAACCATGTGGAAGTGCATAAATAAGCCATGACAACATGAAAATGAACATATGTGGCAAACCAAGAGAAGCCAGAATAAATATGAGATTCCATTAAAGATTGTGTCAAAAGTACAAGCAAGATGATTACATTCGGTTTAATCTTTTGAAAGTACATTGAAGCCTACTCCAAGCTTGAAGGGCAATTTGGTGCCTAATTTTATTTTGCCTAAGTCTAGTTTGGGCTTGTTTGATGACAGGTAGGCCACCTTCTGCTTGAAAAAGAAGGTTGGAATTTGTTGGGAAAGGTTGGCTTGTTTTTGTTCAACGGTAGCTTTCTGAGCTCTCACATGTGCCAGTTAAGCTTCCAGTTGAGCCTCTTCAGCTGTGAGAATAGTAAGCTGAGCAATAAGGGCTTGTGATCTGGTAGAGGCCTCAGTTAGAGCATTGACTGCTTTTCTCATTTGATCCACTTGAGTTTCAGTGCTTTTTGGCTCAGCATGAAATTGATTCATAGCTGCTAAGTGTTGTGGAAGCTCTAAAAGGAAGTTCTGGAAAGCTTGCACTTGGTCTGGGTCAAAAGCTTGAGGCACTAGAGGTGCAATGGCTTCCAGGCAGTTAGTCAAAACTATGGTGTGAGAAAGAGCCAGATCATCTAAGGATTGGTCAAGTAAACTGAAGAACTGATCCATCGAGTGTTGGTCTTCACTAGTCAGTTGTTTCACTCTTCCTTCGACAGAAAGATTGGCAACAGTTTCTTGTACAACAGAAATGCCCAGAAGCCAGTCTTGGATTATAGAAGAAGAGATAACTACAGGCTGTGGCAATAAGGGAGTGAAGTTAACAACTGGAGTAAATTAAAAAGAAAGTAATTTGGAGTGTTGTTACCTCTGTAGAGGGTATAGTAGTACCTTCAGTATGAGGTAGGATAGAGATGGTCAGGGCCTCTCTTGAAGGACTTTGGATTGGTGTGGTTTGCACCCCCATTTCAACAGTCAGTGATCTTTGAGAATGCATAGTGACCTTGCAAAATAGTATAAAGAAATGGTATTAGGCCATAGAGAGAATGTGAGAAGATAAGGTATATATTTGTAAGGAAAAAAAATGTTACCTGTGTTGGTAATGTTTGAGCAATAGAAGTATTGGTGGCCAGAACATCTGGAGTTGGTCCTTTGATAGGACTATGAATTTGAGAGGTTTGAACCCCCATGTCCATGGTGATCGGTGAGGATAAGGGTAAGGTTTCTTAACCAATAGAAACTTTAGGTGAGGGCTGAGCATAGTTGCTAAAAGGGTGTGTAATCCCCTCAGGAGAAGTCCTTTCTTCATTTGAAGATGATTCACTCTCCAAAACTTTAGTATCAGTTTTGTCAACTTCATCCCTTTGATTGTAGAGTGGGGCATGATTGTCTTGATGAATGTCATCATCTTGTTTAGGAATAGGGACATGGGCAGGAGAATTTCTATCGACAAGAAATGTATGGCTATCAACGTTGTCGGTTAAATCAATTAGACTTTCTCTGACATGGTTTGAGTCAATTGGAGTTTCTTTGGCATGGTGTCACGGGCCGACTCCTTTAGAGGCACAGAGGATCAATTTTTCGCTCGTGTGGTGCTCAAACTCCACCAAGTTTAAGCTTGCTATAGCTCATTGACAAATTGAGTGTTGATGGTCTCACCCGTTTGAACATTAGGGCCCAATGCTTTGTCAAGCAAAACAACTTCACAAGGAAGCTCCGTCTTCGCCCGGATGCCACAAGTAGGCCTAACGCCTCAAGTGCACCAAGCACGACATAAGTCATTTCATAGCGCCAAGCCTACCTCAAGCAAGGTGCTCGCCCAACTTAGGTTTATGTCACCAAGGTGCCTATCCACACAACAATGTGTTAGCAAAGGCCCTCGACTTAGCCAACAAGCCAACATTGCATGTTGGGTCTTTAATAGCACCTCGAAGTGTCGTAGGGTCCAGCATGCCTCAATAGATGCATATCGGATGGCCACTTGGTCATGCGAAGCCCACAAGCCACCGAGGGTCAATTTCTTGCCGACGGCGTAGTCCTCGTGCTAACACGGGTGTTAGATTCCGCCTAAGGCCATTGCGCACCTTAGTGTTGCACCAATGTGTAGCATGAGTAAGGCAACATCTTAATCTGTAGCTTGCTTGTAGCATAATGTAGTCCCTCAATGGACTTAGTCAATGCATAGCTTGATGCCTTCATTTGATAGCCCACATATGCGATGTCGCCTTCCAATCGCTTAGCTTAAGCCATGGGATCCCCTCGTGCAAGGTTGAACCCAAACCAAGCACTTGAGTCGGCACACGAGGCCTTTACTGGTGCCTCAATAGCCCATTCGGTCCAAAACGAGTCCCAAAGATGCCATATTGGGTGGCATAATGGAAACAACGTAGTGAACCTCTCCCTCGGGGAGGTACGCACAGTGCCTCCATTATTGCACCGTCCATGGGGTTTCCAAACCCATGTGGAGACTCTAGACACCCCTCTAGATGCCTAAAGCCCACCCTTGAGTTGCCCTAAGGTTGCTCACTTGAAACCCAATTTGGGCGGGGAGGTAGGTAGGTAGCACACCTTGCCTCCTTATATATGCTTGTTAAATAATTAGCCCTCTAGCAGAAGGAAACATCAATATGTTCGAGGAGTCATAATGATTTTTCATAAATTCCACAAGTTGAGAAAAATCATGAAACTTGGTCGGGAAAACACTTCCCCCAAGACCTCTTTCCAGTAAAAATTTCAACTCGAAACTCCTTCATTTGGATGCCCAAACAACGGGCCAAAATTCTGCACTGCATGTTGTTGCTATTGGTTGTTGGCTGCTGGCAGCGCTGGTTGACTACCAGCATGGGTTGCGGCCTTGCCATTTGCTAGCTATTTGTGGCCTACATGCCTTGGGCTGCTTGGGCCAATGTTAAGCCACATTGAGGAACTCTCAATGGCCACTCTTGAGCACTCAAATGGCCACACCACCACGAGCAAAACGTCACGGAGTTAGCCTTGCAAGGCAACCCGTGACACTCTCTTCCACTCCAACCATCAACGTCCTCGTTGATGTAGCACAAAGCTGATGCTGATGTGCGTGTATCGGCTCCTCTGATGAGTCCAACACCTGTATGTTGATGGCCTACCTTCAACGTCCAACTCTTTTAGCCAAGCGCCCCTCTAAAAATGGCCTCTGCCAAAGCTCCTCTGAGCGTCTCTATACTCCTCTAAGCATACTCAAGCTCCTCTGAGCTGACTCCTCTAGACGATGTTCCTCTAATGATTCCTTATGCTCCCAATACTCCTCTGAGCTAACTTGCAGTGGGTCATCGCATCACGACTTCCTCCTCCACTCCAGTTGTCGACGCCCTCGTCAACTCAATGCAAACCAACAGTTGCTCCTCAAAATGATTAAATAATGCCCTCTAGCAAGCACAAAGCCCTCTGGCTAATATCTTCAATAAACTCAGGTGTCTCTATACTGTGCCCTCTGGCTGCTATACATTAACAAGCTCATGCCTTTAAAGCCTTCTGGCTGATGCCCTCTGGCAAAGTCAATCTCTGAAGCCCTCTTGGTTGTTGTTCTCTGGCAAACTCAAACTTTAAAACACTTTAGCTGAAGCCCTCTGGCAAATTATAGCCCTTTATCTAATGCATTCTTTGCAAACTCAAATTTTCTCATGCTCTCTAGCAAAATGAAGCCCTCTGGCTTAACTCAAACTCGTGCCCTCTGGTAATGGGTAGCCTTCTGGCTGGATATGTACTTATAACCCAAAACTTCAATGCTCTTGTAAAAGTGTAGCCCTCAGGCTGAATTGAAGCCCACCAGCTTTGCTCAACTCGCTCTTTTTAACAAAGTGTAGCCCACCAGCTGAATATGCTTTTATAACTCAAAATTTTAATGCTGCTTTTAGAAATATAGCTCTCTGGCTGAAATGAAGCCCACTGGCTTTGTTCAACTCATGCCCTCTAGAAAAGTGTAGCCTACTAGCTGAATCTCATGCTCGTGCCCTCAGCCAAGCCCTCTGTCGCGACTTATATCTTCTGGCTAGAATTTGACTCATGCTGCTCAGTACCTCGGCCACTGCCTTCACTCGAGTTAGCTATCTCATTAAGCTCAAAGATTTCGCCTTTCAAACGCTCACCGCTCCTACCATCCACAAAGCTAGCCATTTCAACAATGATGCTCAAAACGGTGCACTGATCTTGGCACCAAATTATGTCTTGACTTTACAATCCCGCTACATGGTTGTCCTCCAACAACGATGATTTCATTCATCACCCTGCTCTCTAGCAAGCATGTACACTCGGTGCCTCTGTACATGGGAGTCAAGATCTCAAATTTTGTCTTGAAAATTTTCCGAACAAACCCTTTAAGAGTCAACAACCATGCGTCTGAAGATGCAAAACCACTAACAAGCACAAGTTGCAAATGCCACCACGAACGGTCGAAACATAGGCCCCCTGAAGCGAACCAGTGATAATGCCATACCACGTGCACGACTGCCAACGAAAATCCGTCTCTAAGGCTTAATAGATGAAGATCACATGCCCATAATTTGATACAAGCATTCCACAAGTCCAAACTGTAGTAAAGATCCCCTTGTAGCCAACAAAGTAACACAATCATGCCAACCCTGCTAGTTAGGAAGTAACTCGTCCACAAAGGTAGCTTACTTGTTCCACATTGTGCCCACAGTGTAGAAATGCTCACCAAGTCCACAAAGTGAGAGGGAAACACCAAGTTAGCAAGGAAACACTAGATGCCACAATGCTGCTCAATTCGCACCCTCAAGAACGGTTGTTGCATTTAAGGCATTGCTGAAAAATAGCACAATAGGCACGGATACCCCAAGATATCACCAATCAACTCCTGTAATTCAAACATGACCAGAAAACGAACAGCGGTCTTGTTTAGAGTCTAGAATGTCATACACGTCCCCCAGGATGAGTTTCATGCAAAACTCCTTCAAGCAGCAGCATCGGGGTCCACGGAAGAATGATATCACAAGATAGCTACATGTCCGCTCTAGATCGAACTCACCCCAAATGAGTGATCTAGCTCTGATACTAACTGTCACGGGCCGACTCCTTTAGAGGCGCAGTGGATCAATTTTTTGCCCGTGTGGTGCTCAAACTCCACCAAGTTTAAGCCTGCCATAGCTCATTGACAAATCGAGTGTTGATGGTCTCACCCGTTTGAACATTAGGGCCCAATGCTTTGTCAAGCAAAACAACTTCACAAGGAAGCTCCGTTTTCGCCCGGATGCCACAAGTAGGCCTAACGCCTCAAGTGCACCAAGCACAGCATAAGTCGCTTCATAGCGCAAAGCCTACCTCAAGTAAGGTGCTCGCCCAACTTAGGTATGTCACCAAGGTGCCTAGCCACACAACAATGTGTTAGCAAAGGCCCTCGACTTAGCCGACAAGCCAACATTGCATGTTGGGTCTTTAATAGCACCTCGATGCGTCGTAGGGTCAAGCATGCCTCAATAGATGCATATTGGATGGCCACTTGGTCATGCGAAGCCCACAAGCCACTGAGGGTCAATTTCTTGCCCACGGCGTAGTCCTCGTGCCAACACGGGTGTTAGATTCCGCCTAAGGCCATTACGCACCTTAGCGTTGCACCAACATGTAGTATGAGTAAGGCAACATCTCAATCCGTAGCTTGCTTGTAGCATAATGTAGTCCCTCAATGGACTTAGTCAATGCATAGCTTGATGCCTTCATTTGATAGCCCACATATACGGTGTCGCCTTCTAACCGTTTAGCCTAAGCCACGGGATCCCCTCGTGCAAGGTTGAACCCAAACCAAGCACTTGAGTTGGCACACGAGGCCTTTAGTGGTGCCTCGATAGCCCATTTGGTCCAAAACGAGTCCCAAAGAAGCCATATTGCATGGCATAATGGAAACAATGTAGTAAACCTCTCCTTCGGGAAGGTACGCACAGTGCCTCCATTATTGCACCGTCCACGGGGCCCCCAAACCCACGTGGAGACTCTAGACACCCCTCTGGATGCCTAAAGCCCACCCTTGAGTTGCCCCAAGGTTTCTCACTTAAAGCCTAGTTTGGGCGGGAAGGTAGGTAGGTAGCACACCTTACCCCTTTATATATGCTTGTTAAGCAATTAGCCCTCTGGCAGGAGGAAACATCAATATGTCCGAGGAGTCATAATGATTTTTCATGAATTCCACAAGTTGAGAAAAATCATGAAACTTGGTTGGGAAAACATTTCCCCTAAAGACCTCTTTCCAATAAAAATTTCAACTCAAAACTCCTTCATTTGAATGCCCAAACAATGCGCCAAAATTCTGTATTGCATGCTGCTACTACTAGCTGCTGGCAGCACTGGTTGGCTACTAGCATGGGCTGCGGCCTTGTCGTTTGCTAGCTATTTGTGGCCTACATGCCTTGGGCTACTTGGAGCCAATGTTAAGCCACGTTGAGGCACTCTCAATGGCCACTCTTGAGCACTCAAATGGCCACACCACGCGAGCGAAACGTCATGGAGTTAGCCTTGGAAGGCAACCTGTGACACTCTCCTCCACTCCAACCATCAACGTCCTCGTTGATGTAGCACAAAGCTGATGTTGTAGTGCGTGTATCGGCTCCTCTGATGAGTCCAACACCTCTGTGTTGATGGCCTACCTTCAACGTCCAACTCTTTTAGCCAAGCTCCCCTCTAAAAATGGCCTTTGCCAAAGTTCCTCTGAGCATCTCTAAACTTTACCTTTTGCCAGTATTCTTGAAATGCCAAGTTCTCTTCTCGAATGGCTTCTCTGCCAATACTCCTCTGAGCATACTCAAGCTCCTTTGAGCTAACTCCTCTAGACGATGTTCCTCTAATGATTCCTTATGCTCCTAATGCTCCTCTGAGCTAACTCGTAGTAGGTCGTCGCATTGCGACTCATGGCCAGGGATTTCTGATTCTTCTGAAGAAGAGGCCACACCAAGAAAAGTGATAACCTCATTTGTTCCATGACGTACCCCTCTAAGAGGGAAAGCCATTAAGTCCCCTAAAGTTATTCCTTGGGGGATGTCAGACAGAAGTTGGGCTAATTCAAGGGCCAACTCTCTTAGGCCTGCTCTCTCTTGACCAGTTTGTGCTCTCTCTTGGCCAGTTTGTTCTTCATAATGGGAATGTTAGTGCTCTAAGTTGGTTTAAGGAGAGGGAAATTTGGTCTGGTTTTTAGGCAAATGAGGGGGTAGATTGATTTGAGTTTCAGGCAATTCCTCATGAGAAGAATGAGATACAACTGGAGAAAGAAGTTTTCTCCTCTTGTATGTCTAAAAGAGAAGAGGAAAATGTCAGTACATTAAACATAATGTGTACTGGTTTAACAAAGTTTGAATGAAATCTATACCATTATAGGTAGAGAGGAAAAGCTGCTAGAAGGAGAAGAGATTGGTGCAGCAGGAACTATAATTTGAGAAAGAGCTGGTTGATCTTGTCTTCTTTTAGACCTTCTCTCAAGGGCTGCACCACCCTCCAATTGTGGTTGAGAGGATAGAATTCCTTGAATTTCCTCTTGTCTATTCTTGGTTTTCCTTTCAATCTCAACACCTTGGTTGTAAGGTATGAATCTTTCACAGCTAATGGTGTTCAAAGGATTGCCTTTGTACTTCCTTGATGAGTTTATTGGAGCCTTGCCTTTGTTTTTAGGGCCTGGAACAGTCTGGGCAGGCATCTCTATAACCAAAAGAGTGGCCTTGACAGGAGATTTGGCTGCATTGAGGAAATAGAACAAATCAGTATATTACACACCCAAGGAAAACAATTTTAACAACAAATATAAGGAAATACAAGTGTTTACCAATGCTCATTTATACTCTTTTTTTGTTGTCAGGGTGCACATTCCAGAGACAGACTTGAACTTCCTTGTCAAAGATTAAGGCACTCATGAGAAGCCATCATTCTTTGAATCTTGTGGTAGTGTAGGGTGTGGTGTTGCAGTAATAAAAGCTGAACTAGTCAAATAATTCCTGATTCTTAGCTAAGAGAGCCTCCACATCTGAGGGGTCTTTAAATTGAAGTCTGGCCCTAACTTGTTCATGAATTGTGGGGTGGAAATAAGGGTAAGGAACAGCTTGATATAGATCCATTTGCCTGGCCCATTGGCAAGGGTTATAGCTGTCAAAGTTGCAATTTGAGAGTCTGCTAATGGAGATAAACCCTCTCACCAAAATATATCTTGGAGTAAGGATCTGAGCCCAAAAGATTTTTTGTTTTTGTCTCCAGTCATCATCCAGGGTTTGGGGCTCAACATTAATATATGTGAGTCTAGATGAAGTAAAATGAAATTGTTAGAAGGGGATAAAAAGTTAAGGATCTCTGTCGATAGGTAGTTCATAAAGAGTGGTGAACGCCTTAGTGAAAGAATTTGAGGTAGCTGGTCTAAAGGAAAGAAAAAATTCAGCATAACCTTCACATCGTGAGAGATATGGAGTTTGGGGGGTAGGCTTGATTTCAGGGAAATAGGCATAAAGCTAGGCTTGGAAAAGCCAGAAGGGGCCACCACAGTTATGATCAATCTCTTTATCAACTAAAGAAAAAAGGCCTCTGTACAGAGTGCCTAATCGAAAAGGAACAAAAGCCAGTTCTATGCCCTCTTGGATGCAAGTAGCAAGGACTAAGTATTCCTTGGTAATTTTAAAACCAGGAGCACACAAGAAGTGTTGAGAAAGCCACAATAGGTAAAAGGTTGTTCTCTCTTCATCTGAGGGTTCAAGGCCAAACTTTTGATACTTGGTTTGGAATTTTCCATAACTAAGGTCGGTATCGAGTTGATAGATGTCTTGGGGGCTAAAAGTGCACTGATATGTTGGCCAGAAGTAGGGAGGCCAGTTAAGTGAACGACATCAAAAATGATGGGAGAGATCATACCACATCTCAGGATGAGGGAGTTGCAGGATACAGACAAAAAATAGGCAGCAGCACTGATGGCCTGTTTGTCCATGTCTAGGGCAAAGGTTGATAGCCTGATGGCATCATAATTACCTAAAGCCCTCCATAGATCAATATCGTACACTATTATTCGCTGGACCCATAGTCTCTAGTCAGGGTTAGGTTTTTGCCATGAGCATAGAGGGTTAGGGCTTGAGTCCCAATGGTACCAAGCTAGCTTCGCCTTATTGAAGAGCATCACTTCGGTGTCTACAATAGGGTAATAATGAGTAAGTTCGTCAAGAATGATGGCAATAAAAGTAGGGGCCAATTCCCCTTGGGCAGGGCTATCACGACGTGGAATAATGCAGCTATTGAAGATGTGTTGATGGAGTAGCTGCTGGAAATCAATTAGGAAACGTTGTACATGTAACGTTTCTATTTGTTTCTTTCCTTTGGTTTAAGCTTGTTTGGGCACCATAGAAGTATGTGAGCAAAAGGGTTTCGAAGCAAAAAGGTTGAAGAGTCGAAGTACAGAGCAAGGTAGAAGAAGTGAGAATAGTAAAGTGATGATTTGAATTCTGGCATTCAAATAGCTTATGGTGGACCCTCTGATTGAACTTGGGCCTGTTACTAATAATTGGGCTTAACAGTTGGGCCTATTTAATTCGTATTTTTGGACCAAGTTTAGCATCTGGTAGGTATTTGGGCTTTGGTATGTGGATTTGTCTTTATGAACCCAAATGTTCATTATTATGAACCGCCCAAGTATATAGGTGTCAAATTGTTCCTTCTAATATTCATTCAAAACAAAAACATTTTTTTGTCTTAAATGAGGAAGGCATTGTTGGCACTAAAATTTATTTTTCTCTGTCGAATAAGCATAACAAAGTACAGAGAGCTGATCCAGCAGATGCTAAGGAAAAAGATCACGAGCTTATAATGGGATGTGGGTCCCAGAATGCAAAACAAGTGATAGGAGTGAAACAGTTAAAGGAGCAGATGTGGCAGACGCAGTTTTTCCTGTCGATTCATCTGATAGTGCAGTAGGATGTAGCCAAACGTGGCCCAAGTGTCAAGCCATGAAGTTAGGCATGCAAATGATGCAGGATACATGTCTTGTTTGCAAGAGAAAGAGAAGACTGTAGCAGAAAAGCATTTACCAGCGTTTATAGAGATCATGGGCAGTTATACAAGAAGTTGAGGTAACTTGTTCCATGGTGGGACACATGGCAGCAAAGAAGTAACAAGGCCAGCAGCATAAAGGCTTGAAATTCGAAGTAAAGAAGGATATTTTCAACAACATTCAAAACCCATGTGAAATTAGGAGTAGCATAACTTAATTAGCAATAGCCTTTGTACTTAGGAGTATTTTTTTTTTGTAATTTAGCCTCTGTGGCTAAGTTTTCTTCTGTCGATTGTAATACACATTGAACTTGAAATTTAATTCTTGTAATTAAGTGGCAAGTTTACTTGTTCTTCAATCGAATTTCAGTTTATTCACACTTGTTTCTTCGCATTACAACCTCCAAAGAAGTCCTTGAAACTGTCAAGGCATAGGATATTCAAACCACAATTGCTTGATCTGTTGTTGTTTGTGAAACTTTGGTTGTTCTTTCGATTTGACCCAAACTAGATTTTTGCTAACATATTCATTGTTACATATTTAACAAATTAGATTGACGTGTTACATCTCTAACAAACTACTTACTTTTAACAAATTTTCAATCCATCATTACATAATTTATTAACTCTCAATCCAACCATTTCCCTTTTTCCCTCTATATCATCGACCTTGACGCAATCGGATTAGAAAGGAGATTGGTGTCAAATGGCATATCAATGTAGATAGATCGGAGATCCACGTAGTACAAGCATGGACATGGGTAATTATTCTTCGTATTCGAACCTCACAAACAACAATAAGATGATGGAAATGGTCTTGAAGTGTTGGGGCGGGGGTGGGCTTGACAAAGGTAGGAATTTGTGATGATGATGAGGAGGAGGAGGAGGGAGAGAGAGAGAGAGAGAGACAGAGAGATAGTGAAATGCGGTTGGTGGATGTTGAGAACTTGGGAGGAGGAGACAAAGGATGTGATATGGTGTGGTTAAGTGCACAAGAAAATTAAGATGGGTGATTACATGAGATATACTATGTGAATAGTTGATTTTACTCTTAAGTAATAGGGAAATTATTAAATATTTTCGGAGTACCGCGTCTGTACTCTTTAACCAATTATTATTCAATATGTCTTTTTATCTTTCTCAATCACTCAACACAATACCCCACCTACCCACATTCTCCACCAATCATAATACTATGGAATATCACGTGTCCATATATTAGTGGCTGTTACTGTTAGTGGAAAAGAATGCAAAATTACGTTAAGGAGTCAAATGTACTTTAAGACTATTTAGAATTATAATTTATGTATTTTTATTTGTAATGTTTAGATTTTGAATAGAGGTGGACAATATAAAAACTGGTGTTGTTGAAGGTGTTTCAGCAAGTAATTTCAGTTGTATTGAACTTGCTTTGCCTAATTTATTTTCTCAGCTGAGGTCATGATACAAACAAAAGAGTATTAAGGTTGATAAAATATTGATAAAATATTCCCCCATTTGCGTGCCCAATGTCAGTGGGTTAGTCAGAGTAAATGTTTATGATCGGAGGTTAGATGGTAATGACAATCTGCAAGTGTAGTTTCTTTTCCCTATGGATTGTCAATGCGAGTTAGTCTATTATGGGAATGGTTATTGTTCAATCAACGACAAGCAGGTGCCATGGATGGTGAAGTATCGACTTGAAAATTTGAATATTAAAAGGGGGATTGCATATTGTAAAATGAAAAGGTATCTGAAATATTCTATGAGTGACATGCCAGAAGATTCACAAATAAGGGCCCCATATATTGTTGTGTTATCTAAAAACTATACTAATGAAAATGTTGATGTTTGGCCTTATTCTCCAACGAAGGCCATTCCGATTCTGATACGGACTAAGTCTGTGGGTTTACCGAAGAGGCGAAAAGATTTGTTGTTAAGAGGTTTTGGGGAAAGTGATTCAATTATTCATGAACACAGAGGTCGTCTGAGTTTGTCTAAGATTGATATACACTGAGGTGGTGATGGAACTAGTGATATTGATCCGAGTCTGTCGATTTCGGAGGTTGGTGTTAGCAAATAAGAAATTGATCGTAGAGGATCAGTTGTTATGGATCTAGCAGAATTTTTTGATGTTTTAAGAAATGTAATCATTACTGTAAAAATAGTGATGTGACTCAAGATGTAATAGTTGATGATAAGGGAAATGTAGTAAGTAAATAAAACTTTGAGTAGCTTCATAAATAAAAATAATAAAATTTTTCATTAATCATGACAGTGGTTACATTAACATCAAACCATTCTCTCATTTTTTAGGACATTACATCTAACCAGCTACTGTCCCCATTAGTTAATATAATACAAGAAATTCCTCCTCTAATAGTGAGATTGGTTGGAATTTAATAAATACATGGAAGTCTCTCTGGCAACCTATTAAATTTTTCATTAATTCGATAGGGACTGTCAAGTATTTGATGTCATCTATGACGTTGTACACGGTGTTTTGATCGTAGTCCTTGAAGCTTATTCTGCCGGAAAAATAATTGTGTCATTCGAGACTTCTGGTCGAGGCGGTTTTGCCTGTTCTTGAGAGTCCTTCGAGGTAGAGGGAGATTGGGCAAATGGGTCGCTGCTCTGGGTTCTATTATCAGAGGAGGAGGAGAGTTCTTCATCAGTATATAAATTATTGATATTATTTTTGTGTATCCCTAATCTAATCCAATCATCTTCCCTCCAAACAGAGAGACAATAATTTTGACATAACTCGTATTTAGTGGCTGCTACTGTAATGATCATGTGACTTGCATATGATCATCTTCTATCTACAATTCTAACTTCTGTTATTAATTGTGCTAAATTAAAATAAATCGTAAAATTTATTATCAAATGTGTTACAATTAAAATGATAGGAACCAAATTGACACAAGTGTTAGACTTGAAGGACCATTAGTATAATTTGTCCTATTTGTTTTGTTTTGAAGCAAAAACTCCACAATAAGTCACATCATTTGTAAGAGCCACAAGGAGAAATGCAAGGCATTATGGCATGTTTGGTTTGAATAAACTATTTTCTAAAATTATTTTGACAAAAATAATAATAATAATTTGACAAAAATGAACATAAAAAAACTTATTTTAAAATTTTAAAAATTATTTTTGTCCTTAAAAAGGATAAAATTATATAAAAATTGTAAGTAATTCTGATTTTTTTTTAATTTTTTTTCACCAAATTATTTTTTAAAGAAAATTTTTGAAAACAGATTCCTAAAAAAACAACAGAATGGAGAGCTTCCAAGACAACCCTCTATACAAGAGCTAGATGGAGAAACATCCAGTCTACCCACTAAAACCGTATCGATCAGCCACAATAGATGGTTCCGATGCTCCGAACAGACTTTTAGTGAATCAATCTGTCACAATGGACGGTTTCAATGGTCCGAACGAACAGATGCGGATGCATTTTTTTGTCTAACAAAAAAGTGCTGCCGCTATGCCCGCATGTATATACAAGAAAGAAATAAGCAAAACAAATCAAACTAAATCCAGCTCAGCTCCATATATAAATATGCTAGAGATTTCAAAATTTTTACCAAATATCTCACATGTTTGATAAAAATTTTGAGATCTCTATCATTTTGCAATCAAATATGGTTGAGAGTAGCTTCAAGAAAATTGAAACAGCTTCAATAAACAGAAGATTTCACATTTGAGTAGAGCCTAAAATGATTGGATAGAAAAATGACAATCTGAGAATTTCATATATAATGTTACATCACCGGCACCCTACATCCCTAAAGCAACCGTAAAAACAAGGCTACTTGAGTATGTACCTCATATTAAAATTAAAAACAAAAAAATACTGTACAGTACAACTGTTCTACTGTTGATGTTTTAACCCAATTACTAATAATCCCTATTATATCATCCAAAGAATGGAATGCCATTTTCATTCTTTGCAGGGTTGAGGGCTTTTTACATGGATTGGTTACTCCCAGGAGGTTTAGAAATCAAAGAACGCAACATCATCAACAGGGGCAGTTTCCGGAGAGTATACATTGCATCCAGAAGGAACAGGAACTTCTAGGGCCCCAGAAAAAGATTGATTCTCCAACATCCAATCAAATTGGAAGTCCGGTAAGCCTGGATTTGTGTTTACAGGAATCTGGGGATCAAACCCTGTGACAAGAGGAGGATGATGATAAGTCAGCCCTGGAATTTGAAATAGGGAATTATCTGCCAAAGGTTGGTTGCTCTGGCAGCCAGTTGGGGCAACCCAACTTGAGTCAAAATCTGAAAAACTTGGATCCACAGCACTTTGAGTCTCGTTTCCTTGCTGGAAGCCATATTGGCCATCATTTGCTGCAGGAATAGGCTGACTACTATACACTTGGGGTTGCGAAGGCACAGGATAGACAAAGCTGCTGCCCATGTTTGGCCGTGAGGACACTTGCGGTTGACAAGACAAAGGATTTTCGAAATTGCTTCCCATGCTTGGCTGGGAAGAGACTTGCGGTGAAGGCACTGAATCGACAAAGCTGCAGCCTATGTTTGGCTGGGAGGATAGTCGGGGTCCAGAAGGCACTGAATTCAGAAAGACACTGCCCATGTTTGGATGTGAGGATAACAGGGGTTGAGAAGGCACTGAATTCTCCAAGCTGCTGCCAGTGTTTTGCTGGGAGAGGTTCTGATATGCTTCTGAGTCTGAAATCATTCCACTTGAAAGGTCTCGCCACCTAGTGGGATTGTTATCATTTGAAGCTGCCACAGGAGAGGGATTTCTGGAGAATTGAGTTGCATAATTGTTGTCAGATGAGCCATATCTAGTTCGATTTGTTGCCAAAGCAACTCTAGTTGATCCTGCTGCCCTTTTGAAAATTGTGTGGGAATTGATATATGGAGGCCCTGAATTACCAAACCTTCTGTCCCTTCGAATGATATTATTACGGGTACTAAGCAACTGCCGAGAGACCAAATCTGGGTGGAATTTGTTTCTTACATATACAGACTGTTGGCTTCTGCCTTGATCTGTGATATTTGGGACGCCAAAACTGGTAGGCATAGAGCAAGCACGGATTGTGGCTGACCTGGAGATCTGATTCTTTGGTTGCAGCTGTGTGATTGTTGGCGGTGGTCGAATTGAGCGAGAAGTGTCAGGAAATTTAGGACCTGGTAGTGGGGCTTTATTCCCTTGCTTGAAACTCTGCCTCTGAGATTTCCAGAACTCATCTTTATCGGTAGCGTGACAATGGTCATTTCTGGAAGTGCCATTGCCCCAATTGACACATGGTGCAAGTGAGTCACATACATAGCAGTGGCACTGAAATTTAGCAAAGGTTGAAATCAAAACAGCAGAATGCTTACAAAGGACTACAGTACCATCCAGTACTTTTTAGAGAGACCGAAATTTAAAAAGGGTGATCGTACCTGAGGACAATGCCTCTCATGCAGAGAGGAAGTGAAAGGAAACTTAGCACAGAGGTGGCGAGCGTGAGGGTAATCTCTGCAAGCAATCTGTGATCACAGAAAACAAAGAATATAACAAACAAAAAAATACAAAGCAATTTTATAAATAAAATGTAGTAATGTTGTGTGTGAAAGATGGGCCAGAAAGGGAGAAAAAAAAAAAAAAAAAAGGCCAAATGCAAGACATTGAAGCAAATCAAATGGTGCAGCATTGGGCCTAAAATAGATAAGACACGAGAATAGTCGCACTTGATCACATTTCAGGCTTCTATCAGTAAGAAACATTGGAATGTCAGCTGATTTCAATTCATTCTCAGGCTACATGATAACTAACTTGGCATTATTCAGATGTCAGCATTGGTATTGCTAAAATAATTCCTGAATCCAATCATCAGTAGTTTCTCCTCCCACTGCATATACCAAATGATTTCATATCCTCCAAATAAGTCATTCATGTGGTCCTATAATTTCTTTTTAATTTATGATTGTACATTTTTACCTTTGAATACGAATATTGAATATGAAGCAAATGATGCAGCAATGATGCCACTAGAAAATCGGGAACCAAATAAGTACATCATATGAGAATAATCTCCATTCAGGCTTCTTTCAGTAAGCAGCACTGGATTTTCAGTTTATTTTATTTAATTCCCTGAGTGAATGATAATTTAGTTTGTTAATTAGATGTGGAACGTTAATATTGCTCCAAAAATTAATGATCCTAATCAGCAATAAATTCTCCTATCACTGCAGTCCTTATATATCAAACATATCCTTGACAATGCATCTTTCATGTGATCCTACAACTTTAAATTTATGGTTGTACTTGTACATTTGCAATTTCAAGTGAAACTAATTTAAATTAAAGGAGAATCAGCAGGAAAAATAAAATTAAAAAAATTGATATAGGACAGTGCTTTTATGGTGGTTTAAAGCTGAAAATCGGTGGGAATTTTAGGGTTCCTATTAATGAATGGAATCAACTAGGTATAGGATTAATAAACTAAGAGAAAGAGATCAAAACAACTGTTTATGAGCTGTGAATAGTAGACTATGAATAGTGAATTGAAACAGAAAAGAAAAGAAAGAAGAAGAAAAAGTCTAGGCATCACACTAAGGTTAGGGTTGCATCAACCCAACCCAAAAGAGGCATTACACATGACTTTATATAGACTTCGAGACAACCTTTTCCAACTAAGACTTCAAAATAGGAAATTACTAATATTTTGACTTCCAAAACTGATCTAGGACCAAATAAAAAACACAACAAAACAACCCACGTGCGACCCCTATTGCATATGTCAACAAATCTAAAAATTACCAAAATGCCATTGACCTAAAAACTCTAAAAAGCAAAAAATAACCATAAAATAAGACTCTAATAACACTAGTAACATAATTATCTAAGGATCCTATCGGTTTCTCTTTGAAATCATACCAATGTCCAAATATCATTGCTTCTTTGAATTTAACCTTCCTTGAGCTTCTTACACTCTGCATCAACAATACATTTAAAAATAAAAATAATTTGGAAAACAAGACCACCAAATTACCAATCAAACAAGCACTTGCTTGCCCTACCAAAAAAAGTTGAAAAAAGAAAAAGAACACATGCACACGCGCACATGTGACCAGAGAAGGTCAAAAAGCATAAATTCATTAAAGGAAGGAGACATACGTATGAAGTCCCCACCCCCACCCCTTTGCCGAGTGCCAGGCCCCACCGCCCCCATCCCATCCAAAGAAGGCAGGGCAAAAAAAATGAAAAAGACAAAAAAGCAAGCAAACAAACAAACAAAAGGAAAGAAAGGGAGAGATTTTTTCTTCTTTAAGAAGTAAATAATTTTCATTAAAAGCACCAAAAGGGGTACAACCGATATATATACAAGACTTATATAAAAACTAAAAATCTTCAACAAAATTCAGCTCCCCTAAAATCAACAAAAGAGAAAAGAAGATATATTTATTTTGTGCTTTAGGGGAAAATGGTTATTAAGGTGACAATGGATTTCTTAATCTCTTAAACTCTAGGCTAATGCTATGCCTTGATTTTGTCTTCTATTGACCTTACACATGTCTAAAATGCTCACACTAAATTAGTTCTTCCTCTCTACACACACACTAAAAAAAAAGAAAAAATATACATCAAGCATAACCATCCATATCAATAGAGCTCATCTTCATTATTTTGCTAAGCTAATCTTGTGAACTTCCTCCAAAAGAACCTACAAAACAACGCCAGCCATTTTGCAGTTCCATAAAATTGTACAATCAATCCAATAATTGGAAACTAGTGCTCGACACAAGAAGGGGGAAATAAAAATGGAGAAGCACTCATGTCTATTGCCTATTTTCCTCATAAAATGCCAAAATGCTATCTGTGAGCTCCATCATGAAAAAGTTAGAGAGAGAGTTTTGTCAAATTTTGAATTTGCAAATTTTGGAAAGTGTTTTGACACACAATTTGTAAAGATTTTTGGGAGGACTTGCCAAAATTTAGCTTTGGCAACGGTTATCGCATGCTGTCAAAGATGCACTTAGAATTCCATCAAATAAAAGCATTGTCTAGACCCTCCAAAAACTCGAACAAACAGATATCTCACTTTGCTAATAAACTTACAAAAAGGTTGACAACCCATTGGGTCATAGGCCAGGCCAAGCAGTCCCTTCGTCCCAAACCTCTTCTTCAAAAGAAATTTTTTTTCAAATCCATCAAGCCAGCACCCCCTACCATCTTGAATTAACAATTTAATTTTGACTAATCTTCAACAAATGGACCAAATTTGACCGGTTTATGAATTATGAGTGAGTGCCTAATTCAACTGAAGAGAAAAATTAACACAAAAATAAATAAATCAGAGCTGCTTATTTCCCAATAAAATTCTTTGATTTATAGCATTCAGTTCCATGAATTCGTCTACCATTCAATCTCCAAGGCAATATAGGAGATAATTCTACACCCTAATTGTCTTGATAATCACAATCTTTTCTATCGTAAGAGGATGAATTGAATGAATGAATGAATGAATTGCACAATAAAACTAGTGAATTTGCAATACCTGCCCCTTCTCGCCAACAATGGACAAATCATCCGAATCACCTTCCGTATTGTTCTCGATCTCGATCGCAACCGGTTTATCTGGATCACCCTCCAATACCACACAATCATCATCCAAATCTTTCGGCTTCGCAGCAGCAACACTAGAAGACTTTGACGACCTCTGCTTGTGATTCGCCACAACTTCACTCACCACCACCACTTCATCAGAGTCATCCGCATCGTCCAAAAACTCCGATATCCAATCATAATCATAATCTTCGTCCGAGCTTATATCGAGTACCACATGCGTCGACTCCATCGAAGTTCACACTAGTGCCTAGGTTTTTCAACAATTTTCGCCCAAATTCTCGAATCTTTCATGTGTTTTCCTCTTCCTTCTCACTGTCATCAAAGATATTGAAAGGAAATAGATGGAATCTTTGATGGGGTTTCCAAGAAAGTACCTGCTGTGTCAAAACGTCTTTCTTACGATTTCTCGCATTTACAATTTTTTTTTCCTGGAAACTACCTGACAACGATAAAATTAAAAGAAAAGAAAAAAAAATTGATTCGATGGAGGGTTTGAGAGAAAGCGCGCAAGAGTGACTGAAGAAAAATAGAAACCCTAATTTAGAGAGAGAGAGAGAGAGAGAGAGAAACCCTAGTTCCTGAATAGGAAAAATGCTTTGCAAAGCTAGGGTTTCATACATGGAAAGACATTGATTGATGATGGTGCATACGGGGGGGTCTGGTGACTAACTTCTTGTGAAGTGCAGATGAGATGAGTCACGACTCGCGACGACGACTCGTGTCGTCGGTGTTTTTTTTTGTTTTGGTTTTGTTTTGTTTTTTTTTTTTTTTGTAAAGTACCATCAGGCCACCCAAACCAAAAAAATAAAATAATGGGCTTTGGGTTAGATATGGACCGGCCTTTTAAGCCCAAACAAAATTTGGACAAATCACTCGAAAATCCTATTTAAAATATGAGAAATTTATTTAGTTTCATAATTTTTTTTGATACTCTCAAAAGTGCATTACATATTTTTTTTCTTCGTTCTTTTTTGTGCATTCATTTTTCTCTGCCTCTTTCTCTTCTTGATTTTCATCGACCACGTCTTACTTCTTCTCTTTTTCTTTTTAGTATATAGTCACCAACAACTACCATTGATTAAGGTTCATTGGCAACCACCGACCATTGACTTCTTACTTCACCTTCACTGACGGCAAAGGAGTCCAAAGAAGAAATTGAATAGATCTAGAACTGATTAAATATAAACCAAAAATAGTTGTCAGAGTATAATATTCTCTCTATATCTGTTTATCTCCTTCGATCTCTTAATTTTTTCAACATTTTCTCTACTACACACTTCTATTTTCTATTTTAATAAAGAAAATTTTCAAGTTCTGAACAAATTATTTTCAAATTTTAGTTACAGACGGTAAAAATTGTAAAATTTTATAGTTTCAATTTTTTTTGTGGTGACATGAATTATACTTTAAAAATGTAAAATTTTATAGTTTTATAACATGGTTTTCAGTTTAATTAATAAAGATAAATACTTAATAGAATTATACTTTGAAACTGTAGCATTTTATAGTTTTAAAACTTAATTTTCAGTTTGATCAATATTGGTGATTATTTAAACCCTATAAAATTTTAAAAATAATATAAGTTTTTTTCCTATTCTTACTATTTGTTTTTTTTTTTTCTTCCCCTTTTTAATTTATCAATATTTAGTACATTTTGTTATGGTTTTTAATTATAATTTTTTCGTTTATTCTTATTTTTTTGGACAATATTCTGAACATTCTGGTGAGTCTCCAACGATATTTTTGACATCCAGCAAACTTTTTGAACATTCCAACGACTCGCAGTGACATTCAGAACACTCCGTATAATTTCTAGCAATACTATTACGACTTCCCGATGATGTTGAATATTCCGGCAAGTTTTCGGTGACCGTCTGATGGACGTCTAGCGGTAGTAGAATGTGGCATTGTTTTTCAATTTATTTATAAAAAAAAAAAAAAGAATTTTTTGGTAACAATTAAAAATATATATGACTAATTAGTGCGAGTGTTTTGTTTTGGAATAATACTATATATACCAATTAGTTTACTAAAACTAGTGTACTAATTGATAAAGTGGCATAATATAAGATATTTTTGGTATTTGTAATTTGTATAATGAGTGGGGTCAATAATAATGTCATAACTAGAGATGAGCATAGTCTGGATTAGGATAAAATTAGGATCAATCTGTTATCTACGGTTCTTGAAAAATTAGAACCAATCTAATCCTTTTAAATCATGGAACCGGTTTAGGAGCACAAATTCATATAATTAAATAACAAAAAAAATTATAGAACATTTTAATTTCATAAAAATATAAACATATCATCATATTAGTTTTGCAATAGCAACTTGTCTTTCCATAATTACGACGTATTGTTCTAGAATTTAAACAATCAAAAGAAAATGGTTCCATCATAAGTATTTAGACCATTACAAATTAAAACTAGAAACTAACAAATAAAAATAATAAAAGAAGATACTATGCGAGTTTAGATTTAGATTTAGATTTAATATGGAATAAGAGAAGATACTATGCGGGGGGTGTATAATACAAATATAAACTATTTGTATACGGTTCAGATCGGTTCCAATCTGGAATCATGGGATTCAATCCGGGACTGATCCGTGGACTACGGATTTTTAATTTTTCAATCTAGAATCAAACCACAGATTCAAAAAATCAATCCAAACCTACCGAATTGGATTGGACCAGATCAAATTATGGATTTCATGGATTCCTTGCTCAGCTCTAGTCATAACTAGTATTTGTATACTAGTTAGTACACTAATTGATACATGTAGCACCACTATTTGTTTTGGGACTAAATAGATTTTGAACTTTGTATATGAGACTTATCAGTAAATGCCCCATTTGTTTTTTTGTGGGAGGGTAAGTTTGGAAACTCCCTACAATAGCTAAAGAGTAAGAATAAAGATATATGTTCAAATTAGTGTATCAATTAATGTATTAACAAATGATATGACATAATTTTAGACGCTTTGAGTCTTTATAGTTTATATAATGGGTGAGATCCATAGTTTTAAAATGACAATGTCATAATATATGTTGATACACTAATCGGTATACTAATTGGTGCATGTAGCATCACTGAAAAAGTAATAGTATTAAGTGTATCAATTAACACACTAATTAGATACAATATTAAGCAGGACCATGTTAAGTGGTGGAATCCATATGTATGTTTTAGCGTACCAACTAACACACTAACTGCATACAATATTAGGTAAGACCATGTTAAGTGGTGGAACTCACATGTATGTTTTGTGTCTTAGTATGTTAATTGGTACACTAATTAGTATTTCTAATATTAATTGAAAAAATGAAATTCTTAACTGATCTCTTATATAGTAATAAAATTACGTGACTTATTAGTTTAAATATATTTATTATATCATTGAAAACTATTAATTGACTTAATACTTTATTACTAAAATGGGTCATTTGTTATTAAATTAGACATTTTAATGGGTAAGATATAATTTTTAAAATCACAATGGACCATTCGTATTTTAAGCAAACTTTTTGTAATTTGCCCAATAAATAAAAACATAAAAAAAATGTTTGGGTAATATAACATAAAAGATTTATTTTCTTTTGTGTAGTCTATATCCAAACAAGATATGAGAGAAATCATTATATTTTATCTCTTAGACCATCTCCAATGCTATATCTAATATTTTATCAAATTTAGATTTGATGAAAAACGACAATTGTTTAACCTTCAACCCTTTCATCAAATCATATCAAATGAGGGAAGAATCAAAATTTTCATCAAATGAAGAAAGTCTTTCATCTTTAATCAAATTTAAATTATTATCGTTAGACTGGACGTCATCCTGAATGTCCACCTATAGTAACTTTGACAACTTTTTTTAATTCATTTATGGATGTCCTCCTAGGCAATTAGAGATGTGAAAAAATCTAATGAAAATTTTAATTTTAGTATTAGTGTGAATGATATCAAATTAAAATTTTCATCAATTTTTTACTAAATTTGATGAAATTTTTTATTTAATATTAGAGGTGCTCGCTCTTGGCTAATCAAACAAAAGGAAAATAAATTATAATATTTTAATTTATTTTTTCTCTCTCTTTATTTAGCAAATAATTTATTTCCTTGGCTAATCAAACAAAAGGAAAATAAATCATAATATTTTTTTTTCTCTCTCTCTTTCTCTCGAATTAGGAAATAATTTATTTCATTCTCTTTGATAAATATGCCGACATAAAGTTAAGCCTCGTTTAAGAACATGCTATTTTAGTAACTTTTTAACTAAAATATGAGGTAAAAAAAAAAGAGAAATTTTTTTTAAGGTCCCTAATAATAGTAATTTAGAGGATAAAGGACACACAAAAAAAAAGAATGATGTCTCAGGTCCCTCAACTAATAACGCGCACTTTTTATTTACTTCTTGGACCAAAATACCCTTCACAATCAATAGGGAACTTGAACTACATTCCGACAATTGATCAGTTTCATACTTCACATCCAACCATCTTCAGAATTAGGGTTTTCGAATCATCTTCACTATCGACATCAGGGTTTCATCATCTTCTACAAAAATCTTTTCCATTCCTTCCTCACAAATTTCTCTGATCTCATTTTCATTGTTCATCGTCATCTCAATTCATCTTCTTCACAGTGTATCTTCATCTCAAGGCATATCAGTTCGTAATTAGGCTTTCATACTCACTCTGGTAAGTTTTTCTACAATCCAATGAGTTTTTATCTGGAAACGCAATTAATTACATTTTATATTAGCCTTCCATTAATTAAGGTTTCAATTTCGTAATAAAAGCAACATGAATTTAAAAAGTGTTATTTCTCTGCGTTTTGAACTTATTCTTGAACATTGTTGTGTGATTTTGTCTGTAAATTTCTCTGGTTTCAGAATTTCTCTGGTATTTGCTTGATCTATGTTTTTTCTTTGAATTTTCTATGACATGTTTATTCCCCATTTGTTTTTGTTTATTCCTCAATTTTCTCTGGCATGGTTAATTTCTCTGTGTAATTTTCAAATTCAATTCATTCAAATTTCTCTACTCTACAAATTTCTCTGCATTTTAATTTTCTCTGGAATATGTAATTTTCTCTATCATTTTCATTTTCTGTGCTTGCTAGATTTATGTTTCTTTCTTGAATTTTCTCTGGCTATATTTTACATCTATATGTAATTTTTAGCAATTATTCAAAATTTCCTTGTCATGTTTATGTTGCTTTGTTTATTTTTTCTGTGAATGAAAATGAACTGTGGCTGCATGTATTCCATATTGCTTTTCTCCCTTGTGTTTGTCTGTCATGTTTAATTTGCTCTGGTTGTGTCTGTAAATTTTTCTGGTATTTTAATATTATGTGGCTTGCTAGATTTATGTTTCTTTTTTGAAATTTTCTCTGGCATGTTATTTTGTTCAATTCTTGGTTTCTCTGTTCTGTAAGTTTATGTGGCATGTTTACGTTACTTTATTTTTTTTATCTTGCTAATTGTGAAATGAAAATTTTCTTTGGCTTGCCATGTTTATTAGTACTCAGCCATTTAATTTTCAGTGTCTAATTTTCTCTGACATTGATAATTTTCTCCAGCCACCTTAGTTTTCTCCCTTATGTGTAATTTTCTCTGGGAATGGAAATGAACTGTGGCTGCATGTATTCTACATTACTTTTCTCCCTTGTGTTTGTCTGCCATGTTTTAAATTTTCAGTGTCTAATTTTCTCTAACATTTATAATTTTCTCTAGCCATCTTAGTTTTCTCCCTTATGTGTAATTTTCTCTAGGAATGGAAATGAACTGTGGTTGCATGTATTCCACATTACTTTTCTCCCTTGTGTCTGTCTGCCATGTTTTTAATTTTCGGTGTCTAATTTTCTCTTATATTTATAATTTTCTCCAGCCACCTTAGTTTTCTCCTTATGTGTAATTTTCTCTGGGAATGGAAATGAACTGTGGCTGCATGAATTCCACTTTACTTTGCTCCCTTGTGTCTGTCTGCCATGTTTTTAATTTTCAGTGTCTAATTTTCCCTAGCCACCTTAGTTTTCTCCCTTATGTGTAATTTTCTCTGACATGTTCAATTTTCTCTAGCATGTTCAATTTTCTCTAGGATTTAACGTTGACATTTTTATGTTTTCATTGTCTAGAAATGGTGAAACGTAAAACCAGCAAAACACCAAAAACACCAAGAAAGAAACAGAAACTCTATGAGTCTTCTTATGATCTTAGATCAAAAAGCAACAAAACACCACAAATTCCTTACCAAAAAACACAAGTCCAAGGTGATGAAACAATAAGCATCAAGATGAGTACCCCAACTTCAAAAGACTCAAGCTCAAGGGGGAAAAAAACTATTAAACTCCAAAGAAAAAGAGCTCCTTGCAGCATGTAATATTGATCCAAGCTCTCATCTGTTGTCTCCATTTTTGAAACACTTAAATTCAATTCAAACCACCTTGAAAAGCTTCAAAAGACTCCATTTTGGTATTTGATCCAACCTCTAACCACTGGAAGGTTGGATCTAAGGAAGTCTAGGAAATCTGATGATGATGTAATTGTAATAATCCAATGTTACCATGAAAAAACGAAAACATTCACAGTTGATAAAAAGAACTTGACCTTTACAACCAATGACATGGCCCTGGTTTTTGGTTTGCAAGGTGGTAAAGGAGCCATGTCACTAAAACACTCAAAAAACCCAAACACTGCATTCCTAAGGCGAAGATTCTCAAAGGACACAAGACTCATTGGTCCTGTTCTTAAGAATGCCTTGGATAAAACAATGAAAGGCAAGCAACCAACTGACTTCAAAGATGTAGCAATCATTGTTACCTTGTACTTGTGTCTCACCCTATTTTTTGCTACAAGTGAGAATTCAATAGGGTGGATTTTTATCAAGTACGTGGAACCTCTTGAATCAATGACGCAATATGATTGGCCAAAAGCAATCACAGTAATATTGATAGATTCTATCACAGCATTGCACAAAACTCTAGAAAAAGTTATGGGGTGTGTCATTGCATTGCTGGTAAGTAGAATTTCCATTCAAATTTACAGTTATGATACTTACAAATTTGTATGTTTAGAAAAATTAATTACTTCAATTTCCATCACAGTATTGGCTATGTGAACATACGGATATCATCAACTGGGAAGATAATAACACAATTGAATTCCCAAAATGTACCAAATGGAACCTGCAAAGCTTGACCAAACAGCTACATAAGACACCAGGCCACTCTCTTGCACCTCGACAGGTTAGATTCCTATTGTTATTGAAATCTCAGTGAAATTTTAAAATTTCTCTGACCACTGGTTTGTTTCCCTCCTTGTGCCTTGCTTGATTTGATCAATTTTCTTTGCGATGCAATATCTTATATGGAATAACATATGTACCTTGACTAATTAAGATCAATTTTCTCTAAAATTTCAATTTATGTTGCTTTTTTTATTACCACTGGTTTATTTCTACCCTTGTAATGAATTCTATCTGAAATCCAAATTTCTCTTACCACAATTATAGTAACATTAATTTATATGCCTTGATTGATTTTCTCTGATATCTAAAATATATTGCTTGTTTCATAATTTTCTCTGGCCTATAAAATTGTTTCTCCTTAATTGGTTTTCTCTGACCACTGGCATTTGGTAGATCTTCTTTGAATTTTTCTCTTAGTGAAATTTTAATATTTCTCTAATAAAAGAGACTCCTGTTATAGAAAGATAACAATGAGCTAGCTAAAACCCCATAAGAGGAGTTTTGTCTTGGTAAAAAGAAGAAGAAAGAAGCAAAAAAGGCATTGGCCAAATTCAAGAAGACATTAGAAGATTCATCTGAAGAAGAAGCAGGGAATGAAGAAAGAGAACGCAACAAAGAGGGAGAAGAAGCAAGCAATGGAAAAGAAGATCAAGTAAGCAGTGCAGAAAATGAAGAAGTAGAAGACAAAGAAAAAAATGAACAGAAAGAAGAAGAAGACAATGAAGAAGAAGATGAAGGCACTGCAACCAAAGATGAAGACGTAAACAATAAGGAAATTGATAAAGAAAAACATAATGAGCTAATGGACTAACATCATGATAGCATTTGTGGCTCAACAATGTATCAGCCTCAAGAATCTGAGGAATCTAAGGATGCTCAAATTGCTAATCTACATCAAAGACTGAAGACACTTTCTAAATCCAAAATAGAATAAGAGAAAAATTGGAATGAATTACTTCAAGAAAAGGACATTTCAATAAAAACCTTGACATCAAATAACTCGGAACTTCAAGAAATAAATAGCACAAACCAAATGAAACTAAGGATGTTGGAGATTCAAAAAGAGTATGATAAAAAAAAACAATTCAATAATTGAGATGTTCAATTTCAAAGCTTGAAACTGAAAATGCTAGATAGCATAAACAAATTCAAGAACTATCCGTCCAACTAGCAACACAACCTTACGGACCACCAACACAAGTTCAACCCCAAGGTTAGTGAAAATCTTGAACCACATAACTCAGAGAAATTTGTATTTATTACAATTTTCTCTGTCAATGTTAATTTTCTGTGGAAGTTAAATTTTTCTAACCACATTAGTTTGGCCAGTTTGATTTCTGCTGCTTATTTGATTTTCTCTGTCTATTTACATATTTGATTTTTGGGGCTTGCTTGATTTTCACTGTGTATAATTGAAACGGAAAGAACAACAACCAATAACCTAGCAAGAACAAGTGGCACACAAACAACAACCAAAACAAAAGACAAAAGTCTATGGTAACTGAAAAATATTGAATCAAATAAATTTACATATTGAAATATAATCTATTACTTCAGAGAAATTTAACTTTTACTGATATTTTCACTGTCTACAGTGAAAAAAAGATCCTACATCAATGATAAAGAATTTAAACGCAAAAAAAAAGGAAAGAAAAGCAACAAAATCTAGACTTTCAATATCCCAAAGTTGTGAAGGTGACTAGAGGTTCAAAGCAAGCTACAAAGCAAAAAGAGCAAACCATTAAAAACAAAGAAGTACTTGATGTCGATGACTACGTCTTACCTCAACCAACAAGCATCAGAAAATCTTGAGTTTTTCCATAAACTCTACCGGTTGCAAAATTTGTAAAAGAACATGTAAAAGATATCTTGCAGCACATATCAAATGTGTCTGGACTTAAGTAAAAGATATCTTGCAACACATATCAAATGTGTCTGAACATGTAAAAGATAGCTTGGTATGTTACTACTCTTTTATTTGATTTTCTTTAGAATTTACTTACTACTTTCTTTTGTTAAGATACTTCTTGAAGCTAGTTGTGTCACTAGTCTAATTTTCTCTGGCTAGTTGTGCGCATTTAAAATTTCTCTGTGTGTATATTTATGAAATTCTTGTCATTTTAACTCTCTCATAACCATTTTTTGATTTTCTCTGACCACAAAACTTCATCAAGATGATGAAAAGTCAAACTTTTCGAGTCTCATTATTTGACAAGCATATTGAAACCGCATGGAGGAACTATAGGTTCCTATGTTTCCCAACATACCAGGGGCAATGAGAAGTCAACAGATGGAAATCACTAAACCTTACTTGTCTTGGACAAACAAGACAATTTGTAGAGGTACTACAACTCACTAAGGCCAATGAGGGATGATGCACAAGACAAATTTATCAAAGATGCAAAATAATTGGTAACGAGTGTAAATTTCTTCGATTCATGATAATGTTTATGTGATGATAATTTTCATAGAATCCCATTAATTTGTGTGTAAATTTCTTTGTTATTTAAAATTTTTCTTTTTTTTACAGTAAGATTATGTGGAAAATTTTCTGAAAGCTTGCCTTGAAAGAGAGGCATAATCACAACCCTCTTTTAAATTGATAGACTCACAAAACACAAATTATGACTTTCAATATGTCGACAATGCTCCACAACAAGCCAATGATTCGTAAGTTTCATACAACATCTATAAATAAGATAATCTAATTTGAATGTTTCTTAAAACTAACTATACTTATAATTTGTATGCAGTGTAGATTGTGGCCTCTTTGTATGCTACATAATGAGACAATATACCAACCACGAACCTATCAGCTCGACATTGTCGACACAAGACGTAAGGTTGATGTGGGCAGAAATCATAGAGAGATTTGCGACCGAAGTTGGCCAGTCATGGACAGAACCAGTTCAAATACTACTAGAAGAAGAACCAAAAGTATAATAGTGAAAGGAAAACAATGCCCACAATGTAATTAGGATCAAATTTACTTTTTTTTTCATACATTGAAGGAAAGATGATGTTTGACATATATATATATATTTTTTACTAATGTAAATTTCATAGTTATCAATGGTTAAATATATATTTTTTTATAATGCGTGCTAAGTGGTGATTGTCAACACAATCCACATAGAGAAAATTGTCTGAAGAAATTTCTCTGGTATGAAGTTACTAGAATTTCACAGAGAAATTTAACTCGTATCGTGCTAAGAGGGTGCCTATATGATCATGTAACTTGTAATGCACTCTGTTGGTACAAAACAATCATCAAATTCAAAAAACACAATGCACGCACTAATTTTATCTACTATTGGCAAATTTCTCTAGATGAATTTGACCTCACAAAACACAATGCACAGAGTAATTTTCTTTGCTAGTGGCAAATTTCTCTAGATGAATTTGACCTCACAAAACACAATGCACAGAGTAATTTTCTCTGCTAGTGGCAAATTTGTCTAGATGAATTTCACTAATATTATAAACACACTGCCTATAGTATGTTTCAACAAACACAATGCACATAGTAATTTTCTCTGCTATTGGCAAATTTCTCTGGATGAATTTGACTGATATTATAAAGGCACTCCCAAAGTATGTTTCTAAAAACACAATACAAAAAGTAATTTTCTTTTCTATCGGAAAATTTCTCTAGATGAATTTGATTGGTATTATATACACACTGTCCACAAAGTACATTCCAAAAAACAAGATACACAAAGTAAATTTATCTGCTACTGGCAAATTTTTCTGGATTAATTTGACTGGCAATATAAACACATTGCCCAAAGTATGTTTCAAAAACATTGATCTAGAAATTACAGAAAAAATTTCAAAGAAAATAATAAACACAACGCACAACAGACACGTTATTTTTATAATAAGATCTTTTAACATCCTCAAATATATTATTCAATCAATAAAGTGCATTATCCTCAACTATTTAACAAAGGTTCTTTGTATGTCCTTTTATTATGGTGACCAATACTCTCACATCGACTACACTTCATCACCCCTTTAAACTCTCTAGTAGAAGCAATTCTGTTCTTCTTTGGCCTCCCAGTTAGTCTCTTACTCAATAGAGGTAAAATCATAGCATCATCAATGCTAGACACAGGTTTTTCAACAGGTGGAACTGGGCCAATCGAAAACAAGTATGCTTAACGATACATATCAGCATGAAAAAATGGTTCAACAAATGAATTCAAATTCTTTCCACTCGTAAAAATTGCAGCAACATCATGTTAACATGAATACCCATTTATTTCCTATTTTCGACATGAACAAGTTCTCAACCCAAGATCAACCATAACCGAGGGAAAATAATGCACTTCAAACACATTATCAGATAATAAACTCACATTCCATGTCCTCTCATTCATGAAATGCTTCTCTAACACACTATCTATACGAAAACAGAGAACTTTATTCCATTTACTAGAAAGTAGCCTCCTATCAGACCTCATATTCATGATTTGCAACCGTATCATGTCCACCAAATTTGTTATTGGCAAGTGCCGAGCTTTACGAATCCATGAATTGAATGACTCAACAACATTTGAATACATTTCACCATAATGTTTCCCCTCAAAATATGCATCACTCCAATTTTCATATGGTAAATTTCCCAAGAAAACACTTACAATGTCTCCTCCCTCACTTTTTATTTCATTTAACTTGAAATGAAATGATGCCTTTGTTGGCGCATATGCACATTCTGAAGACTTGGACACAATCGTCTCCCTAACCAAATTTGTGTTTCCACATGATAACCTATCCCTCAAATTTCTTTTTAGATGTTCAAGACAAAATCCATTATAGTAATTAGGGAAAAACCTATCAATTCCTTCCACAATACTACAATGTCAATCTAATATGAAACTTATCACCCTCTCCGATCCTAATACTTTACATAAATGTTCAAGGAACCAACACCAATTGTCTTTATTCTCAGCATCATCAACTGTCACGACCCAAACCCGGTACCCAAAGGCATGGCGTCGTACCAAGATAAAAATATTGTAATTAGAATAATTTTGTAGTCACAGCGCAAGCGGATAATATTAATTAAAATAAATAACTGGGTACCAACTGTTTATTTATAAGGAAATAAAACATAGTTTACTTGAACTTCATGATATTACAAGAGTCTAATAATAAAAGATAGAAAACAAAATAACATAGCGATTCATTTTCCATCTTGATCCCGCTAAACTTCGTCACCTGAAAGGGGTAACAGCTATAAGCACATAGCAGAGTGAGAAATATTATACTATGAGGGGCACAAAATGGCCATGGATATTTATTTAAACTAAAACATTAACATAAATTGAGTTGAGTTGAATACACAAATTAATTAAGTGCCAGAAACTGAAATAATCACTGTAACCACGGTACATCACTAAGTGACAATCACTACACTGGTCAATGGATCCACGACAAACACTGGACCACAAAGTGGTCAAACACTAGCCAATGGTTATTTAAATCCCCCAAGGCATGAGACTCCCATAGTGGTACTCACAAAACATATTTTCATATAAGGTCATAGCCAAATATTCTTTAAAAGTAAATCAAACATATTCATGGGTTTCCTTTTAAGCAATTAGGGTTCAGAAAATAATCCACGTCACTGAAACCTTTATAAAACATAACTTTTATTAACATACTAATGAAACATAACTTGTATAAAATAGATTTTGGTAAGTCAAAACATATATAAAATATATTTTGGTGACTCAAGGTATAATATAACTCACCTTAAATTAATTCATTTATCCTTTCTTTCCACCAACACTCAAGATGCTCACCCGTGCGTCCTCTCTTATACCTTTTTTTCTTTCCATTGCCTTAACTCGCCACTCTTCCTATTTATAGGAAGGTGAAACGTGGGTAGTAAGTCTCAGAAATTTCCAAAATTTGACGCGTGTAAAACTGAGTCTACCCTTATCCGTTTTATTTATTAACTTGTTTGAATTCTATGACTATTGACTAATCCAGTTTCTTGGAACTTAGACATGTTTTGACCATTTGTTTTTAATTTAAAAGTTATTATCTTCTTTGGTAATTCAAGATGACTCCTAAAATTATATATGACTATAAGTTAGGTTCACGTCTAAAACCTCACTACTCAACTATAAATCACCACTTACCACTTACTAAAATATTTAATGTGTAATGTTTCACGACGTATTTCTTTAACCATAAAATTCTCAATCTCCTAAATTATGCATTTATTTATTATTATTTATTTATTTATTATTATTATTATTATTTATTTATTTATTTATTATTTTTAATTTATGAGTTCTATTTATCGTAATGTTAAATTTAAAACATTCGGGTGTCACATCAACGACAAAAGCTATAGAAAAAAAAACCTACAAAACAAATAGGAACAAGCATATTAGATATACACATGCAGAGAAAATTAGAATAATAAACAACCAAAGAAATTTAACACTGCCAAAATCCAAAGAAACTTCACATAATGGCCAAATCTAGAGAAAATTCATACAGTAGCAACATCTAGAGAAAATTCACTGAAAATTCACACAGTGGAAACATCCAAAGAAAATTCACTTAGTCACCAACTCTAGAGAAAATTCGCGCAGTGCCAACACCCAGAGAAAATTCACTTAGTGACCACATCCAGAGAAAATTCACACAGTAGCACATCCAGAGAACACAGTCCCCACCTCCAGAGAAAATTCACGCATTGGCCATCTCCAGAGAAAATTCAAAGTGTCAGAGAAAAATCATAAAACATAACCACAAAAATAGAAAATTCACTCAATTCCCACATGTATAGAAAATTCACATACTTAGAGAAAATTAGATATATTTACAATTACCTTTATTCTCATCTTTCCCCATCGCAGCAGGCATAACTCCTTTGTATCGTCCTTTAAAAAATGTTCCATCAAGAAACAATAATGATCGATAATATTTGAAACCAGCAATGCATGTATGAAAAGCCATAAACACTTTTTTGAAACATTTGTTGTCTTCAAAATTTAACTCAAAACGATTACCTGGATTATTCTTCAATGCCCCATCAAAATACCACCGTAATTGATCGAATGATAAACAAGAATCCCCATATGTACTACATTTTGCTTTTTCAACCCCTAACCAACCACAGTTATAACTGATCGAGACTCCATACTTGTCTTTAATTTCTTTGATAACATCCACTAGATGAGTTAAAGGTTTTGCACTTATCTTTTCAAGTATCAGCCCAGAAACTAAGCTGGAAGTCATCCTATCATATTTACTAGTACGAATTGCCACACCACACGTATGTTCATTGTTCAAAGTTCTTATGTAAAAGAACCCATTTGTTTTTTCAACTGAAGTATGTACACGCCACATACATCCCTTTGATTCCTTATATGCACATTCTGCCGTAATCCTCAGCTTTTCATTTTTAATATACGTAAACTGAAAACTAACCTCAATAGCATACTTACATAAAACAGTACGGAACTCAACCACACCACCCTCAAACTTTTGTCCAACACTCGTAATATTATTTCGCCAACCAACTGACAATAACACCTTTTCTTGGTGAGAACAAAACTTAGAGAGCGAATTCCTTTCAATATCCACGAGCCTATCACCTTCACCACGCACATCATCTACCCAATTAGACCTCACTTCATCCTCTTGATCAGAAGTACTACACCTAATAACTGAAACATCAATTATATCAACACCACGTGCACAAACAACTCTCAACATATTCAGAAAATCAATATTATTTCAAACTATACAATTCGAATGGCCGGCAATACAATATGAAATACATATCGTCTAAGGTTTCAAATTCTTCCATGTTTTACACAAAATGCCAACCAATTCCTCAAAATTCAACTCGCATGAAACATTAATAACAATAGTATCATTCCCGTATTTGCACAGCAACAACACTGCATTGTCCATCTAAACTGAAAGAAAAAATACGAAAAACAACTTGTTCAATATAAAAACACTTCACAAGAATAACATAAAAGTCCAGAAAAATTTCTAATAATTCTAATTTTCTCTAGATTATAATAACAAGCTTATAATTTTCTCTGGACTCAAATAAAACTCCAAAGAAATTTACAAACTTATATTCACCTTCAAGATAACAAAACAAAATCACAGAAAAATTAATGAATCAAGAAAAAATTACAGAGAAATTTAATGCTAACTATTAAACACAATCATAGACAAAAATCTCACAGAAGATTTGCTATGAAATTATAGGTTTCTCTGTAATTTTCATTGGACTACAAGCTTACAATTTTCTCTGTGTGATTGTGCAGTATTGCACTCAAATCAAAATCTAGAAAAATTTACCAACTTATATTCACCTTCAAGATAACAAAAACAAAATCACAAAGAAAATTAATGAGTCTATTGAAAATCACAGAGAAACATAACAAAGAAAATTAAAGAGTCTAGGGAAAATTATAGACAAAATTAATACTAATTATTAAACACAATCACTAACAAAAATCATATAGAAGATTTGTTATGAAATTATAATCTTTTCTGTGATTTTCACTAGACTAGAAGCTTACAATTTTATCTGTGATTTTCGTTGGATTATAATAACAAACATACAATTTTCTCTGGAATACAAACAAAAGTGCAGAAAAAGAAAAAAAAACTACAGAATAAATGAAAAGTGCAAAAAAAAAAAAAAAAAACAGAGCACAAAACTTAGGAAATAGCAGAAAAACAGAGCTGGTCTCCAAACACAAAGAACAAAACTTATCATTGATATACATGTAACAGAGAACGAAAAATCAACTCCAAAAATCAAAATCAACTCCATTGTCAAATAACAAAGAATGAAAAATCAACTTCAAAAATCAAACAAAATTACACTAAGCTGGCTTTTCTTTTACATTGATCAAAACTGAAAATAAAAACCTAATTCAAAATACACTACAAAAACTTCTCTAAAATCAGAGTCTTTACATACAAATCAAATGAAAAATAAAAAAACTTACACTAATTATTAAACTTACGTAATTCAACTCCACTAGAATTTCGAGCTTCAACACGACTTCAACTTCTACACGAGCAATGAAAAACAACTTCTACACGATCAACGAAAATTAACTTCTATACGACTACAAAATCCCTATAAAATCTCCACGAATATTTGTATTATCAAAATCTATGTCGCCTGTATATTATAAAGAAAGGTAAAATAGCTATTTCATAAACTAAAATAACATTGAGGGACCTTAGGCATCAAAAAATAATATTGTGAATCTCTCCTCATATTAAAAGTTTGGTAGGGACCTTAGACCAATTTCCTCTAAAAAAAAACTAATATGTTTGGAATAACTTTTTGATTTTTACGAAAAGATGTGCAAAATGTAGAGAGAAAAGAGAATTTTTGACTTTTTGGTATAGGTTATTGGTTATTGGTTTTTTTTTTTTTTTGGGTGACTTTTTGGCTTTTGGACTAAAAAGTGGTATTTAATATTCAAACCACAATATTGCAAATAGGAATATAATTATTTTTAAACCACAAGCCAAACAAGGAAGAACAAATTCAATAAACGGTAAATTGCAATAAACTCCCTTAAATTATGACTAAGGCCTCATTTGGGAACAAGCTATTTTAGTAATTTTTGACTTTTTACGAAATATGTACAGAAAAGTAGAGAGAGTATAGTGACTTTTTAGCTAAAATAAGTACTCCCCAAACGAGGCTGAATTTGCATTTTACTTGCCTAAATTTCAACATCAACAGTTAATCACTTCAAATATATGTTATCACGATTAACCCTTTTGTTAGAAATTTGTTAAAAATTTACATAAAATCAGATCATACGTAAAATATATGACACAATTATTAAATTTTTAGGGCAATAATATCATTATTTGGTGATTCCGTTTGTTCTTTGCCACTAAGTTAATGAAAACAAAAGTGCAAATGAAAGCATCATATTAGGATGTTATTATCCTTCAAAAATTATAAAAAGTATTCAGCTTGTTTGGTTTCGATTTTCAGAATTCACTTTTTAGAAAATTGAATTTTTTTATTTTTCATATATATTTTTTTGTTTTCACTGAATTTTTCAAATATTATAAGCAATTATTTTAATTTTTAGATATATTAAACATAAATACACTTAAAAAGTATAATATTGGTGGAAAAAATCTTTAGAAAATTCACTAAATACTAAAAATAAAAAATAAAAAAATACACAAATTTAGTACATTTTTCGTATTCCTGTATATTTATTGATTTTTTTAAAAAAAAAATTACAAAAAATTTACTTTTAAAAAAGTAAAAAAATTGCTTAAAGTTTCAAAAATATTAATTAAAAACAAAAAAGGGGGATTTGGTGATAGCCCCCTCGCTATCTAATTTGTCTTTCAAAAGGACAAGAATTATATAAGTACTTTCAAAATCCCCTAATATTTTAAAATTTGTTTCTTTTACTATATTACCCTCATATCTATCAGCTCTCCTATTAAGTCATCTTCACTATATATTTCAGAGTAAAATTTTACTCTGTATAAAAGTAAAATTTTACTCTGTATTCTGAAACTAAAAGTAAAATTTTACTCTGTATGAAAGTAAAATTTTACGCTGTATGAAAGCAAAATTTTACATTCTGAAACTAAAAGTAAAATTTTACTCTGTATGAAAGTAAAATTTTACTCTGTATAAAAGTAAAATTTTACATTCTGAAACTAAAAGTAAAATTTTATTCTGTATGAAAGTAAAATTTTACTCTGAATAAGAGTAAAATGTTACACTCTGAAACTAAAAGTAAAATTTTACTCTGTATAAAAGTAAAATTTTACTCTGAAAAACTAATAAAATGTTAGACTCTATACAAAAGTAAAATTTTACTCTGTATAAAAGTAAAATTTTACTCTGAAAAATGAGTAAAATGTTAGACTCTACACAAAAGTAAAATTGTACTCTGTATAAAAGTAAAATTTTATTCTGGTTCTGTCAAATGAAAAAAACAGAGCAATAGAACCAGAGTAAAATTTTACTCTGGTTCTGTCAAATGAAATTAGATAAAAAACAACAAAAATAAATAAAAAACAAACAAACAAACAAAAACAAAACAAATTAATCAACAAATCAACATATCTAATTGAGAAGAAAAACTTCTAAAACTCGATCAACAATCACAAATCTCAATGAAAAAAATACATGTGTTCAACAACACTCATACACACAAATATATATATATATATACACATATATTCAGAACTCAAATCTGTGTTTAAAAAAATATGTATAACCAAACAACTCCACCCGCACTCTTCTCCACGTGGTCATTGCGAACTCGATGGATCTTCAAATTGCAATAGAAGCTTCAAATTGAGTCTAATTTCGCTTAAAGATAGCAAACACAAGTCTGATTGCGATTTAGTTAGCGAAGTTGATCTGTAAGTCGTTCGAACTTAGAGTTTGCAACCTTTAAGCCAGATGCAAACTGAAATCGCAATTCCAATTAGAACTTGAAATCCAAAGTTCTCATCGAAGTTGACTCAAAGAGCAACAAGTCACAAGAGAGAACCCAAGGTCAGATCGCGAAGGACTCCAGTTCGTAATCGCGAGTTCCAGAAGCTTGAATTCGGGTTGATTGTCGAATCGGATCAATTTTGCGATGAAGTCCTTAGTTTCTTAACAGACGCAAATTAGATTAAAGCTTCAAACTAAGCTTCAATTCAAATAAACAGGTCAGATTGTGATTGCTTGAATCAGGTCAGTGTTCTAGGTCAAAGGTTGAATGAATCTTAGGCTTAGATGAACTCGATTTTGGCTGGCCAGAGTCATAGAGACCAAGAAGGTGGAGAGAGAGTGGGTGGAGAAGGTGGGAAGATTTAGTTGAGGGTATAATAGTCTAAAAAAATATTTAAATAATAAATTTTGTCATTTATGCAAGATTTTATAATTATGAAGGGGTTTAGAAAATTTAATTTTTTTCTTATTCCTTTTAACAATGAAAGGAAGGTAAAGAGGGTTTATAGCCAAATTTCCCAACAAAAAGCTAAGAAAAACTAAAAAAACTCAATTTTTAGAAAATTAAATCCATAAAATTGAAACCAAAACACTGATTATTATCTAAAAAATCAATAAGTATATAATATATTTCACCTATTAACTGATTTTGTTTAAGTTCTATGACAAAATTATAACAGAATAAGTGAAGTTAATAAAAAATAATTAAATGTGATTAACAATTGTGTTTTAAAGTTTATGAAGTGAAATGCAAATAAATTACGCGTATAATTTAAGGATATTCACTATAATCTATTCTTCAATAAAAAGAGTACTTTTACATATATATTTATATATTGTGAGCATAGAGGTATTGAAATAATTGTTTTCCTTCGTCCCACCCTGCTCCGTTCCACCTCGTATCTCCAGTTCAGCCTCACATAGATTTTTATTTACCTCAATGAAGAAGTGGGGGTGGGGGACGAATTTTGCTTCCTTCTAATTATATTTATTAAATATGTATAATATGTAATTTAATTTTTTATTATAACAAAATTAAAATCACTAAAATATTATATATTAATTTTTACTCAATTATTTTTTATTTTATATCTTACCATTTTCATATAAATTAAAATTTGCATCAAACCCGACCCATGAACATAACTCACTTCTATTAGCATAGTTGCCGTTTGGCAACAATTTTTTTGACTAAATAAGTATAAAAAGACAAAATATATTAAATAAATTAATAAGATAAAATATTATATTTAAATTATAGGACAAATTACACTAAGGGTCCCTGTAATTTAGGACTTCTTTCACTCTAGCCCTTGACCTTTCAATTATGATATATTTGATCCTGAATTTTGAATCTCATTCCAAATAAGGAGAATTGAAGGCACCGTTGTTCCATTTCAAGAGTAAAGTCATTAATTTGATAAAATATAAATTAGTTTGACAAAAATAAATTTCAAAAAAAAATTAATTTTTAAAAATTATTTCTACCCACCAAAAATAAAATTATATAAAAATGATAAATATTTTATATTTTTACCAAATTAATTTTTAATATGTGTTTTGATGATAATCATGTAATGAGTGATTATTTTTGTTTATATTTTTGAATAGTTGTCCTGTAATAAATAGTTATATTTATTAATCATAAATATTTTTGGATAATTATCATGTAATGGATGGTTATTATGTTTTTAATGTGTAATCGTTAGGTTTAATATATGAAATATTTAGTTTTAGATTTTTTGATTTAATGGATTGATTTAATAATGACATCTAAGTTGTCGAAATATTTGACTTTTATAAAAATAAAAACTAATTTAAAGAAAACAAATATCAAAAAAAAAATAAAAATTATTTATACCCTCTCAAAAGATAAAAATTATATAAAAATAATGCATCTTTAATTTTTTTTACCAATTTAAATTTTAGTTTCTTAAATTATTTTTTTTCCCTGAAAATAGATTCTCAAAAACAAACAAAACAAAATTTTATAACAAAGAAAATTCCACGACTATTCATTAAAAAAATACCATTACCTTTCAAACAAAATATAAGATAACCAATATAAAATAAATTGTATAACGATTCTATTTTAAAATTAACTGTTTGTAAAGAAAATATTCTTAAATAAGATTTAAAGTTCAAAAAAAAAATATCACAATTAAAAATAAAAAATTAAAGTCACAAAAGTCCTAAACTAAAAAATTATTAGTGTAATTTGCCTAAATTATAATTATTTTATTTTATTTCTTAGCACCATAGCATCCAAACTCAAAAAAACAAAAAACAAAAAAATTCTTCTCAAACATCCTCACCCCTCTTCGCCCGGCCGCCGACTAACCATCTCAGGTGCCTCTCTTTCTCAAGCGTGCGTTTGTTCAATATTGCCTTTGAAAGCCGCGACGACCTAATCGATGAGAACTTGTGAATCATGCATATTTTGTATTTCTGCTTGGTTGTTGGATTTTTGTTATTTTCTCAACTCAAATGAATGTTTTGTTGCATATATCAATGTTTGGTTGTTCATGTAACCCCCCCCCCCCCCCCCCCCCCCCCCCCCCCCCAAAAAAAAAAAAAAAAGTGTTCAAATCTACTAGGGTTTTGTATCACCATGCTATTTGCAAGGTATTGGATTATTTATTTATTATTATTTGTTTTGGTGAGTATGCAAGCTCTTGCATGATGATATTCTTACTATTAGAAATGGAAAGTGCCTCATAAAGGATGTACCCACATTGAACTTTTTTCAAGTTTTAAAAATGGAACTATGGGTTTAAACTATACTGCTCTGCATTAATTGGTCATAACGCTGCTGTATGATATACCATTGTTTCTCAAACTTCAGCAGTAAACAATTGGAGGTCAATTTTATAATTTCAAGTTTTGTTGTATAATTTGGAAATATAGTTTTCTATGCCAGTCTAGAGAGGACTTGTCATCTTTGTCATGGGGGAGGGGGGTGGGAGTAATTTTGTAGTTTGAACCGTGATCCATAGTTAGTATCTAAAAGCATTTCTTCATTACTTCGTGGTACAAGTTCTGTCCAACGATAAGTGCATATGCATATGCTACCAACGTGGTGCACACAAAAATCTACTATTTTGATTCCCAAGTGTCTTCATTTGTCATATGTTGGTGCCTCCGAAGTGTTCATACTACCTTTGTTGGTCATGTATGATAATTCAGTAAGTTTTAGCTAGATACTGAAAACAAGAACTGAGATAAGTACTTAAATATTATAGATAAGTGATTGGTGACTTAAGCTCATTTAACGGATCTAAGGTTCAAATCTTCTGGTGTCACAATTCTATAGTCATATTGGTTGTCAGTAGGCTTTGTTTGTGTGTAACTGTGTTATAGACTTACAGTAATTGCTTAAATTCTTAGTATCAACTTGCTTGTACATTAACACATTTATAGATGCTATGTTTGTAGTGTTGAGTTCCTAGTCTCACTTGAGTGACAAATTCTTATTCCAATTATGGATAACTCCCTTTTCTTGGTTTCTTGCTAGTTGATTTATGGGTTTTTGAGATAAGATCGCACCTTATCCCATGTTATCTTCTAGACAGTATGCCTAGGAGATGGATTCCTAGCTGTACACCATTCTTGGTCCAAGTCTCCCACCTACTGGTTGTGGGTTTCGACCTATCTTCCAGCCCATACGTGGTTGGATTGGCCCCAATCATTTGGTGCTAGTTAGGTTGACCAGGGAGATGGGCCAACCTAGGTACCAAAATTTATAGCCCTCAATTAAATGCTTTATTTATTAGTAGTGTGATCCATGGGCTTTAGGAACATTAACCAATTTCCATTGGCAATGTGGTGTCTTTATCATGTTCTCTTTAAGGTTCCACAATTTGTAGAAAACTTCCCATCAGGGATAGTGGTCAGGGAAAAAAAAAAAAAGCCTCTACCTCTTCTATTAGAAAGTGTGCTTATATATATTGATTTGAGATTAGGAGTGTGTATTTTGGTTTGTGTTTTGTGGCCATTTTGCTCTCAATTGTTTAGGAAAAGAGGATAAAAAGATGAATACACGAGGACCGTTCTTACTAGGCTATTTTTATGCTAGTATTTTTCTATTGATATTTTCATTCCTTGTAGAAATAAGTGGCTTTGATGGTCGGTTTTCCCTTGGAATTTGTTGGCTGATAACTTCATTGTGTTGGTTTTTTGAGAATATATATGCTTCCTCTGAAGCATATATGTTAAGGAGCTTTTTATGTTTAAGTCATCAATTATCTTAAAAGCTTAAATTATTAGGAAATAGCCTCACAATATATATCAAGCTATCCAAAACCTTCCTTTATATGCAATCCCGTCTTGTATGTGGAGATTCAAACAGACATAAATAGAGAGAGAAGCATAATTCAAATGAAGAATAAACGTAATTGGAGAGACTAGAACCCAAGATCTTGTCCAACTTGAGCTGCGATACAATGTCAAGTCACCAATTGTCCCAAAAGGTTAAGCTCGTTGGAAATGGGCTCAACAATGTATATAAAGCTATGGTGTCAACAATGCATATTAAGCTATCCAACGCTTCAAATACAAGGGTCATGAAAAAGTCTATATGACACTTTTGATGTTTATTTAAACATCTAAGAAGCACGGACACTTCTAGGAAGGTGACGTATCCGTGTCGGGTACGTGTCGGACACCGACACTCTTTGGACACTCTCAGGACACGTGTCCGACACTCTTCAAAACGTGTCCTATTGTTTAAAGACTTGGACACTTAAAGGACACACGTGTCAATCGTTTAAACACACGTGTCTAACGATTAGACATACGTAAAACTAATTATAAGTTTGAACAAAATAACTTAAGATACAATAATAAAATAAAAACCATATAAATTTATAAGAATTAGTGTCATATTGCATTTTTTATTATCTTTGAATGATATATTCATATATATATAACATGTAATAAATATATAAAATTATGTATTTCATGCGTGTCCTCCTCGTGTCGTGTCCTGCATTTTTTGAAAATTAACGTGTCAGCGTGTCCGTGTCGTACTCGTGTCGTGTCACGTGTCCGTGTCCATGCTTCTTAGTTAAACATTGTAGATGAATTTTGAATGCTTACATGCTACTTATTAAATATTTTAATTTGATTATTTATCATAAGGAATTATTTTGTCAATTTCTTTTGCAGGATACTATAGTGATGCAGAGTAGTGTTTTGGCACTTACAGATCTGGCAGTGCTGCCTATTAGTGCAGTTTTAAATGCCATCAAGATGATCAAGAATGAAGGACTGGAGCAGATTGATCCTCTAATCATCACTCAAGCTTCAGTGCTAAGTATGTTTCTCATCCTTCACTATAAATTTAAGAATCCAATGTTCCAACTCACAAATTACATGCATATCTCAATTTTCTTAGTGGATATGTATTTTTGGAAGTCTGATAAATGACTCAATACCATCTAAGAAGTAACTTTCCTTTTCCCCTCTCTCTCTCTTTTGGTCTGTCTCTGCCTTCTTCTTTTTTAGTTTACTATGCAAGATATTTTGGCAACCATTTGGATGTTTGGGTAGCATGTGAGAAGAAGCTTGTTCTTTTTGTTTTTCTTTTGTTCTTTGTCGTCTTCTTGAAAAAAAAATAAATAAATAAATAAATTGTGAAAGAGAAAGAACAAGAAAGCTTTTGTATTGAACAAGGACTATTATTTAAAGTCAAAATGAAAATTTTGAAAGCAAAATATCCCAGAAACTACTGCCATCATTAGCATCAAGTGTCAGTATTTCATCTCACAAAATATTGATATAAATAAAGGATATGGATTTACATTAGATATATAAACTGAAAATTTTAAAAAGCTACTCTTATTTTCTCTACCCCAGTTGATAACCAATTTAAAAAAATCAGGAATTTTGATAACCATACAAGGACTTCCAAGAGACTAACCTGATTGTCCAAAAAAATGATTGTGTTAAGGTCAAACATGGGGGAAAAAAATAAAAAAAGAATTGCTTGGTGGAGAGAGAACTACAGAAATATGACACATGCAGGGAGAAGAAAAATATGTCTAAACAGAGAAGCAGGTATAAGAAAGTCTACGATTAGATGTTGAACTGTGATATGAATGAACGATAAATGCAGTGGTTGTTGGCACCGAGTTATGAGCCTCCAGGGCTTACTATTCCCGCCCCAATAGCACAATAATATTTTCACTTCCTCTAAAAACCAATCAATGCAATGCATAATGGAAACTCATAAATAATGCTATGTGGTCATCCATGCATCAACTTAAAAACTGGGCAATATTAAACAACACTAGATCTCACCAAGATGCTAGACTAACTTTTGGGCCGAAGAATGATGGAAGATCTAGTCCTTTTTTTTCTTCAGTTTAATTTAGTTTGAATGTGTATTCTATTTATATCAGCTTCCTATTGTTGACTGTGATTAGTGCAGGTCAGCTGCCAGTGGATTTGTCATCTGTGGATCGTTTGAATTTCCTGGTGATCAGTTGTTTGGGGAGATCTCAAGTGTGTTGAGGCCTGGTGGAATGGTCCTACTTCAACAGTATTCTGTATCTGCAACAGGGGAAATGGTGACGTCACAGTTATGTTGTTTCTTTCTTGGTGGAATATCAAATTATAAGGGACTTATTTCTGTCTTTTTGCAGAAAACCTCTTCTCTTGAGCTCAAGTTACTGGTGGCAGGGTTCCTAGATGTACAGGTTTTTCCTGTGAAGTCAGTTTTACAATCTGAGGGCGTACAGCCCGTTGGGGTGAGTATTTTTTTTTTTTGTTTTTTCTTGACACGAAAAATCACCCCACCCTTCTTGGTCAAGTGAAAATAGTGAGCCCTGACTGTTCTTTGAATGTGTGTCAACCAGTATTATCAATGAATTTCAATTCTCCATCTGCAATTGCTGTTCCCCGTCTATGAAGGATAAGGTAAAATGAGGAGACCTTGTGGATGCTTATAACATGCACAAAGCTTTTAATTTTATCTTTTTTCTTTGCAGGAAAATATGGAAGCGTATTATTGATTTCTAACTTTAGGTTTGGGTTTTGAGTTGATGTCCCAAATCTTTTGGAATTATGAGGAATTTCAGAATCATACTAATTACACAACCCAACACGCAGTTGTTGCTCCTAGATGTCTTTGTCAAACAGTGAAAATGATGATTTAAATTGATTAGGTTATTGTTATTGTGTCTCACAAAACATGGATTTGAATTTGTTTCCTTTTCTCAACAGATTAAAGCCAGGAAACCTTCTTGGAAGATTGGTTCATCCTTTTCTCTCAAGAGCAAGCCCGCAAAAAGCTTGCCCAAAGTCCAGATTGATGATGATATGGATTTGATTGATGAGGATAGCCTCTTGACTGAGGAGGATTTGAAGAAACGTCAGTTGCCACCTAGTAAGACAATGACATTTAAGTTCTATTGTTTTGAATGTCACACTTTCCCTGATTATATGAATTTTGTTCCGTGTAATTTTTCTCTTAACTTGTAATTCACACATTTAATTAACATGTGTACGTAGTTGGTGATTGTGAAGTTTCAAGTACGAGGAAAGCCTGCAAAAATTGCACTTGTGGAAGAGCTGAGGAAGAGGAGAAGGTACAGAAGCTAGGACTGACTAGGAACCAGCTGAACAATCCTCAATCAGCATGTGGCAGTGTATGTGCTTTGTTAAATTAATTTTTTTTTGTTTGTAATACCGATTGCTGTTTTCTTATGGCATCTCTAGACTGGATTAGGTTTTATATACTTGTTTAACAAATAAACGCGTAAACTTTTAACTGCCATGACAGAGTCGTGGAACTTTAATTTTTTTTTCTTCTTATATTTATTTGTTTTCTATTGAGTTCAATTTGCTCTTGCTTGCAGTGTGGACTAGGTGATGCTTTTCGATGCGGCACATGCCCTTACAGGGGTCTACCTCCATTCAAACTTGGTGACAAGGTGCGTTTTAAGATAGAAAGCAGTTTGAAAAGTTCTCTTTTTTTCGCTCTTCTTTTTTTGTCTATATAGCAATGAGATGCCAAACATGAACGAATTCACAGGTTACTCTTTCTGGGAACTTTCTTGCGGCGGACATTTAAGAGATTGAAACTGGATGTGTCCCTCGTGCGTTGGGCCTTCAGACGCTATATGATTGTCAGCGTCTATGAGCGAGTGTCTTCTTCAACATGTGTTTGATTTAGTCTAGTCATCTTTTTCTGCTTGTGACTCAAAAAACTTCTAAAATGATAAACGAGTAAAAATGCTCAGTTTATAATCAACAAAATTTTGATTTGAATGGAGAAGGGAATAATTGATTTTGGTTTGTTGTGTATGAAAGTTACAGTTGTCTGACAAATCTCTCATGCAGAGAGAGAGAGTGAGCCTTCAATGGTTAAGAAGTTCATTATTGGCAAGGGATGAGGAAGAAAAATAATTAAAAGAAAATGGAGTTTATAAAACAGTGCAAGTTTGGTTAGAAAACAAGTTTAATTTTTACTACCAAACTAAAAATAAAAATCATAGTAGTGCAATTTTGCTATTGAATAAGAGTTGTACTTAGGTCTCGTTTGTCAGTTATATATTTTAGTTAAAAAATAAAAAGTCACTATAAATTATCACATCACTCTCTTTATTTTTCTGTATATCTTTTCATAAAAAGTCAAAAAGTTACTAAAATAATATGTTCCCAAACAAGGCTTTAGCCACGTTTCAACTTTGCTAAAGAAGGAATAATTGATGTACAGATAAAACTTTTGTACAAAATTATGTGACTTTTTATAATTCCTCCATATTTCCATTCAATACACTCACATGCAATAAATGAATAAAAAATAGAACAGTGATTTATTAAAAACAGAAGAGTATTCTATATATATATATATATATATAAATATTTATATATTTATTTAAGTTATACTTTTAGAAAATGCTACCATATACACTCTATATTTCATAATAGTTCGTAACTTTTATTTTAAAAGTATAGAGCATTATTTTGAAGAAAAAAAAAAAAAAACTATTTCGTGAATGGCACAAATAGCCTAATAGTATTAATTAATAACTTTTAATTTTAAGAAGTGAGAAAAGTAGATTTAAATAAAAATTACAAAATATAGAAAAATGTATCATTTAAATAAATATTCTAGGAGTACCATGTGAGATAATATATGATCTAAAACGACTATTTTATATCATTTTGTGATAAAAGTTAGAAATAATGAATTCATGATATGTAGTATGAATTACACATAAATTTGAGTTTTTTTTTTTTTTTTGTTGGTGTAGCTAGATAATTAATTTGTTAAAATCCTTTTTCTATCTATAACTTTTTGAAATAAAATCATTAATAATATTAAAATAAATAATTTATATAATGTGATATAGATATAAAAATTAAAGAACGGGTGTGTCACTATTGTGGCATTTACAATTTCTGAGTGAGAAAAGAAAAATATAACATTTTGTGTTATGTTATTTATGTAAATAATAGATATTCAATATAATAGGCTAATAATTTATTTGGGTCAGCCGTGAGTTTCCGGAGGCGTAAGGCGAAATAATTTTCCCAGGCCTTCTAATATTTATAAAAAAAAAAAAAAAAAAATCACCCTGTTTGATTTAGAGTTTTCAAAAATAATTTTATGAGTTTGCAATTTGTATTTTTTTATATTTGGTATTTTTTTAAAAAAAAAATCGTAACTATTATACTTTTTAAGTATCTAGATTAGGTGTATCTACAAAATAAAATAAAATAAATTACATAAAATATTTAAAAAAATCCACTAAAAAAACACATAATTGGGCCTTAAAGAGAGAGTTAAAAAAAAAAATTAAAAAAAAAAAGGCCAAATAGAATGGGGCTAAAGACTAATACATACACATATATTTTATTTTTTATTTTTTCAATTGGCTAACAACTAACACTTCTAAATATTTTTTAATTGGGCATTTTTTCAATTGGGTCAAATATAATTTTTTTGGCCCTTAAACTAGCCTAAATTAATGAAACAAAATTGGGCTATTTTCGAAATTTTAATATAGTATAAAACTAATGAATCTACGAGCCTTTTCTTGGGTCTTAGGCATAGGTCTTGCTAGTCTTAGTGGGTATTTGGTATTGCTTAAAAATAGCTTAACTCAGCTTTTGGCTTAAGTTAAGCTATTTTGAGTGTTTGGTTCAGCTTAACTCGGCTTTTGGTAGTTTAATTTAAGCCAAAAATCATGAATTTTAAGAAGTGGGCTGGGAGGTGTAGACGTCCCCGAACGCCCCGGGAGGGATGGCTCCCCCCGTTCTGTTCGTATTGGGCTCACTACAGTTCAGGACTCTCAAATTGTCACGGTTCTTAATCTGAACCAAAGAGTCCAAATCCGGCAAATCGTTTCGAGAAAACAGATTTTGAAAGAAGTGCCAAACATGGACTGCTTTGCCAGATACAGAGTCGCCACCTAAATATTTTATTTTGGGGAAACTTAGGAAACCTTGACTCGTTTGCCTAAGGCCACGTGTCCGTCATCACTAAAGTTGCCTCGGCTCGGGAACTTGGGTACGATTGGGGAAGGTCACTTCGTGAGCACCCCCGCTCGTCCGATCAAAGATCGACCTCTACTAACTATGATATCTATTTTTAAAAACATTATGCGTTCTTATTCCGGTTATTAGCCTAGATTTACTATGTGATGCGCACAGCATACAAGTATAGACTGGATCGCCTGAATTGGAACAAAACATTACGTGTTTATTTTTTAAAGTGGTTTGATGGTGCTACCCGCAAGTAGGCTAAGACGTGGATTTGCCACCCTCGGGTGGGCTTAGAAAAAAAACATGATTTTGCCACTATCTAGTGGGCTTAAAACTCACAATCAACGAATTGTTCCAATCCAAATAATCCAACCTTCACCTACAGGCATTCAGGCAGTTATATCACATAAGCAATTAGCCTCATGGTAAGCATGTTATTCATGGCAGTCACTCACACGCATGCAAAGATGCTAAAGCATAAAACTTACCGAGTACTCAAAGCCAAAACAGAAGCTAATTAGAAATCCATGCATGATCCTAATTAGAAATCCAAAGATGGGAATCAAGCCTTACGTAGTTCGGGGTTAAGGTACACTCGGGTATTTAACCTCTCCTTTTGCGCTCTAACTTTTACCAAGGCCGCCCTTCCGGGTTTTCAACCTTGCGAGCTATGTTCTTCTTTTCTTTTCAATTCTTTTCATTTCTTTTCTACTTTGTTCATTCTTTTTCAAAATTTTTCATTTCTTTTTCTTCATTTCTTCTTTTTTCTTGTTCTTTGCATTTTTCTTCTTTTTCTTTTTGTTCTTTTTCTTGCTCTAACTTTTGCCTGGGTCGTCCTTCCGGGTTTTCAGCCCAGCGAGCCTCTCAAGGGTAAAAGTGTAGCTTGGTCCATATCAAATGGTTCTGAGATCTCGAATCCGTCTGAATCCAAGAGAGTGGCTGTTGTTCGCTGACGATGCAGGAGTCCATCCCATGGAGGCTGAATTTGCCCCTAGTGTTTGTGGATAGGAACTCGGTTGTCCTTCAACAATGTCTTTTTCTTTCCTCCCTTCTGGGGTTTGGCATTCTTGCCAATCTTCATCTTGGACTCTTCGAGCACATTTGAAATTCTTGCCCCTAGTTCGAGGGGTGCTCCTGATCTAGCTTCACAAGCTTCTTGATCTGACTTTGTTGCCGCTAATTCACGGACTGCTCTGGATCCGGCCACACAGGCCTTACATTATAGTTAACTTTTGAACTTTCTGAGTTCTTGTCCAAGGTTTGAAAATGAGGAGTCGAGTCTCGAGGCTGAGAGCGATCCCAAGCTGCACAATCTCAAGAGCGATTCCACACAGGTCTTCGCAGGACCGCGTAAAATATATATATATATTTTTGAAATCTTTTAAGAAAGCGACTAATCGCTCGCGCTGAAGACGGTGTGGGATCAATCTGGATCAAGCCAAGATCCTTCTCAGTACTCACATTAACAAACATGATTTCATTCATTAAGGGCTTAGCACACCTTTCTTTCTCTCAATTTGATCAAAGTTTTGCAAATCCCGAGGAATTCCTTCCCCTTTGTTTTCATCACAATGTTCAAAAGGTTTTGAAAAACTTACGTCAATGCAATGATTTTCAAAGCACAGAAAAGCAGGTGAAAAGCACTGTCGTTTCATTCAGAACTTCTGGCACAACTGGCACAAGGCAGAAGCGAACACAAGAATGTGAAAATCACTGCTGTTCATTCAAATCTGTTGGCATTTCTGGCTCCAAGACAGAAACAGACTCAAAAAAAAGCAAAAAGACAAACACAAAACAAAACAGTGATGCCCGAGGTAACACCCCCGGAATTACCTGACTCTAACAAAACAGGACTGACTCGGTACAACAAGACAGACCCAACTGACTCAATAAGAAAAGACTGACTCTGTACGACACAACAAGACTGACCCAATACCCAAGTCAGAAAGCACAAAAACTGGTATTTGCATATTGCTCAGAACAGTGCATGCCATTCCCACATCTGGAGTTAATCGAGCGCTGCCTACAGGTGGTTCATCCCCCGATCACATCACACATTATCCCCCAAGTTCACCGATCCAGTGCCGATAGACTTTGCAGAGCTCGCGCGGGAGGATGACCCTATTGTCAAATAGATCCTGTACTTCATGGCAAAGACGGAAGCAGTCGTCGGTAGTATGGCCAGTTTGTTGATGGTACGTGTAGTACTGGGTAGCATCATGTGTAGCCAGAAGAGGGTTCGGGAGAGGCCGAGGCTCAAGGGGTTTGAGATAGCCTTGTCCAACAAGGACTTGGAGAGCTTTGGACAAAGGCATATAGAGGGCATGGAAGACCCTCTGACCTCGGGGTTGGTACTTCAAGGTTTGTGGATTTTTGCAAGTAAAGGGATTGGCAGGTGCTGGCCTGGTTTGTTGCTCTTTTCTGAGTGCAGAATTATAGCTGAAAGGAACGTTTCTGATACAACGACCCTTCTCCCAGCTTGTCCCTTGATTCAAACTGCCCCCAACTTGAGTGGCGAAAATGTCGTCCACAGTTTTTGTAACAACTGCGAGCACTTGCTCTTTGTTCAGTCCCTCGGCTTTCAAAGCCTCAACAGCTAACAGAAGATGTTCATGGGGATCCATGTCCGCCCCTACCTTGTTCTTTCCATTCGCCTCCACTTTGCCAAGGGATTGGCCTTCCTCAAATGCAGCCCGTCCCAAGATCAGGGAGCCTTTTGACATGAAGTTCCCGGTATGTGGTGTGGTCGATGATGGAGCCAATGTCCCGGAGGCCAGATCTGTCACGGTTCTTTGAAGATCTTTAATCATTCCCATCAACTCAGAAGTAGTGGGTTCACGGGTTTGAGATGGTTGAGGTTCAGGTGCACTCATCATGCATAAGTCCATGCTTTCTGGAATAAACACCTCAGGCTTGGGTAGATGGGCCGGGGTGATGTATATGCTGGGGTTATAGGTGGATGGCAGTATATGGATGAGATTGAGGTAGGCAGGAGATGTTTGGTCATTGGGGTCTGAAGGTGAAGCTATCGTCTGATTGTCGATGAGATTTTGGATCTCATGACGAAGGCGGTAGCAACGGTCGGTGCCATGACCGCGCTGCTGATGGTACATACAGTACTTGGAGGGGTTATGTCTGGCTGGGAGTGGGTCAGGAAGAGTTTGAGGATCGAGGGGTTTGAGATGCCCTCTTTCCATCAAGGCTTTTAGTGCGCTAGTCAGGCTCATATAGAAAGGGGTGAAAGTTCTACCCTGAGCTCCGGTTGGGCCGGCGGTTTGTAGGCTTGGATTGGCAAAAGGGTTGGTTGTGGCGACTGTATTGATTTCTGCGGGTTTGGGAATAGCGCTACTACCAGCATTGGCACTCCCTAAAATCACCCTCCTTGTCGTTTCACTTGTTCTGAGAATGATCCCACTGTTGAACGCATTCTCGATCTGAACCCCCTGTTCATGCAAACTTTTGAAAGTGAATAGCGGAGCGACTATCAACTTTTGCAACATATCATGCTCGAGGTTTCGCACCATCATCTGCACTTGATCCCTCTCAGAAGGGCGACGATCTGTCATTTGTGCTGCCTTTGCTCTCCACCTCGCAACGAATTTCACAAAAGGCTCTGTTGGGTTCTGGCAGGTTGCTTCAAGCTCTTGGATGGTCATTTCAACTTGGGTATTGTAAGAATACTGATCAACAAAGGCCTCAGCCAATTCTTTCCAGTTTTGCTTCACTGTATTCTCCAACTTAGCGTACCAAGTGGCTGCTACACCCGACAGGTTTCTCCCATACAGAGAGAGTTTCTGTGGCTTAGTCAGACCCATCGGCTTTAAGACATCCAAGAAAAGTCGGATATGTACCATTGGATCCCCAGACCCGTCGAAACGGTCAATATATGGCATTTTGAATCTGTCTGAGAGCTGTACGGCAGACTCGGTGTACCCATCCTCAATGTCGGGAATGGAGTTAAGGCCCTGTGCCTTTTTGAACTGCTTCTCAAGGTTCGCAATTTTCACTACGGTCAGATCGAGGTCATTAGCATCAAGGGGATAAAGTCTCTCATTAGGCTACACCAAGGGTCTAAAAACTCGGGCTTGAGCTAACCCTTCTCGAGGATCTGGACCCTGCAAATCTTCAGCTGGCGGAAGTGGGTCAAAGTTCGGCTGGGGTCCCAAAGCTAGATGTGAAGCAGACGCCCCAGATGGGCGCTGCGTTTCAATACTGGTCTCAACCTGCATGGCAGTTCCCTGATTTAGCGATGCTATCACGGCCACAAATTCTTCCGAACCCTGTGCCATCACGGTCTGCTGAGTCTGAACAAAGGTGATGTGACTGGCGACTGACGGATCAGATGAACCGGTGAGCCCTAACTGGCTTTTCTTTGCCTTGCCTCAGCGAAAGAACACTGGTTGCCCTTGAATTAAATTTCTGACCTAACAAAGTTTATCAGCACTAGTCCAATGTACCCGGGGGATATCGAAGCCTTCTGAAGCTATAGTTCCAGGACTATCTAGCAAAAGAGAAAACATGCAGCATCTCAGCCTGATTTCACCAAAATAGATATGAGCATAACAGGATGACTGTGCCCTCTACTGACTTCTGCCCCAAAATTCAGCCTGTAAACTGATACCCTCAGGTAAAACTGATTCCCCAAATGCTGATCCTGATGCCCACAGGCCTGATACTCGAACTTGCAAACTAATACATGCATTCCTTGTAGAGACGCACTCTAAAAGCACATAGCAGATAATTGAGAGCCAAAACACCCCTATGTTGGGGGAGGGTTTCCCTGTCCTATTTTGTCAGGAGCTAGGGTTTCACTACGCACGCAGCGGTTTCAAACAACCCATATCGGGTAAGCAATCTGTCCTAGTTTGGAATGGTCACTACGGATTCCGAATATGCACTAGGTCGAATGGTCAAAAGGGTGCCCCGGTAAAACCGGGGTTTGTGTTCCCATACTGGCAGAGCCCATAACCGGTCAGCCTTATGGTCATGCCTTGACAAGACAAGCCTCCGGTAAACCGTTCAGGAATAGCAGATGGCAAACACAGTGTCCTAGGCGCACCAATGCAAATGCAACACATGAGTGTAGTCAAAACAAGATATCATGAGTTCGAGTCAAGTTCTCTAAATCCCCAGCAGAGTCGCCAGAAACTGTAGACGTCCCCGAACGCCCCGGGAGGGATGGCTCCCCCTCCGTTCTGTTCGTATTAGGCTCACTACAATTCAGGACTCTCAAATTGTCACGGTTCTTAATCTGAACCAAAGAGTCCAAATCTGGCAAATCGTTTTGAGAAAACAGATTTTGAAAGAAGTGCCAAACATGGACTGCTTTGCCAGATACAGAGTCGCCATCTAAATATTTTATTTTGGAAAAATTTAGGAAACCCTGACTCGTTTGCCTAAGGCCACGTGTCCGTCATCACCAAAGTTGCCTCAGCTCGGAAACTTGGGTACGATTGGGGAAGGTCACTTCGTGAGCACCTCCGCTCGCCCGATCAAAGATCGACCTCTACTAACCATGATATCTATTTTTGAAAACATTATGCGTTCTTATTTCGGTTATTAGCCTAGATTTACTATGTGATGCACACAACATACAAGTATAGACTGGATCGCCTGAATTGGAGCAAAACATTTCGTGTTTATTTTTGGAAGTGGTTTGATGGTGCTACCCGCAAGTAGGCTAAGACGTGGATTTGCCACCCTCAGGTGGGCTTAAAAAAAAAACATGATTTTGCCACTATCTAGTGGGCTTAAAACTCACAGTCAACGAATTGTTCCAATCCAAATAATCCAACCTTCACCCACAAGCATTCAGGCAGTTATATCACATAAGCAATTAGCCTCATGGTAAGCATGCTATTCATGGTAGTCACTCACATGCATGCAAGGATGCTAAAGCATAAAACTTACCGTGTACTCAAAGCCAAAACAGAAGCTAATTAGAAATCCATGCATGATCCTAATTATACAGAAATGCCTAATGCAACACATGCAAAAGTGCAACTATAGCAGGCTCGGCTATTCTAAACATGACATATGAAATGCTACAGCTAACATGTATTCAACTTGGAATTGAAAATACAATGCAGTTAGTATGATGCGCCGAGCCCGGTGCATGCAAAACAGATGAATGAATGCAAACATGCTGTCATACTGTATGCTAATTTGAAACATGCCCTAATCTAACCATCATAAGCGGGTAAATAAAATGGAGAAAGATGTGGGGTTGGAAGACATACATCACACACTTATTACAGTTGTGCCCTCGCGCAGAGGGTCCGAATAAATAATACAGTCCCGAATAAATAATTACAATCCAAATATGTACAAACCCCTAATTAATTAACAAATTAAATTAGGAAAGCAATAAATTGGCATGCAAGCCAGGGACTGCCTCAAATCTGCTCCGGATGATGAATGATGCATGCTCGGGTTGCCTTGTGCGAAGAATCCCTCGCGATGTCCCGGTTTGCCTTTGTTTGCAATTGTTCTTGGAATGCGTGTCAAGCTCCGGAAGGCTGCCAATTTCTGATTTGTTGCAACAGAGAGCAACAAAGGGGCATGGCAAAATATTTTCACATATGTATGCATGACTACTCTTCAGGGAGTGTAGTCCTCGATCCTCGTGCCACCAATCACGCATATCGATGCATGATGGCCGAGGAGTCGAATTGCACGACTCAATATGAAATGAATGCACATATAAACAAAACAAGACCTAAACTCCATCATGGATAATCCGGAGTGTCGGTGACTGGGAATTGAGACACGTTCCGTCACTCGAAGTACGAAACGTCTCTCGTTTCCCGTGCTCAGGCTAACTCCTATCCCAAGCACAATGCGATATGCATGACATGCATAAATACAATCCTAACATGCAACCTAACATACACAATGCTATGAAATGGCATACACAATGCACGATGTAACGAGGCATACACAATGCTCTAACATACAACCTAGCATACACAATGCTATGAAATAAAATGGCATACACAATGCACAATGGACTTACACCAACATAAGTGGACCTCAGCCACACTCACATCAGTAGCCATTAGATGAAAATGAGACACTCGAAATGCGTGCACACATGCACGCAAACCGAAAACCAAGCCTAAGGCATCAAATGCCACTCTACCCAAAGCATGGCAAGGCATGGAACATGATATGCAAACATACGAATTTCAGCGCTGAAATATGATACAAAACAGCCCCGAAACATGGAAACATGGCACCCGATGCATGGAATGAACCCCGAAACTCGAGACTAGGCACATGGAATGACTTACAGCTATACAAAGCATGCATTATTTGATAATGAAGTGTGATGATAGAGGAAAGACAGTCCCAAAACATGCATATTTCCAGTTTATAACAAGTCTCAAAAATGAACACAAATAGGGCTAATCTATCATGCAAAAATGGCTCTAAAAGAGAGATTAAACACAAAGGGACATCAGCTGACCCCAAATGGCAAAGATCCCTTCAACAAAGTTGAATAGGGGCTCGAAACAAGGCACTTTACAGTTTACATCAAGCCACGAAAATAATCACAAATAAGGCCAAACTATCATGCAAAAAAAAGGCCTAAAGGAGGGATAAAGAAGCAAGTGATGGCTGCTGGCCTCAAACAGAGGAGAGCCCTTCAACAAAGTTGAAGAGGGGCTCAAGAAAAGATATTTTACAGTTTATGACCAAGTCCAAAACAACTCAAAAATAAGCCTAAAATACTATGCAAAAATTGGCCTAAAAGAGAGATAAAGAGGCAAGTGATAGTAGGAGACCTCAAACAGAGGAGAGCCCTTCAATAATGTTGAAGAGGGGCTCAAAAAAAGTTATTTTACAGTTTATGACCAAGTCCAAAACAACTCACAAATAAGCCTAAAATACTATGCAAAAATTGGCCTAAAAGAGAGTTTAAACACAAAGGGTGAGGAGGGGACCTCAAACAGAGAAAGACCCTTAATCAAACATGGAGATAAGCACAAAATATGACTATTTACAGTTTGGGTCGGAGCCCAAAAATGCTAGCAAGTATGACTTAGATACAAAGCAAAATAAGGCAAGAAAAGAGGAGAAGAAGACTTACCCTTGAAGACCAATGAACCAGCAGCTCTTGGACCAAATTTCTGAGCCTTTAGCCTCTCCAAAACAGTCCCAAAGTGCTGGAATGAAGGATGGAGGCCTTCTGCTATGAGGTGTAGGGTAAATGGTGTAGGACTTAAGGGATTTTGATGCTTGGGGTAGAGAGAGAGAGAGATTGAATGCAAGAGCTCAAAACCAATTTTTGTAACCCTTAAAAATGCAGCTGAGGGGCTGGTTTTATAGAGAAAGGAGTGGAGGAAAAAGGGGGGAAAATGAAATTCAAATTTCCCCCCAAAAGGGAAGACCTTTGGACAGTGGGTCAAATACAGAATAGCTGGCACAGCTAGAACACACTCAGGAGGGCAAAAATGGCCGGCCAGCTCAAAAGGGCCAAAGTGGTCAACCGATCAGGCAAGTGGTCAGCCGACCAGGTCAAAAGGGTCAAGGTGGCCGGCCACCCCCTAGGATGAAGCCCCAGAAGTTAGCTTTCCAATGCCACAAACCTTGCATCAAAATTCCTCCTGTGCAAAAAGTTATGCCAGTTTTCGTGAAGCCGCGCAGATTCGGTCCAAACGGACTTCAACCAACCATATCTCCCCCACCCGAACTTCTCCTTAGGAGATTCTTGAGTGAAAAATGAAGCCCCGGAAGTAAGATTTCCAACGGTGGTGGCCTCATATCTTAATTCCTCCTGTGTAAAGAGTTATGCCCGTTTCGGTGAAGTCGTGCAGTTTTTGGTCCTCCCGGATTCACGCTGAACCACTTTGGACCACCTGATTTTTCTGGTCTGCCATCTGATTTTCTGGTCGGCCATGTGGCCACATTGAATCCCCAAAAGTTAGCTTTCCAATGGCGCCAACCTCGTATCAAAATTCCTCTTGTGCAAAGAGTTATGCCCGTTTCGGTGAAGCCGCGCAGATTTGGTCCTACCCGAATTCATGCCGAACTTCTCCCAAACTAGTTTTCCTTTCTCTTCTCCTCTTTTCTTCAACTCCAAACCCCTAGACGAGGTGTTTTGAAAGATTTTTCAAAGATTTCATCTCTCTTTCGTTCATTTCCACTTTGTCCTTGCTCAGTTTACCGAAAAGCGCAACATTTGACAAAATGCGAGCCTCGGAACATCGTAAAAACTTTATTTTCAAAATGTTTTGAAAGAGAGGGTTTCAAATCTAAAATCTTTTGATCAAGATTGTTTCGGTCCAAAAAAAAGGGTATGAAATTGAGATTTGACTCTCTCCTTACCGAAGAAACCGACCCTTTGCACTGCACAACTTCCAAAACCATCAGTCGCATCCAAGTCTTAAAGGCGGTCAAAAATGGGGTGTCTACAGGAGGTGCTTAAGCAATTACAACTTAAGCGGAAAGCTGTATTGGAGGTACAAGATTACTTAAATGCTCCTTATCAATTTCAATTATTACCAAAAATCCAAATATATAAACCACATCTCAATACTATTCATAAACCAAATAGAGATAGAGACGATTTTCGGTAATTTTCGGCATCGACTAACCCTAACCACCACCATCGACGACGTGACGATCTCAAACTAGAACTCACCATCACGATCGATCCACCAAAGCTCACCCTCGCGATTGCGATCTGCGATGTGAAACCCTAGCCACCGGCGACGGTAGCTAGGGTTAATGGAAAAAAGTTAATAAATAAATATTAATTGGTATATTTTGTAATGAATTAATAAATTTTTAAAAAAATAATTTTTATATTATTAATTGTAACGAAAAAAAATTAATAAAAAAGAATCACAATTTTTTTAAAAAAATTAAAATTGAAGAAAATGAAAAAATAACAATTGTTGCCAATTGATATTAATGAAAGAAAATGAAATAAAAAGAAAAAAAAATAATAATAAAGAAAATAAATATAGAAATAAATAATTAAAATGAATATATAAAAATAAAATGAAAAAGGGAAAAAAGGACATTACATAGCAAAAAATTATTTTACAACTTATTCAACCAAACACTACTCGACTGATTAAATTTATAATCTCACAGCTGCATCAAACAGGTTAACAACTTATTTTTAAGTTATAATTTATAATCTGTTAAGTCATAATCTATAATTACTTTTCGCACAGCTCTACCAAACGAGACTTTATTCCAGAGTCGACCGTGTAATTTATATTAACTTCAAAAGTTTAGCCTAGTGGATGCAGTTTGAGATTCGAAGTGTGCTTTTTGCATGTTTCAGGTGTAATTTTCATTAGGTACTATCAATTTCTTGAAACCACGCACGCGGGCCACTTTACGTTAGTCTCAAAATTAGTAGGGTAGAGCCCACCCAAGTTGTACCTTACATTCAATATTGTTTCCGAATATTGAAAGAAACCTTATTTGGTTCTAATTTTCTGAATTCAATTTTCTGAAATTTAAGTTTTTTATTTTATATATATATATATATATATTAGTGAATTTTAAAAAAAATTTAAGTAAATTTTTCACTTGTTAGATATACCTAACCTAGATGTACTTAAAAAAGTAAAATATTTGTAAATTTTTTTAAAAAAAATATCAATAAATACACAAGAATTAAAAATATATACTAAATTCTTGTATTTTTTAAAAATATTCTTGCCATTTAGTGAATTTTTAAAGTTTTTTTTTTACAAATATTATACTTTTTAATTGTATTTGTATTAAGTATATCTAAAAAATAAAAAATAAAAACTAAAAATATTTAAAAAATTCACTAAAAATAAAAAAAAAATTACAAAAAACAAAAAACTCAATTTTAAAACAATTAAATTTAGAAAATTGAAATCAAACTCAAAACACATGATTTAGATATTTTTTTTAAGTAATAATTTGTTTTAAAAAAAGGGTAAATTACATTAACACCTCTTGAGGTTTGCCTTCAGTACAAGTACCCCCTCACGTTCTGACAATTATATCTCCCTATCTAAGATTTAAATTTCCATTACAATTTAATTGTTCCGTTAGTCAACTATTAAGTCAACTAATGGAAAAAAACTAATATAAGAAATTAATTTTTAAAATGCCTATTTTACTTTTGTTTGTGTATATAAAATTGACAAACAATTTATCGTTTAAGAATATGTTATATGCCCCTCTCGTTGTCTTTGATTGTAACCTATTATGGTGTTAGTTATAACTACTGATTATAACATTATATTGGTTATGATTAAAAATGTGTTTAGTTATGCTTTATGTGGTGTTTAATTATAACTATTTTTTTAGTATGATTGAAAGTGATTTAATTATAATATTTGTGATAATTAATACCACAAAAACTTGTGTGCCATAACATCACCTAAATGTTTAATAGTATAATAATATATGTATTAGTATTAAATGAATTTTTGTAATTCCTTACAGATTTTATTTACTTATCTAGTAAATTTTTAAAAAAGTTTTTTTTATGAGTGTTTTGGGAATATGGTTAAAAGTTAGTTTTTTTGACTTTTTTTACTGTTTCATGTGAGAGGTGATGTGATTTAAAATGGGTTAAAAAGCTGACTGTTGACTTTTTTTGGATAAGAGTTAAATAGACATTCAAAAAATTAATTTATTACATTAATTTTTTTCATTAGTTGACTTAACCATTTACTAATGGAATGATTAAATTGTAACAAAAGTTTAAACTTAAGGGTGGAGAATTTGATTTTTAGAGCATGAAAGGGCGACTTGTATTAAAAATAAACTTCAAGAGAGTCGGTGTAATTTACACTTAAAAAAAAAAAAGAGCTAATTACCCTAATAGTTTGATCCTGACTTTTTAATTATAATACATTTGATCCTGAATTTTAAATTTTTTTTCAAATAAGGATAATTGAAGATACTATTGCTTAATTTCAAGGGCAAATTTTTCAATTTGATAAAATATAAACTAACTTAATAAAAATAAATATCAAATTTTTTTAAATGTTTAAAAATTATTTCTACCACTAGAAATAAAATTATGTAATATTAATAAATCTTTTACACATTTATTTTTTATCAAATTAATTTTTATTATGTGTGTACATAATAATCATATAATAAATAAATGTTTGATATATTTAATATAATTTGAAATTAATAATTTGTTTTAAAAAAAAAAAAACCTTTAAAAAGTGAAACCACAAATATAAATAATATTGTAAAAGGAAAAAATCCACACGGGGCGAATGCAGCACAGGGGCGGAAGAAGGAAAAATTATTTGGTGTTCCCGAGGCACCAATAGCGGTACTCTATCACCAATCACAATATTCGTGGATCCAGCCTCCTCCACCAATGAAAACACTGTTGGGCAAGGTGCCCAGGACCAACCAATAACTTCTCGGGCAGAAGGTTGTGAGAGGAGACTCGTAACTGACGAGTCGCAATGCCGTCCTAGATTTTGTCGAGTCCCTTCAAAACCGAGCATCCTTTTGCCTTTCTTTCTCAATCTCTTATGCATATAATAATCACCCTCTTTATACCCACACCCACCATTTTCACTTCCAACACCACTCCCACAAACAAAACAACATGTAAGTGTATCCTGTTTTCTTCTTCTTCTTTCAGTGGAATGGTTGTGCTGTGAATGATGTTTTGAATGATGTCATTTTTACTTGTTTTCTCTATTCTGTTTGGTCTGCTGGGTTTGATATATCATTAGGGATGGTGGTGGTTTGAAGCCAATGGATGCAGAACAACTGAGAGAGAATGCTCACAAAATGGTAGATTTCATTGCTGATTATTACAAGAACATTGAGAATTTCCCAGTTCTCAGCCAAGTTCAGGTTTCCATAATCTTCAATTATTTATTTGTTTGTTTCTTTGTTCTGTCTATTAACTTATTTTTATGTATTTTGATTAATTAATTTTGTGGGTACATCTGTTTCTGCAAGAAAATCAATCAAAGCCTATTCTTAGTTGCAATCATGAACTATTTTTCTGTGGGTTCTTTGTTTCAATCTTTGCATTGTTATTTTTTTTAAAAATTTCTAGTGCTCGAGGATTTTAACAATGTTAATTAGTCTAGAATTTTTTGTTTTTGTTTTTGTTTTGTGCAAGTAGATTTCATGTTAATCTTTCAGTGGTTTTACTTAATAGTAGTTAAGAAATGAAGCATACTGTATAAAAAAGATGATTCTTGCTCTTTATATCAAAACTGTAAATTTGGGGATTGTAGATGATTCGTGTATGTGTTTTTTTAAAGTAATGGTCCAATTCGTAATTTGGGAATTTATTGATATTATTATTCTTTGATTTTTGGTTATGAAAGAGGAAAGAATTTAATAGTTATCACGTGTGCTTTAGTTATGATGTTTGTGCTATCAGTCCCATTTCATTCATGGATACAAAAAAAAAAAAATTGAACTTTTCTGCAGCCCGGGTATCTGAGTAAACTTCTTCCGGATTCCGCACCAAATCAACCAGAATCATTGCAAGATGTTCTCAGTGGTGAAGTTTCTTAATCCTGTGCATACTTTTAAACTATTTCATCAAGAGGCCTAAAAATTAAACAGAAAAATGTTTAATTGCATACACCATATCAATGTATATACCAACCAACCAAACTAAGTAATGTGTCCCACTCAAATGGGGTTGGCAACATGAATCATTTCTTCGCTATTTTGCTCTTACCATATCAATCTATATTTGTATTTTAATTGTGGGTGCAGATGTCCAGTCAAAGATTTTACCAGGGGTAACCCATTGGCAAAGCCCGGATTATTTTGCATATTTTCCCTCTAATAGTAGTATCGCTGGATTTTTAGGAGAAATGCTCAGTGCTGGTTTTAACATGGTGGGTTTTAGTTGGATAACTTCTCCTGCAGCAACAGAACTTGAAATGATTGTTCTGGATTGGCTTGCTAAACTTCTTAAGCTTCCTGATGATTTCCTTTCAACAGGTATAGTTTGCTATGTCTATATTTATTAGCATTTGATTCTTGTAGTAACTTGGAAGGTACAACTTTTTCCCAGTTCAAAAATAAACATTCTTTTTTCTCAAGACAAAAGAGACCTTTGCATTTGCCTTTTTCATTTTGATGGTTGATGTCATTCAAGCTGAGGTGGTTAATACATTTGTTAAAGAGAAGAAGAATAAAAAAAGATTTGGTGCTTTATTTTTTAGACATTATAAAATGGCAACTTAGCTTTATATGTTACTCTAGGCGGAGGTGGACTTGGTGAGCTTTAATTAATCTGTCGGACCAGAATTCTGAATATAACTTACGGCTTTAACTAAGTTTGGTTGACGAGAAGTGAAAGGATATAAAGAGTGGGTGAATACCTAAGCAGAAAGGACAAAAAGAAGGAAGAAATAGGAAGTGGGTAGTTAATTGGGTAGATCTGTGTTCTTCCTTGGTTGTTGAGACCATACTGATCATTTAGAACTTCATGGAAAGGGCTTTTTCTGGCAAATGGTTATGAAGGTTTGGAAGAAAAGGCTAGTTTTTTTTTTTTGTTTATTTATGATGTAAATCTCAGCTAAATACAGGCATATAAGCTAATGAGGTTTTAGGAACTCTGTTATTAGTTTGCGAGAAAACATTTCATACATTTCATAGTCAAGGTCCAAGGGTGCATTTTGAGTACATATTTTGTTTTAAAGCGAGGAGTGATGGGTCATCATCAGATTTTGCTTGGAGAAATGATGTGGTAACAGGCCTCTTTTGTCCTCATATTGCATCTGTTTTCTGATGTGCCCCATCATTTGGTGATGGTTTAAGTCAGGATTTCACTTAGAATCTTCTTTCATGCTCACTGTCTCACGAATGGGGGTTGGATTGCAGTGGTATTTACATGTGATTTTATATAGTTGGATGCTAAAACCTGGATTATTGTATGGCTATTCTTGATAGCTGTATTTTTTCCTTTGATGGTCGAATTTCTTTACACATTTGGTTAGTTTGAAGAAGGTGGAGTTTCCGAGAAGTTGGAGTGGGATATTTTCATTCCTAGTAAGTGATATGTTTGAATAAGATTTCAGTTATTGATCATTTGATTTCTGAAAGATTGGTGATTTGAACTGCTACATCATGTGGAGAAAGACCTCTAGAGTTTTAAGTTTGGCTTTTTTACCATTATATGGAATTCAAATCTTTTAGAACATACCAGTTCTCCAGTTCATGAACTAGGAAGAGAAGATTGCTGACATAATATAACATCTTGGACAATTTTAGTGATTGGCAAAGAAAATAAGTCTCAGTCGTAAGGAATCATACATTGACCCAAGTTCAAGCGACTAAATGGTTTTTAGCAGAGATTAAATTAGCTCAGAGAAGTTTGTGGATGTTGAAATTAAAACCTCAAATAGAGGCTTATAATATTTTTCGAAATTTATTGAAATGGGCTGTTTTGTAGCAGTAGTTTGCTTGATTTGAAGGGCATTCTAATTAGTGCACTTATCTTTGTACCTATTTTCTCTTTCTTCCTACAAAAGAAGCTTTACTAGTTCAACTGATTAATGATACATTGATAGTGACATAAGGTTTTCTGTTTGGAACCCTATCGCAGGACAAGGTGGTGGAGTAATACAGGGTACAGCAAGTGAAGCTGTTCTAGTTGTGCTATTGGCTGCTCGTGATAAAGTTTTAAGAAGGGTTGGAAAAGATGCCATCGGAAAGCTTGTAGTTTATGGATCTGATCAAACACATTCAGCTTTGCAGAAAGCCTGCCAGGTATAATTGGAAATTCACGAGTATTTTGTACCCTCTTTCAATTGGCTGGCACTGTTTTGTTTATTTATTACTATATAGCAAGTCAGGACCAGGTTTAGTATCCTGCCTGGTCTCTAAAATTTTAGTACTTCACACTTTGTGCAGAACAACTCAAATTATTTCAGCTCTCCTAAAAAATATCCCTAAAAACTTGTGCATCTTGCCATGAAATTTCATTTAACTATCAAAAACCACCCCAAAATTATGCTTTTCAGAATTGTGTGAGTAAGGAATTTGCATGATGGTTGCCAAAATATTAAGTTGATTGCCTACAATCGTTGGCAACCATTTATAACTGAATGGATCTTTACTGATGCATGCATGCCACTAGGCCACATGACCATCATCCAGTTATTTGGGTATGCTGTAGAAAAGCTTAACATTACACATCAATCAATGGTGTATCTTGAGAGCTGTGTACGACAACATTTGAATTTAGATCATAGTACTCTTTTACAAACCGTAGAATTTAGTGTTATGCAACTGTTATGTAGCTGATGTTTATCTAGGTTAAATTAGGCAGCTGATTCACAACTGAGAAGGTAGAATTCTATGTCTGTGTTTCTATATATATTTGAGACATAAGCCTTGATACACATCAATACAATCACTACAAAGAGCTCTTGGTAACACATTACAAAATGGCTTCGCATGTTCATGCCTTTCATTCCAGTTTTCTAGGGGTTTCTGTTTAGGAACCAACACATAATTGCACGATCATGTAGCTATGACCGTCATTCAAACAGTGTGACTCCTTCAGACATTTCTGTCAGCTATCTTGAAAATAGGGTTGCTTTTTTGAATATGTGCATACTGCCTAGTTATGGTGTTCAAGTTTACAACTTTTTTGATGTCTATTGTTTGTGGCAGATAGGAGGGATTCACCCAGAGAATTGTAGGTTTCTGAAGACGGATGCGTCCTCTGAATATGCCCTTTCTCCTGAATCACTCAATGAAGCAATATCACATGATATCGCCATCGGTCTAATCCCTTTTTTCTTAAGTGCTACTGTAAGCCACAAAGAACTTTCAATGTCAGTTTGTTTTCCTTCGGTGTTGTTGTCATATGCAAATCTTTCTATTCATCACTTGATTGCCATTTTTTCATATTCACTAGTAAAGGTAAAATGATTTTTTTTCTTTCAAAACAACGTGTTGGAAAATATTCCAATTTAGATTGACTTATATATTATATGATGACTCTCAGTACCATGAACTTTTCAGGGAGGTCTTGTTTGTGTTGGTATCCTAAAAGGTTTTTGGCTTTCTGCTGTCCAAAGTGACTAAAGAATTGTACTGTTTGTGTGGAGGAAAGATAAAACAAACCAATAATTTGAACTTCCACAACCATTTGTGTTCCTTTTACTAGACTACTCTAATGTTTCCATCACTCCTGAGTTTGACAAGGTTTCAAAACATTATAAAATTATCATAATCATTGTGCATAGGACTTCATATACTTTGCTTGGTTTGGTATTATTTTATATGTTCGTATCGCCGGAAAAGCCAAGGGATCAACAGGTCAGGTTTACTTGAATTGCATTTTAGCTTTACCATACCTCATGTAGGACAGCTTGCTGGATTTTCAGAATAGAGTTTATTTGACGGCCTAAACAATGGGTAATTGAGGTTATTAATGGTTAAATTGAAGGCCAATAGGTAAAAGAAAGGATTTAGGTTGATTTAGGGGTGACTGAATAGGGTTTTGAGGTTGAAAAGTTCGCTTTTAAAGGGATGCGAATAGTTACTTGAGAATTGCAACTAGGGATGTGGAGATCCTTTAGCCAATAATTTGTAGACACTGCCCAAAAGACTGATTGGCTGAAACTCTCTAATATCTTCCGCCCCACCTTTCTTGGGAATCAAAGCAATAAAAGTGGCATTAAGATTCTTCTCAAACTGTCCCTCCTGATAAAACTGATCAAATACAACTATCACTTCCACCTTCACCACCCTCCAGCATTGTTGGAAGAAGGCCATGGAAAAGCCATCTGGCCCAGGGGCTTTATCCCCGGGCATACTCCTCAACGCACCCCAGACCTCCTCCTCCGCAAATGAGCGCTCCAGCATCAACACCGCCTCATCTGAAATAGTATCAAAAGTAACTCCCTCCAAATCCAGTCGCCACCCCTCCCTCTCAGCCTTAAAAAGATGCTGGTAGAAGCCCATGATCCCATTTCGGATATCCACTTCTGAAGAAAGCATCACCCCATTCACCCGCAACCTCCCTATCTGATTCACCCGCCGGTGAGCATTGGCCATCCGATGGAAAAATTTGGTATTGCAGTCTCCATCTTTCAACCACAAGCACCTGGATTTCTGGCGAAAACTAATCTCCTCTATCCTAGCAATCCGGCCATAATCCTTCCGCGCCCTCTCCCGACACACCACATCATCTTCTGATAAGCCCTCTATTTCTTCCTTCTCATCCAACCCCTGCAAAACCGACAAAGTACTCGCCTTTTATACCTTCAACTGACCAAACACCTCCTGATTCCACCACTTCAAATCAAATTTAAGCAGCTTTAACTTTTGAGCCATCCAACCTGGCCACACTATAACTCCCCTACCACTCCTTTACCGTCTTGCCAAAGCCTTCGGCCTGTAACCACATATTCTCAAACGAAAAGGCGTCGGGCCACGCCGCACTCCCCCACTATCCAATAGGACATGCCAATGATCCGAAACCGGACACTGTAATCAAACCTGGAACATTTGGGAAAAATGCTCTTCCCAATCCCCCGTGACTAGGAATCTATCAATACAAGACATTGCCCGACCTCCGGACCAGGTATAACCGCCTCCCTGCAACGGCATATCGATTAACTCCAACCTATCAATAAAAGAGGAGAACGCCCTCATCAGCCCCGTCACCTGACTTGCCCCTATCTTCTCTTCTGGACTCCACACAACGTTGAAGTCTCCACCCACACACCAAGGCCTCCCCCAGCAAAAAACAACAGCCTGTAACTCCTCCCAAAAAGCCACCCGCTTCGATCTCCTGACCGGCCCATATACCCTCCTAAGCACCCAACAAAAGTCATCATCAACACATCTGAACAGACAAGATAAGGAAAAACCTCCCACCTCTTCCCCCTCCTTCACCACCACCCGATTATCCCATCACATAAGAACACCACCTGCCGTCCTTATAGCGGGTTGGATGGCCCAATCCGCACACCTACCACCCCAGATATCCCTGACAACATCCACCCCCACACACTTTATTTTGGTTTCCTGAAAGCACACCACATCCGCTCTAGCACTCTTCAATAATGATCTAACCACTGCCCACTTTCCTTTATCATTTAAACCTCGCACATTCCAAATCAATATTTTCAAATGCATGGCAACAACAAAGGATCTCCACGCCCCTTCCTCATCCGCTGACCATCCCTGGTCCTGTTAGTATCATAATTGATGGAACATTCTAATCTGCATAATTCCCGGCCTCTTCTATCCTTCTGGCCCGTGGCCTGACACACCCTCTTGCCATGACATCTTAATCGCCGAAAACAATTTCAAAGCCTCTTTCTCATGCCCTTCAAAAGAAACCCCGAAAAATTTACTAACCTCAACAATCCGAGCCAACACCCACTCAGAAACCTCATCCGACGTCGGTGGATGCTCCGTCTGGAAATTCACCTTCAAATTCTGCTCTTTATCAGACTTCGAGTTGGCCACCACCATTTCCCCAGCTTCCATTGCCAATGGCTGGAGTACTAAAGCTAGGCCATCACCCATCTCTGCCCTGCCAACCTTCGATTCTGCCCCCCACTCCTCACGGTCCTCCTGTCGTCCCTGCTCTACCCCACCGAGCTCCTCCCTAAGCGGCGAAGGTGAAGAAGCTGATCCACCAGCCGCTGTGTGCTGCCCGTGGTGTAACGGCGCTGGAGACCCCACCGGCCTTAGCGGCGCTGTCGTGTCGTCCATCCCCAATATTGGCGCCTCACCGTCGTAATTTCGGTGACCCAACCCAACAGCAGCGTGCAACGACCCGAAGATCTGGTCAATAGTTGGATTCACCAGTGGGCCCACCTCCCTTGCTGGGCCAGGTATCCCTTAAGCTAGGGCCTGAGGCTAAGAAGCACGGACACTTCTAAGAAGGTGACGTATCCGTGTCGTGTTCGTGTCGGACACCTACACTCTTTGGACACTTTCCCGACACGTGTCCGACACTCTTCAAAACGTGTCCTATTTTTTAATTTTTTTTAAAGAGTTAGACACTCTTTGGACACTTGGAGGACACGCGTGTCTGTTACTTAAACACACGTATCTATTGATTTGACACAAGTAAAACTAATTATAAGTTTGAACAAAACAACTTAAAATACAATAATAAAACAAAAATCATATAAATTTATAGGAATTAGTGTCATATTGTAATTTTTTATTATCTTTGAATGATATATTCATATATATAACATATAATAAATATACAAAATTATAGATTTTATGCGTGTCCCTCACGTGTCGTGTCTTGCATTTTTTGAAAATTGGCGTGTCGGCGTATTCGTGTCGTATCCGTATCGTGTCACGTGTCCGTGTCCATGCTTCTTAGGCCTGAGGAGAGTTCAAAAACCCACTTGGCCGTATGACTAGTTCTAACCAAAGAAGACTAGCTCACATGCATAGGCACCCAAGTTGTAGAGCCCAAAACCCCCTGGCCCACCTTCTTGACTTGAGAGACCACGGGGCCTAAATTCCCCTAGCCTAATTTGTTGACTAGGGTCCTTGCATTTGGTCTGCCCAGAAACCCATCCCTACAACCCTCCTTCCCAAAGTTACGACATTTCCCAAATCTTCCATATCCCCAAATCCGTTGATCTTCACGCCTCCATACTCCGGTTTCCTTATTCGTTACTGTCGCCAGCTGGGAAGCTTCAAATGATGGCCCCGACTCTGGCCAAACTGGTAGCGAGTACAACCACGACTTCCAACGAAGCAAAACCCTAGCAGGAATGCTTCCCCCTTTACGAACCAGGAACCGAACCATTCCTAGATCAGTCAACTGTTCGTCGACCTCCACAAAACCCCCACACCGATCGCTGACGGCCCGATAGGTTGCTTTCCCACAAAGGGGTGAAGGTATACCCATCACCTTAACCCATTTGTACATCACCACCCCCGACGTCTTCCCCTTGTCGCAAACGTCTTCCCTTAGTCACAAAGCATAGTCGGTGACCACCATCGCAAAGCTAAATCGCATCCATCAATCACCCTCTGCGCCGCAACACATCCTCGGCCTCACACCGAGCTGGAAAAACAAATAAGAAGGCCTGGCTCCCTATCGGACGAATCTCCACTCGCCCGACCCCCTTCCACCAACGGGCAACCCATTCCACCATAGCCGAGAACCCAACTCCTCTGCTCCCCACCTCTCCCACTTGACCCACCAGTGCCCTCTCCAACAGATCAAACCACCCCTCCTCTATCACACCCTGCACCACCGTATCGCTGACCTCCATCTGGTCAACTGCCCCTGCAGCTGCTGTGGCAACTCTCCACCCTTTCGGCGCCTTCTTACCCGCATCAATCTGGGTCACCCAATCATTCCCTTTAGCAAATCCTTCCAAAACCAGTGCCACACCCTTCCAGCCGTCCCCAAAATCCGAAATGGGAAGAAAAGTCTGAGTTCTTTTACCCTCCGAGGTAACCACGATCTGAAACGTAAAACTACCATTTTCCTCTGTACGAATTCAAACCGCCACACTACGCCGTGTCCCCTCCAGCCGACCTACAAACAACTGACGGCCTTGGTTACGTGACGCCCATCGCATCTTCTCACCTATCTATCGCACTTTAAACCCCACCAACCTGACTTCCCTACGCAAGCCTTGCCCTCACTCCACTATGGACAAACATCGATGACTCCCAGATGTCTCTGCCGTCTCCTCAATCTCGAAGGACCGTTTGCTAAGAAAGAGGATCCGTCGGCGTGGCCCAGTCTTCTCCTTCACCGGAAGCATTCCAGGTAATTACCACATCCCACTGAATGAGGAAGGGGCATGGAGATCCTTTGTTGTTGCCATGCATTTTAAAATATTGATTTGGAATGTGCGGGGTTTAAATGATAAAAGAAAGCAGACAATGATTAGATCATTATTGAAGAGTGCTAGAGCGGATGTAGTGTGCCTTCAGGAAACCAAAATGGAGTGTGTGGGGGTGGATGTTGTTAGGGATATTTGGGGTGGTAGGTATGTGGATTGGGCCTTCCAACCAGCTATAGGGACGGCAGGTGGTGTTCTTATGTGTTGGGAAAATCGGGTGGTAGTGAAAAAGGGGGAAAAGTTGGGAGGTTTTTCCTTATCTTGTCTGTTCAGATGTGTTGATAATGCCTTTCGTTGGGTGTTTATGGAGGTGTATGGGCCGGTCAGGAGATCAGAGCGGGTGGCTTTTTGGGAAGAGTTACAAGCTGTTACTTTTCGCTGGGGGAGGCCTTTGTGTGTGAGTGGAGACTTTAACGTTGTGCAAAGTCCAAAAGAGAAGACAGGGGCAAGTAAGTGACGGGGCCGATGAGGGTGTTCTCCTATTTTATTGATAAGTTGGAGTTAATCGATATGCTGTTGCAGGGAGGGGGTTATACCTGGTCCGGAGATCAGGCAATGTCTCGTATTGATAGATTTCTGGTAACGGGGGATTGGGAAGAGCATTTTTCCCAGATGTTCTAGGTTTGATTATAGTGTTCGGTTTCGGATCACTAGCCTGTCCTATTGGATAGTGGGAAGTGCGGCGTGGCCGACGCCTTTTCGTTTTGAGAATATGTGGTTACAGGCCGAAGGCTTTGGTGAGACGGTAAATGAGTGGTGGAGGAGTTATAGTGTGGCCGGGTTGCCTAGTAGTCGGATGGCTCAAAAGTTAAAGCTGCTTAAATTTGATTTGAAGTGGTGGAATCAGGAGGTGTTTGGTCAGTTGGAGGTACAGAAGGCGAGTACTTTGTCGGTTTTGCAGGGGTTGGATGAGAAAAAAGAAATAGAGGGCCTATCGGAAGATGATGTGGTGTGTTGGGAGGGGGCGCGGAAGGATTATGGCCGGATTGCTAGGATGGAGAAGATTAGTTTTCGCCAGAAATCAAGGTGCTTGTGGTTGAAGGATGGGGATTGCAATACCAAAATTTTCCATCGGCTGGCCAATGCTCACCGGCGGGTGAATCAGATAGGGAGATTGCGGGTGAATGGGTGATGCTTTCTTCAAAAGTGGATATCCGGAATGGTATTGTGGGCTTCTACCAACATCTTTTCAAGGCTGAGAGGGAAGGGTGGAGACCGGATTTGGAGGGAGCTACTTTTGATACTATTTCAGATGAGGCTGTGTTGATGCTGCGGCGCCCGTTTGTGGAGGAGGAGGTCTGGAGTGCTGTAGACACCCCATTTTTTATGGCCCTTATGACTTGGACACCGTTGCATGCACACCTGATAATGAGTCTAAATGCTTATCCAATGCTTGAAGTCCTCAGCAGAATGCCGTAGCTCTGAGCCTTTTAAATCCTGCACATTTGTTGCTCTGTTTTTGGACCAAACCTTGTGCTTTTCAAGCCTGCAGCTCCTGGTGGCCTGTCGGCCACCCTTATGGGCTGCCGGCCATCACTTTTGTGCTGCCGGCCACTGATATGGCTTGCCGGCCACTAGTTTCTTTTGCAAATATTTATGTTAGCTGTTTGCACAGATGCACGCATCTTCACCCACGTGTAGGGCTGGATATCCTTGTAGAGAATTCATGTTTTCTATATGTAGGAGACCCCTCTCTCATGTTTGAAGGTTAGAAAATTTTGAGATCAAAATTTTTTTTTCTCTCTCTCTCTAGCAAATCTTTACACTTTAGCCTCCAAATCCTTAACCTTTGCCTATACACCCTTAACCAAATCCCACCATCTTTGAGATGAGGTATTTTTTAGCTTGGTTTGAGCTCTAGAGGGTGTGTTTACTTGGTTTTGTTGCTTGAGACTGCTCTTCTCTTCAAAAGGTATAAGACTTTGTTTGTAGCTTTGTTTTATTTGCTATTATTCCTACTGTTTTTTCATTATTTTGGGGCTGTCAAAACTCTGTATTTTTGGGCTAAAGCTTGGGTCTAAGGGCCATTTAAGGTTAAGGGGTTGATAGCCCTTCTTTGTACCTTATTTTGGAGGCCTTTGCCCTTGTGTTCCCCCCCCCCCCCCTTCTACTATCTTTTTCTGAGCTTTTAAATACTGATTTCCAGAGCTTTTTCAGTGGCCAAAATCATGTTTTGAAGTCCAAATTTGGAGGGATTAGCCTCTCCTCGTGTCTTGCTTACTAGCCTAGTTTGTGTCATGTTTTAGCATGTTAATCTAGCTTTTTTTAGCTCAATTCCAGCATGTTTTAGGACTGTTTTTAGACTGTTTTAGCACTGTTTTTGAGTGTTAGTTGTATTTGAGCTTTTTTTTGCATGCTTATAGGGTAATAGTCCTCATGAGCTTGGTGTTCTAGGCCTTAGACACCATCTTATTTGAGTTGATAGCATTTATTTATGCTTTTTTCACTCATTTTCAGCACTAATAATCTCTGCAACCTCCCTCGTTTCTTGGCTTTTTGTTTTGGTTTAAAAGTGGTTTAAACAACTTGTTTGTTTAAAGCATGAGATTGAGGTGTCATGCTGTCACGCCCCAAACTCGCCCCTAGAAGTTTGGCAACGAGACCGGCCAGTAATCCTAGATTACCACGGGCCTTGCTAGACAAAACATAAATAAAAGGGCTCACGGAAGCGAAAACAATAACCACTAATAGTCCAAAGAGCTGTGCATTTATATGAACATACATTACATGCCAAAAATGTTAATTTACCCACTACATTACATCACATACAATAAAAGATCATATACAACACATAGGCAAAAGTCACAGATACAACAAGACAAAGCTCACAAAACGGCCTTCCAGGCCTAGCCCCGGCTCGGAGCACACAAAACACTTGTTAGGCTTCAAAACAGCGGCTCGGCTCGAGAACCCGCCTAGGCTTGACTTCCAGAATGCTCACCTATAATACATAATTACAAACAATGAGCTAGAGCTCAGCAAGTAACATAACAGTAAAGAGGTTGGTGAACGAAGTCCGACATTTTCATAAATCCATAATAAATCAATCATAAACATATATCAGTCATCAGTCATCATAAGAACATACGTAATGGCATACTCCACAGAACCTTTCATAACAGTCTATTAGTCAACAGTCTACGAGATCTCGTAACTAGTCATGGGCTTGTCCTTCCATGCCGTTCCCCATGACTCATGACGCATGGGCCTGCATGTTCCCGCCCCCATGACCCAACTATCTATGGATGCCATACTAGATTCACAAATCAGGACATTCATTCACGGAAAACATTCTCATTTCAAAGCATAGCATAACGTAATACATTTAAAACATAGTTCATAATAACATATCTTTACAGAAATGTTACTCACAGAGGGTTTCCGAAACCGAATGCACGGTCTTCAAATCTTGACCTGCAAATATCAACATATCACACATTTCTCAATACACATTATCATTAAATCCTGTAATTCATGCACTTCATTCTTTCCTTTACTTCATTTCATGTTCATTCTAATCTTTCTTTACTTTGATTCATACTCATTTCATGTTCATAAGATGATAAATGATGCAATTAACATGTTAAAATCAAGTCTGCAACTTCCCCAAAATTTTCTTGAAAAAGGCCTTCCCGCTCGAGCGCCACTTTGGCCGCTCGAGCGTACTGTAAAAAGTCCCAAAACTGCTGGGAGGCTGTTTTCACCGCTCGAGCGGGCTTCCCTCCGCTCGAGCGTACAGAGCAAAATCCGAATTTCTGGTTCTTCTTCCAAGCTTCATTCTCCTCTTTACAAAATCACTTTCCACATTTATGAAATCCAAGACCCAAAACACTTAAAACCCATCTTAAATCAACATCAAAACTTCAAATCAAAACCCATATGGAACAATAGAAGATCAAATCTTGGAGTAAAATAGAGAATCATAAACTTGAGCATAAAAGCTTCATTCTTAAATCCATGGAGGTTCTTCCTCAAAATATGACAAATATAACCATAAATCATCTATTCATGCCATGCATGCTCAAATTAAACATATTTCCCCTTTCAATCCTCTTATTTAACACGAGATCATTGATGTATCAACCTTATTTCAGGAAATTAGAGAGGAATCCTTACCTTAATCACTTAATTGTAGAAGATTTAGCTTGACTCTGTCCTTCCTCCTCTTCTTCCCCTTTCTCACGAATTCTCTCTCTCTCTCCTTTCCAGATTTTTTCTTCTCTTTTGTTTTTGAGTCAAAGAGTCAATAAAGGCCCTTATACTTATCTATATATCATTTATAAACAATTGTGCCAAACTTTGAGCCAAACATGGCCTAACGAATCAGACGAAATTCAGTTCTCAATTTATTTTCCCAAATGGCTCTAAAAATTCCCGGTATCACATAGGCGTGCTCAATTTCGTTTTCTGAACCCATTACGCTCATCAATTTCAGTCCCGAAGTTCTCATTTCAACAGATATTCTTCTAATTCAAACAGATATTCTTCAATTAATTCGCATAAACACATAATTAATTACTGATAAATATGACACATGTTTTGGGGTCATTACACATGCTTAATGGTTTAATCCCTTAGAGGGTTCATTACCAACGGTATGATGTCTCGTTCATGCCTAAAACAACTTTTGGTTTGAGCCCTCTTTCTATTAGAGGACTTAAACTCACCATTTGGACTCAATTTATTAAAGAATGGTTGGTAATTTAAAATTGAGTAATTAAAATTGGGGCTAAAATGGTGAAAGATAATAATTTGGATGTGTTCAATCGGACGTTAATTGAACACATGGAAACTTGAACCATTTCATACTCATTAGCGATGAAATGATTTAAGTTTCCAAGATCATTACTTCCCTTGATCTTCCATGATAGGGAGGTGGTTTTGAGGGTCTCATTTCATTGCATTTATTGAACTTGCACACTTGGTTTCATGAGCCATCATGCAATGAAATTGCATCCATTGATGGTTTGTGAACTAAACTTGCTACTCCTTTGATTTGTTCATGAAAATGAGGGGTGAGTGGTGCGAACAAACCCTTGAAAATACCCTGTATATGCTCTGTTTATCCTCTGTTGCAGCAAGGAGAACTGAGCAGAAGTGGCCGATAGGCCACTCTCCATGGCCGGCAGGTAGCCGGCAGACCACCTTTGATGGTTGGCTGGCCATCACTGGTGGCCGACAACCTTCATCATTAGCCGGCCGGCCACTGATGCAAAATTTGGCAGTTTGTTCTTCAAGCATAGCAGAGTTATTTTGGAAGTGGGCAACAGTGTTGGTGTTCTATTGTGCAACAGAGGCTCTTCGGAAGCAAAACAATGGCTTTTTCTGGTGGAAACCAAGCATGCGCATGAACATTCCTTGCGTATCGAGCATGTTTAAGATTAAATTGTTGTAATTAATTAGATGTAGCTAGTTAATTAACTAGTTGTTTTGATCCATTAGTTAGCTAGAATAGTTAATTCATTTGTTGTAATAATTAGTTAAGTAGTTTCGCTAATTTCATTTATTTTGTAATAATTTGCTTAGTTTAGTTAATTAGCTTAGTTAGTTTATTCAGACTCTCTTTCGTGAGAGCGTAATGTTGTAATGATGTATATGTCTTCCAACCCCACATCTTTCTCCCTTTTATTTAAACTGCTTATGATGGTTAGTTTAGGGACATCACGTTTTGTTTAGCATATTTCATGTTTGCATCCATTCGTCTTGCATACACCGAGGCTCGGTTCATCATTCTAACTGCATGTTAGTTAAATACTTCTTTGAATACGTGCTTAGACCGCATGCTATTTAATTTATTCATATGCTATATTAGTAGCCGAGCCTATTTAGATTCCATATCACATGTGTTGCATTAGTCATATCGCATAGTTAGGAATCATGCATTTTTCTAACTCATCTCTTTTTGGCTTGGAGTACTAGGTGAGCCTTTACTCGCTTTAGCATATTACATGTGTGCAATTGTTGCCATGTTTAGCATGCTTGCCATGAGGCTAATTGCTTAAGTGCTATAACTGCTTGAATGTCTATGGATGAAGGCTTGTTGCTTGAATTGGAATAATTTGAGTAATGTTCATATGCGATCACTTTTTCAAGTGGTACATATTCGAAATAATTTTCGAAACAAAAATGAACTCGAGATGTTCCAATTCTTGCAAGTTAGTCTATACTTGTGTGTGTGCGCATCACATAGTAATGCTAGCCTAATAAATCGGAACAAGAGCATATAATGTTGGTAAAAATCATATCATGATCGGTAGAGGCCGATCTTTGATCGGACGAGCGAGGGTGCTCAAATGTATTCATGACCTTCCCCTCTTGTACCCAAGTTCACGAGCTGAGACAATCTTGGTGATGACGGACACGTGGCCTTTGGCACGAGTCATGGGTTTCCTAAATTTTTCCAAAACAAAAAATATTTAGGTAGCGACTCTGTATCTGGCAAAGCAGTCTATTTTTGGCAATTTGATTCAAAATCAATTTTTCAAAAGATTTGTCGGATTTAGACTCTTTGGTGTTTATCAATTTCATATTGCACTCATGAGATTAGATTCAAAACCGCGGGAGTCCGAACTGTAGGGCTTATTTCGAACTTCCGAAAGGGGGTGTGAAAAAGTCGAGCTACAGGTGCATTGAGGAGTATGCCCGGGGATAAAGCCCCTAGGCCGGATGGCTTTTCCATGGCCTTCTCCCAACAATGCTGGGGGGTGGTGAAGGTGGAAGTGATGGCTGTATTTGATCAGCTTTATCAAGAGGGACAGTTTGAGAAGAGTCTTAATGCCACTTTTATTGCTTTGATTCCCAAGAAAGGTGGGGCGAAGGATATTAGAGAGTTTCAGCCAATCAGGCAGTGTCTACAAATTATTGGCTAAAGTTCTGGCCAATAGACTTCGGTGTGTCCTGGAGGGGCTGGTGTCTGAGTCTCAGAATGCGTTTGTGGGGGGCCGTTAAATTTTGGATGTTGTGCACGTGGCGTGGACTAGCGGGTTTGGTAAGGGAAGGCGGAGATTATGTGCAAGCTGGATATTGAGAAAGCTAATGATAATGTGAATTGGAAATTTCTGTTATATGTGCTTCAATGGATGGGTTTTGGGAAGCGATACAGGCAGTGGATTCAGTTTTGTATTTCTACGGTGCGGTTATCAGTCTTGGTTAATGGCACTCTGGTGGGCTTTTTTCCTACATAGAGAGGATTACGGCACGGGGATCCACTGTCTCCTTTATTGTTTATTTTGGTGATGGAGGCTTTGAGTCATTTATTGTCCAGAGCGGTCCAGGGGGGATTTGTTATCTGGTTTTGAAGTGGGGCAGGGGCCTAGTCCACTGGTGGTTTCTCTTCTCTTTTATGCTGATGATGCGCTCATCTTTTGTGATGCGGATGCGGATCAGATTGGGCATTTACGATGTGTGTTGCTATGCTTTGAGGTGGTGTTTGGGCTCCGGGTTAATTTGGCCAAGTCAGAATTAATTCTTGTAAGGGAGGTGGTTCGTTTTCCGGTGTTGGCAGCTATTTTGGGGTGTAAGGTGGCTCAATTACCAATTTCCTATCTGGGACTTCCTTTGGGGGCTACCTTTAAGGCGAAAAGGGTGTGGAATGGGGTGGTAGATAGAGTGCAGCGAAGGTTGGCGTGGTGGAAGCAGCAGTATTTGTCTAAGGGAGGGCGGCTAACATTGATCAAGAGTGTTCTTTCTAGTATTTTGACATACTTTATGTCGTTGCATGTGATTCCTGTGGTGGTTGCTAGGCGGTTGGAAAAGTTGCAACGAAATTTTTTATGGGGTGGTGGAGGGGAGGGTTTTCATTATCATTTGGTGACTTGGGATAGGATTTGTATTCCTAAGGAGAGGGGGGGCTTGGGTGTCAGGAGGTTGGTGGGTTTTAACCGGGCTCTTTTAGGGAAATGGTTATCGCGTTTTGCTGTGGAGAGGAAGCGATTATGGAGGAGGGTGGTGGTGGCGAAGTATGGGGTGGCCAGAGGGGGGTGATGCTCGAAGGGGGTGGTCCACCCTCATGGTCGTGGGTTGTGGAAAGGGATTTGGCTAGGGTGGACGGAGTTTTGGGATAGGACTCGGATTAAGGTGGGGGTAGGGGATAAGACTCGCTTTTGGCAGGATCGGTGGTGTAGCGAGGTTTCCTATGGTTTATGCTATTGCTATGGATGGGGAGGAGCTGGTGGCGTCTGTTAGAGTTAGACAGGGGCAGTTGTTTGTTTGGAATGTTCACCTTCATTGTGTTGTGCAAGATTGGGAGTTGGATAAACTAGTGGACCTGTTGGGCATTTTGTATGGTGTCAAGGATGGGGGGTATGGAGCAGACTCTTTGGTGTGGGATTGTTTGAGATTTAAAGGAGTGTTTTCAGTGTCTTCTTTTTATGGTATGCTTAAGGGGGGGAGTGGGGCAGTGTTTCCTTGGAAGAGCATTTGGGAGACGGGTTCACCATCCAAGGTGGCTTTCTTTGTTTGGACTGCTGCTTTGGGGAAGATTTTGACTATAGATAACTTGCGTCGGCGGGGGCATGTTCTGGTAAACTGGTGTTGCATGTGCTGTAGGGATGGGGAAACGGTGGATTACTTGCTTTTACATTGCCCAGTTGCGTCTCGACTTTAGAATTCTATTGTGGCTTTGTTTGGGTTGGTTTGGGTGCAATCGGGGTCGGTATTAGGTGTGGTTCAAAGTTGGGGTAGGGTTGGGGTAGGGGTAGGGCTAGGGTGGGGAAGTGGCATCGAAAGGCTTGGGTTCTTGCTTCCCATTGTTTGCTTTGGCTGGTGTGGTTGGAGCGTAATAGGCGTGTTTTTCAGAATGAATGCCATTTCATTTCCTGGCTAGAGAGTCAGTTGTTGCTGGTATTGCATAGTTGGGTTACGGGTTCAGTTGATCCAAGTGTTTTGGTTTTTGTAGATTTTGTGGAGGATTTACTTACATAGTTTGGTTTGGCCCTTTGTGGGTGGTTTTTGTATTCTTTACATCATCTTGATACTTTTCTAATAAAGTTCATTTATTTATCAAAAAAAAAGAAAAAGAAATCACTCCTAAAATCCCTTAAGTATCACACTTAGGATTTGATTGCATCACATAATCTATAAGAAAACTTCAAAGGTCTTGAAATTCTTTAAAATATCAACCCCATTGAATTAGAAGCATTACAAGACTTTATATAGACTTAGAGACTTTCTTTTCCAAGTAGGACTTTAAAATTGAAAACAACTATACTTTTTGACTTCCAAAACTTATCCAAGACAATAAGAAACATAAACAAAAATTAATTAAATAACTTGACCTACAAGACGGCGTCTGGCTGCCTTCTACAACTCATGACAACAAATATGAAAATTACCAAAATGCTCCTGAGCTAAAAACTCTAAAAAAACATAAAATAACTACAAAATAAGTATATGATAACACTAGTAGCTTAAAACCATGGCAATTTCCGAATGTTGCCATTCTTTAACTTTGCTTTTTCTTGCTCTTATTGTGGATTGCATCAGTACCACTTGCTTCGAACATTGAATTGCACAACTGCACATGCGTGTACACGGGTTCATTTGCTTGCTCTATCATTTTCCTCAAGATACAAGTGGTCTATTGAGGCTATACTAATGGACTTGAATAAAATTTCCTTAAAGGTCAAGTAAGTTATCTAATAATAAATTTGTAGGTTGAAATCCTTTTAAGCCTCCATTCAACATTACATCAAAGGTTTTCAGGCTCCAATGGTTATATTCAATTATTTTCGGCATATGTAGTTTCAAGTTGTACCATCTGTTGACATGAAGTGACTATAACAGATTGTAACTATACCAATGTGAATGAACTGTAAGTCAACTGTTACTTGCAGCAGTATCTCGTGTCTTCTTAGTTTGTACTAATTTCCTTTTTGTGCATCTTTCTAAGCATTGTTTGCTGTCATTGATGAATCACAATTTTTGCTGTGTTCTTCTACTGAAAAACTATAGATGTTAGACGGCAATAGAGTTTACAATTGTTGCTGATTCTGAGATAGCAAATGACCAAGTTGTAAAATAGTTTGGCGGTTTTCGTAAAGTTTGAAAGGTACAAAATGCTAAGCAAATTTGTTGAGATTACCAAGACATGGCCAGGACTATGGAATAGGAAGTTGGGGTCAAGCATATTTCTTCTTCCAAAATTTTTGCAATGAGTATCATTTTAAGCCTCTAGGCTGCATATTTTCAAATCACCTTTGAGTTGTGACTTGTGAATGAAGTGCTCTCTTGTATTCAAGATAACAGGCCTTAATTTACATTATTTGTGAGTCACGCAATGTCGTTGATGAGTACAAAGTGAGGCCAAATGCAAGATAGACATTGATCCCTTAAGTTTATACTTTTTTAAGTAACTGATGACTTGTAAGACAAGGAGTATTCTTCTAAGTAATTGAGGTGGTGGGTCATATTTTATGTTGAGCACTTGAAATTGTTTGAGTTGACTTTTAAGGACTTGTAGAAGTAAGGCAATTTGGTTTTCTTTTTATCGTGGTAGTGGAATAGGGAGCATGCTAAATCTAATGAGCTGAAAATCTGGTTTGGACTAATACTCATCCTTTAATCAGAGATGTAGGATACATATTAAATTATTAATTAGTGATAATTTGTGGATCATTTACTTGATTACTGAATTCGATTTAATGGTAAAGAATTTTTGTTAGCTAAAGAAGCCTTGCTTATGTGCTTGCAGGTTGGCACTACTTCTTCAACAGCTGTGGATCCTTTGCTTGTGTTGGGAAAGATTACTAAGGTGACATATTGATTGAATTGCTAGAATATGGAAATAAGAGACCTGTTTGTGATGGTTAGAGTAGGCTTATGTGTTCATTATTTTTTGAAGATGTACAAGCAGCTATACATAGTATATTTTTTTTGATAAATGAAAGTCAATATGATTAATTGAAAAGCATCAAGATGATGCTAACAAATACAAAGGAAAAGAAGCAATAGAAAATAACTACCCCTAAACATGGAGAGTATCTATAAAATTCACTAAAGAAAAAAAATCTAAAGACACTTCCTGAAACCCAACTATACAAAATCATTAAGCTACTCCACCCCCCTGAAAAATCCACCGACTCCAGCCAAATCATCCACATCAGACACAAAGGCACAAGAGCCCATGCCTTCCTGCATCTCTTCCCAACCCTACCCCCTCTCCAGCTGTGAAAAACACTGTTGACATTTCCTTGTTGCACCCAAACCATACCAAACATAGAAAACATCAACACCCAAAGTTGATATGCCACAGAGCAATGAAGAAGAAGATGAAAAGCGGTATGCATCACTACAAAACATACATCACCAATTAACCAAAATTTGTTGACACCAAATAAGATTATCAATTGTGATAATCCTATTTAATGTCGTCATCCACACCAAGAATGCTACCTTGGAAGCTATACTTAGAAAATATGAAGAAGAAGAACTCCGAAAATATGAGGAAGAAGGAATATATTTCTGTTATATTCAAAACTTCTTATCTTACAAGACCAAATGACACTCCTTACATAGGAGATATTACAAACATCATCATAACCCATTATATGCCACTTACATATTATATATTACCACTATCTACCACTATCATATTATATACATGCCACTATCTACCACCAACACCACTATCATATTCTATACATGCCACTATCTACAACCAACACCACTATCATATTCTATACATACCACTATCTACCACCAACACCACTATCATATTCTATACATGCCACTATCTACCACCAACACCACTATCATATTATATGCATGAACACAATTTCCAGCACTCCCCCTCAAGCTGGTTTGAAGATATCTTCCATAGCCAGCTTGCTAGTCAGCTTATCAAATTGCTTCTTGTGTAGTCCTTTCGTTAGCACATTAGCTAATTGTTCACCTGTTGGAAGGTAGGTCATACAGATTATGCCAACATTGATTTTCTCCTTGATGAAATGTTTATCCACTTCTATATGTTTTGTGCGATCATGTAGAACTGGATTATGAGCTATAGATATAGCTGCTTTGTTGTCACAATAGACCTTCATAGGTGTCGGGTGAGAAAGCTTTAATTCTTCAAGAATTCTTTTAATCCACATTACTTCACAGATTCCATGGGCAACAGCTCTGAACTCTGCTTCTGCACTACTTCTAGCTACCACATTCTGTTTTTTACTCCGCCATGTAACTAGGTTCCCACCTACAAAGGAGCAGTATCCGGATGTTGATCTCCTGTCTGTAACACTTCCTGCCCAGTCTGCATCTGTGTATACTTCAACTTGAAGATGTCCATGCTTCTTGAATAGTAAGCCTCTCCCTGGAGTTCCTTTCAAATATCTTAAGATCTTATAAACGGCCTCAAAGTGCTCTGCCCCTGGTGAGTGCATGAACTGACTTACCATGCTGACTGCAAAGGCAATATCAGGCCGCGTATGAGACAAGTAAATCAATTTCCCTACAAGTCGCTGATATTGTTCTCTCTCTTTGACTTCTTCAGCCTTAGCAGCTTGTAACTTCAAGTTAGGCTCGATCGGAGTCTCCGCCATCTTACAACCAAGCATACCTGTTTCTCCAAGGAGATCAAGAACATATTTTCTCTGATTAACGAATATACCTTCCTTGGATCTTGCAAATTCCATTCCGAGGAAATACTTGAGGGCTCCCAGATCCTTAATGTGAAATTCTTTTGCGAGTTTCTCTTTGAGGGCTGCTAACTCTGCTTCATCATTACCAGTTAAAATGATGTCATCAACATAAACAATCAAAATTGCAATTTTACTGTTTTTTGAATGTTTATAAAATATTGTGTGATCTGCTTGACTCTGCGAGAAGCTACAACTGATAACTGCCTTCCCAAAGCGTTCAAACCACGCTCTTGGTGATTGTTTGAGTCCGTATAATGACTTGTTCAATCTGCATACTCTGTCACTTCCAAGTCTCTGCTCAAATCCCGGCGGTAGGCTCATGAACACCTCCTCTTCAAGATCACCATTGAGAAATGCATTTTTAATGTCAAGTCGATGTAGAGGCCAATCTGAATTTACTGCAAGAGATAACAGTACTCTGATGGAATTTATTTTAGCAACAGGAGCAAACGTCTCCTGATAGTCGATCCCATAAGTTTGAGTGAAGCCTTTAGCTACCAGTCTCGCCTTGTATCTCTCAACGCTTCCATCTGCGTTACATTTTATCGTAAACACCCATTTACACCTAACTGTTTTCTTGTCTTTGGGTAGATCAACTATCTCCCAAGTACCACTTCTCCTTAAAGCATTCATCTCCTCCATGACTGCTAATTTCCAATTCGGATCATCCAATGTTTCCTGTATATTCCTTGGAACAAACAAGTGTGAAATCCTAGATGTGAAAGCTCTATGGTTTTTAGACAGTCTTTGATAGGAGAGGTAATTTGCAATAGGATGTTTAATGTAATTTCGGACACCTTTCCTAATTGCTATAGGTACATCAAGGTCGGAAATAGAAGGAATAGGATTACCTAAAATTTCGATGCCAGAACTCGGGTGGACATTCGGGTCATTAGGATGGACGTTCGGGTCATTATTCCTCAGATGAAATCGCTTCCTAGTATAAACCTGAAGCTCAGGATTTAGATCATTTTGTAGTACTTCTCCCCCTAAACAAGAATCTTCTTGACTAGGCACCATAGAACTTGGTTCTCCTAAGTGATCATTATCAGACAGATGTGGTTTTTGTGTAGGATAAATGACATTGGGGAGCGGGATAGAAATATCCCAAAAACGGTCTTCTACTCCACTTGTCTCCCCCTGAAGAGAAGTGTTGGGGAAATAGGATTTTGTTTCCACAAATGACACATCCATACTCACATGAAATTTCTTGTTTTGAGGATCGAAGCACTTATACCCCTTTTTGTTTGAGGAATAACCCAAAAAAACACATTTTATAGCACGGGGGTCAAGTTTTGAACGAAATTGACTGGGAACATGAACATAGGCAGTACATCCAAAACTTTGGCGGGTAAATCAGGAAACAACCTCGTGTCAGGAAAAAAAGTTTTGAGACAATCAAAAGGTGTTTTGTATGTTAACACCTTTGTAGGCATCCTGTTTATCAAATAAGAGGTTGTTAAAATTGCTTCACCCCATAAATATTTAGGAACATGCATGTAAAACATTATAGCACGTGCTACTTCAAGTAGATGTTTATTTTTTCGTTCTGCAATGCCATTTTGTTGAGGGGTATCCCGACATGTAGATTGATGAAAAATCCCATTTTTTTTCAAAAACTCACCCAACTGCTTATTGAAATATTCTGTTCCATTATCAGAATGTAAAATACCAATTTTGGTTTGAAATTGGTTTTCAATCATATTGTAAAAATTTGTGAATAAAATTTTCACGTCAGATTTTTTATTCATCAAATAAATCCAACATAAGTGGGTATGGTCATCAATAAATGTAACAAACCATCTTTTACCAGAAAGAGTAGTGATTTTAGAAGGGCCCCAAACATCACTATGAATCAAATAAAAAGGTTTTGAAGCCTGGTAAGGTTTTGGCAAATAAGTAAAGCGATGAAATTTTGCAAAAATGCAACTTTCACAATGAAAAGAAAAACAATCAATCCCTTTAAATAATTCTGGAAATAAATGTTTCAGATAAAGAAAACTAGGATGTCCTAGCCTATAGTGCCATAGCATTATTTTTTCTCGAACAGAGATTGAACTGGTACTATTAAAGCTCTGAGCTTTTTTATTACTAACAGGTACTTCATCAAAGTAGTAAAGACCTTCAAGCATCCTAGCACGCCCAATCATCATCCCCGAGTTCTGGTCCTGAAATTCACAATGGGATTCAAAAAATGTAACACGACAATTAGAATCCTTAGATAGTTTACTGACAGACAAAAGGTTACAGGCTAAGTTGGGGACGTGAAGAACAGCATTGAGATTAATTTTCTCAGTTAGTTTAATAAATCCTTTTCCTGCAATAGGTGAAAAACTACCATCGGCTATTCTGATTTTGTCATGACCAGAACAAGGGAAATAGGTACTAAATAAATGGGAAAAACTAGTCATGTGATCGGAGGCACCGGAATCTATGATCCACGGAGAGAAGTTTAGGCAAGAGAAGGCTTTAGGATTTCTACCTGTTTGTGCCAACAAAACACTAGGAGTACCGGTTGAGGAGTTGGATTTTATCAGCTTTAAGAGTTTATCAATCTGCTCTTTGTTGAAGGGACCTGAATCGGCTTCATTAGCGGTAGGAAAGCCACGATTCTTCTCTCCTTGTTTGCTGCTTTTCCAGTTGACAGGTTTGCCATGAATCTTCCAATACGTTTCGCGTGTATGGCGAGGCTTGTTGCAAAAATCACACCAGACCCGTGGCTTATCATCAAACCTGCGCTGGTAATTTGCAGCCTTGTTGGCCGCAGCATCGCTAATTAAAGCAGAAATTTCAATTGATTCACCATTACCTTTTTTCTTAAGCATGACGCTCCTTCGGCTCTCTTCCCTTCTGACTTCGGCAAATACTTCGCCAATGGATGGGAGAGGAGGTCTGCCAATAATTCTTCCTCGCACTTCATCGAACTCAATGTTGAGGCCGGCAAGAAACTTGTAAATACGGCTGTCTTCCACAGTTTTCTTGTGGTGGTTACAGTCGTCAACCGATTTCCATTCGTATGTGTTGAAGATGTCAAGATCCTGCCACAACCTTTTCAACGAATTGAAATATTTGGTGACGGAATCATCTCCTTGACGAATCTCTCCCAACTTCAAAGTTAATTCGAAAACTTGAGATTGATTTCCTAGGTCAGAATACATCTGACTAATATTATCCCACAATTCTTGTGCAGTAGTATAGCACATGTAATTAGAGCTTATATCCTCCTCCATGGAATTGACCAACCATGTCATAACCATGGAGTTTTCAGCGTCCCAATTGTCGAACAGCGGATCATTAACAGCAAGAGCCTTCTTGTCACCAGTGATGTAACCGATCTTTTCTTGCCCACGGATATACATCCGGACAGATTGTGACCAGCGGAGAAAATTATCACCATTTAGGCGGATGGTGGTGATTTGGACAGAGTGAGAGTTGGACGTTTTCACCGGAATGGCAGCGGCAGGGGTTGAAGTGGTTTCGAACGTGACTTCCGACATGGCTATGACGGTTTTAGGGCTGCTGTGTTTTTTGTTGCTCTGATACCAACTTAGAAAATATGAAGAAGAAGAACTCCGAAAATATGAGGAAGAAGGAATATATTTCTGTTATATTCAAAACTTCTTATCTTACAAGACCAAATGACACTCCTTATATAGGAGATATTACAAACATCATCATAACCCATTATATGCCACTTACATATTATATATTACCACTATCTACCACTATCATATTATATACATGCCACTATCTACCACCAACACCACTATCATATTCTATACATGCCACTATCTACCACCAACACCACTATCATATTATATGTATGAACACAATTTCCAGCAGCTATGTAGCACGGACACGGACACGGACACGGGACACAACACGGACACGCGGACACGCAATTTTTTAAAAAATGGGAGACACGACACGCTAGGGACACGTTTAATAAATATAATTTTATTTATTTATTATATGTCTAAAATAAAAAAAAAATCATTAATTCTTATACAATTATAATAATAATAAAATTAATAAACATAAATTTTTTAATTTTTTTAATAAAAATGAGTTTTTTTAAATAAAAATAATTTATTTTATGAATTTTATGTTTAACAAAAAAAAATAAGGATAAAAAAAAGAAAGAAGAAAAAAAAAAGAGAGGGAGAGAGAAACCGGATCAATATAAAGGGAAAAAAAAATAAAAAAGAGAAACAATAGAGGAGAGAGAGAGAGAGACTCAGAAAAGCAAAGACGAAAGAGAGGAGAAGAAAAGCAGAGACGAAAGGGAGGAGAAAAGGAAGAAAATGAAGAGAAAAAGGAGGAGGAGGAAGACGAAGAGAAGGAGAAGGAGAAGAAGAAGAGAGAAGATGAAGAATATCACCTCAGGTTCTTCGATTGACAGGTTCAGCTTCTTCGATTGACAGGTTAGGTTTCTTCCTCCCTCAATCTCTTTCTCTCTCTCTGTCTCCTTCGATCTCTTTCTCTCTTTCTCTGTCTCCTCTGCAACAGTTAGGGTTTCTCTCTTTCTTTGTCTCCATCGATCTCCTTCTCTCTTTCTCTGTCTCCTCTGCAACAGTTAGGGCTTTTTCGATCCACTCACGCGTGTCTGGAGAGTGTCCCGGCGTGTCCATGGCGTGTCTGACTGGAAAATTTCAAAAAAAAAAAAGGGATACGTTAGAGAGAGTGTCGGACACGTGTCTACTGCGTGTCCGACGCGTGTCTGTGTCCGACGCGTGTCCGACACTCGTACGTGAGGCCTAGGGACGTGTCGGTGCTTCATAGCTTGGAAGGAGTTCCAACAATTCAAATACTCTGCCACGGAAAAGAAGTATCTGCACCTCCCACTAAGGCTCAAAAAAAGATGACACCAAAAAAAACTTTTAGCATCCTACCGCCACCACACCAAATCATCCCCCCTCACCCACCACTCTAACACTATACAGAAAAACCGTCAAATCCACTAATTATCCAACCTCCTAACCCACTCTAACACTATACAGAAAAACCATCAAATCCACTAACTATCCAACCTCCTAATCCTAGACTTGCCGTCAGAGCCTTACATTTCAAACCACCTGCCCCTCATCAATCACTAAATAGGTAGCCACCACTGCATCCCTATCCATCGCAAGTCGAAAATTCATCGGGAACAAAGAAGCAAGATTTTGGTCCCCGCACCACCTATCCTTCCAAAACCACTCATTTTCTCCCCTCCCTACCCAAAAGTCAACCCACCTCCATAACTCCCCCTACAACATCCAAATGCCTTTCTACAAGCCTCTACCATGAGAACCCTCCACTACCTTAGAACTCCACTCCCCCACCCAACCCCATACTTTGCCACCACCACCCTACGCCAAAACCTCTCTATTTTCCACGCAAACCTCCAAAGCCACTTACCGAATAAAGTCTTATTGAACGGAACCACGCTTCTTATGCCCAACCCCCACCTCTTTCGGACTACAAATCAAATTCCGGTCAATCAAATATCGCCCACACCTCCCAAAGGAAGTCCTTCTGCAACTGCTCCAACCGCTGAGCAACTGAAATCGGAATCACATGCACAAACATGAAAATTCTATAAAAATACATGAAGGGATGAAGTAGGACAACCTAGAGTTTTTGTATTCAAGGGTTGTGTTGGCTGGAAATGTGGTGGGGCTAATAGGTTAAAACTAGGGAAACTGGGTTTGGATTTGAAATAAATGATTACAAGAGATTTCAGATTATGATGATCATGGTATTGTTTCTTGTTAAACAGATTTGAATGAACAAAAATTCTGCAAATAGTAAAAGAGAAGAATAGAGAAGTACCTAACTCCACGAGGTCTGCTTAGATCCACACTAAAGTCAAAATAAGAGTCATCTTTAACAAAGGAAAAATGTTCATTCTGACTCTAAATTTGTAATACAAGAAGGGGCCCTTTATACACACACTAGAAAAGACTAAAAAGTCTCTAGACACAAGGTAACTTTCTAAATTTTTTGACATAGAAACCACAAAAGGCTAAAAATTCTAAAAAATTGTAATTTCTAGACAAGTAATTGGCTGAATTTCTTCCCAAGAAAAGACTCCTAACCAACTTGGAATAAAATTATTGAAATTATAAATAAACCTATAAGGAAACCAGAGTAAAAATAATAATTTCCAGCTCAGTCTCAAACTTCTATAGGGACTAACTAATTCTAATCAAGAATAAAACAAAGACTCGCAACAAAACAAGCTTGGCATTATGTGCTTTAGAATTTTTTCTTCTACTAAGTACTTCTGCATCAAGGGATCTCTTCCACATCAACTTTGATTTTAGGGCCAACAACATATTAGATCCAAAAGAAGCTAGTAAAAACCTAATAAGGGCGTGGTAAAGATCTAAATGGCATTGTAAAACAGGAATAAGTTTGGTAGTTCACGATGCCTCCCTCTAATGATCTTCTTTCGTTGCGATGTGTTGAATTCATCTGTATGCTACTAATGCATAATGAAGATGAACATTCTCTTATTAATGCAGAGTAATGGAATGTGGTTTCATGTGGATGCTGCATACGCTGGAAGTGCTTGTATATGTCCAGAATATCGGCACTATATTGATGGCATTGAAGAAGCTGACTCATATAATATGAATGCACATAAATGGTTTCTAACAAACTTTGATTGTTCAGCTCTCTGGGTAAAGGTATGCCATTATGCACTTGATGCATGTCTACATGTTACCGTCATGCCTTCATACCCTAAATAAAAAATTAGAAACAAATAAGCTGGCCTTATTTCCATTGAGTCGTCAAAAGTCCTCCATAGTTTTTCCAAAGTAATAGTTATATGTTTTCAACTTTGATCATCCAAAATGCTTCAAGTTTCTTGTTATTCTATTACTGGGGGATATTGGCCGTGGCCATTTTAATCTTCTCTAGTTGATTAGGAGTTAATATAGTTGTGCTTGAAGTAGAGCGGAGTCAGTGACGTAGGTTATCGATAGAGATAATGCTGGATGCACTAGTGTTTAGCTATATTCTATGTTATCCATATCCATTCACATGAGACATCTTCACTATCCAACAATCCTATGAAACATAAGTAGTGTGTCTGATTATTACTATTGTTAGCAAAATAACTAGTTTCTAACTCTTATGCTAACTGTGAGGAAGCTAAACCTAGACGGATATGTCATGGTTCAGTTTCTTCATTCTTCTTGTCAATATTTAACCATTCTATTCTCATGTTACCATCTTGTCTGCAGGACAGGAATGCTCTGATTCAGTCACTCTCAACAAACCCAGAGTACCTAAAAAACAAAGTAAGGCCCCTTCCACACTAGCTCAGTATGTTTCTCAAACCCCATAGGTTATTTGTGGTGAAAGCTTTATAACAGGAAAAAAGGTTTTCTTTTAAACATGGATATAGACTTCTTGACATGCAGTTAAAAACTTCAATAGCTAGTGTAGTGGTGCCTCTACTGGTCTCAAGCTTTTTGACATAGCATGGATGTAGGGAAGAAGTTTTTTCAAGATGTGCCACATCTGCTCAGTTTTCAGAGAAGTGGCTTTTGGTTTTTCAGTTATGTTAGTGCATATAGGTTGACCTGAGTTAAAGTAGACCTATATTGCTATTCAATTGGTAACTAATGGATATTGATTTATTGAATGTCAACTTTCTAAGCCAACATGCATGAATAAGTATTCTGCTATTTTTTATTTCTTTTTATACTTTGGACTACTTATTGTGAAAAAAATTATGTATGATCTTTGTAGGATTTAGCTCACCATTTTTTCTTGGTTGTACTGTTATAATGTTTGGTTTTGATAGCTTTTGACACTAATAAGGTATATAACCACAAATTTATGTATATCACTTGCTGGGTATTTTTAGGCAGTTCTCCATATTCAATATTTTTCCATTTGTTAATCTTTGCAATTCATTCTTCCCTTTGGAGAGATAATTGGCTAACACAAAATTTCTCCTTGCCTTCTTTTTAAAAAAAGGAATATTGCTTACGACATGATGTTGGAGTTCTAAATTTTAACCCCCAGATACTTAGATTGGGCTATATATTTCATCCAAGGCCTCTGGTCAGCCATTGTGCTCAAATTTGGTTCTCTTTCCTCCTTTGGCCTTCTTCTGTTCTGTAAGTTAGCCAGTCCTATGAGTAAACCAATAAATTGACCGACAGGGGTCATAATATGGTAATGCAAACTATATTCTGAAAAAAAAATTCTTAGACAATTTCATTTTCATGAAGAGTTTGTGATGATTGAACAAGGTCCTAACAATCTTGAACTTATACTACATGAATTAGCTTTGCTTTGGCCTTTCCCGTTATGAAAGAGCCATATCGGTGTAGGCATAGATGTTTTGGTCTGACAATTGAATTGCTTATAAAATTGGTTGGTCTATCAAACTTGTACCCTTATTTGTTTGATTCATGTGCCAGGCTTCTGAAGCAAACATGGTTGTGGATTACAAAGATTGGCAAATCCCTCTCGGCCGCAGATTCAGGTGTGCTGTCAGACATTGCCAAAAAGTGTCTTAAACTCAACTAACAAACTTTTCACTAATACTAAAGACTTAATATACATTATTCAGTCATTTTGAGTTGAAACAATCTATTGTAAGTGCAGTTCCAGAAATGAAGAGATTAGGTAATGTCTTATTAAAGACTTGGAAGTAAATGGTTTGAGAAAGAATGAAATACCATTTTATGTAGTCTACCAAAGTCCAGGTTTTGAATGCTTGCTTGAAGATGACAGTTGTAAAACACCTAATGGTTCCAATCCTCACAACAGTAAAAAAACAAAAAACAAAAAACAAAAAACAAAAATCAAACACATAGAACACTAAATACGTGGTTTGACAATGTGCCTACGTCCATGGAGGAGAGGCAGATCAAATTCTCTATGCATAATATGGATTGGATTACAAACTCAGAAATTCTCAATTGTAACACCCACACAGAAATGCTACCCGAAAAAATACAATAAATACCTCCAACAAATGATCCCGGGGTAAAGCCAAGAGTAAAAGGCCCTTTACTGGAAACCTAAGTGTACAGTAAAAATATAAGACACCTCACAACAAAATTTTAAGCTGTGTTCTAACCGAGTGTATGCCTCATGAGCCAAGCAAAAGTCAATGGTGCAACTTTAACAGTTTTGAAGCCTTAGCTAATTCCATGGACAGCTCATGACTGAACTCTTAACCATTTCCAAATATTTCAGGTGGCATCCAAACTTCTGCTGTTATCTTTTACATTACAGATGTGACTAGATTAGTAATATCATCAATTTTACATCAAATCTGTTTTACATCTAGTGACCCTGCTGCAAAATTGTAGTTATTGACTTGTCTAATCCACTGTTGCTTCACAGATCACTGAAATTATGGATGGTATTACGACTCTATGGTTTGGAAAACCTTCAATCTTACATAAGAAACCATATTGAATTGGCTAAACACTTTGAAGAGCTTGTTTCTCAAGACCCGAGATTTCAGGTAACATGTTAGAAATTTGTGTCATTATATCTCTTATTTTTATGCCGCTATGATTTGTACAACTTTGAATATGTCTCTTATTTTTATGTATAGGTTCGAAATTACTATTTGTCACTCATCAGCACTTTTTTAGTTACTATAATCCTATTAAATAATTTTGTTAATTAAGAGAAATCTATATCTCCGTGACACTTCCAAGCCTTAATAGAGATATCATCTAGCCCTAGAACCCTTCTCTTTTCATCTTCCTCAATGCAATCTTCACCTCGAATGCTCTAATTCAGTGAAAAATAAAATTACCTTCTCTAATATCGAAAATTATACAATTTGTAATAGATGACTTTTGCATCTTTTTTATGCAATAGTTGTCATGGCTTAGCAACTACAATTGACTTGTGCAGGTTGTTGCTCCTCGGAAGTTTTCATTGGTTTGTTTTTGCCTTCTGCCTCCCCATAACAACGAAGACTGTGCTAACAAACTAAACCATGACCTACTGGATGCTGTTAACTCAACCGGGAAATTATTCATTTCTCATACAGTATGCTCATTTTTCATGTTGTATTCACTTTTCTTTGATAAACACGAAGAATGAAACCTTCACATGCTGTTTGTAGTTCCTGAATTGTGTTTTTTGGTTATGACAAATTTATGCAGGTTCTATCAGGTAAGTACACATTACGCTTTGCAGTAGGAGCTCCATTGACAGAAGAAAGGCATGTAAATGCAGCATGGAAGGTTTTACAAGGCAAGGCCTCTGCATTGTTACAAAGTCTTTAGAGTTTGGAGCAAGATTTTTTTGGTGTAATCTGTTTATTGATGACACTGTCCACGTACTTTCTGAGGTCAGTTCATTATTGATTAAACATTGTTACATTGCTTTAGTGTTTTCCGGAAGAAATTGTTTACTCTACTTTATGCAGTCGTTCATTAGTTACATTATTAGTTAACTATTGGATTATGTTTGTTACTTGTCAATATGTACACTATGTTTGCAAAACTTGAATGCATTAAATATTCATTATGGTGACTGCATTCCACGTTGTTTGTTTGTGATTATCTGGCTTAGGGAGCCTCTGGCTAATTTGTTTCTTAATTATTATATATTAATCTCGGAAGGCCAACCCTTATTAATATAGATTGGATTTAGGGGTGTTTACATTTCCCTGATTTGGACCAGTACATCCTCTATTAATCCATAGTCAAGCATGTTTAACCCACTGGCCTAATAGATTGTTCGGCTGGGACAGGGAATAAAGATAATCCTTATTTCCACTTCAATCATAGCTAAATCGAATTGGTGTTAGATTCCTTAAGGATATATGTATATATCTTTTTGCAAATTATCCAATCAGACCTCTTGAGGAAGGACACATTTAAAATTACTTTTGGCATATATATAAAAGTATCTCCTTAAGCATATTCAAAGGAATCACTTATCTTCATTGAAACAAATCAATTTGCTCCCCTTAAAGATAGGGTTTGGAGATTATACCAACTACAAAACCGTACGGAAAGGAAAATAAAGGCTGAGGAATCGTCCATCTTGGGTAGTGGCATGCAAGGGGACCAAAAGATTGTTTATTCTTTGATATTTCATTTAATTTAATTTAAAATTTTGATTGCTGAGTTTGGTGAGGTTAGTAGTGCCAGCATCATACATGAGGACAATGGGGAGAGCTTCAACCTTGTGACTCTACAATGATTGATTCCTCAAAACAAGCTTAATGGAGGGGAGGGTGGGGTAAATAAAACACCTATGATGTTAAATTGGTTGCGTAATTGTTTAGTAACTTGTCAGTAAGCTAATATATGATCATTTTTAATGAATGTACAGTATATAATAGTAACTTGAGTTGGTATGCATTAAACTTGAGCTTCTAAATTTTTTAACTCGCCCGTCGGACAACTTGTAGTCAATATGGGAGAGGAGAACAGATTGTATAAGAACTGTTGTATTCCAGAAAAAAGCTCTCAGAAAACACTTTGGCAGTTCATGGTAGATGGTGGGCACATCTTTATCTGTTTTTATTTTCTTTGCACACACTTTCTTTGTGTTTTATTTATTTATTTTAATAGTTAGTGGGATTCACTGTCTGATGTGAATTTTTATGAATGATATTTTTGGGATGGTAGAATTACTCCAAATTGTTTTCGGAAAAAAAGAAAAAGAAAAAGAAAAAGAAAAAACGAGAGGTATGTGGGCAATCTTCTTCTTATTCTTATTCTTCTAGTCAAGAAGTGGCAATGTCTAGTGATTGAAGTGTGTCATTGAATACAAGACATGTCATTTTGGCATGTTGTCCCTCCTTTTGAAGGACTTTTTTACGTGAATGTTGGAGATGAGGAGGAATTAATTCAGATTCCCCATCAAGGAGAATATTCACTAGGAACAATGGCATTTCTCTTTGCGACGAGACTGACTTATTGATGAAGATTATATGATAAACAAAATGCAGTAGATAATGTGATCTCACCCATGACATTAAACATGAGCTCTTTTATTGATAACAGAATTACATGTGAGCATTCCAAATGCCACATATTCACAGGGGCATTTCCCTAAATAAGCCAAAATAATAAAGGAATTCCCAAACTAAGTCTAGTTTTGAAAGAATTCCCAAAATGAGCTAACTCGCGGTTCACAATCGCGAGTTCAACAGTTTTCCACCCCTGTCGCGCGAAACCTGCCAAATTTGAAACTCGTTGTTACGAAAAACGAGTTTGATTAAGAACTCGCGGTTATGAAACGTGAGTTTAATTAAATTTTTTTTCCCTTTGAACTCGCTTTTTACAAGCACGATTTCATCCCAAAAAAATTTTGTGCTGAACTCGCTTTTTGAAACCACGAGTTCATCAAAAAATAGATTTCTTCTGAACTCGCTATTCATAACCACGAGTTTATCAAAAATTATGAACTCGCTATTTGTAATCACGATTTTAGGGCAAATTTTTTTTCTTTAAGTGAAATCGTGATTCACAACCACGATTTTAGAACTTATATTTAACCCCCCCAGCCCGGTGTTTTGCATTCACGCTTTCTCCTCTCTCCCTCTGCTGTCTCTCTCTCGCTCTTTACTCTTCTCACTCTGTTCTCTCTCTCTCGAGCTACCTGCTCTCTCTCTCTCTCTCTCTCGAGCTCCCTCTGATTCAGTACTGTCTCTCTCTCGTTGGTATGGCTTCTATCATCTACTTTACTGTGAATAAATTAGGATTAGAGTTTATATTTGTGAATATATTTGTGTTTGTGAAAATGTGAATAAATTAGGGTTAGGGTTCATGAATGTGGGGTTAGGGTTAGGGTTTGGGTTAGGGTTTATATTTGTGAATAAATTAGGGTTAGGGTTAGGGTTTATATTCGTGAATAAAATGTTGTGAAATCAGAAATAATAAATTAGGGTTACGGTTTATATTTGTGAAAGTATAGATAATTTGTTGAATGTGAATGTTGAATGTGTTGAATTTTAATTATAGATAATTTGTTGAATTTGTTTAATTATAGATAATTTGTTGAATTTTAATTATAGATAATCTGTTGAATGTGAAATCTTTTGCTATAGATAATTTGTTGTTGAATTTGTTGAATGTGTTTAATTATAGATAATTTGTTGAATTTTAATTATAGATAATCTGTTCAATGTGAAATCTTAAATTTTAAATTAGGGTTAGGGTTAGGGTTAGGGTTTATATTTGTGAAATCTGTTTAGAAATCTGTTGAATGTGAATGTTGAATGGTTTATATTTATCTTAAATCTGTTTATAATTGTAAAATCTGTTGAATGTGAAATCAGATTTGTATTGAATGTGAAATCAGATTTCTGTTCAATGTGACATCTGTTGAATGTTGCATCTATTTAGCAAAATTTAAATATTATGTTTGAAATAAGAAAATGAGGGTTATGGTTTTCTATTGAATGTGAAATCAGAAATGAGGGTTTTGGTTTTGAATTAGGGTTTTGAATTGATGAATGTGAAATCATTTTTCAATTAACGATTTTAAATTGTGAAATCAGAAATGAGGGTTATGGTTTCAGAAATTAGGAGTTAAGAAATTTATGATAAGTTAAAATTTTTAAATAATGTTATATAATTTTTTTTAGGAACAAATAATTTTTACGTAATGAATAGATAATTATCTATAATAATAATAATTACATAAGAAAGAGAAACGTTAATTTGGCTGTAAAAATTATTATTAATTAGGTGATGTGGAGTAGTAATAACTTAAAATTAATAAAGTAACAAAAATAATTTTGTTCTAACTTTCAATTTTTTAAGTAAGAATAAGAAATTGAAAAGTAAGGAACAAAATTTGTGATAAGAAATTGCTATGGAAGTTTTGTCATCATTTTGGCCAGGAACAAATATATATATATATATATTTTTTGGAGATAGGGATATGGCAAAATAGAAAAGTTAGATAATTGAATTTTATGTCGGTGTAGGCCTGCTTAATATTTTCTATGGGTGACCCTTTAAGTAGTACACTAAAATTTTATTAACAAATTAAAAATCTAACTACTTAGAATGTTGACCCAAAAATAAAAAATAAAAGAAAACTTTAAAATATGCCATTGATGCCACATGCCCCTACGATAAGAAAAATTGGTTTGACTAAATTTATGCACTAAATTCAAATGTAATCGTGGTTAAATATAAAAAGTATAGTTTACTTGAATTTCTTGCCCCATTTACGATTGAATTTCATTTTCGAGTTTTTCCTCCTTAAAATTCATGACATTCCCTTTTATAAATTTGATATAAATAAATGACTTTTTAGAAGTGATCTACAAAAAATTGATATAAACATTAGAGGTCGAATAATTTGATCCACAAAAAATTAGAAGTCAAAACATTACTTTTTACCTCTTTGCCAAAAGAGGCCTTCCAAGTCGTCATGGAAAATGCTATTATGAAAACGTTTGATATATAAAAAAAAAAAAAAAAAACAAATTTGTTTAGGAATTATGTTTGAAAAAATTAAAATATTTGATTTATAAAATGAGTCATTCTCGATAATTTTTACCCACTTGAATTATCCAATTGACTTATTCTCTATGCGCCTGCATTATGTTTATTCAATTAAGTTATAACTTTTTATGATAGTCGGATGTCTGAATCAGTTTACGTATTTATCAACTAATCTTACAATCGGATGTCTGAATCACTTATGTTGTTGGTAGCTGAAGTGGTAGTGCAATGGTGATGCCGAGGTAGTTGTTTGAAAATTGAGTTTTTTGAAAATTGAGAAGGAGTTGGCGTGGTTTGAACCCACGCCTCTGCCTGGGCATCACCATTGCACTACCACTTGAGCTACCAACAACATAAGTGATGTTCTGATCACATTTTAATGTATATGTTTTGAGTACACAAGTCTTTTTTTTTTTGGATAAAATCTTGGTTTATAACAGCGAGTTCAGAAGAAATTTTTTTTTGGCTTAAATCGTGGTTTATAATAGCGAGTTCAGAACAAAATTTTTTTTGGCTAAAATCGTGGATATGTGCATACCTGATGAGAAGTATCGACCATACATATGATACACTTATCTAGGTGTCAAGTGTCTGATATGGTTATTTGATTTGTTTTCAAGAATCCATGTAACACAGACATTTTTGATAAATTTTAAATTACAACTTCAGAAGTAAAATAACAAGTCCTTATAAAATTAAGATGTTCATCACACAAATAAAATTATATTTATTTAATGATTACAAATGTTGTTACTTTCTAATTTATACAAAATTAATCCAAAATTAATAAAGCTGTTTTTTGACCTAAAATTTAGCTGAATTACATTTAATGTGCACAAGAGCATGATCTTAATCATAATAAGTAATGTAAAAAGCATAGCATAAGAGGATGATGTTAATTTTTTCATAAGTTGTAAGATGTATTTCTTGAAAAGCTAAAAAATCTAAACAATTATCATTATTTTAACTCATATCTTAATTAAAAAATCAATAATGAATGTTGGATTATAATTGATGATTACTTAAATAAAGTTTTTGCGTCACAAGTAATTGTAATTGAATGAGTATAATTTCATATAATTCTTTTACAAGTACAAGGAGATATAAGTATATTGTTGCTATTTTAATGTTTTTTGTCTTAATTGAAGCAAGTATATGGAGACTGTTCCAATTATTTTCTACTGGGGGGGAAACAAAATTCGGGATCCTGATGAAGGCGTAGCATATGATGCTGAGCCGAAAGGGATATATGCGGTGCAAATTGGCGCCACGCTTAGCAATTTGGAGGAGATGTTTACGTCAAAAGTGGCAAGTTACGGGGAAAGTGTCCGATTGACCTTCAAATATAGATATCCTTATCGCCAGTGACAAGCACACAGCAAATACAAGATATTACCAATCAATGACGATGAGACGTTGAACACCGTATTAAGTATCGGTGCAAGTTTTCAAGCACCAAATTGTTTGGAAGTCTACATTGATAAAGAGATTGTACACAATATCCCGAACATGACACATATGGATTCTCATCCGTTCACTATATTGCTGACGCATGGGATTGACACAACAGCGTTTCAGTCTCCTATGTATGAATCAGATCAATGTTATCCACTGGGCTACACACAACAGTCATTTCAGGGCCATGGTGTAGAATCAAGTTCACGTGGTGGATATGGTTATGAATTTGACAGTAACACACAAGATGTGCCGACATGCAGCCATCATACCACTCCGGTTGAAGTTACTGGTAATATGGCTGAAACAGTGAACGAGGTGCAGTTTGCTGACAGTGACATGTACGGTCCTGATGTCGCCCTAAACGATGATGACAATGAAATGTGTGAGGAAGAAAATTTATTAGGCGGATCAGATGATGATGATGATGAAGAATATGATGCCTAAGCTCCCGTTGAACCTGAAAATGCCCCAATTGCACCTAGAGTTGAAATCCCTTTCTATGACAACATTCACATGGGCGGTGATTTTGACATTAGTACCTGTGATGTCGTTCCCCGTAACCGGATCTGGAGTGCTGAAAATCCAGAGTTGGACAGAGGAATGGTTTTTGTTGATAAGAAGCAACTTCTATATGCTGTGAAATTGTACCATGCAACAAATAATCGAGAGTATAAGGTCGTACCTCCAAGTGAGACCTTTGGGTGTCTGCTTGCAAGCACGACTGCAGTTGGTGGTTGCGTGCATCTCTTAGTAGGAAACATGGTCTTTTTGAAATAAAGCAGTACAGGGGTCCTCACCATTGTTTATACCCACGAATGAACAGGGACCACACTAATATTAGCTCCAGTTACATTGCTTCTCATATTTTGGGACAAGTTGCGGTTAGTATAAAAAATAAATGTTTACATATACATACATATTTGTTTTTTTATAGTGTTCACATCTAGATAATCCAACTCATATTTGATTGTCGTATGCAGAATGAACCTGATATGCCAATTAAGAATGTCATCGAAGATATAAAAAAGACCATGAACTATAGTATATCATACAAGAAGGCGTGGCATGCAAGGGCAAAGGCAATTAAAATGGTATTCGGTGATTGGGATGAATCATACAGGCAATTGCCTAAATTCATGCATGCATTACAGACATCTAATCCTGGCACCATCGTGACATGGAAGCATAGATATACCGGGCATGCAACCATTATACCCGTCTTCCACTTTGTTTTCTGGTCTTTCAAACCCGTCATCAATGGCTTTAGATATTGTAGGCCTGTTATAACTATAGATGGTATATTCTTATATGGTAAATACACTGGTGCGTTACTTGTAGCAACGATTGTCACTGCCAATGGCAAAATATTACCGCTTGCATTCGCTGTTGTCGACAGGGAGAGTTTGGAGTCTTGGTCGTTCTTCATTCAAAATATCAAGGAACATATTGTCATGGACCGACAGGGAGTGACTTTGATATCTGATCGAGTTGAGAGTATTTTAGCTGCTGTGAGGCGGCATTGGCTGAATCCCTCGCTCCAATTTGTTGGATATCATCGGCACTGCCTTCGACATGTTTGCAGTAACTTTAACACACATTTTAGAAATAAGGAGCTCAAACAACTTCTGTGGAAAGCAGGGAGTGCTGATCAACGACGAAAGTGTAATGGTTACTTAGATCAGATATAGGCTATTAACCAAGAAGCCATCGATTGGGTCCACAAGATGAATCCTGAGGACTGGGCCCTTGCATATGACGGTGGATATCGCTGGGGGGTATTGACCAGTAATGATGCAGAGTGCTTCAACAGCGTCTTGAAAGGTGCAAGGAACCTACCTATTTCAGCTATGGTTGAATTCACATTTCGACGACTCGTCAAATATTTTGACGAGATGGGAGCCCAAGCTGAAACAGATGTACGCAATGACTTCCAATACCCTAGAGAGATGCAAAGAACTATGGAGGAGGGTATCGCAAAGGGAAATACTTTCAAGTTGATATCGTATGACAGGTTAGTTTGTGATGTGAAAAAATTGTTATTATTATGTTGTTAAGTTAATTACATCTAAAAACTTGATTAGTTTGTTTCAATATTATCTTATAGGCCCCGCCGTGTATTTGAGGTGCAAACATCTTTTCGTCGTGGACGAGGTCGCAATAGACAGATTGTGTGGATGAATCAACCCACGTGCAGTTGTGGGAAATATGAGATAAGACACTATCTATGTTCTCATATGCTCGCTGTAATGTCTGAATGCGGTGACAATCCATTCCAGTACGTTGATCCAGTATACAGGCTTCCTGTATACATGAGGGTTTGGGAAACTAAATTCAACCCAATACCGCATGAAGATTATTGGGATGATCCGCAATGGACCTTAATGCCTAATGACCTTCGTCTGTGAGAAGTAAAACGGGGTCGTACATCTATGGCTCGTATTCCGAATGAGATGGATATATCAGACAGGCGTTTGATAGCTCGTTGCAGTGAGTGCCACCAGACAGGTCATGACAGGCGAACATGTCCGGCGCGACTTGGTCGATGAAGACTATGTAATACTTACATGTTGTAACATATCATTTTGAAATTCTTCATTTGTAATAGATCATTTAATTATGTATTTTTAAATTCTTTATTTGTAAACGGGGTCGTACATTTGAAGTGTGTATTACAAAATGTGTACTTGAGTCAAAAATGTGTAATGCAAAATTGAAAATGTGTACAATTTATTCAAACTTTTATAATTTATTGAAAATGTGTACTAGTTTTTCAAGGAGTACTTGATTCGAAATGTGTATTACAATATTCTATACTTAATCACGTAGTTCTTCTACCATTTCAAAATTTCATATTTTTGAATAAATTAAATATCGAATGCTGCAATCATTGTTCACATTTTATAATTTAAAAAATTTACAAATTTTAAAAAAATTAACCTATTATAAATTAAAATTTTAAAAATTGGAATGCTGCGGTCATTGTTCACAATTACAAAATTTTATATGTATTTTGCAAAATTTATAATTTATTCAAACTTTTAGCATTACAAAATAAATATTTCAGTTTTGTCAAATATGCCATAAATGTAATCATTAATTTCGAATTGCTTCCGTGTAAGTGACACATAAATTTGTCTTTTTCTCGAACCCATAACATTTACTTCATTGTATTTTACATCGTTCAGTACAAAATCAATAATTACAGTTTTCTCTGTTATTATGTTATGATTAAATGAGCTTTTGATATGGATCAATAATTTTAGTTGTACAGGCTTCATGGCACATGTACCTGAGGAGGTTCCACTGTTGAGACAGGCACATCGGGCTGACAGTATGTGGGACCGTCCGGTATGCAATAACGTTTGTTGCACTTTACAGCTACAATTAAAATACATTGCATTTTGTTGTATATTTCAGGATAATGTTATTATTTGAACTGGTAATTCTGTTGTGCAGGATGAGGCACGCACCGTGTTGACATGCCGTCGGGCAGATTCTGGATTGTGGGAGCATCCGTTGGACCATAGAGTCTTGCAGTATCTATTACGCGCGGGATTCTATGGTGTGTATCGTATCAGGCACATTCGACTGGACCACGCACTCATCACTGCTCTCGTTGAGAGGTGGTGCACAGAGACTCATACATTCCATTTCCCGATCGGGGAGGCCACCGTCACGTTGCAGGACGTATCCGTCCTATATGGTCTTCGGATTGATGGCCGAGCAGTTACTGGAGTTGACTCTTCTGTCGCGACGGGGCAGTGGATAGCCCTATGTGTTGAGCTATTGGGAGTAGCACCTACACCAGCAGATTTACAGCCAGGTAGAATAAGGGTGAGGTGGCTGGCCGAGCACTTTGCTCATCTTCCAGATCATGCTCCGGATGAGTTGGTACAGCAGCATACCCGAGCATATATTTTGTGGCTTATTGGGGGGGTACTTCTCCCTGATAAGTCACAGAACCTGGTCAAGCTGATGTACTTGCCATTGCTGAGAGACATTTAGGAGATTGGGCAGTACAGCTGGGGTAGCGCAGCTCTGGCATGGTTGTATAGGATGCTATGTCGAGCAGCTCAGGTGGGTACGAGGGAGATTGGAGGACCACTTGTGTTGCTACAGGTTAGTAACAATTTTATTACATGTCAATTCATATTTATAGCCATATATCAGTATTGTAATTGTGTTCAAACTATTGCAGATTTGGGCATGGGAGAGATTGATTCGCATTGCCCCATCTAGGCAGCAACCGGTTGGTCCTGGTGAGCTTTCTATGGGTGAGGGGGACATGCAGTTGCCCACCAGACCGCGAGGTAGCCGGTGGAGGGTTGACATGGGCCACGAGGTCGTCTCGACCCACGTAGTGGTAGTTTATAGAGACCAGCTGGACCGGATGATCGAGGGCGAGGTATGAACTTTTTTTATTGTGTTTTAGTTGTCTTCTTCATTGTATATGTTTTGAGTTCACGAGCAAAATTTAAATTATTTGTTGTCATTGTAGTTTATCTGGCAGCCTTACGCTGGGGTCCTTGATACGCTCCCCGACTACTACCGACTGGGTCAGGAGATATGGATGGCGAGAGTGCCACTTATTTGTTTTGACGTGGTTGAGTGGCATCTCCCTCATCGTGTCCTCCGACAGTTTGGTCAGGTGCAGTCCGTGCCGGATCGGTTCGACACTGAGTGGCAGTTGCACGTCATTGATAGGCGTGGCCGAGCTGGCACTGACTGGCGTCTGTTTTATATGCGATATATACAGTTGTGGGATGCCCGCCGGGACAGTATTGTACAGGCTGACTACAGCGATGAGGTGATCCCCTCTTCCAACCCTTACATGTTGTGGTATCGGCGACATATACACCTACTAGTCGGGAATCCGAGCCACGTGTCTAAGTCTGGATATCAGGGAGTTGGCCCTTATCTTGAGGCATTGGTGAGTATCATATTATGTGTCAGATAATTATTAAAATCATACTTGATTTACTTTCAGTGAACTGTAGCCTAATAATACGTCTGAATGTTTGTTCAGGTGGCTGGAGCTGGGAGGTCGTTTCACTTGGCTGAGGACGCCCATTTGAGACGTGATGCACAGCATGCCTTGGAGGCCGTTGCAGAGATCCGGGAGTTATTGTACCAAGCATTCCAGCTTGCCCATCGGGGAGATCGTTTGCATTTCGGCCACTACGGTGTACACACTTCAGCAGCTGTTCCAGACACATCAGCATCGTCCACGTCAGCGCCTTCCACTTCAGCGCCTGCCACATCAGCTCTTTCGACACTGCCTTCGACCCCACCACATACTACCCCATACATATCTACAGATTCCCTTGACGTACTTCTTACGCAGCATACTGGCATACCTTATGTGCCTGACCCTGATTGGACATTGCCCCGATACATGCATGACGTTGTTACCCCACCCACCCAGTTACCACCACCAGACAGTTCGACCGCGACCATGAGTACACATGATGCAGTTCTCACTGACATGTCCCACGTTGACGCTGAGGGCCATATTGAGCCCCCCCCAGAGCGCGCGGGAGAGGCCGAGGTTTTGGTCGTGGCGGACGTCGCGGCAGAGGTCGGGGTGCGGGCAGAGGCAGAGGTCGAGCTCCAGCTGCAGATCCTAATACAGTTGCACCAGATGATGGAGTTTCACAGCTCACAGCAGTATCCGATCTTCCACCACAGCTAGGATCAAGGGCAGCACATGCAGTAGAGAGGGAGTCACAGTCACAGGCTCCACAGGAGCCAGATATTCAGGGAGTCTACCGCAGGAGACCGAGGAGAGAGGTCCACGGTCGGGGTTGTGGGACTGGGGGCAGGTTAGGGCATTAGCGGGTGTGATGTGGAGTGTATAGTTTATTTTATTTATAGTTTTTGTTATAGTTTTTGTATATCAAACTTGTACAGATGATGTAAATGTGTCATACTTATTTCTTCGAAAAATATAATTTCACAATTTTTTATTCTTACTTATTTTGATGATTTCCATAAAAATGAAAACGAAAACAGGAAAAAAATGATAAGAATTGATAGGATTTTATGATTAAATGAGATTGGAGGACCACTTGTGTTGCTACAGGTTTGTAAAAATTTTATACAACAAAAATCTGGGAAAAAAATGTGAACATTGCATAATGGATAGTTGTGGGGAGCAATATGAACAAAAAGGAAACAAAATAAATATCTAAACAAACACAAGTATTTCAACTATCAATCGATATGAACTCATACCTTGTTCATTAAGTATCATTATTATATTCCACATCAATAATGCATGAAATCATGAAAGTCTAGTTCAAGTAGCGTTCTTCAAAATAACAATAACGGAGAGAAAGCAAAAGTAGAATTACAATAAATATTCAAAAATAATTGAAATATCTCCCTTCATTGATAAGATAAGTCGTGGATAAGCATTAAAAATTGCATGCATTACAGAAATGGTTTGGGCGTTCATCCAAACAATTTCATTCAGTATCATCATCATTTGACATCTTAATATCAGATTCATACATAACATACATGCTCCAGGCGTAGTACTGGTGTGCATCATCCATTAACCCATCTTCGGCGCGCTCATTTGCGGTCTTCATTAGTCCGGACCTTTGCAAACGTTGGGTCATGCGATTAACCTCGTCGCGGATACGATGCAATGCCCTTTGCAACAAATGTGGAGTGTCAGTTGGCATACGCATGGCTAACCGGCGAGGAAATTTAAGATTAACTTCACGACATAGCTCAACGAGAACGTTTGCTCGAGTTTTGCGAAATTCTCACTCAGCTCTCATGGTATTGACGGTGGCACGTGAGTAACGCAGATTTGGATTCATTGGGTATTCAAATTCATCTCCATCTGCAACCCAATAGCGACCCATTGCTGAATATAGATCAACCACCATATATCTCATGATGATATCGCTCGAAATAGCTGTAAAACTTTTGTTATGGTATGATGCGATATTTATACCATATATACACATGGTAGCTGTATGTATGAAATTATTATAATCAACTATGCATCAGAGTTGTCACGTCAACTTTTATAACCTGAACAACTATGCATCAACTTGATAGGAGTTGTCACTTCGACTTTTATGAATTGCATAATTTATTGTTATTCCAAAACAAAAAGTAAAAACATAAAAATAATAATAATAAAATAAAAACCAAGCTGATCAACCAACTAAACGTCTGAAGTAGTCAAATTTCTCTGCCTGAAATTTTTTTTAAAAAATAGATGTGAAATTACAATTTCAAAATCTTTAAAATATTTTTTAAATTCTTTGAAATATTTATTCAGAAATTTGTTTTACTTTTTAGGTGTATTGACATATTTATTAATTTATTGTTATTTTGTTATGACACCCCCTCAAAATTTTAATAGATTGCATAATTCACAAGGGCACAGTAGGTATGGTACGATAATAAATTGTAGCTCGGCGCGGTGATACGTCCAACATTTGTCAGTGATGCTCACCAATTACTTGAACCGGTGTAATAATTTGGATGCTTTGCTTTTTCCTCAGATACTATGTGACTTTGTGCAGCGATGCAGTGATGCATCTGACTTTGTGCAGCGATGCAGCGATGCATGTGACTTTGTGCAGTGATGCAATGATGCATGTCGCTTTATGCAGTGATGCAGTGATGCAGTAATGCATGTGACTTTCTGACTTTGTCATGCTTATATAGTTTGTCACTTTTTTCCTCACATTACGTGATGCATGTGACTTTCTGCAGCGCAAGTAAATACTTTATTTTTTTTATCACATTGCAGAATATACAAAAAGAAACAAAAAATGCAAACAGGAGAAAATAGGATGACTGTGAAGTTCATTAAGTGAAAATAAAATAAAATATAGGTTTTTTATGAAGAATATTAGTTTAAAACAAAGAAAATTTAAGGATTTAATTTCATTTATAATTTTTTGAAAATACCAATTTGTACTGAAATCGTCAATTCCAAGTCACTACTTACTGTATTACAAAAGTAAAACGAAAAAATAGTTTCATGGGGCGATGTGACAACTCACTGCATATTGTTTTATTTGACAACTCACTGCTCCAATATGAAGGGATTGCAGTGTCATCCTCTGTCCTACAATGATGACTTTATCTGACAACCACGTCCGTGACTACATCACAGGTACACAAAGTCACGGGTACTCAGGATTGTATGAAATGAAAAGCTAAAAAATAATATCACAGGTATCACTTCTTCCATAGTGCCCCAGCATGCATTATCGTCACTAGATCATCTCTAGTTAACCCTCAGTATGATGTCTATAAATAGCGACAACCCCAGTATGATGTTTGTTCAAGTCATAACAATAGTAATATATCTACAATTACTATTATTATTTGTTTGTTTATTTTAGGAACAATGTCTTCAAGAGGTGCAGGAAGTTCACGCCAACAAAGAAATCCGAAAGTGTGGCTGCTACCTCCATTTAGTTATGACTACAAGAGCGAAAAGTACTCGAGTCCGAAGGATTATTATGCTGGTATCCGAGCAGAATGGGCGTTCAGGGTAATGGAGCAAGAAGGATTGTTTAATGATCTACGTAACTTTGGGGCACCGGTACCTCATCGTCGTTCATTAACCATGGCTAGACGAAATGTCAGTGACTATGAAAAAGCAGTTAGTAGAATTAAGAAGGAGAACAACAGAATGTTGATGCGAAGATGTCGACATTTCATACTTCAACTAGCCACCGAAATGGCAGAAGCAAACAACAGAGATTTGAAAGTGATTGAGCGAAATAATGTCTTAAACAATGAAAAATATCTCTCTGACTACTACATGTCAGATGAGGAATGAGAAATCAAACACCTTTATCTTTCATATATATTTGTATGTTGTCTGGAGTGTAAGACAATGTTGTTGTTCATCTAACGTACGGATGTATTTGAAGTATTTGTTTAATGAACCTGAAGTTTATGAAATAACTACATTTATAACAGCACATTTATTAGTTCATGACTTTCTTTATTGAATTGCAATGAGTTAATGAATGTTCTGGATTAACAAATGGATTAATGTATGTTGAATTATGTGAATACTTAAAACACATAAAACAGAACAGGTAGCTCGGTGAAAAGCTTCCCTTAACTGGGGCTCATGAAATAGAGATCCTATACGTAAAGAATTTCAATCTCCATCGGGAAAGAAGAAAGAGTCGCTTTCCAATTCCTGGAAGTCCAGTCAAAATGATGACTCTAGTGAGCAATTTAAAACCCAATTGGTTTACTTCAACACCAATTTGATATATGTGTGATTCTCAATTCAGAAAGTCACATGGCAACAGTGAATTCACTGATTTACCCTACAGTGAGCATGCCCTTATTTTGTGGGTATATGCAGATGGACTGTCAGGTCATGTGACTTGGTGCACACACTTTGGTTTTCTCAATTTTTTGCTCGACTTTTTTATTACACTGACAACTCATTTCTTATTAATATATATGCGATTCTCAATTCTGGATTAATGAATGGATTAATGTATGTTGAATTATGTGAATACTTAAAACACATAAAACAGAATAGGTAGCTCGGTGAAAAGCTTCCCTTAACTGGGGCTGGTGAAATAGGGATCAATTTACAAAGAATTTTAATCTCCATCAGGAAAGAAGAACGAGTCACCTTCCAATTCCTGAAAGTCCAGTAAAAATGATGACTCTGGTAATGAATGAGGGGTTGACAGAAAACTAAACTCGGTGAAACGAACTACCGCCTTCAATAACACATAAAACAGAACAGGTAGGTCGGTGAAAAGCTTCCCGTAACTGGGCCTCGTCAAATAGGAATCCTCTACGTAAAGAATTTCAATCTCCATCAGGAAAGAAGAAAGAGTCGCATTCCAATTCCTGGAAGTCCAGTAAAAATGATGACTCTGGTAAGGAATGGGGGGTTGACAGAAAACTAAATTTCGGGGGCTGGACAAACAAGCTCAAAGCCAAACGGTTGGTCCAGTTGGGGGACTAATAAAGTTCAGACAAACGAACTACCGCCTTCAATAACACATAAAATAGAACAAGTAGCTCGGTGAAAAGCTTCCCTTAACTGCGCCTCGTCAAATAGGGATCCTATACGTAAAGAATTTCAATCTCCATCAGGAAAAAAGAAAGAGTCACCTTCCAATTCTTGTAAGTCTAGTACAAATGATGACTCTGGTAAGGAATGGAGGGTTGACAGAAAACTAAACTTCGGGGCCTGGACAAACAAGCTCAAACCCAAGTGGTTGGTCCAGTTGGGGGACTAAGTTTAAAACCCAATTGGAATTGTGTAGAAACTGGAAATTGACGATTCTCTTAGTATAGAAACTAGAATTGTAACTAGTTCTAATGACGCTGATTTGTTATTTTTCGGATTTATACCCAAAGAGAACAACACTTCTGAAATTACTGTGTAACACCAGTTTTCTGGACAGATTTGAATGCACCATGATATTCACAAACATTGGTGGCCAAGTACTCCTACCTAACCCACGTTTCACTTACAAGGTCCACCATTATTTTAAAGTTGATTTCAAAAGTTGAGATTGTAAATGTTTCTCAAAATATTACAAATCGAATAATCAAAAGTTGATTTTAAAATAATTCCAAATGACAACAAAAATTCAAATAGTCATACTTTTCCCGTTGATAGAAATAGTAGGTCATAACAACGAATGATGCATAGCTAAGTGAAACACAACATTGCCTACATAAGCTTCATTTTTTCAAACATTGAGTAGTCAAATCGTGGAGAGACTTGTCAGTATATGCAGATGGATTGTGAAGTCATGTGACCTGGTGCACAGGCTTTGGTTTTCTCGATATTTTGCTCGATTATTTGATACACAATGAAAACTCATCTCTTATTGATATATGTGGGATTCTCAATTCAGAAAGTCACATGGCAACAGTGAATTCACTGATTTACCTTACAGTCAGCATGCCCTTATTTTGTGGGTATATGCAGATGGATTGTCAAGTCATGTGAATTGGTGCACAGGTTTTGGTTTTCTTGATGTTTTGCTTGATTTTTTTATTACAGTGATAACTCATCTCTACTTGATATATGTGGGATTCTCAATTCAGAAAGTCACATGGCAACAGTGAATTCACTGCTTTACCTTACAGTGAGCATGCCCTTATTTTGTGGGTATATGCAGATGGATTGTCAAGTCATGTGACTTGGTGCACAGACTTTGGTTTTCTCAATTTTTTGCTCGACTTTTTTATTACAATGACAACTCATTTCTTATTAATATATGTGCGATTTTCAATTCAGAAAGTCACATGGCAACAGTGAATTCACTGATTTACCTTACAGTGAGCATGCCCTTATTTTGTCAGTATATGCAGATGGATTGTCAAGTCATGTGACTTGGTGCACAATATTTCCTTTTTTCTGGTTTTTCATTCTACTGACAACTCATACCTTGTTCGTTTATGTGGGATTGTCATGCAGGGCCATATTTCTAAAGCTGTTCATAACCAACTATATAAACGACTAAAGGTGAAGACACAACCTTACAACTCATTTCGCTCTACGAAATTATCATTCATTTGTTTTAAAAAATTAGCATGGCTACATGGTTCATGGGAGGGAGTGGGAATCGCAGAGGTGGTAGGAACTTGCAAAGGGGTGACAGTTCACGACGAGGAGGGGGAAGGGGAGGGGAAGGGGAAGGGGAAGTGGCGATGCTGAAGATGAAACACCATTTGCTTCGTTAGATGCCTCTTGTGCTTATCATGATAGGTTTGGGAAGCGACATTTTGTCATGCCCAAGTACTATCGAGATCCATGTGGTTTGGTGGAGGAACCATTAGATAATCAAACAGGATATGATTTAGCAAACGCTAGACTTCTGAAGTGGCCCGCACTATTTATAGAGCGAGTCCAAATGGAAAGATTATGTCGGGAAAATCGATTGAAGGTGCCAAAAGCACGTTCTGTTGAGATCCAAAAGGAAGATCCTGATAATGTTGATCGACTATGTAAAAGACTACAACGTGAGATTTCTCAAATGAACCGTAGGTTAGCCCGCGATATGCAGCTATACATAGTTAAGAAGGATGCCCAGAAGAACAAAACAGAACCAAATGATGCGGCTATCAAGGGTATCATGGAGGATCCTCAGCTTGTCTCTAATGCTGAGCTTTCGGATTGTTCAGACTTTGAGCCACCTACCGATTTAAGCGCGAATTAGGTGTTAATGTCTACACTTCGGCAATATTAGGTCATGCATTAATATGTAATGTCTGTGTTAGAGTAAGTGTTTCCGTAATGAGTTGGTCAGATTGTCTGGCTAATATTTGTCTATCTAACTGTTATGTTTATTTATGTATTATGTGTTCAGTTCATGGTGTCCACAATGTATTATTGTTCGAGACTTATGTTTGTACTACTTATGTATTTTTGTGGGAGACTTGTGTGTTTTTTCCTCAAGGTTTTATGAATTACATTATTAGCTTCTAACCCAAAACAAAGACAACAGAAAAAAAATATATTATTTAAATGAAAACGGCTTTAGTAAAACCAAAATCAATTTCTGAATAACACATTCTAACCCAAAACAAAGAGAAGAAAAAAAAAATAAAAAATATCAAAGTTTACATGAAAACAGCTTTAGTAAAGCGAGAAGAAATTTATGAATTACATTATCAGCTTCTAACCCAAAACAAAGACAACAGGAAAAAAAAAATTATTTAAATGAAAACGGCTTTAGTAAAGCCAAAACCAATTTCTGAATAACACATTCTAACCCAAAACAAAGACAAGAGAAAAAAAATAAAAAATAACAAAGTTTACATGAAAACGGCTTTAGTAAAGTGAGAAGAAATTTATGAATTACATTATCAGCTTCTAACCCAAAACAAAGACAACAGAAAAAAAAATATATTATTTACATGAAAACGGTTTTAGTAAAGCCAAAACAAAATTCTGAATAACACATTCTAACCCAAAACAAAAACAAGAGAAAAAAATAAAAAATAAAAAACTTTACATGAAAATGACTTTAGTAAAGTGAAAAGAAATTTATGAATTACATTATCACTTTCTAACCCAAAATAAAGACAAAAGAAAAAATATATATATTTAAATGAAAACAGATTTATTAAAGCTCAAACAAATTACTGAATAACACCTTCTAACGAAAAACAAAGAAATAATAATTAAAAAAAAATTGACATCAAAACGGCTTTACTAAAGCTCAAAAAATTTATGAATTACATTATTACCTTCTAACCCAAAACAAACACAAGAAAAAACAAAATAAATTTACTTTAGTCAAACAAAATAAAAAAATGCTGAATTACACATTTTAACCCAAAATAAAGACAAAAAGAAAGAAAAAAAAATTAATATGAGAATGGTTTTAGTAAAAGAATTTTAACCAAAAAAATTATTCTGAAATATATTATCACCAAAACAATGACAACATAAACAAAAGAACGGAAATTTTTTCTTTAAAGTTCAGTAAAATTGAAATTAAAAAAAAAATTACGCTAAAAGTGCGGTTCATAAAAAAATTTGGCAAAAAACCGTGGTTCTAAAGAGTGACGTTAGAAGAAATTTTTTTTCTTCATAAAACGTGGGTTTTGATGAACTCGTGGTTACAAAGAGCGAGTTCATTAGAAATTTTTTTTTGATAAACTCGTGCTTACAAACAGCGAGTTCAGAACAAAAATCCTTTCTGCTAAACTCATGCTTTCAAAAAGCGAGTTCAGCGTGGGATGAAATCGTGCTTGTGAAAAACGAGTTCAAAAGAAAAAAAAATTAATCAAACTCGCGTTTTCTAACAGCGAGTTCTTAATTAAACTCGCTTTTCGTAACAACGAGTTTCAATTTTGGCAGGTTTCAGGCGACAGGGGTGGAAAAGTGTTGAACTCGCGATTGTGAACCGCGAGAGTTAGCTTACTTTGAGAAATCTTTCAAAACTAGGCTTAGTTTGGAAATTCTCTTATTATTTTGGCTTATTTAGGGAAATGCCCCATATTGACATACCTTTTTTAGTGTTCTTTGCCATGAAAAATAATTGAAGAGAATCTTATTCATTTTTAGGCTGCGTTTGAATTAAGGAATTGAGAATGGGTTTGTGAAGGAAAAAAGGAAAAAAGAAGAGAAAGTGAATACTTTTCGTTGTACCTAAAAAAGAGAAAGTGAATAAAATTTAACTTGTATTTCATTTATTTTTTCTTTCCTACTTCCTTTCCCTCCACTAATCTATATACTCAAATCCTTAAACCAATCACACTCTTACAATCTGAGCATTTTCCAAAGGTCACTTTTTTTTTTTTGCCCAACTTTTTGGGCCAAGTGAGTGGGAAAACTGGGTGAGTTACTTGCAACTCACTACTATTCTTACCAAATATATTGAGTTATTTTCTATAGGAATTTAGGTTTACAATAAGGATTACATGCTGTACGTGTGTGGGTGAAGCCTTACTGATTACACGTTGTGTTGTGACTAACAAAAAGATATTTAAATGAGGGTTGGTATGTATGTGTTATCAAATGTATTTCATTGATTTTTTTCGCCTCCTAGATTTCACACAATAATATTATGTATTCTTGTAGGAGGGATATCTTGATGATTGTCATAACCCCTATCTAAAAGAGACAAGAAGAGAAAAAAAAAATAAAAGAAGGTAATATTTTAAAAATGAAGGAATATATTTCAATAATTGTCAAAAATCTAAACGTAAGACTGTTAATAAAAACATGGGTACAAGTGTTATTTTAAAAATAGAAAAATATCTCGGTGCTTGTTGAAATCAAACTGAGTGTGTAAAGTGCAATTTGTGGTAGTTGATGAGTTTGTGATGATTACATTTAAGGTGTGGTTTCTAACTTCTACCATGTAATGAGTTTTACGGTACGTTACATTGTCATTTTAACCCAGGAGTGAGTGGCAATTTGGTAAGGGTTTAGGGTTTAAGCCGCTAGGTCCTGGGCTTAACTCCTCTCTGGGCCAATCTCCTGGACATAGCACAGTTTGTTAGGAGGTTGACCTCAAGGATACCTTATCAGTTTCTTGGTGTGGGTTTAATTCTCTCCCGCTGTGCGAGTCCTGACTTAAGCGGAACTTGTCTTGGGAGATCGGAACAAGCTTCCAGGTTATAGTCTCTTACTCAGAACGGACAACAGGACACCCTGGTGATCTCCTCTAGGGGCGCTGCCTTGGACCTGCGGGAGAGTGAGAGGATTTTCCTGTAACAAAAAAAAAAAAAAACATTGTCGTTTTCTTGTTTTTATTTTTCATATTTTCAAACAAAAATATTGAAAAGTTAAAAAACAACAAGCATTTTTTAAATTTCTTTCATCTTTGGGCAAAAATGCTTTTTGAAAATTATGAAAACAACTTTTTGGTATTTTTTAAAAATTGGGTTGATTTCAGAAAACAAAATTCCAAAAAAGAAATTTGGAAAACAGTTTGTCAAAAAAGTTTTTGCTATTTTTGAAAAAATAAAAACATAAAACAAAACCACAATCAAACTATTTTCTGAAAGTTAAAAAAAAAAAAGGAAAGAAGTATGATTTGGGTTGAATTGAATCATAGTAGTTGGCCCAATGTATAGCAAATATGAAGAACACAATCAAATCATTAATATCAATTATTCTTGTTTCTTTCTTTGTTTTTTATTTGTCTTTTGCACTTGGATATTTTGGATTCTTTTGATAAAGTTTGGGTGTAATTGAATTCAGTTTGGAGTAATAGAATGGAATGGAATAAGCATATACATAGATACTGTCCAAGTAAACAAATGTACTCTTGTACTGCTTTTGTCATAATTTACAAGCATCCTTTCTTTTTTCTTTTTTCTTGATACAAAAAGCATCCTTTCCTAAAAACTTTTCACTCTATGATTTTATTTAAATTTTTATAATTTTAAATTAAATAATTTGGTTCCTATATTTCAAGTTTAGTTTTTAATTTGCTCATTTCATCCAAATTTTTGTTAACTTTTTTTATGTCTCACCTTAAAAAATTGACAAGTATTTGAAAATTGATAATTTTAATCTCAAATTCGAACAGAAAGATTAAATTGAAACTGGATTTAAAATGTATGCGTCAAATTATTAAATTTAAAACTACATAGAAACTAAATTAAAATTTAAATCAAACTATATAGATAAAAAAATATAATTAACTCTTTTCATGTGAGATAGATGTATAATAATATGACACATCCAATCCAATCCAATCCACAACGAATAAATAAGCACAAATTGTCTAATAATCAAAGGTATAGTTTGAAGGACATTCTCTCAATCCACTTTTGGACTTGGATATTACATCAATCCACCTCCTAGATTTTCTATTAAATTCATATCTTATGTTTGTTGCTTGAAAGGGGGCATCAAAGCACTATATTCTAATTCTAACAGATATTATTTTGCCAAAACAATCAATAAAGGATCTATTTATTTATTTAAATGTGTCAAAATATTTAATAGGATGAAATATCAATAAATTCCAAAATATGATATTCTAAATTATTTAGAAAATTTACCTATATATCCCATCTTAAGGAATGATGATCCATTTATTCTTAAGGTTTTTTTTATGGACTAATTAGTCTCATTGATTTTGAAAAGATAGATTTAATATATTATTTAAAAATTAGATTTACAGTACTATCCTTATTTCTATTATATTCATTCTCTTTTTTTCTTTTGAGCTAAAAAAGTAGGTACACAATATATGAGAATCAAATTTGGGATGAATTTTTATATAATTTTTTTTTTAAATTTGGAAAACATTTCAAAATGAATACAAAAATAACTTAAAATATGGGATTATTCAAACATTCTAAAAGAATGTGAGATTTTTTAAAAGGAGTACAAAAATTACTTGGTAAGTTTTGGCCAAATGTATAATTTTAAACTGTAATACTCCAATATAATACTCAAATGTAACTTTAAAAAAAAAAAAATCTTAGTGTAATACCTTAATGTAACACATAAAAAAACTCATAACTGTACTTTTTCCAAACGTAACACTCCAATATAACATTCCAAAAAAACTCCTTTGTATAACGCTCTAATGTATCACACAAAAAAAATTCTTATTATAACACTCTAATGTGACACAAAAAAACTTTGGGCAAATTACATTGTGACAACCCTCACCTCTGATTAATGTTAAACTGTGACTGAGCATGATAAGTACCTGATAAGAATAACATCCTGAATCGATTGTATGAGTGTATTGTTTTGAATGCATTTCTATCTGTTTGATTTCTGAATGAATCTGTTCATGTTTTAATTTCAAACTGCAAATTGAAAGCCTTATCGGCGACCGAATCAGAATTGATTAGTGTTTTATTCTAGTTAGAATTTATGTGATTTTATGGTAGATTTAATTTAAATTTGATTTGGAATGATTAAATTAGTATGGTTAATGCTAAATTACATCAACTTGAATTATTTGCATTTTTGTCACTAGTGGGCACTTTAGGCCATTAATTGATTTTATATCATTTTGTTGCACCATTCTCATCCATCTTCTCGCCAAAAAAACTGTGAGAGAGATGGAGGTAGGAGAAACTTGATTTTATTTGAGAGTTGCTTGAGATTTAGAAGAAATTGAAAGGGGAATTGCAAAATTAGACCTCCATACTTGGAATTCAAGACCTAGGTAAGGAAATCATCTTCTTAATTGTGAATTTAAGCTATGTCTTGCATGGTTCATCGAAAATTTAGAGTTTAAAGTCAAGAATTAATTTAAAGAGTTGAATTGTGAGCTAATTCATGCATGCATGTACATGTTCTAGCATTTTGAAGTTGTTCTTCATGAAATTCTTATATGCAAGTTCATATTTTGGTTGTAGTCTATGAATTCACCTTGATTTTGAGCTCAATCTTACATTTGATTATGATTTGGAGCATTGGAATCCACTAGAACTCATGCATGTTATGTTCTTGCTTAGTCCATGAAAGTTTCTTTGAATTGTGTTCAATTGGCTTACCTTTGGGCTTGATTTTACAAAATTGATCTACAAAATATGTTGTAGTATGAGTTTTCAAGTGTTTTTCAGAAAATGGGCCCAAAAGGTTAAGTTTTGAAGTGTTGAATGCTTGTTTTGAGCTTGGGAGGCAAATCTAGAAATTTCAGATTTTGGCTTCCACGCTCGAGTGAAGGATTCCATGCTCGAGCGACCATCTTTTGTTCAGAGCTCCACTCGAGCGAAGGAATGCTGGCTCGAGCGTAGATTGCAAGCTCTCAGGTTTTCTGCGTGTACAGACGCACGCTCGAGCGAAGGAACCTACGCTCGAGCGATGATTGTGTCTCACGCTTGAGCGAGCGTTGAGAGGAGATTTTCAACATCCAGAACTTTTTGCATTTTTATAGACCGCTCGAGCGAGGAAGTCCACGCTCGAGCGACCCCTCTGTTTTGGCACGCTCGCTCGAGCGAGACCCATGTTTCAGCAAAAATTTGAAAAGTGCTTTAAAGTGCATTTTGGCATCCTCATTCCATCCTAAGCATTCCTAGGCCAAGTTTAAGGCATCTTAATGAGGATAATATTATAGAACCACACCATGTATAGTTAGGGGCTAAGTTATTGATCCTGAGTGTGTGTTCGTTCTGTTACTCTGTAGGGTTGGCATCCGAGGACGCTCGTTAGCTTGTTTATAGCCCAGTGCTCTGTGAGTAACAATATTGTAAAGATATGTTCAATTATGATTATTTTCTAAATGATCAACTGTACTGCTTACTGAAATGTTAGTATTCAATGAATGAATGTTTGTCCTATTTGTAAACTGTACTCGTGGCATCCATTGCAACCTACTGTTACTGTTACTGCTACTGTTACAGAGATCTTTGTCGACCCCAATGTTGGGACCACTACTGTTCACTGTTTGATGGCCATCAACTGACTGTTCGGTCTGTTAAGACCTACTGTACTGCTTTGCTATTGGATGTACCACATATGACTTTATGTTTCCTAAATGACTGTTATGGCACGAAATATGAGCCATTGATTAAATAACTGATATAATTGACCATTTTAATTATTGGAAGGACATTCATTCTTAACCCCTTTACGCATATGTTATTCACTGGGTTTTAGCTCACTGTTTATATTTATATGTAGGTGTCCAGGCACCGGACCGATGCTAGGAGCGTCAAGTTAAGCTTCCGTTTTGTCAAGCCAACCACCGTGCCTCACCTCGAGGTTCCGAGTTTATTCAAGCTAAGGCTATTTTGGGGTGTCTCAGTTTCACCATTTTGTTTCTGATCTGTAATAAATGTGTAAGTTTTGGCTGTACGAAGGGACTTGGTCCCTAACCTGGATGTTATGTATATGTCTGATATGTATATATGTTTTATTTATCAACATGACTTGTGCATAAAGTCTTTTTGCATTCAGACTGTCACAGCTCATTGGACATCTTTTATTTACTGTTTTGGCTTCTGTCAGCCCCTTTTACTTTGTATTACTGTCATTACTGTTAAGCAGACCTTCAGTAATCACGGATTATTGGCCGGTTACGGTACTAAACCCATAGGGGCGGATTTGGGTCGTGACATACATATACCCCCCTTGAGGTTTGGCTAGATTACAGATACCCCCATGAGGTTTGGGAAATTACAAATTCTCCCCTGAATGCTATATTTGCATAACAAATTAGGGGGTAATTTGTTATGAAATATAAACCTCAGGAGGCAAATTGTTATGAAAATACAAACCTCAAGGGGCAGGATGTAATTTTCAAAACCTCAGAGGGTATTTGTAATTTAGCTAAACCTCGAGGGAGGTATTTGTAATTTGCCCAAAAACTTTTTAGTGTATTTTTTCCAAACGTAGCACTCTAATATAACACTCAAAAAAACTCTTTAGTGTAACACTTTAATGCAACATATACAAAAACTTCTTAGTGTAACACTCTAATATAATACAAAAAAAAAAAAAAAAAAAATCTTAGTTTATTTTTCCCAAATGTAACACTCTAATATGATACTTTAAAAAAACTCCTTAATATAACACTCTAATGTAACACACAAAAAAAACTCTTCAGCATACTTTTTCCAAACGTAACACTTCAAAAAAATTCCTTAGCTTAACACTTTAATATAACACACTAAAAAACTCTTTAGTATACTTTTCCCAAACGTAATGCTTAAATGTAACACAAAGAAAACTTCTTAGTATACTTTTTCTAAACATAACACTCCAATGTAACACTAAAAAAAAAAAAGAATTTGAGATTCTTCAAACCATTCCAAAAGGAGTACAAATATTCCTTAATAAGTTTTAGGTAAATATATAATTTCAAACTGTAAGTATTACGTTTGAAAAAAGTACATTAAAGAGTTTTTTTAATATAATTTCCAATGTAAAATTTCAAACTGTGAGTATTACATTTGGAAATATTTCTTAGTAAGTGTTGGTAGTTACTGTGATAACCCAACTTGTAATATACTTAATTACGCATGCGATTATGTGTTTGATGTGAATTTGTATGTTTAATTATGTGAGTTATTATATGATTATGAATTAAATCTATTTACGAGGTATCCAATTTGAATATGAAATTTATCGACAAGGATTTTGGGTTTGATTTGAAATTGAGGGCCTTGGTGATTTACAAAACAAAAATTGATGATGATAATAAGTTCAATTTAATGTTTGGAATTGATCGAAGTGGTAACATGATGGCAAAGTAAGAGTGAACCAAGAATTTAATTCGGATAATTTTTCCTACGAGCAGCTATCACTTTTTTACTTCTTTTTTTTTTTCCACACTTTGAATTTGGATGTGAGGCTAGAACCATTGGAAAGCTTATTTCCGAGGCTTCAATTTGGACACAAGAACGACCTAAAACGGACTCCAGATGAGAGAGTTATACTTGTTTGAAGTTTGGAATTTGTGTTGGAAGCAGGTACGCTCGAGGAAAAAAAGTGACGCTTGAGCAGACTGCACGAATTCAGTGAGTTTAAAAGTGATTTTTTAGATCATTCCTTACACTTTTCTTTTCTCTCTTCCTTCCTCTCATCCTAGGTCCGAAAACCCTAGATTTTCTTGACCCAAATACTTTCCATCCCCCAAAGTTTTGGTCAAGATCTCTTACCAAAAAGTGAAGGATGCTTGAAGATCTCACTTTTCAACCGATTGAAGTTCGGATTTGTGAAGGAATCTCATCAAAGCTTTGCTCTTTTGCTTGATTCTTGAGGTAGGGATCCTAGTTCTTCTTCAATACTTGCATTTATAAATAGATTTGTGGTATTTTGATTATATAAATACAAAATCTCCATTTTTGAGCATATAGTGTTATATCATAAAAATTGGAGAGTTAGGGTTTGAAGTGTTAGGATTCAATTGTTGGGTTAAGATTATGGATTATGAACCTTGGGTGTATAATCAATGGAAAAAATAGAATAAAAAGAAGTGGTGTTAGAAGTTTTAATTTTTCTTGGAAGTCTTGATTTTTCTCGAAAACCCTAAGTTGATTCATGATGATAATTAATGATTTCGCCCAAACTGAAAGTAGAATCATGAAATTGATGGGTTGAATTATATATATGCAAGTTTAATTGGATTTTGAAAGTGTTTGAAAATTATATTAAAAATTAGCGATTGAATCTTTATTATGGATATCACTACAAAAAAATGCGTTTTTTGCTACGGTAAAGAGCCGTCGCAAATGCCCCTGAAGCCGTCGCTAATACTTTTTGCGACGGTAATTTGGCTTTTTGCGACGGTAAGGGGGGGTCGCGACAAAGAGGGTTGCAAAAGAGCTTTAGCGACGGTAAGTATCGTCGCCATTAGTTTCTGCGACGGTAAGGTGTGTTTTTTGCGACGACACTTTTCCTGTCGCCAATAATGGAAAAAAAATCAGTTTTCGCGACGGCACGTAATTCCCGTCGCTAAAAGTGAGTTTTTGAGACGGCAACATTACCGTCGCTAAAACTCTGGCATCTTATAAGTATTGGCGACGGCAACGGTTACCGTCGCTAAAGGTGTCTTGTAAATTCCAATTGCACAGCTTTTGCGACTGTGTTGGTGCCGTCGCAAAAGCCTATTATTGTTTTTTGCGACGGGTTCTTCTCCCGTCTCAAAAAAAAAAAAACCCACTGAAAAATTATTTAAAAAATTAAAATAACCTGTATTAGATAAAAAATAACTATAAAAAAATCGAAAAATTACAGAATAATATAAATACGTACATAAACAAAAATTGACAAATAATGAAAATTAATAATATTGTTCCATTCATAGCAATACATAAATAAAAATTCATAACAATAAAAATTATGCCACTACATAATGTCGCATAATACATACATAATGTTGCTCACAAATTTAAATAACATAAATCAAAATCAAAACCAAAAGTTTTCGTCTTCATTCGTTCGTGGGTTACAAAAACAAAAATTGGTCATAATCTTGATACGCCCGCATTCCAGAAGAAGCCAACTGCTACTCAGGAAATATCTGAAAAAAACAAGATAAAAATAATTAAAAACCATATAATGGTGTTAATATTTTAATTATAGAAAAATATAAAAAAAAAAATTGACTACTATATAATTAGAAAGATAGTTTAGTAAATAATTTTGACTGGACCGAAATCCGGCTCTAACTCCCAAACCGGGAACCCGATTCGAGCCCCGTCTTCTCCCACAAGTCTCTCGTGTCTAGGCGGTCGTGTGTGCCAAGTTTCGTGCTAAACTGACGCCGTTTGGTGATTTTGGGGCGTTAACGCCTCGAATTAAAGTTTCTTAAAGAAGTAGTTTGCCTAAAGTGAAATCCGACTCTAACTCCCAAACCGGGAACCCAATTCGAGCCCCGTCTTCTCCCACAAGTCTCTCGTGCCTAGGCGGTTGTGTGTGCCAAGTTTCGTGCTAAACCGACGCCGTTTGGTGAATTTGGGGCATCAACTCCTCGAATTCAAGTTTCTTAAGGAAGTAGTTTGCCTAAAGTGAGATCCGGCTCTAACTCCCAAACCGGGAACCCGATTCGAGCCCCGTCTTCTCCCACAAGTCTCTCGTGCCTAGGCGTTCGTGTGTGCCAAGTTTCGTGCTAAACCGACGCCGTTTGGTGATTGTGGGGCGTTAACGCCTCGAATTCAAGTTTCTTAAGGAAGTAGTTTGCCTAAAGTGAAATCCGACTCTAACTCCCAAACCGGGAACCCGATTCGAGCCCCGTCTTCTCCCACAAGTCTCTCGTGCCTAGGCGGTCGTGTGTGCCAAGTTTCGTGCTAAACCGACGCGGTTTGGTGATTTTGGGGCATTAACTCTTCGAATTCAAGTTTCTTAAGGAAGTAGTTTGCCTAAAGTGAAATCCGGCTCTAACTCCCAAACCGGGAACCCGATTCGAGCCCTGTTTTCTCCCACAAGTCTCTCGTGCCTAGGAGGTCGTGTGTGCCAAGTTTTGTCCTAAACCGATGCCGTTTGGTGATTTTGGGGCATTAACGCCTCGAATTCAAGTAAAGAACGCAAAGATGCATTTTAGCTTAGAATGCAAAGATACATTTTATACCTGATCTTCTGGTGGTGGTGTATATGGATTCTCGTCTTCTGCAGATTCCCTAAATGCCCGGTGGCCACTCGATACATCAGGAACCTATGTTAGTCAGTGCATAATGTGTTAATCATATTCGAATTTCATACATAATCTTGAGTGAAAATTGAACTATCAAACAATTGTGATGTTTATATGAAACCTGTCTGTTGGGATACCTCTCAATTGGATACATCCATCGAAACTGAATCGCTCCACCCAATGACGCTTCATCAGCTAGATGTATAGGCAAGTGCTCCATTATATCAAAAAAACTCGTAGGAAATATTTTCTCTAGATGACAAAGTGTTACAGCGATACGATCTTTAATATATTGCAAATCCGTCGCACGATTCACTTTCGAACACAATTGTCTAAAGAAATTGCTCAATTCAATCAAGGGTTCAATTACATTCTTCGGTAACGATCTGCGAATAGCCAATGGAATAAGTTGTTGCATCAGAATATGACTATCGTGGCTCTTAAGACCCCCAATGCTTCTATCATGTAAGCGCACACGACGTGATATATTGGATGAATACCCGTCGGGAACTCTTACTTCCTTCAACACTTTCAAGAACAAATCTTTCTCATCCTTGGTCATCGTGAATTGTGCTGGTGGTAAATAGGCTTTATTCGACCCTCTTAACTGCAAATGTAGGAGTTTTCTAATATTCATATCTTGTAAATCACGTCGAGCATTAACACCATCCTTCGATTTTCCTACAACCCCTAATATTGTCCACAACACATTGTCACAAACATTCTTCTCTATATGCATCACATCGAGGTTGTGTCTTATTAGATTGTGCTCCCAATATGGCAATTCATAAAAGATACGTTTTTTCTTCCAACTATGGGTGCGATGTCCAGCTTTCTCCTTCTCTACCTGTCTCCTATGCCTCTCCTTAAGGTCATCCCTATTGTATTGGGTTAAAATACCCTCAGATTCTAATTGTAGCAACATCTCAGTTCCAGACAACAATTTTGGTTTGAGTCTGACTTCCTGACTACCATCAAATGATACTTTATCCTTCCGGAATTTATGGCCAGAAGGTAAAAATCTGCGATGACCCAAGTATGATTGTTTCCTACTATGCTTCAACCAACACGATGTAGTTTCCTTATTGCAACAAGGACATGCATATTCTCCTTTAGTGCTCCATCCTGACAAGTTTGCGTATGCAGGAAAATCACTAATTGTCCACAGTAAAGCTACATGCATTTGAAACATTTGATTTGTTGATGCATCAAATGTTGACACACCCTCATTCCATAGTTCTTTCAACTCCTCAATCAACGGTTGCATATAAACATCAATCTTGTCACCAGGTCCTTTCGGGCCGTCAATAAGCACGGATAAAATTAGAAATGGTTGCTTCATGCACATCCATGGCGGCAAGTTGTATGGAATGAGCACAACAAGCCAAGTGCTATGAACTATGTTCATCGTCCTGAATGGGTTAAAACCATCAGATGCTAAGCCAAGCCTTACACTTCGGCAATCATTACTAAAGTCAATATTCCGACGGTCAAAATCTTTCCATGCAAGGGAGTCAGCAGGATGCCTAAAGACACCATCATCAGTTCGTTCCTCTGCATGCCATCTCATTAACTTGGCCATCTTGGATGACATAAACAACCTCTGCAACCTTGACTTTAAAGGAAAATACCTCATCTGTTTTGCAGCTATTTGTTTGCCACCTGTGTTAGGACCATTTGAACCACCATCACCATTTGATTTCCATCTAGAACTGTTACATATGACACATTTATCAAGATTGGCATCCTCGTTTCGAAACAACATGCAACTGTTGGGACATGCATCCCACGTCTCATACGTGAAGCCCAAATCTGTTGTGACCTTTTGAGCTTTATAATATGAGTCCGGGAGTTTCACACCCAACGGAAACGCCTCATTCAATAACTCAAGCAACATGTCAACAGACTTGTTCGTCCACTGATTAAGCACCTTCAAATGTAGAAGTCGAACAATGAATGACAAAGATGTGAACGTCTGACAACCCGGATACAATTCACTTTGTGCATCTTGAAGAAGTTTGAAATACTTTGCAGTCTCTGCATTTGGACCGAGCTGGGGTTCAGATGCATGGGGATCAGGCCCCTGTGGTTCATCACCTTCAACACTTGTACCGGCATGTGGATTTCCCATAGCCCCTTGTATCATTCCAATCATATCATCTCCAATGTCTAAATTAGCTAATGTTTCATTCTCTCGATTACTATGCAGAGATATGTAAGATTCCCCATGATTAATCCAATGTTTGTATTTTTTAAAAAAACCATTCAAAATCAGATGCTCCCGTACACCATCTCGTACAAAATAGTATCGATTCTCACACTTCCTACACGGACAACTGATCATCGAACCTTCAACCCTATTGGTGTAGGCAAACACAAGGAATTCATCAATCCCATTAATGTATTCACTCGACATCCTATTTGGCAAATCAATCCAACTCTTATCCATCATCTGTACACATCCACAAGAATATCTCACCAAAGTAACTCTAAATATAATACCTACACATAAATATTCACTCGACATCCTATTTGGCAAATTAACGAAATGTCTAAAATTCCTATTTAAGGTTTAAATTAATTAAATTAAAAATTTAAGATTTATTTTATTATATGGGTTAAAATCCTGTTTTTTTTTTTTGTATTTTTTTTATTTTCTCTTAAATATTTTTATGACTTATTTAAACATTTGCAATTTAAATTTGTAATCGAACCATTACATGTGTATGATATCAAAAATACAAAAAAAAAAAGAAATTCTATCATAATAAACAGATTTATTATGGTACTGTATTTTAAGATTATTGTATAAATAGACAGATTTATATAGACATCTCTGAAATCTGTTTATTGTATTTTAAATAAACCAATAAACAGATATATATAGACATCTCTGAAATCTGATTATTTAAGATTATTTTATATACAATAAACAGATTTATAAACCAATAAAATAGATTTATAAACAGATTTATAAACCATAATAAACAGATATATATAAACCAATAAACCAATAAACAGTTATTTAAGATTATTTTAAATACAATAAACAGATTTATAAAAAAAAATTAAGATTTAAATACAATAAACAGATTTCAGATTAAGATTAACTGATTTATACATATATAGACAGATTTATATATATATATATAGACAGATTTCAGATAAACAGATTTATATATATATATATGTAGACAAATTTCAGATTTATATATATATATAGATTTATATACATTGCATATATATACAGATTTACATATATAGACATTCATCTATCTATATATATATATACAGAGACCGAGAGAGAGAGAGCATACGCAGAGCGAGAGAGAGTCGTCGCCGGAGCACCACTACTTGTCGCCGTCGCCGCCGCACCACCGCTGGCTTGCTCGCCGCACCACCGCTGTCTTGCTCGTAGCCCATTTGAGAAATTTGGGGGTGAAGTTAGGGATTTGGGGAGGAAGGATCGAGCGGCAACAGGAAAAAGAAGAGGGGGGATTTTTTTATTTTGACTTTTTGCAACGGTATGCTGTAGACCGTCGCAAATAGAAGGCAGTAGTTTGTAAAACGGCGCCGTTTGAATTAATACTTTTTTGCGACGACAAATTTCCGTCGCAAATGAGATATGCCGTCTCAAAAAAAAGGTGTTTTGCGACGGTTTTCTTTACCGTCGCTAATACTTCCGCATTTCCGACCCCTCCGCTTAGTTTCATTACCGATGGGTAAGTGCCGTCGCTAAAGGCTATTATTTGCGACGGGTGACGTTACCGTCGCAAAAAACCATTTTTTGCGACGGGGGGCGCGGCGTAGCTAAAAGCTCCGTGTTTTTTGCTATGTTTTCCTGTAGTGTATTGTAAATTTACATGCATCATAGATTTCTTAGGATTGATTTTATGTTTTGATGAAATAAGAACTAAGCTTTGGAAAGTTATGAATTTATGAACAACAAGATTAATTTATAAATTAAAGGAGTTTTGATGTAAATGATTTAAAATTGATCATATTTTATTGGTTATTTAAGAGTTTTTATGTTTTAGACAAGCCATGTATGAACCCAAGTTTTGAAATTATTTTGAAAGCTCAATTCAAGTTTTAGAATTTGTGAATTTGGAATTGGGCTTGATATGAAGAACATGAATTGAGTTGAATTTGATGAATTTGAAATTGTGTGTACATGCATGTAAAGGATTGTCATGAGTTTGCATATTTGAATGCAAACATGCATTTCATAATGAATTGAGGGCTATTTGGCACATGCAAGCATGATAATGTTGAATTTCGTAAAGTTGATCATCAATTGTACTATTTAAGTTGAAAATGAAGCCTATATTTCACATGCATGTACATTTCAAAATGATATGGAAATTAATTTACATGAGTTTTGAAGTTAAGAAGTGAGTTTGATATGATTTGAGTTTATGAGATGGATTTATGTAAGTTTGAGATTCAAATCTTGTAAAATTGGCCATTATATTCATGTTAAAAGTTATATATAAATCTTATGATATTAATTACATTGGTTGGAACCAAGTTTGAAGCTCAAACATAATCTGGAAAAACCCAGAACTCGACATGTCCGCTCGAGCGAGGAATGTGTCGCTCGAGAATGGAAATAGAGCTCCCAGAAGTTTTGCAGAAATTTGCATTGTTGCTCGAACGGCAAAGTGTACGCTCGAGCGAACCCTATTTTGAAAGGTTTCTCGCTCGAGCGTCGAAAGTCTCGCTTGAGCATTAAATGCAAGTAACCAGTACTTTTTCAGACCAAAGGGGGTTCGCTCAAGCGGAGAGCCCTGTTTTAGAAATTTAAAAAAGTTGTTCTATACTTTGTTTTCCGTCCCCTTTCTTCCCAAAGCGCTCTTAGGCATGCATTAAAACATTGTAAATGAGTTAAAGAACACAAAAGAAGCCTAAGAATGTTAAACAAGTTAAAGAACGGAATAAATTGTATTGTGACCTAATTTCTATGTGTATTATGAATTGCGTAGGGTCAACTACAAGGGCGAACCAGGCATTTGAACACTGTGAGTAATAACTTAGTAAAGTTATATTCAAGTTAAAATTATTTTCGGTATATGAAATAAGATCTATTGAATGGAATGTCATGTTTTACACTATGAATGATTGTCCAATAATAACAAGCATTTATGACATTATGCTATGATTCAAGTATGTTACAAGTGGCATTATGCTATGATTCAAGTATGTTACTGATGACATTATGCTATGATTCAAGTATGTTACAAGTGGCATTATACTATGATTCAAGTATGTTACTAATGACATTATGCTATGATTCAAGTATGTTACAAGTGACATTATGATATGATTCAAGTATGTTACAATGACATTAAGCTATGATTCAAGTATGTTACAAGTGACATTATGCTATGATTCAAGTATGTTACAAGTTCCCAATACCAGAGGTTCCTTATGGAACTGACAAGCTATCTATACCCGGCTAGAGGTTCCTATATGGAACTGACAAGTTTACAAGTTCCCAGTCCGGAGGTTCCTTATGAAGCTAACAAGCTATCTGTACCCGATTGGAGGTTCCTAGGTGGAATTGACAAGTTTACAAGTTCCCAGTCCGGAGTTTTCTTTATGGAACTGACAAGTTATCCTTACCCGGCTGGAGGTTCCTCTATGGAACTGACAAGTATGATCTAAGATGCTTTGTAAAAGATCTGTTAGTGCTAACGAATGAACTATGTATGATCGAACATGAATTCTGATTTCTGTATATGAATTGAATAAGAATACAAATATGAATCTATTCTATGTACAAGACTCTACTTCTGTATAGACATCATTCAGTAAAATCTGTACTCTGTTATTATTCACTGGGCTCCAACTCACTATGTTATTTACGTATGTAGGTGATCAGGCATGTGACCAGGCTTAGAGTTTCTGCTTGGATTCTATTTTCTCAGCCAACCTATGTGCCTCTCGTGGAGGTTCCGGATATGTCTAGTGGCTATGGTTAAGTACATCAAGCTCAAGTTTTGTTTCTTGTTTGGTTAAACAAGTCTTTGTTTATTTTGTAAATAGAGCTAAGTCCCTTTTTGTCTAATCTATAAATATATATGAAGACATAAGAATGATGTGTAAATATGTATATAGAAAGTTTCAAATTTTTCTGTCTCATATAGTCTGCACAACTCAATGGATGTTGTATATTGTTATTTGCTTTCGCTAGCCCCTAATATTATGTTAACATGTCTCAAAGGCCTTCGGTAATCCCAGGATTACTGGCTGGTTACGATGCTAAACCTATAGGGGCAGGTTTGGGTCGTGACAGTTACATAACACTCTAATGTAACACTGTAATAACCCCGACCTCCGATTAATGCTAATCCATGATTAGTTATGCCTAACAGTAATTTAGAAGGAATCCAGAATTAATTTTCATATGTATTGCATTATTTTTGCATTTCTATCTGTTTGCCATAGAATGACCTGTTCATGTTTTGACTTTGAATTGCAAATTGAAAGCCTTATCGGCGTCCGATTTCGAAATTGATTAGTGCTATGTGATAATTAGAATTTATGTGACTTTATGGTAGATTTAATCTAAATTTGATTTGGTATGATTAAATAAAGTTAAATTATGATTAAATAAAGTTAAATTACATTAAATGAGTTTATTACAATTTTGTCACTTAGTGGACAATCCTAGACCTACACTCCTTATACCTCATACTTGTTGATACACCATAATTCAGACTTTTGTTTCAAGACTAAACCGAGTGAGTGAGAGAGGGAGAGTAGGAGAATTGATTTCATCAAGTTTTGGCTAGGAAATTTGAAGAATTAAAGAAAGGATTGCATAATTAGGCTCCTACACCTTAACATTCAAGACCTAAGGTAGAGATCCATCTCCTTGAACTTGAATTTGAATTGTTCCTTTCTTGGTTCATGGTTAAGTAGTGTCTAAAGCTAAGAATTGGTGAATTAAAGCTTAATGCATACATGCATGTGTAATTCATGGCATTTGGGGTTGTCTCTCTAAAGAATCCTTGCATGCATGTCATAATCCAAGTTTTGGTTTAGAAATTCTTCATGTTCCATGTCATATTATCATAGTTGATCTTGTTTTTGGGTTGAACATTGCATTTGGTCATGTTTTGGAGGACTTGAGTTCAAGGATTTGCATACAAGTCATGTGCATGAAATTAATTTCAAGTTTCAAGTTGAGTTTTGTACAATTGGTTTACTCTTGGGCCATGATTTCTTGAATTGAAGCTTTAAACATGTTGTTTTATGGGTTACTAAGTGTTTTCCAAAGATTTGGCCCAGAAAAATGAGTTTTGGATGGTTGGAGGTCGAGTTTCATGTTTGGAGGTCAATCTGGATTTTCTAGAAATTTGACCCACGCTTGAGCGGGGACTTTCACGCTCGAGCGTGAAGCCTGAGTACATGCACTTCCACTCGAGCGTGAAATGCGTATTCCCAGAAGTTTGTGTGTTTTGCAGTCCGCTAGAGCGGGGGAAGCCATGCTCGAGCGAGGGTCTGTGTCACACGCTCGAGCGGGGGTCGAGCGGCAATCGAGCGTGAATTTCATGCATCCAACACTTTTTCATAAGTTTGTAGTTCGCTCGAGCGGGGAAGTCCACGCTCGAGCAGGGCTTCTTTTTCTGCATATCCGCTCAAGCGGGGAAAGCCACGCTCGAGCAGGGACCTTATCTTCAGCAAAATTTGAGAAATGTTTTCCAAGGCATCTTTGCATCCTCATTCTATCCCAGGCATTCCTAGGCCATGTTTAAGACTCTATAGTGAGGATTTAAAGTTAGAAACACACTAAGAACCTACGACGTAAGTTTTGTGCAATTAGAATGTGTGTTTCAAGTGTGTGTCCGTTATGTGTTATGTAGGTCATGTGCCGCGTGTCGTGTGATCAATCCGCTCTGTCTGTCTGTTTCAAGGCCAACTGTGAGTAATAATTTAGTAAAGTTATGTTCAAACTGTATCTACTTTCTGCGTAATAAAACAAGATCTGTTTTCCGAAATGATATGTTCTGTACAATGAATGATTGTTCAATTTCTGATATGTATTCGTGACATCCTTAACATCATGTGACATCTGTTAGCTGTTACCCAGTATTGGAGGTTCCTTTACGGAACTTATTTCTGTCTGCACTTTGTTACCCGTACCGGAGGCCCTGTCACGGGGGCTCAGCTTCTGTTCTGTTCTGTTACCTGGATCTGGAGGTCCCTTTATGGAACAGGTTATTCGTAACCTCACGTGTATACGTTCTGTTCTGTTCTGTTTTGTTTATGCTAATGGATGTATCACGTAAACTTAATCATGACTTATGATTTCTGTCTGTATATGATCTGGACAAACTATGATTTTGCTATGAACTGAATTATGATTTCTGAATCTGTACGAACTCATGCATTGAAACCCTTTACTCTTTTATTATTCACTGGGCTTTCGCTCACAGTTTATATTATGTATGTAGGTGAGCCGGCGTGTGACCAGGGCCAGAGTTGACGGCTTTCTGTTCTGTTTTGTCAGCCAACTGTTGTGTCTCCCAAGGAGGTTCTGGCCAAAGTCTAATGCTATGGCTGTTTTTGTATTCATGCTAGTCTCTGTATGTGTTTTGTAAGGACAGGTCTTGGGATGTAATACTTTGTAAATATTGGTGTCCTTTGACTGGCATGCTTATGTATATATATATATATATATATAAGTTTTGAAATGTTTCGTCCCATGTACGTTATCACAGCTCATTGGACCTTGTCTATTTTGTATTATTGCTTCCGCAACACCTTATTATTTGCTAATCTGTTTAGAGGCCTTTGGTAATCCACGGATTACTGGCCGGTTACGGTGCTAAACCTACAGGGGCGGGTTTGGGTCGTAACAAACACACTCGAACGCAACACACAAAAAAACTCTTTAATATATTTTTTCCAAACGTAACACTTCAATTAATGTAATATCAAATGTAACACTCCAATGTAACATACATAAAAATACTAAAAAAACTACTTAGTGTATTTTTTTCCAAACGTAACACTCACAGTTTGAAGTATATATTTACTCAAAGCTTACTAAGGAAATTTTGTACTCCTTTTGTAATGGTTTGAAGAATCCCACACCATTTTAAAATGGTTTCAAGAATCTCACGTCTTTTTTTTTTTTTAGTGTTACGTTGGAATATTACTGTTGGCTTATTTTTCCTACGAAGGAAAATATCATAAATGCGAGCGTGCCAGCAAGGATTGAAAAATCCTTACAGATTAAATTCAAGCCAATTATCAAGCGATTGTGTTGACGGTTCTTTTGCCTCAACGAAGAGGACTTCAAATTTTCCAAAGTGTAGAGAAAAGAAAAATTAAAAGAAGAATGAGGGGCGGAGAAGGATGATTGAGTGAACAATCGAAGTAATAATTACTTACCTCTACTCCTATCCTTCGAAAAGAAAGTGCATAAAATGCTTCAAAATGGAAATGCTGAAAATAAATGCTTCGAAATATAAATCTATGTTAAACTACTCCTAAGATAAGGAAAATGCTTCGAAATATAAATCTATGTTAAACTACTCCTAAGATAAGGAAAATGACAAGAAATATTGAAATCAAGTGTCTTTGATTTAAGTTCTGGATCCCTTACAATGTAGCCATTAATGGCTATTTATAGAAGAAAAAATACAGCAATAACTACTTAGTAACTACCCATTTCTTCCATCTTCATTCTTGTCTTGCCATGTGTCATTCCACTCATCCACTTTGTCCTCCCACTCATCCACTTTGTCCTTCATATTCTCCATTATCTCTATAACTTCTTTTAACTTCCAAATGAATAAGAGGATGCCACGTGTCCTGCAATTATATAAATAATAAATAATAATAAAAATTGCAGATTTATGGTGTTAACATTACCCCCCGCGGCCCTTAAAAATGATGTTTATTTGAATTTTTGAAGGGCCGAACCAAGCACATGACTAACCTAAGCAGCAAAGTGCTTCGAATGATGTAACAACACCAATAAAGTGCTTCGAATGAGTATGAAATTATGACAAGATGACTCGAATTATTACTAGTAACAAGCTTCGAAAGTGATATAAAGGACCAAAATCATTCTTCGAAGGTCGATGGAACCGACCAAAGACGAATTACATCCTCAAAAATACTCGACAAAGCTTCGAAGGTTCACAACCACCATTATTATTTCTTCGAAGTTGTTGTTGATACAAGATAGAGTGCTTCGAAGCTTACAAAATTATGGCAAAACGGCTTTCGAAGCAACTTATGGCAAAACGGCTTTCGAAGCTGTTTTTGGCCAACATTGTGGTTATTCAAAACTTATATGTTCTGGTTCACACATAATTAATGAAAATATTAATTTTGTGCTTCGAACCAATTATTAATTCTTCGAAGACACCAAAACTGTTGTTCTTCGAGCCAACTTATGATGCCAAAAACAGGCATTATTCGACAACTAATTAATTGTCATTTTACATATATTTGAAGAGATGTACACATTTCGAAAGTTTTCAAAGTTTTATACAGTTTCGAAGGTGAAGTAATCAACCTTCGAAACAACTCTTGATGTTTCGAATGTATCTTCAAAGCTTTATACAGCTTCGAATGTGAAGTAATCAACCTTCGAAACAACTCTTGATGCTTCGAATGTATCTTCGATGCTTTGATTGTGTACATACAAACAACTGGCCATCAATTTGAAAAGATAAGCCATTCTCAACCATTTATTTAAATGCACAGGCTTTTTCTAGCCAAGTTCATGCATTTTAAATGGTCATCCCTTGTTCTTAGTGCTTCGAACTCATAAGAACAATTTGTTAATTTTATTAGCCACATCATCATAATTATATTTTGATGTGAACCACAAATCCAAAAAGGATTTTGAACACCAAAAGTCATGGTATAGTGTGACCATGAAAATTCATACTTTTTGACATTTTGAAAAATGTCAAAAATTTTGAATTCATGAACAGTGGCTTGTTCATTATTCTTGACCATGTTTGTTTTAAAAACATGACTTTTGCCGAATAGGTTTTCATAATTATTTGGCAAAGTGGGTTGTTTTTCCATGTTAGCCATTAATGGCTTATGAAAATCACCCATAGATATATTATTTTCATGACTTGACTCTCTAAAATTTGGTTTTTGGACCCCTCGAGTCATACATGGAACATCATTCTTAGCCAAATTTGGCTCAAGAACATGCTCTTTCGTTGTGTTAATTTCATAATTTGGCTCTTTTAAAACGAACTCTTGAACCCCCCGAGCCATTGATGAAATCAATTCTTTGCTTTTACTATTTTTAACCATGGAAAAATTCAGAAAAAATTCAACAATTCCGACCATTAAAGCCTCAGTTAAAGACTTGGTAGTGAGAGTTGATAACTCATCATTCCATTGGCGAATTTCCATATCAAGTTGATGAATTTCTCCAATTAAATGGTGTCTTTTTTCTTCCACCAAATAATATTGTATTGGATGAAAGTTTATTTCATCAAGAAAATGGATCTCTTCTTGAAGATCCAAAATTTTTCTTTCACGCCAATATATTTCAAATTGACAAGTTTGAATGGCGAAATCCAAATCGTTTGTCATTTCTTACACTTAGCTGTCCCACCGGGCGTGCCAAAAAATGTTGGCTTATTTTTCCTACGAAGGAAAATATCATAAATGCGAGCGTGCCAGCAAGGATTGAAAAATCCTTACAGATTAAATTCAAGCCAATTATCAAGCGATTGTGTTGACGGTTCTTTTGCCTCAACGAAGAGGACTTCAAATTTGCCAAAGTGTAGAGAAAAAAAAATTAAAAGAAGAATGAGGGGCGGAGAAGGATGATTGAGTGAACAATCGAAGTAATAATTACTTACCTCTACTCCTATGCTTCGAAAAGAAAGTGCATAAAATGCTTCAAAATGGAAATGCTGAAAATAAATGCTTCGAAATATAAATCTATGTTAAACTACTCCTAAGATAAGGAAAATGCTTCGAAATATAAATCTATGTTAAACTACTCCTAAGATAAGGAAAATGACAAGAAATATTGAAATCAAGTGTCTTTGATTTAAGTTCTGGATCCCTTACAATGTAGCCATTAATGGCTATTTATAGAAGAAAAAATACAGCAATAACTACTTAGTAACTACCCATTTCTTCCATCTTCATTCTTGTCTTGCCATGTGTCATTCCACTCATCCACTTTGTCCTCCCACTCATCCACTTTGTCCTTCATATTCTCCATTATCTCTATAACTTCTTTTAACTTCCAAATGAATAAGAGGATGCCACGTGTCCTGCAATTATATAAATAATAAATAATAATAAAAATTGCAGATTTATGGTGTTAACAATTACGTTTGAAAAAAGTACAATAAAAAAAAATTATATATTACATTGGAGTGTTACACCAATGAGTTTTTTTGGAGTGTTACATTAGAATATTAAGTTTGAGTTTTATATTGAAGTATTACAGATTGAAATTATACATTTGCTCAAACTTACTGAGGAGTTTTTGTACTCCTTTTGAAATATTTAAATAATCTCACATCCTTTTGGAATGTTTAAAAATTTTCATATTTCAAATCATTCCAAATAAATAAATAAATAAATAAATTGTATAAAAATTAATTTCAAATTTGATTATCATAGGTTGTGTATCTTACTTTTCTAACACAAATAAAAATAAAAATAAAAATAAAAATAAAGGTATAACTGTAAATTTAATTTTTAAATAAAATATTAAATTTACCTTTCAAAAATCAATATGATTAATTTGTCTATAAAAAAATTCTATAAACTAATTCGGTCATCATTTCTTAATATGAGATTTATACCTAAATTTTCCTTTTAAAATCTCCTTAATTATGTTGAATTTAAAATAAAAATATCCTAAAGTGGTTCTTTTACCATCATTAATGATGTGATGTAAATCTCCATTGCAATGAAGGGGATCCAAGTTCATAATTTCTAGGGTAAGTTACACCCACACTCCTGAGTTTTATATTTATTATAATTTTTTCCTTTACATTTGAAAAATTAAACTAATTATTTAGTGTTAATTTTTAAGTTAAAATGACATATTTATCCTTAACCTTTACATATATTTTAACAACAGTGATTTAGACCCCCTCAAATTTCAACCCCCACCACCCCCACATACACTTGGCAGGTGGTGATTGGAGGAGGAAAAAAAAAAGAAAAAGAAAAAGAAAAAGTGACCAATCAAAAAAGAAAGGGGGTCAAAAGGGGATGGGGGAAAGGGAGTCCCAATCTTTATTCATATTTTAAAAGGTAATGACATTGACACTTCTTGAGATTTCAATTTAACACGGATCTCTCCTGACATTAAAAAATAATAATAATAATTTAATAAAAATAAATATGAAGAAATATATTTAATTTGTAAAAAATTATTTCTAACCACTCGAAAAATAAAAATTATATAGAAATAATAATTATTTTTTATTTTTTATTTCTTAACCAAATTAATTTTTAATTTTTAAAAAAAATTCTAAAAATCAAATCATACATAGCCTAAGAATCTTTTGATAAGTCATTTCTTACGTTGATAACTTATTTAATTATTTGTTAATTTTACGACATTTTTACCATCTGTTGCCTGGTTGATAACCATTTCGTTTTCAGTTTTCAATTTATATTTACAAAAATTTTAAAAACTGTCATAAAAACTTGTTTGATAATTTTTTTGGTTTATAAATGGTTGTCTCAGTTTGTAAATTTGAGAAAAAAACGTAAATTCAAAAAATGAGTTTACGTTGGTTTTTAAACAAAAATTTAAAAATTTGACTAACAAAAATTTTTTTCAAATAATTTTTTTTCCAATTAATTTTTTTTTTCAATGAATTTTTTTTTTTCAACTAATACTAACCGAGGTGGCAATTGGTAATGTTATTTTAAACCTTGGGGAGGAGATTCTAATTTCTAAAATGTGAGGGGTGTCAATGTAATTTACCCAGTGAGGACAAAATTGGCATTTAAAAAAATTAAATTGTTGACATCAACAAAATCTGTTAGTTGACTTAACAGTCAACTACCTGAGGGAGAAATCTGTAATAAAACTTTAAACCTCGGGGAGAGGGATATAATTTCCAAAAGCTGAGAGGAAAAACTGTAATAAATAAAAATCTCAGGGGGTGTCAATATAATTTATCCTAATTTTTATATACAAATCGCATTAAAATAATGTGATAATGATATTTTTCAAAACCCAAACAACACTATTTTCATTTGAAAATGATAGGAACACAGGAAGTTAAATTATTATGCATCAAAATTTCGCAGGACTTTATAATTTAATAAAAAAAAATGCTAAAAGGATCCAAATTTCACACCATGAGAAAAAGTACTTCATGAGGCAAAAGGATAATTTCCCCAAGAAGTGAAGAAATTGAAAATCTGGTATAGTTTTTAACCTTTTCACACATAGAGCTCGTTCGGCATGGAGAAGTTTAGAATTTTTGATTAAAATAGTTATAAAAAGATAAAATAAGTTAAAACATCAATAAAATAAATATTACATCTAAATTATAATCATTTTATTTTTTTTTTTACAAAAATTAAAAAAGTCAAAAAAATTTATGCTTAACAAGACTTTTTAGCCTCAGCCCCGGTTTGGCATTCATGTTGGGGCTAAATAATCGCAAAAGACAAAATTGACTACAAAAGTCAATAAGACAGAATACTACTTTTTACCCATAATCATTATACTTTTTCTCTTGCAAAAATAAAAAAAGTTTCAAAACAAAAACCAAACGAGATTAAAAAAATAAGGTTAAAAAAGTCTCAACACAAAGAAATTGACTATATTAGCCCATGCCAAAATAATAAAAAAATCAAAAAATAAAAAAACTAACCTATATTCCAAACGAAGTCATCTGGACACCCCGACATATCCCATATTAGGCCACTGTGTTCACTGTTTTTCCAAGTAAAAATGCTAGAAATCCCAAAAGTTTTACTAAAATTTTTACCAAATGTCTCACATGGGACTCACATGATGTGGATCTCACACCATGTGAGACATTTGATAAAAAATTTGGTAGAACTTTTGGGGTTTCTACCATTACTCTTTTCCAAGTATTACTAACCTTAATTACTTCAATTAAACGATATTTTTCTAATATAAAGTTTGGCAAAAATACTGAAAATTTTACAATTTTGGTGTTATTGCCACTCATTTAGCAAAAAGAGATCCAGAGAGCAGAATTTGATTAAAATGCAAGGCTTGATTCGATTTGATTTTATAATTTTTCAAAAGTAGTAGTTAATTTGTCATATCGTGGGATTTAATGTATTTTCTCCAAACTCTATGAAAGTCAGTATAATTTATCCTTAAAAAATAAGTACAATGATATAATTTGTCCACACAGTATAATTACATTAGGTTCCCTTAAAATATAATTCACATAACATTTAATTCCTTTTTACTAAAATACTATGGTACACACCCCTCCAAGAGTGTGTACCATATGCATTACACCTTTTTGTGGTGTGTGTTAAATATTTTTGTGGTAAATATTATATATTTTTCTAGTAGAAGTTACAATAATTTGTGGTAGTGTTATGTATTATTGTGGTATTGTTGGCTATATATTTTGTATAAGCCAATTACAATTCAATGCGTGGCAAAACAAAGGCAATACGGGAAGACTATTCAACTTTTCGATCGTGATCGTACACGTGGCAGTTAGTATTGGTTCTTACGAAATCTGCATAATACTGGATCAGCAAAGAGATGCAAAGTGATGTGGCTTCAACGGTTACTCACATTCAAATTCAAAATCAGGAGGGAACATGGAGAAGCGATCATGGAAGAGCGATTCGACAGTTAGAAGTGCAATTCGATGGTCATCCTTGAGAAATATAAATAGCAGAGAAGGCCCCAGAAAAAAGCCCAGACTCAGATCCAAAAACTAGTTTTACATTTCCTTTTCAGTTTTATTCTACTTTATTTCCTTTCCAGTTTTACATTTCCTGTTCTTTACATTTCTGTACTTTAAAATTCCTACACTGCACTTCGTTCATAGGAGTAATTTCAAGTAGATTGTTGCTGTAAACCTCTACGAGGCTGAATTGGATCATTGTAAGTTTTTCATTTTAATGAAATGCTTCAATTGTTCTTTATTTGATTGTTGTTTGCTTAATTCTCCTAAATCAAGCCACCAGTAAAGTCCTCTTCATTGAGGCTGAAAGAACTAAAACACAATCGTCTGATAATTGGTTGGCAATTAATTTTCTATAAGGACTGATTGATCCTTGCTGGCACGCTCACAATTACAATAATAACCTTCGAAAGCCAAAAAAGCCAACATATATTTTTTGGCATGCCTAGTGGGACTAATTGAAATGGCTAGACGTAGAAGACAAGGAGAAAATGAACGCTTGGAAGAAGGCGTAGAAGGAGAGGTAGAAATATCTAATCCAGAGGATAATGTGATAACACATCCTGTGGAGACACCAATTTTTTCAGAACCTATGGTCAAACAGACCAGCACTTCGGAACAAGTACCACATGTTTATAATATTGGACGAGGCCAAGGAATTGGACCATCTACTGTTCCATCTACTCAACCAATGAATCCATGGGGTTGCCTAGTAAATGCCATGAAACAGCAGTTAATGAACACAATGAAAAGATGGGCAACATCCTTTTTGGATCGGATGAATACCCATCAACCAACAAGCATAAGACACATGGAGGAAATTTCAAATGTCCCTCAGCAAAAATTGGCTAGAGATAAACAGCCTATGCAAATTAATGGACATTCTAATGGTCAAACTAGTAATCAGAACTATGAAAGACCATCACCTCAATCTTGATATGAACCTATTTCGAGGCCTATAGCAGGTCAAAATGCCTCAGTACTTAACAGTGAAGCCATGCAAATTGGTGGATCTGGCCCAGTGCAAGAAAATGGCATAAGAATGGTTCCAAATCCCATGTTTGAAGCCATACCTGACACGAGGGGGTTCACTAATCCTTTATTCGAATTTATGACTGGGGGGTTAGAAGGTTTTCCTATAACTGGAAGAGACACAACACCTGTTCTAGCACCTTTCCCAGGTCCTTTCGCAGGACAGGCTCAAAGGGGTCACCCATACCCCCAACAGCAGCCGGCACCACAGGGACAACCAGTCTCAAATATACTACCTTATGGACCAAGAAGACCCCAGGCACAAGGTTGTCCACCAAATCCTGTGTTTATTCCTCCAGTAATGGTTCAACAGGCACAAAATATGGTCCCTAAGGACCAAATTGCTGATATTGTTAGAGAGATGTGTGGACCAATGGCTCGGGGGGTTCAAACTCCTGTGTACAGGAAATCATATCCAGAATGGGTGGATAGGGTACATGAATACCCAAGAGAATTCAGGATACCAGACTTTGCCATTTTTTATGGGAATGGAAACCAGTCAACAGTGGACCATATTGCTAGGTTTGCTGCTCAATGTGGTGAATTTACCAATAATGATTACATGAAGTTAAGATTGTTCCCAAATTCTCTTACAGGGGCAACCTTCGTATGGTATATTAACCTTACGCCTGGCTCCATTCAGACTTGGCAACAAATGGAAGAGGCATTTCATGCCCAATTCTTCCAAACGGAGCCATAAGTGTCCATGGCAGATTTGGCAAGGTTGAGCCAAAGGCTTGATGAAAAGGCTGCTCAATTTATTACCAGATTTAAAATAGCACGAAACAAATGTAAGGTCATCCTACCAGAGCCAAAATTCATGAGATTGGCTCAAAATGGCTTAGAGTTTAGGCTTCGAAAGAAGTTTGACTCAACTAAGTTTAGAGACTTAGTGGAACTAACTTATAAGGTGTCTAGGTATGAAGTATTACTAAAGGAAGAACAAGATCGAAATAATGCATCATACAAGACATATTATAGAGATCCTAATTATGATATTGATGCAGCAGAGATTGTGAGAAAAGAACCTGTGATCTGTGAGGCATTAATTCATAAGGACACAACAGTTGACTATCAGTTTAAAAAGAAAGACCTTCATAGGAAATACTCTTTCGATTTAACAAAGGCAGATGACATTTTTTATCATTTGCTTGCGGCCAACTTTCTTAAGTTACCAAAAGGAGTCAAAATTCCATCTCTAGATGAACTTAAAGGAAAAGTGTATTGTAAATGGCATAATTCTTGGTCTCACTCGACTAAAAACTGTATTGTTTTTCGAGACAGGATCCAAGAACAAATTCAGAAAGGAAGTTTAAAATTCCGAGCTAAAGTAGAAAAGGCCATGGGGATCGACAGTAATCCATTCCCAGAAGTTGGAGAAAGTGCAGCTAATGTTGTTGTACCAGACTTTCAGAATTTATCTTTGAAGGAATTGGAAGAGGTCAATGTGCAAATTCATGTTGCCAACCAGACTACTGTCAAGAAAGACACTAGAAGTTCACCAGTTGTTGGACAAGGCTCTACAGGTCAGGAAAAAGACTCTGATGAGGAAGCACTGGATGATGACTCTTTAGAGGCAACAGTTATCCAAAGAATGTGTCCCAAGTGTAGGTTGAGCTATAAGTGGCTGAAAAGGCTTCCAATTGATAGGAAACAATACTACAGGGATGTGCAGAGACGTTCTAAGCCAACCAGTGCTCATAACAAAAGGCCATATCCAACTGGTCCTACGTAGCAACCAATCATGGCTGGATCAGCAGCTACTAGAATGTAATCCAAGGGTAAGAGGCCTTTACATGAGTCCAAACCTCCCAACTATTACAGAATGGAAGGCAATCATCCTAAAAAAAGGACTGAAGTAGGTTCAAGTTATGGGAGCAAAGCCAGAAATTGGCCCCCTAGACCAGCCTCACACAAGATGAAAAGTGGCCACCCTCATGGAAGGCCTGAATTAGGCCCAAAACAAGGAGTCAGGGCTAAGCAATGGCATTCACAGACAGCTTCGAAACTGGCTTCGAAGGAAGAAAGAGACAGCTCAACGACTGAGTTGGTGGGTTCATGGGTACCTGAAGTTCCAGATTGGTTTGTCATGCAGAATAAACCTAGGGAGATACCTGCCCAAAGAAATGCTATTGGAGATCAGGGTAGGATGGTTAAACCTCCCCTGGTGGCCCCAAATAATTGGGTGTTACTAAAGCATCCAATAACAAAGGAACTAAATATGGTCCCAGTAATTTCTAGATCACAAAGAAGGAAGATCCAGCGTAGGTACACTCAGTACCAGAAAAACCTGAAAAAAATGGAGAAAGCTCTTCATTGGTCCAAACAGAGGGGCAGACAGAAGGAAAGAAAAATCCAAAGTCAGAACATAGTCCAAAATCAACTCTACAAGAAAAAATGGGTTGCAGCAGAGAACAGTTGGCCAAAGTTCACTCTGAACTAAAAGCCAAAGAGATGTCCGGTTTAGCAGGATTGGAGAAGGCTTTGATAAAGAGTGATAGCGAGATAGAGGGAGAAGTTGGCCTAGGCCAAAAGAAAGAAATGGTTGAGGAAGAAATGTTCGAAGCCTTCATGGCTGAACAGACATTTTTGGTTGAAAAGCCAGCAGAAGCAGAGCATTTGAAGGAGTTTGTTAGTAATGAAGTGCCAGAATGCAACATGGAAGATGCTTCTGAAGTAGTTGAACAAGGTGGCCAAGAGGAGAAATAGGTACAACCAGCCATCTAATTTGGCTTGTTTCCTCTAATATCAGTAAATATGGTACATATACTACCACATGAATTCCAAGCTGGAGATGAGAACCAAGAGGGTCAAGAAATTGACTCAATTCTAGTCTCTAGTGAAGACTCACAAGTGAGTATGGTGCAAGATGAATCCGAAATGGCTACCCCAATGGAAACTGAATACGAGAGTGAATAAGAGGTGAGTATTAACCTCTCATATCTTTTTGAGTATTCCACAACATCTATGACACAACATGTCAAGCCTTTGTATATCAAGGCCTTCTTCGATGGGATACAATTGAACCGAGTTTTGGTGGATAATGGGGCAGCAGTGAACCTGCTTCCAAAATCTTCCTTGAGGAAACTAGGAAAAAGGAACCCCAAGTTAATCCTAACCAGCACAACCATTGCTGGCTTTGCTGGAGACAAACAAATAGCTCAGGGAATTTTGCTCATCAACCTGAGTGTGGGAACCAGGGACTGCATGACGGCATTCTTCGTTATCGACAACAATGCTAAGTATAATGCTTTACTTGGTAGAGATTGGATTCACACTAACAAGTGTGTGCCTTCCTCACTGCATCAGAAGATAATGATGGCCTTGGGCAATGGAGAGACAGAGGAAATCGATGCAGATCCTCAACCTTTCATAGCTTGTGCAGACTTCGTAGAGGCCAAATTGTATATTGACGGAGTGACACCACTCAGTATACTGAGAAAACCTGATAGATCAGCCGAAATGATGGCTGGTGAGGAATTGGCGCACCTGAATCACTTAGTCCAGGAAAGTGCTGATGAAGAGTTTGTCGTTAAGGATGACAATGATGCCTGGTTGTAGGCCAAGAGATGAAACCCAGGAGGCCAAATCTCTGGCTTTAATTAAGTTTTCAGCATTGGACATACAGTCAATAGTCCAGAAAGTGCAAAAACAAGATAAATAAGCCATAACAATTGGTTGGAAGAAGGAGCAGCAACAGGTCAGATGCTTGGCCTTGGATAAATACTGTGCTTTGGATATTGAAATAAAAATCCAAGAAATAAAGGAGGAGGATGCCTTGTGGAATGACTTGGTCTATGAGGAGGAGAGTACGGACGTCGAACCAAAGAAACTAGGAGCAGAACAAAGCAAGGAGATTGCTTCGAAGTCAGAAGGAATCAAAGAAGGAGCATCAGTAAGTTCTCAAATACAAGACCCCTTGGAAGAAGTAAATCTAAGGAAAGGTTCTACACAACAGCCCACCTATATAAGTGCTTGATTGAATGCTCTTGGCAGGGACTAGTTGTTGGTTGTTTTGAAGAAATATAAAGATTGTATTGTATGGTCTTATAATGAACTACCAGGATTGGATAGGTCATTAGTAGAACATAGGCTCCCTATGAGGCCTAATTTCAAGCCATACAAGCAAAAACCAAGAAAAATGAGTCCAGAAGTGATTCAAAAAGTTAAAGAGGAAATTCTTAGACTCCTCAAGGCAGGCTTTATTAGGACAGCCAGATACTTTGAGTGGCTATCCAATATTGTGCCTGTAGTTAAGAAGAATGGTAAAATGAGGATATGTATCAATTTCAGAAACTTGAATTTAGCAACTCCAAAAGATGAGTATCCTATGCCTATAGTGAATTTGTTGGTAGACAGTTCAGCAGGGCATCAAGTTTTATCAATGATGGATGGGCATTCCGGTTATAACCAAATCTATATTGCAGATGAGGATATCCACAAGACAACATTCAGATGTCCTGGGAATATTGACACCTTCGAATGGGTCAAAATGCCATTTGGCCTGAAGAATGCTGGAGCTACATATCAGAGAGCTATGAACACTATCTTTCATGACCTCATTGGAGGATATTTAGATTGTTATATTGATGATATTGTAGTGAAATCTCAATCCATGGAGGAATATTTGTTTCACCTAGAAGCAGCTTTCGAAAGAATGAGAAAGTTTAAGTTGAAACTCAATCCTCTTAAATGTGCTTTTGGCATATCATCTGAAAACTTCTTGGGCTATGTAGTACACAAGAAAGGAATACAGATTGACCAGAATAAAGCCAAAGCTATCATTGAAGCCAGACCTCCATCAAGTAAGAAAGAATTACAAAAGTTCCTTGGACAGGTTTATTTCCTTCGAAGATTCATTTCTAATATTACAGGGAAAACTAAAGTATTTTCTTCCTTGTTAAGGCTAAAAGATGAAGAGGAGTTTGTGTGGACAGCAGAGCATCAAACTGCTTTCGAAGGAATCAAAGCCTACTTGGCCAACCCTCCAGTGTTGATGCCACCAAAAGGTGATAAGCCCTTGAAATTGTATATAGTTGCAGCAGAGGATTCATTGGGAGCTTTCTTAGCCCAAGACAATGAAGAAGGCAAGCAGCAAGCTGTTTATTACCTTAGTAGGTTTCTAAATTATTGTGAATGTAAATACTCAGCTGTAGAAAAGCTGTGCCTTGCATTGTATTTTGCTACAATGAAATTAAGATACTATCTTTTACTTACAACTGTCTTGGTGATTGCAACCATAAATTTGGTTAAATATATGTTATCTAGACCCATGTTGAGGGGAAGAATTGGCAAATGGATACTAGCTTTATCAGAATTTCATCTAGAATATGTCCCCCAAAAGGCAGTAAAAGGACAAGTTTTAGCTAATTTTTTGGCAGACCATCCATGTCAAACGGAAAGCCAAGAGATAATGAAACTTGGTATGGCTAGTATTGAACCATGGCAAATGTGGTTCGATGGATCAAAAGCTAATGGTCTAATTAGAATTGGTGTAGTAATTAAGTCACTACAAGGAGTAGAAACCACGCATGGTTTCAGAGTAGATGAAATTACTTGTTCCAATAATCAAGCTGAATATGAAGCCTTAATAATGGGACTGGAAATACTTATTAGATTACAAGCTCATGCAGTTAACATATTTGGAGATTCTCAATTGGTAGTTAACTAAGTGAAAGAGATTTTCAAATGTCAAAGTATAAGCATGTTGCCATACTATGTTGTTGCATTACATCTGCTTTCTCAATTTCAGATAGCAAATGTAACTCATGTCCCAAGATTCTTTAATAATAAAGCTAATGATGTGGCTCAGAAAGCTTCAAATTTCAAGAGAATGGATAATACGCAAAGGGACATAAGCCAAACAACATATCAGAAATTAATACCACCCTTAAATAAAAGGAATGTGGTCCTTGAAATCAATCATAATGACTTACAAGAACAAGATTGGAGGCATCCAATAATGCAGTATCTGGTTGGCCCATCTTTGAAGGCCAGTAGAAAAATTAAATTGCAGTCTATGCGATACATAATGTATGCTAATGCCCTCTACAAAAGAGGGGGAGATGGGTTATTGTTGGAATGTTTAGGCCCAAAGGAAGCATTGACAACTATGATTGGGGTTCATGAAGGCATCTGTGGTGCTCATCAGCTCGGTGTAAAGATGAAATAGCTGCTTCAAAGGCATTCCTACTATTGGCCAACTATCCTTAAAGACTGCATAGAATATGCAAGAGGTTTCCAGGCATGCCAAAAGCATGGCACAATAAAGCACGTGCCCATAACTGACTTGCATGCAGTTGTGAAGCCTTGGTCATTTAGAGGATGGGCCATGGATATGATGGGAAAAATACACACACCCTCTTCGAAGCATCATTGTTTCATCTTAGTGGCCACTGATTACTTCACTAAGTGGGTCGAAGCTAAGCCATACAAGGCTGTAGACCAGACTGAAGTCATTGGATTCATTAAGGATTTAATCCATAGATTTGGCATCCCACAGACTATAACTGTTGATAATGGGACTGTATTTGATGGGAAAATGGTAAAGTCTTTTGTGGCAGAGTTTGGAATTAGCCTTGTTAATTCCATCCCCTATTATGTACAAGCCAATGGTCAAGCTGAATCATCCAATAAGTCTTTGAAAAAAGGAATACAGAAAGTTGTGGAAAACAATCCTAGGGATTGGCATAACTTATTATAGGACGTATTATGGGCTTATAGGACTTCTCCAAAGTCAAGCACATGAATCACTCCTTATGCCTTAGTATATGGGCATGATGCAGTGCTACCTGTGGAAATTAATGTTAATTACCTGAGGGTGAGATGCTAGGATCAGTTAGATTTTGAGCAATACCATCAGAGTATGTGCTTGGAGTTAGAAAGTATAGATGAAACTAGAATTCTGGCATTAAATAACATTCTTTTCCAAAAGAAAAAGGCATCCAAAAACTATAATAAGAAAGTCAAACACATTGGCTTTGATGAAGGTGATCTGGTATGGAAGACAATACTCCCAATAGGGATTAAAAGCCATAAGTTTGGCAAATGGTCACCCAGCTGGGAAGGACCGTATCAAGTTCTTAGAGTCCTGCCTTTTGGAGCATACCGTTTGAGAAATTTGAATGGATATGTACATCCCCAAAAGATTAATGGCAGATATTTGAAGCCTTATTATCCAACCGTGTGGAAAACACAAAGAATAGAATAAGTGCTAAATAAAAGAACATGAGAACACTTCAAAGATAAATAAGAATTTATTTCATAAAGAGTCAAATACATGTAGCCATAGATTGGCCCAAAAGTCAGTACAATGTTTAAATTGTTCTTTTACAATAGATGCTCTATTCTTGAGGGATAAAAACAATTGAATGGTTGTAGTCATCTCTTGCTTTCGGTCAGCTAGCTCTTGAATAGTGATTTGCAGCTTGGTAGTAGTCTGATCCAAAGCTTGGTTAACTACTGATAATTCTTTCTCAAGTTGAGCCTTCTTTTCCAACAATTGAGCTTGAAATTGGGAGACAGAGGAATGTTGTTCCTTCAATTCTGACACCTCAGTATGTACTTTGGAAACAAAGCTCTGATCCTTCACCAATTTCTCCTCCGCAGCCTTGGCAGCATGGCAAATGTTGATGTAAAAATCAATAGTGGCTGCTGCCTGAGATAAATATCTTGAGACAGCCATGCTGGATTGCTCAATGACCTTACAACACTGGAGGAAGCCATCTTTAATTATAGGCCTTTGTAAGGCTTCGAAAGGAATCCTCGAAAAAGATGCCAGCAGCTCTAGACAACTGTCCAAGTCTATCGAAGGTAAGGAAGTCTTACCACTGGAGGAAGAGCTCTCAAAAATTTCTAGCAGAGAATCAGCTAGAACTAATGGCTCAGTCTCGTTGCTAGTTAGTGGAGAGGTGGAAGGTATGTCAAAAAGACTAGCTAGTCTAGCTTAAAAAATGTCTACCTCATCCATTGATATGGAAGGTGCAGAAAAAGCTCTGGTAGAAGCAAGAAATGACTGCATAGGAATCAGAGAAGAAGATAGAGTATCCTTAGCAGTCTCTATGGTTTTTGCTACCAGTTGGTCAAGAGAAAAAGGACTGGAGCTAAGCAAAGGTAATGGATGATGGATTGGAGAGCTACCAGTACCCTCAATGTGAGAGTCAGCTACCATCAAAGATGAAGTGGCAGCTGGAATTTCCTTAGGAAGAGGAGGAGAAATAGTACTCGAGGGAAAATCAAATTGAGAAAAATCAAAAGACAAATGAGGGAGGTATGGAGTTAAGCCAAAGGGAAAAGGAGCATGAATACTTGGCCTCAAGAAGGGTATGGAGAATATAGGGCCAGGAAGTGAGAGAATTATTTGAATGGGCACCACATCTTGAGGTTGTTCAACTTCGACTGAAGCTGATGGAGTCCTTATTGGAAGAATAGGCAAACTATTTGTGACTGCAAAAGAAGAAATACAAAACAATGTCAAGCCTCAGCATTGAGAATTTAAGAAAGATGAATAAAAGTACAAAGGAGCTTACTGGTTTCAGAAGTAATGGCTATGATTGGAAAGCTGCGAAGAGTATAGTGTCCAGCAGCTTGCTATTTCCTTACAACCTCTTTCTGGAGTGCATCAGCGGCGGCAATTTCATCCCTAAGCATTTGCTGTTGCTTTCTCTTCTCAGCCCTTTGGAATACAATAAGCTCTTTGGAATGCTCTGCTTGCACTGCTTTAGCAGATGCTTCATGGATAGGATCTCCAGTGAAATCAGCAAGAGAGATAGTCATCTTATTTCTTCTTTTTAAGGGTGTCTCTTGCTCTTGATCTGCCTCTTCTTCTTCTGCTGCCTGAACCCCAGGTGCTTCCTCTTCAGGATCAAGTAAAAGCTTTCTTTTCTTTTGTTGCTGTTTACTCCTGAGAAGATTTAAAGCTTGGATCTTCTGGGGAGAATCTCCCTGTGAGGCACCCGTACCACCTTCAAAAAGAAAAACTAGAGGTAAGGCTAAAAGCATTATAAATAAGAAGAAGAGAGAAGAAACAAGAGTATATACCTTTCTTCGAAATAGCTCGAGTAACTCTAAGAGGAGTTGAGGCAGTAGGAATAGACTGTGTGGTGGCAGGCACAGGAACTAAAGTGGTAGGAGCAGTGAAAGAGGTGACAACTCCAGCTCCTTTGGGCTTGGCTTGGGGCACATCCAGCACCATTAATAGGTCTTGAGGAGGAATGGCCAAGTATACCTCCATATTGGTCACCCACCAGTTTTGGCACCTTTTCAATAGGTTATCTTGAGAAATAAAGGGGATATACTCAAACTCAATCAAGTCTTGTATAAATTTAGAAGTGGCTTCTTCTAGTCTGGATCTTTGAACCTTTAAATCCCTGCTGGTAAGACTTAAATTGGTCTGGTTGCAGAGAGGTATTGGGACCCCTTGTGAGAGACCAAATTGCCTAGAAAATTGAGCAGGACAATAGGGCTCAGCAATGCACTTGTAAGCTCTGGGGTTCATAGTCCCAATGAATAACTCTTTGGGGATCAGAATAGAGGCTTATATGTTCTTGTGATGAGGTGAAGAACAGAACCTATCACTTAGAAAGTTTTTCAACCAAGATGGGCCAATGGTAGTAGGTTTGAAAAGACGAAAGCTGTAAGAAGGAAGGGAAGCTGGAAGTTGGTGGAAGAAGGAGAAGTAAAAAGCAAAGGTAGAACGATAGAGTGAAACGTTGGCTAGTCTCATGCCATGAGTAGTAGGGTTTGGCTCAAAAAATTTAAGGCATTTAGATTGTAACTCAGAAAAATAAGCAAAAAGCCAAACCTGAAGTATCCAAAATGGACCCCTTTGATTGGCATCCAAGGGTTTCTCACAAAAAAGAGAACAGGTTCTATATACGTGACCTAGAACGTATGGAGCTAAGGCCACCTTTTTCTGTAAAACAAGGGCTTTGGCAAGAGGGGCGAATTCAGGCATGATTCTTTGAGAAGAGGTGCAAAAAAGGAATTTGCAAAGCCAATATAGTATGAAAGAGAAGAATTCCCTATCAGTCACAGGGCCTTTCCTTTTATTTTCAACCTTGACAAAGTCACTATAGGATGAGTTAAGAGAGGGGAGGGAAAAATGGGTTGGTAGGTCAGGGTAATCTGGTCCAAAGGGGGTTCCAATGGGGGATAATCCTAATAGATGGCAGATATCAAGAACAGTAGGGACCATCATCCCACATCTGAATTGAAAGAAATTAAAGGCAGAATTCCAAAAGCAAAGGGCAGCAGGTATTAAGAAAGGGTCCTCTGAGATAGTGAACCTGGATAATCGGAGGGCATCAAAAAGGTAGAGCTCTTGAAGGTCCAGAGTCCTATCAGGGACAACCCGATCATACCATTCTTGCCACTGTAGTCTCACCGTGGGCCAGCAGTGATGGGGGCGGTTCATTCTCCAATGTCCCCAGTCAAGACCACCTTTGTAAAGGAGACAATGGTCTTCTAGACGTAGATATAGAGCTGGAAGTTCAATAGAAATCTCTTTGAAGATGGGCCCAAGCACATACTCTTGCTGCTCATGACGGCGGGGAATGAAGATGCGTCCGTCAATGGCGCTTTTCTCACCTGCCTTATACTTCTCACACTCTTTGGCAATAATCATTTTCAAGGTCACAGACGGACTCACACGCTCCATAACCGGTATTTTTAACGAAGAAGAAGCCATTGATAGAAAGCTTTCTCAGATGACAAAGTTGGAAAAGAGAGTAGAGAGAAGTGGAAGGTCAGTAGAGCAGTAGACAAATAGGTGAATTCCGAGCACGAAATAAAAGGGTTTTTAAACTTTTGTGTCTGAAAATATACCCGGTCGTGTGACACGGACGGAATTCACAAAAAGTACTAAAAATACGGATGCGAAAGGTTTCCCTCAATGTTGGTAGTTTTAGGGGGAAACATATCTCAAATACTGATATCAGCTTCGAAATACAGTATTTGACTTCGAAACCAAATTTTAAAGCCGAGATCTAATAACAAATAGCTTCGAAGGCAAGGAGCCGACTTCGAAGCATATTCCACACCTAAGGATGTAAGAATGTTCAAGTATTTGTTTACTTCAAAGGGATTAAAGATCTGTTTTAGGTTTCTTAATGAGAGTAATATCCTTCGGAGCAAAACTTGAGATCCCTTAAGGATGGGAATTGTTGTTCGAAGTATCAAAACCAATAGTTGGTTTGATAATATACGTAAAAGATTACTTTTTCGGACTAAAACAGTGCAGCCCTCGAGAGGGGCTTCCATATTTTTGAAAGTATGGGCTGTTGTTCGAAGCAAAAATGGTCAATTTAAAACTGATTGATCGTACTAACCATGACCATATGTTGGATATGATTAAAACAAGCTTTAAGGGGCAAGGTTGTTAAATTCGAAGCATTGATTCTAAATAGAAATCAGCAAAACATTGTCAACTATATTCCATGAATTGGAAAAATTCAGGTTGATTTTTCAGTATTTCATTTGAGATGATTGAATCCAGATTCGAAGGATAAGATTGTGGAGTTCGAAGCCCTAAATTTGCTTATAAAGACAAACAGAGATAAAGTCAAACCATGCCAAACAAGGAGAAAAGTTTTAGCTATATTGAAACAAAAGCAATTACATCAAAAGGCCCTCCTTTGATACAAATTTGAGTTCATAAAAGTAAGGAATATAATAAATAACAAGATCATGGAATTTAGTCCAGCTATGGTCAATAAATTTATGTTCCTTTTTTATTCTATCCTCTATTTTCTCCAAGTTTGGCTGCTGAAGTTGATGTGCTCTTACTTGATAAAAGAGTTCTTCAGCCTTTATTTCGAACGCTATTTCTTTTAACCCTTGTTCCAGCTCGTCCATATCCAAGTCATCCCAGTACGCAGAATCTTTATTCTTGAAATCATCGTATTCTTCGATGAGGTTCTCTGCTTCATACTGGATATGAATTCGAAGGGATGAAAGTTGGTTCAAAGATTGGGTGGTGGCCACAGAAATCCGGTGCCAATGGAGAAGCAACAGGAGTTGGTCCAAAAACATTTGGAGTTCTGCTTGGTCGATGGGGTTGAGGACGTGACCCCGAGTCATAATATCACAAGTCCATCGAAGGTTCTTGAGAGGGATATCGTCTTCAAGAACATTGAAAGGCAAGTGAGAAAAAGCCATAAGCAGAAGTTAGGCTTGCTTTCGCTGAGCTGGAGTAGGAGTAGGTGGGGGCTTATAAGGAGGAAAAACCTTGTCCTCAGAGAGGGTAAGCTTCAGTCTTTCTGTCCAGCAGGAATTTTGTGGAGGAGGAGGTATAGAGGCTTCCATTTCGAAAGAAGGAGGAAACTGAGGGGCATTAACACAATCAAACCAGTCAAAAGAGCAAAGCCTCGCCTTCTGGGCTAAGAACGATGGGTTATACCCTTGTGCCTCTTCTGGGCGTCGGGTAGCTTGTACTGTCTTTGTAGGCATGGAGGATGTGTACCATGCTACAAGCAGATTGTCCTCTAAACTGCATCAACGGTCGATGGGCACGTAAGGATAAACCACCGAACTTTGAGCATCATAAGGAAATTCTAGAGGATCAGTGAACTCGACAAAGTGATGATTAACTCGCTCCTTTAACTTACATGCCTCAAGTTCTGACCAACTTCTCCAACCAGAAGCCTCAGAGGAAGACGAAGCCACAGCCTCATCCCATGCAGAAGATTGTGAATTAGAAGAAGAACTTCCCATATCCATATTTGCAAATTTCTGAATCAAAGGATTGTGGACAGTGTGTTCATAGTCCAAGGGTTGATAATTTGCAAAAGCCTCCATGACTTGAATATAGAAAGGTGGGTAAAGGTGGGTAATCAATGCATGAAGATTCTTTCGAGGGCGAACGGTATTATCAAACAACTCTTCATATGCTTGATCGAGATAAGAAAGAGTCTGTTTATCCATTGAATTGAACTCTTCGAATACTGAGATAGTGAGTTTGTTTAAGGGATCAAAGAGGAGTTAATGCAAAGGTTCATCAATGAATGACGGTTGTGTTTCTAAAAATGCAAAGCCCATGAATGTTCTAAAAACGTAGATAAAAGACCTTGATCCACTAATATCACCAAGTGATGGGTATATTAGTGCGGGGGGTAATGTTGGCTACATATTTTGTATAAGCCAATGACAATTCAACGCTTGGCAAAATAAGGGCAATACGGAAAGACTATTCAAGTTTTCAATCGTGATCGTACACGTGGCAGTTAGTATTGGTTCTTATGAGATCTGCGTAGCACTGGATCAGCAAAGGGATGCAAAGTGATGTGGTTTCAACGGTTACTCACATTCAAATTCAAAATCAGGAGGGAAGCCTAACTGCAAGTGATGGCATAGTGGAGCTAACTATAAGGCAACATGATCAGCGATCATGGAGGAGTGATTCGACGATTAGAAGTGCAGTTCGATGGTCATCCTTGAGAAGTATAAATAGCAGAGAATGCCCTAGAAAAAAGCCCCAGACTCATATCCAAAAAACTAGTTTTATTCTACTTTATTTCCTTTCCAGTTTGACATTTCATGTTCTTTACATTTCTGTACTTTAAAATTCCTGCATTGCACTTCGTTCATAGGAGTAGTTTCAATTAGATTGTTGCTGTAAACCTCTATGAAGCTGAGTTGGATCATTGTAAGTTTTTCATTTTAATGAAATGCTTCAATTGTTCTTCATTTGATTGTTGTTTGCTTAATTCTCCTAAATCAAGCCACCAGTAAAAGTCCTCTTCATTGAGGCTGAAAGAACTAAAACAAACTTACAATGATCCAATTCAGCCTCGTAGAGGTTTACAGCAACAATCTACTTGAAACTACTCCTATGAATGAAGTGCAGTGTAGGAATTTTAAAGTATAGAAATGTAAAGAACATGAAATGTAAAACTGGAAAGGAAATAAAGTAGAATAAAACTGATTTTTTGGATTTGAGTCTGGGACTTTTTTCTAAATCGTTTGTCATTTCTTACACTTGGCAGTCCCACTGGGCGTGCCAAAAATTGTTGGCTTATTTTTCCTACGAATGAAAATATCATAAATGCAAGCGTGTCAGCAAGGATTGAAAAATTCTTACAGATTAAATTCAAGTCAATTATCAAGTGATTGCGTTGACGGTTCTTTTGCCTCAACAAAGAGGACTTCAAAATTGCCAAGTGTAGAAAAAAAAAATTAAAAGAAGAAAGAGGGAGACGAAGAAAGACGATTGAGTGAACAATCAAAGTAATAATTACTTACCTCTACTTCTATGCTTTGAAAAGAAAGTGTTGAAAATAAATGCTTCAAACTATAAATCTATATTAAACTACTTCTAAGATAAGGAAAATGACAAGAAATATTGAAATCAATTGTCTTTGATTTAAATTCTGGATCATTTACAATGTAGCCATGAATAACTATTTATAAGCAAATATTTGTAGGAAATAACTACCCAATAACCACCTAAAACTACCCACTTTTCCATCTTCATTCCCACAATGCCACATATCCCTCCATGTCTTCATAACTTCCTTGAACCTCCAATTCATTCTCCATGTTCTCCATTTAATTCTCCATCATCTTTTCATATTTCATAACTTCTCATAACTTCCAAATGAGTAAGAGGATGCCACATGTCCTGCAATTATATAAATAATAATAATAATAAAATTACAGATTTATGGTGCTAACAGGTATGTTACACATTTTTTTTATTTAAATAATTTCTAACCACAAAATATGTAATAATACCACAAAATATGTAACATTATCACAAAAACGCGTAACTATATTTCTCAATCACAAATTATCGTAACTTGTAAAAAAAATATATAACATTTATCACAAAAATACGTAACACACAACAAAAATGTATAACAAGGTGCATACGGTACACACCCATAGAATTTTTCCCATTTTCATTAGTAATTTATTAGTCATATAGATGAAAAAAAGGATATTGTCATCTCTTTTAGATTAAAATATATATATTATCTTATTTATTATTGTGTATTCACATAATTTACAATAATTTTGGTCTATTTAACTTTATTAAAACAAAAGTTTATATAATTACGTCAAAAATATATAATTTATTATATTTTTTTTTTTTCAAATTTTAAAGGAGGGATTTGCAATGTACTCTTAAATAAAATAGTGGAATTGTTAAAAGAATCGAGAATCTTTATAATTGAGAGTCGGACAAAACTCAAGGTAGTTGTGTGACATACGTTGAGAGGAGTATAACAAGAAGGGAAAAATACCATAAATGGTGATGATCAATTTTATAAATATTTATAATTAAAACTTTAAAATTTTTCATATATTTATGAATATTTTTTAAAATTTTATTGAGACCACATTTAGAGACTTAAAATTTGTAGTTAAAAAATTATTATAAATTATTTATAAAAAATTAAAATATTAACTAAAATAGTTAACTATCATACCACTTATAATTCTCCCAAACAACAATGGCATCACACTCATACCTTGTGTCACAATTCCACAACATTTGTCTACTACGACTCAACGACATGGATAAAAGCCTCTGCTGACGGAGCATCAATTAAAAGCCTTTGATTTAACCAATAAAAATCAAATTAGGGTGTCACATCATAAAGCAAAAAATAATTTTCCCCCTCCCTAAAATTGTTTAATGCAACTTATTATAAATTAAAAAAATAAAAATGAAAAAATTCATTTTCCAATTTACAAATCATCAAATTTTTTTAACTTATTTAAATTAAAATAAAACTTAAGACCCCGTGGGTACTGGGGTCACTCCTGATTGGCCAAAAAAAATGATTTTTTTTTTTTTTTTTTTTGGGTTTCAGCCTTGGCAGAGCGCCATGTAACACTGGGGGTCACTGGAGTGCCCCCAACTGGGGGTCCAAATCACGGCTATTTAAATTATTTATACTAAACTACAAACAAAAACTATACTAAACAATCTAGTACAAATTTTCTAATAAAAATAAAATATGCAACAACCAACTCCATCATATATTAGTATTTCCTCTGAGCCAACATATCAGGTTAGTATTTCTTTTGAGCCAACATATCAGGTACATAATATTCTTTCGATTGGCTATGTAATATTCTTGTTTCCTTATTCTCTCCTTTTCATCACTCTACTACAGTCTCTCTCTCTCTCTCTCTCTCTCTCTCTGTGATGACATTTGTCTCTATATATATCCATGAATAGATTAATTGATCTCATGAACTCAATTTTTGTGCAATCTCACTACTCACCCACCATTTTACCAATTTACATACACTTCAAGCTCACCTTCCATTCCAGTCCAGTAATAAGTAACCCATTACAAGGCAGTGTCACCAGCCCAATATTTACTTTACATACAAGGTAAACATATATATATAGTCTTTGTATGTGTTGTGTTTTGTGCAATGTATGCAATAAGAGAACGTGGTTGATCGCTCTCTCTCTCTCTCTCTCTCTCTAAAATGTTGCATGCAACTCAGTCATCATCACCACCATCTGAATTCTGGTGCATATCTTATATAAATCAAATGGGGGTTGTAGAGTGGGTGGTGGGTGTGTTGTTGATCAGATTTTCTACCTTTAAAACTACCTTATGCTTATGCTGCTGCTGCTACTGTGTATGTACATGTCTTAGGATTGGCTTGGCAATCTCTACAAACGATTTTCCTGTAAAATACACAACACCCAATACCCAAACACCCCACCCCAGATGGGTTTGTTTTTGTTTTTGTTTTTCGGATTCTCTTTAATGGGTTTCCCTTCTTTGTCCCCTTCTCTTCTTCTCTCTACATAGATAGATAACGTAGAAAGAGAGAGAGAGAGAGTTGTGTGTGTCTCTCTCTCTCTCTTTCGTATTGCGTGTTTTTGATGATGGAAATTAATTTGTTTTCATGTGCAATGTGTCTGCAGATTCTCTCTCGACGAACACCTATTCGTTTTGTCTTTGCGACTTGTCATCATTTTAGCGCATTCAACACAAAACCCAGATGTTGAAATGCCCTTATTGCAATTCGATCTCACTTTTCTAAACACATTCATATTCATACACTTCTTCACCCAACTCTCCCAATTTCAATCACACTCTTTGGCACTTCCCCTAAAGCATTATTGATCATATCTATTATGGGAATGAGCCACTTGGTCACTGAATTCTCTGCTTTATTATTATGGTCACCCACCACTGTGCATTGGCCCAGAAACAATCTTTTGGGGGGGTTCCAGGATATACCCACATTGGAACTAGCTTCAATTTGCATAAACTTGACATTGTTCCTCGTGTTTCTCTTGATTGTATTGGCTCGACAAATATGCATTTGTGTAGGTCGAATTCGAATCTTCAAGGAAGATTCAAATGCTAATTCAGGCCACAGTGCTGATGGTGAAATTCGGAGTATTGAAATTGGTAGTGGATACAAAGCTTCACTGTTTTGTTGCTTTTATGTGTTGTTTTTGCAAGCACTGGTTTTAGGGTTTGATTGTGCTGGTTTGATAAGAAATGCTTCACATGGGGAGGGTACAAATTGGACTCTTGTGATTTTGCCTGCATCTCAGGGTTTAGCTTGGTTTGTGCTGAGCTTTTCAGCCCTTCATTGTAAATTCAAGGTCTCTGAGAAATACCCATGTTTGTTGAGAGTGTGGTGGGTTGTGTCTTTTGTCATTTGTTTGTCTACTTTGTATACTGATGGGAAAGAATTTCTAGCACAAGGTTCAAAACACTTGAGGAGTCGTCATGTTTTGGCAAACTTGGCAGCAGCCCCGGCCCTTGCTTTCCTCTGTTTTGTTGCAACTAGGGGTGTCACTGGTATACAACAAGTATGCCAAAACTCTGATCTTCAAGAGCCATTGCTGCCTGAAGAAGTAGAAGTAGAAGTAGAAGAAGTAGAAGAAGAAGCAGGGTGTCTTAAGGTTACCCCTTATAGTGAAGCAGGGTTCTTTAGTTTGGCCACTCTTTCCTGGTTGAACCCACTTCTTTCATTAGGTGCAAAGAGACCACTTGAGCTCAAGGACATTCCACTTCTTGCAACGAAAGATCGTTCCAAGACCAATTACAAGATTTTGAACGTGAATTGGGAGAAGTTGAAGACTGAAAGTCCTCTGAAACAGCCATCTTTAGCTTGGGTTATTCTCAAGTCTTTCTGGAAGGAGGCAGCTGGTAATGCCATTTTTGCAGGCTTGAATACTCTGGTTTCTTATGTGGGTCCATGCATGATTAGCTACTTTGTGGACTACTTAGAGGGAAATAATACTTTCCCTCATGAGGGTTATATTCTTGCTGGAATATTCTTCACGTCAAAGTTGGCGGAGACCTTATTGACTCGACAGTGGTATCTTGGGGTTGACATTTTGGGAATGCACGTGAGGTCAGCTCTAACGGCAATGGTGTATCGTAAGGGACTCAGGCTCTCGAGCTTGGCAAAGCAAAGTCACACCAGTGGGGAGATTGTTAACTACATGGCAGTTGATGTTCAGAGAGTGGGGGACTACTCTTGGTATCTCCATGACATTTGGATGCTTCCTATGCAAATCATTCTTGCCCTTGCCATTCTGTATAAGAATGTTGGGATTGCCTCTGTTGCAACCTTGATTGCGACCATTATTTCCATCATTGTAACTGTTCCATTGGCGAGGCTTCAGGAAGATTATCAAGACAAGTTAATGGCTGCCAAGGATGATAGGATGAGGAAGACTTCTGAGTGTCTTAGGAACATGAGAATTCTCAAGCTTCAAGCTTGGGAGGATAGGTACCGAGTGAAGCTGGAGGAGATGAGGAACGTGGAATTTAAGTATCTTCGGAAAGCTCTTTACTCTCAGGCTTTTATTACATTCATTTTTTGGAGCTCCCCTATATTTGTTTCGGCTGTGACTTTTGGTACTTGCATATTGTTGGGGGGTCAGCTTACAGCAGGTGGGGTTCTTTCTGCTCTGGCCACTTTCAGGATCCTCCAAGAACCGCTCAGGAATTTCCCTGATCTCGTGTCTATGATGGCTCAGACAAAAGTGTCTCTTGATCGAATTTCTGGATTCCTGCTGGAGGAAGAGTTGCAGGAGGATGCAACCATCCTTATACCTCGAGGCTTCACGAATGTGGCAATTGAAATTACGGATGGCAAGTTCTGCTGGGATCCTTCTTCTCCAAAGCCAACGTTAGCGGGCATCCAAATGAAGGTGGAGAAGGGGATGCGCGTGGCTGTCTGTGGCATGGTTGGTTCTGGGAAATCAAGCTTTCTTTCTTGCATCCTTGGTGAGATTCCAAAAATCTCCGGCGAAGTAAGTCTCGTAGTAGTATTAATTTTTCTGTCTCTAGTTCCATTTTTTGTTGGCTTTATTGGGTCCTCTTAATTTGGGAATATAATTTATATATGTATGTCTGTTTAGGTTAGGGTATGTGGTTCTGCTGCTTATGTCTCTCAATCAGCTTGGATACAATCGGGAAATATAGAAGAAAATATACTTTTTGGTAGCCCAATGGATAACGCAAAGTACAAGAATGTGATCCATGCTTGTTCACTGAAAAAAGATCTTGAGCTTTTCCCACATGGAGATCAGACCATCATTGGTGATAGAGGCATAAATCTGAGTGGTGGCCAGAAGCAACGTGTGCAGCTTGCTAGGGCACTTTATCAAAATGCAGACATTTATTTACTTGATGATCCCTTCAGTGCTGTTGATGCACACACTGGCTCAGAATTATTTAAGGTTAGTATTACTTATTGTATCATCCACTTTGCAGTTGAAATCAATGGAGTTTGACTAAACATATAAAATGGAACTGCAGGAATACATATTGACAGCGCTAGCCTCTAAGACTGTGGTTTTTGTAACCCATCAAGTTGAATTTTTGCCTGCTGCTGATATGATACTGGTATGGAATTAACTTTTCATTATACGTCTTTATACGGTATGTCGTAGAAGATTTACACTGATATGTGCTTTTTGTGATGTGTCTGAACTCTGAATTAGTAGGGTTGCTTCTTTTAAATTTCATTTTCAAGGATTTCGTGTTTGCGTAGGTTGTTTAAGTTCATTAAATTGAAGCTGCATATCTAAATTTCTTTTATTGATCTTTGCTCCATTCTGAGTTTGTTTTATTAATCGCTCACGGGGCCTTAGTTTAATTATCTGCTATTAATTTTCAAATGGGAAGGCAATCAGTTCCAAAAAGGTATATAGTGATATCGGTTTTAAAATCAGGCTTACATTACAAAATATGGAATTTCCATGCGTGCGCGCACGCATAAACACACGCACACAAGGCTGGAGATTCTTGAACTCGATGTTTTAATTTTTTCTGTTATGGAGATCTTGATTTTATGTAATATAAAAGGGCATTGTTATATAAGGGAAAATTTGATTTTAGTCAAATTTTAGCAAGTTCTATAATAGCAAAGAGAAAAAAAATCAGCAGACTTCTTTCTAGAATTGCTCAGGGAGGCATTATTAATTTCTGAACTAAAAACAAAACAAACCAAAATGTAAAGGAAATGTAACAGCACAAAGATACATGTTGCTAGTTATGGAAACTACATTAAGTTTCGACCTTCATTTAAGCCTTTTAACATTCATTTTTTATTGTTGTTCTTTTATCTTGTCTAAATAAGATAGTCTATCAAAATTGTTATGCTTGAGATAGGTGCCCTGTAAAAATAGATGTATTATTGATTGATATATTACAAGATTGATAATTTCTGTATATTACAATTCCTATATATAGAGGAGAAGATGGTAGTGGAGTGTGTGATAGTGGAGGTGGTAGGTGTGGAGAAAAATAGTGGAGGTAGTAGGTGAGTGGTATAGTGGAGGTGGTAGGTGTGGAGAAAGATAGTGGAGGTAGTAGGTGAGTGGTAAATTCTAACAGCCCCCCGCAAACTCAAGGAGGATAGAAACTAACCAACTTGAGTTTGGAGAGAGGAGCAAAACAAGAAAATACATAAAAATAAAAAAAGATAGGAGACACTGTATGGTCGTGTCAGACCGTTGGTGAAGACACTGTATGGGGTGTCATAACGTTGTAGAGGACACTGTATGGTGGTGTCAGACCGATGTAGAAGACAGTTATGGGGTCATGTCGGACCGTTGTAGAAGACAGTTTATGGGGTCATGTCGGACCGTTTGTAGAAGACAGTTTATGGGGTCGTGTCGGACCGTTGTAGAAGACAGTTTATGGGGTCATGTCGGACCGTTGTAGAAGACAATGTTGTGACAGTTTACGGAGTCTTGCTGGACCCTTGTAGAAACTAACCGGAATCAATGTCGGGACAGTTTACAGAGTCTTGTCGGACCCATAAAGGAGCTAACCGGAATCAATGTCGGGACAGTTTACAGAGTCTTGTCGGACCCATAAAGGAGCTAACCGGAATCAATGTCGGGACAGTTTACAGAGTCTTGTCGGACCCCTTAAAAAAAATCGCATCCTCAAAAGGTGCGCCCAATTTTTCAAAAGGCGTGCATCAAAAGGCGTGCCCAATCCATAAAAAGGCGTGCCATCAAAAGGCGTGCCCAATTCATCAAAAGGTGTGCCGGACATGATGGCGAGGCACGTGGGCGCCTTGGCTTGCGTGCCCGTTTGTCGGCTGGTGGCAAGAGGCGCGCGATGCGCGTGGCTGCCTTGGCTATTTAACCAAGGTTGATGCTGAGGCTGAGGCAGAGAAAAGCTGCGAAAAACCTCTGAAAAAAACTTCGTAAAACTTCGTTGTGCTGAGAGAGAGAGTCTGAAAACTCTTCGTTGTGCTGAGAGAGAGAGTCTGTAACACTCTGTTGCGAGAGATATTCTGTAACACTCTGTTGCCCAGAAAAATGGCTTCGTCCTCATCTTCCCGTGGACTGCTCACCCTCTTTCCCGACCTCAACGAGTCAACGAGAGAGAGAACTGGTGCGGTGGCACTGGAAACTCAACCAAGCGCCCCGGAGTTTGCTCCATTGAACTTTCCGATGCGGTCGGTGGAGCAAAGAATGGCAGTGCAGTCGGATGTGGAGGCCAATCAGTATACTCTGAAGGCATGTGTGGAAAGCATGACGGCGGTCACAAACTTGTCGAACCGGCTGCAGAGTAGGACAAATGAGGTGCAGCATTTAAACTCCCAGCTGGCTCTGCTCCAACGCATGTATAAGGATGCGCGAGTAGAGATAAGCGTGCTAAGGGCAGAAAACAAGGAGCTGAAGCGGAAGGCCACCGTGATGTTCCGATTTGGAGGTCCTCCATATGCTGCAGTGGAGGAGTATGGGGGAGTGAACGTGCTCAGTGGACAAGGAAACACGGAGACCGGACTGGCACGGGACACCCAAGATAAAAGTAAGAAGAAGAGACCTGCAGTAGAATAGAGAAGGGAAAAGAAAAATTCCACTGTGGGTGTGGATGTTTTGTTTGTATTTTTTTTTTTTTTTTTTTTTTTTTTTTTTGTGTAAAATGATGATCGGGGTGAGGCCCGATATGAATAAAATGAGTTTGCAGTTCGTCTTCTTCGTCTGTTTGTTTTTTTTTTTTTTTTTTTTTTTTTTTTAAAGAAATAAAAAAAAATAAATAAAAATAATAAATTGGGAATCAAAAACGGAGGAGAGAGGGGACAAGGCACATGGGTATCTTGGTGTAAAGGAAATAAAAGAACAAATAAAGAAAGTGAGTGGTGTGGGTCTTTAGAGAGAGATAAACCGTGAGTGGTCTGGAAAGTTGACAAAAGAGTGGGTGTCTTGAGTGGAGAGAGAGAGATGAAGTTGGGTGGGTGGTGTGTGTGTTGCCCGGTGGATCCTTTCCAGTTGCCTTCCAATACCCTTTGCCAGGGGCACGATTCAACCGAGATCCATTCCCATACTTTCTGTCTACGGGGCTAAAGAAGTACCACTCTAGGTCTCGACTCTTCAGCCTTGAATGACCGGAGAGCTCCCAGGGCTCAGATTGCTAGACAACGAGTTCTGAGACGGCATCGAAGCGGAAGGGCTTGAGACTGATTAAAGACTCTAAATATGAGTCTGGCATGTCTGATGTGCCACAGCGTAGAAAGTCCTTCACACTCATATAGGAGTTACTCTGTTTCAAGTTCAGACAATGAGGGAAGATGTTCTGCAATCACAAACTGCCTTACCAGGAAGGTCTCTCTTCCACACCAGGAAGGTCTCTCTTCCACACCTGACAGCAAACAACTCTTCTATTGCATCGGCTAAGGTGACCCCACAACCAGGTATTCCTAATAATGGAGTTGCAGGGGGCCCACGGCTAGTCCGGAGCCGTGCTGTTAGAAGAGACATTGTCAGAGACTGGAATTTTGATGAAGTTGAAATGGGTCGGTAGTTTATGAATTCAGACTAGGAGGAGAAGGCTCTGCTGGTAGGGTAGCGTTGAGAGAGAGCGAGAGAGAGAGAGATCAGAGACAGCTTTGAACAGCTGCTGCCTCTGTGTGTGTGGTAAATGCTCTGTATCCCCCATGCATGTGTTTGTGTGTATGTATCGAGTGATGGCAACAGTGAGGTGCCGAGAGGGAGAGGAAGGTTTGAATTGGTTGAGATCCGGCGGGCGGTCAAGGCAAGGTTGCCGCCCGCCGGAAGGCGAAGAACACCAAGATCTTTAACCTATTGCTCTGATACCATGTAAAAATAGATGTATTATTGATTGATATATTACAAGATTGATAATTTCTGTATATTACAATTCCTATATATAGAGGAGAAGATGGTAGTGGAGTGTGTGATAGTGGAGGTGGTAGGTGTGGAGAAAAATAGTGGAGGTAGTAGGTGAGTGGTATAGTGGAGGTGGTAGGTGTGGAGAAAGATAGTGGAGGTAGTAGGTGAGTGGTAAATTCTAACATGCCCCGATACAAAGAATGGTCAACATGGTTTCCTGTTTAGCTTTATGTGCAATCCTCTGAACTTGGCTTAATTAGTGGTATACTTTACTATAATTTGAACAATTTTATTTTCTTCCAAATCTAGACTCTTACCTCAATGTAGCCACTTATGGAACTCAACATAAAGCACTCAATTTTTGGGTTTTGTACCTTGAAGAGTGTTAGAGATGTAGTTTTAAATTGATTCCTCTCTCATCTCAACATTCATTTTTCCATTTTGCAGGTTCTTAAGGACGGCTGCATTATTCAGGCTGGCAAATATGATGAACTTTTACAGGCAGGAACTGATTTTGAAACTTTGGTGTCAGCTCACCATGAAGCAATTGACTCTATGGATATTCCCAATCACTCACTTGAAGATTCACTTGAAAGCAATCCTTGTGATGGGTCTGTTCTATTGAGTAAAAAATGTGTTACAATTGGAAATCGTATTAACAGTTTGGCGAAGGAAGTACAAGAGGGTGTATCAATTCCAGACCAGAAAGCAATTAAAGAGAAAAAGAAAACAAAACATTCAAGGAAAAAGCAGCTTGTTCAGGAGGAGGAGAGGGAGAGAGGAAAAGTCAGCACGAAAGTGTACTTATCATATATGACCGCAGCATATAAAGGCTTATTGATCCCGCTCATCATTCTTGCACAAACACTATTTCAGGTGCTTCAAATAGCTAGTAATTGGTGGATGGCTTGGGCAAATCCACAAACACAGGGGGACCAACCTAGGACAAGTAGTATGGTCCTTCTTGTTGTTTATATGGCTCTTGCTTTTGGGAGCTCATGGTTTATATTTGTGCGGGCTCTACTTGTAGCTACATTTGGTCTTGCAGCTGCACAAAAATTGTTTTTAAAAATGCTTGTAAGTGTGTTTCAAGCACCGATGTCCTTCTTTGACTCCACTCCAGCTGGAAGGATCTTGAATCGTGTAAGTTATATGTTCTCGCTGAAAGATGTATCTACTTCAACCACTGCTGGCACTTTATATCAACAAATTTTTTTTAAAAAAAAATTTTTGTGTGCTTTTCTCTCTCTCTCTTACCTCCTTTACATTATTTTCATGTAATTTAATGTAATAAATTGTGTTTTTTTTTTAACTTGCCAGGTGTCAATTGATCAAAGTGTTGTCGATCTTGATATTGCTTTTAGACTTGGTGGGTTTGCTGCAACAACAATCCAGCTGCTTGGTATAGTTGGTGTAATGACAAAAGTTACCTGGCAAATCTTGCTCCTTGTTATCCCAATGGCCATTGCTTGCTTGTGGATGCAGGTGATTAATAATCTTTTGCCTTGAAATTGTATTAAAGAAACTTTCAGCACAAAATGTATGTTCTATTGATTGAAAAGTCGTGATTTCTATAAACTGAAGTTTATGTATTGATAAAAAGGACCGCTACATTTGATGCTGCTTTATGGTCATCTGAGAAGTTAAACTGTAGAAATATAATGTAAAGAGAAATAGAGAATTGTATTATTGATTGATTATATATTGATATCTATTACAATGATTCATGATTCCTATATATAGAAGAGGGTGAGTGTGTAGTAGGTAAGGAGTAGGTGAAGTGGAGGTGGTAGTGGTGTAGTGGGTTAGGTTTAGTGGAGTAGGTGAGGTGGTAGTGGTGTAGTGGGTTAGGTTTAGTGGAGTAGGTTTAAGTGGGTGAAGTAGGTGGAGAGTGGGTGGATTTTAACAGCCCCCCGCAAACTCAAGGGGGATAGGAACTAACCAACTTGAGTTTGGAGAGAGTAACAAAACAAGAAAATACATAAAAATAAAAGAGGATAGGTGACACTGTATGGTCGTGTCAGACCATTGGTGAAGACACTGGATGGTGGTGTCATAACGTTGTAGAGGACACTGTATGGGGGTGTCATAACGTTGTAGAGGACACTGTATGGTGGTGTCATAACGGTGTAGAGGACACTGGATGGCGGTGTCAGACCGATGTAGAAGACAGTTTATGGGGTCATGTCGGACCGTTGTAGCAGACAATGCTGTGACAGTTGTTGTGACAGTTTACGGAGTCTTGCTGGACCCTTATAGAAACTAACCGGAATCAATGTCGGGACAGTTTACAGAGTCTTGTCGGACCCATAAAGGAGCTAACCGGAATCAATGTCGGGACAGTTTACAGAGTCTTGTCGGACCCATGAAGGAGCTAACCGGAATTAATGTTGGAACAGTTTACAGAGTCTTGTCGGACCCATAAAGGAGCTAACCGGAATCAATGTCGGGACAGTTTACAGAGTCTTGTCGGACCCTTAAAAAGTCGCACTCTCAAAAGGTGTGCCCAATCTTTCAAAAAGGCATGCCATCAAAAGGCGTGCCCAATCCATAAAAAGACGTGCCATCAAAAGGCGTGCCATCAAAAGGCGCGCCCATTTTGTCTTCGAGCGCCGAGCGGCGCATGATGCGCGTGTCTGCCTCTTCGTCAGGGTCTTTATAAACTGAGGCGGAGGCTATGCTTGAGGCAGAAGCGAAGACAAAAAAAACTTTGTGAAAAAACTTCTGAAAAAAACTCTTCATTTTCTGAGAGAGATATTCGTTTTCTGAGAGATTGTTTCTAAGAGCTGCAAATCTGGAAACACTCTGTAACCAATCCTTCTCTGAAAAACTCAGCAACCCATAACATGGCCTCTTCTTCCCGTCCAGCTAACCAGAACATGGCCTCCTCTTCCCGTGGGCTGCTTACGCTCTTTCCAGAACTGAATGAGTCCACAAGAGAAATAACTGGTGTGGTGGCCAGTGAACCTCAACCAAACACCTCTGGTTTTGCTCCGTTGAACTTTCCGATGCGGTCGGTGGAGCAAAAAATGGCGGTGCAAACTGATATTGAGGCCAATCAGTATACTCTGAAGTCATGCGTGGAAACCATGACTGCGGTCACAAATTTGTCGCACCGGCTGCAGAGCAGGACAAATGAGGTGCAACAGTTAAACTCCCAGCTGGCTCTGCTCCAACGCATGTATAAGGATGCGCGAGCAGAGATTAGTGTGCTAAAGGCGGAAAATAAGGAGCTGAAGCGGAAGGCCACCGTTATGTTCCGATTTGGAGGGCCGCCATATGCTGCAGTGGAGGAGCAGGGTGGAGTGAACGTGCTCGGCGGCGTGGGAAACACGGAGACAACACCGTCAAGGGCCACCCAGGACGGAGGCAAGAAGAAGAGACCGGCGGCAGAGTAGAGAAGAAAAATCCCACTATTCCGATTTGTGTTGGTTTGGTTTTTTTTTTTTTTTTTTTTTTTTGTGTGGTGTAAAATGGGGATCGGGGTGAGCCCCGATATGAATAAAATGAGTTTGGTGTGCAGTTCGTCTTCTTCCTCTTTTTTTTTTTTTTTTTTTAATGAAAAAATAAATAAATAAATAAAATAAAATAAAAGAAAGAAAGTGGAGCAACGTGGGTGAGGTGCAAAAGGTGAAGATTGATTGTGCAAAAGTGGACATGGTGAAAGCTTGAGGTAATATATTATAATAAACATATATATATATTAAAAGAAAAGAAAGTTGAGTGGGATTGGTGTTGGTGAAAGCAAGATCAAGATCTGTGAGTGGGGTATTAAAAAAAGATTAAAGGTGAGTGTCCTGTAAAGTGATTAAAAACAATGTGTTTATCTGAGAAAGTTGTGTTTGGAACCTGCGAGGTCCACCGCCAACATCAGTACAACAGCTGCGAGCATCTTGAACACCTTTAAGCCATTGAACAATAAACAAATGCCATAAAGAAAATGACAGGTCCACCTCCCTTCAGAAAACGAGGAGGTGAGATAGGTGTGCACAAAGACAATTTGAAAGAGGAGCATGCTGCACTACAAATTCACGAATATCCAAAAGCACTGCACTACTTTCCCAAGGAGGAACGGTCTCAGAAACGCAAAGATTAATAGCCATCTGACTATCACTCTCAATCTCAACATATGAAAGACTGTAAGAGTGCCACAACACAAGCTATACGAACTGCCTGGGCTTCTGCTGATACTACCGAAGAAGCATCAATTGCCCTTGCTATTCCATCAACCAAGTGCCCAGGTGAGTCCCTCATAACTGCTGCTATGGAAGCAGAGGAGTGCTGGTTGCAAAAAGAGGCATCACAATTGAATTGATCTTGAGTTTTCCAAGAGGAGCTGGTCGCCAACCTGAGACTGTGTTCTGCTGCGACATTGTAGGGAGCTGACCAGGTCCATGATTACTACTCAAGAAATTGCTGTGCTTATTCCAGGAAAAGGAAAAAACGATGCAGAGTAGCTAATGGATCCACAGGTTGGATTGCTTTTGGAGGTTTTGCTTTGCAGGGTTGTTGTTGTTGTTGTTGTTGTTGTTGGAACTGATTTCGAACCACAGCTTTATGTGATGGAGAGAAAACTGCTGGAGGTGCTATCTGATCGGAAAATCGAGGAGATGAGACCTCTGTGGAAACTTTCTGAGATGTGTCGGCGAGAAGCACGACATGTCATTTAGGAGCTGCTGTTGCTGAACTTCAAAATCTAGCAGCATATTGAGCTCCTCGGTGGGAATGTCCCTGGCAATAAAAGATGATTTCAGACGACTTGGCTGGAGATTGCTTCCAGGAAGATGTAAAGTAGGGATGTTTGGCTGTGGCCAAGCAACAGACGGGTGCGAAATAGCATTTCCAGAAGGAGATATGGGTGCTGAGGGAGAACCAGGCAAAAAGGCTCAATGCCACAGCCATATCCATGACAGTAGCAGCAGAAGTGGACTAGGTTGAGGTCCGGCGGGCGGCTAAGGTGAGGTTGCCGCCCGCCGGGGAAGCGAAAATACTAGGTTCTAAACCTGCTCTGATACCATGTAGAAATATAATGTAAAGAGAAATAGAGAATTGTATTATATAAACCATAGCAATTTGTTTCAAGAAATGCCTCATTTATCTACATACCGGTTATTTTTTTGTAAGAATTATCTTTATGAAATCTTCATAATAAATACCATACCATGTTTTAACCGCATTTCCTAATTGAAATCTTCAAAATGTTTACCATAAATAATGGATGTTAGTGCCTTGGTTTTCAAAACCATGTTACCTCAACCCTAATTTGACCTCTTTTTCTGCTTGAACTCTTCATAATAATGACCACAATTCATTTTAACACCTCCATTGTCAATATTTTATTGCCTCACCCTAATAAATTAGTATATATGTCACGAAGGTTTTTCCAAAACCATGAGATCCTCTCTCAATTTCGGAGCTAATTCTACTAAAATTTTATTGACAATTGTCCTCTGTTCCTGCCCTTCTAAAAACCACTTTGGAGCAAAGGTTACAACATGCAAAACACTAAAACCCACATTATTCATGTCCACCTGTCTTGAACCATTAATAGTGTGCAGGTTTCATTTCAGTTGATTGTTACAGAGGAGCAAGTGTGATCTTGTACTTGTTCTAATTATTTTACTTGACCGCTTTGACTTCTAATGCTAATTTTGAGGGTTCAAAAATTTAAATTTAACTGCTAAGAGGTGTACAGTGAATATTTTACCTTATTGAATTATAGTACCTGATTGCAGAAATACTACATGGCTTCATCAAGGGAACTGGTCCGCATTGTTAGCATCCAGAAATCTCCAATCATCCATCTTTTTGGGGAGTCGATTGCTGGAGCAACCACAATTAGAGGATTTGGGCAAGAAAAGCGGTTCATGAAGAGGAACACCTATCTTCTTGATTGTTTTGGTCGCCCATTCTTCTACAGTCTTGCAGCCATTGAGTGGCTATGCTTACGCATGGAGTTACTCGCGACCTTTGTATTTGCTTTCTGCATGGTTTTACTTGTCAGCTTCCCTCAGGGACATATAGATCCAAGTAAGTAAACAAATTATTCCACTACAGAACATTGCTACTTATTTTGACAAGGAATTTCACATGATCTTTGTGTTGTGTGGTTTACAAGATTAAGCATGTCTTGTGTCATTGTCAGGCGAATTGGTATTGCGTGCTCACCATTTAAATTGACCCTGCTTCTAGGCATTAGAAACAAAATAATACTTAAAAGAAGAAGAAGAAGAAAAAAGATTTACATGGTTTATTTTTCCCTGTGGATTGTGAGATGGTTTTATGCGACCCACAAATAAACCACAAGCTTGTTCTTTCCAACGAGTTTGAGAATCTTAAGTCAGCAGGATTGGGACCCACTGTAGACATAAGCTCCAGAACTCATTTTGAGACCAGGCTTAAATGATATTGAAAATCAAGTTGTGTATGAAGTTTGAACTGTACTTAAAAAGAAAAAAAATATATATATAGATATATATATGTAAAACCAAGACTTGTGAATTGTTACAAAATCTCAGTTCTGTGATGTTTCTGATCAAAGGTGTTTCTGCTATAAAGGCATGGCAGGCCTGGCTGTGACATATGGACTTAACTTGAATGCACGACTATCACGGTGGATACTTAGCTTTTGCAAGCTTGAAAACAAAATTATTTCTATAGAAAGGATTCATCAATACTGCAAAATCCCTAGTGAAGCTCCATCAATTATTGAGGATTCTCGTCCACCATTGTCGTGGCCAGAGAATGGAAAGATTGAATTGATTGATTTAAAGGTATGCAGTTCACTTCCACCTTTTCCTTATGTCTTCATTCAGCTTCTAGAACAAAGTGTCAAGTGTTAGAACAGGAACTTACCTGATGTTAATTTTTTGTGGATGCTTGCTTGACACATTTTTTATTTATTTATTGTTTCTATTTGTTTGTTGGATTACACTTTTATTCTGCAACGAGGTTCACTTTACTGCTAGGTGAAGTATGATATTATCATCTATTCTAATCCTGAAACCATGAGTTCATATCAAGTAATATAACTATTAACTTACTGCATCTTGAACTCTGTATAGAAATTCCAAGAATGGTCTGCATTAATTGAAATGGTCTGTACATAGGCATAACACTATCATCTACGCTAATCCTGAAATCATTAGTTCATTTTAAGTAATAGAAATATTGACCGCCTGCATCTTGAAGTCCGTGTAGAATTTTCATGAATGAGCTGTGCATTAATTGGAATGGTCTGTTGCAAGGTTTTGAAAAGCGGTTGCGGTCTCTGTAAGGGTTGCGGTGACGCGGTAGCGGTAGCGGGGTGTAAAGGCCGTAGCATAACAGTTGCATTAACCGGAACCGTGATTTTTTTATTTTATTTTTTCGCATTTGAAGAAAACTTGCCGATACGCATATTTTTTTTTCTTCAGAATCACATTTATTGGGATTTAAAATAAATTTTGATTAATTTTTAAGTATGATCTAATATATTTTATATTTTCAAATCACTATAAAAGGAGCTTTTTACATTTTATTTTAATAGTTCATGATTTTAAGAATAATTGATCTTAAATGTCTACAAATTATTTTTTACCAATACCTGAGCTAACTGAATAAAAAATATTCACAATTATTAAATGAAATGATTATAAAATAGAAATTGTGCCATAAATTAAAAAAAAAAATTATAAAGAAAAAAAATTCATATAAGATTTTCGTTGGGCTTGAATAACTTGAGTATTTGTTCTTTTTTGTAATTTTTTATTTTTTTGGGGGGTAAAGAAGTCAAAATATTATAAAAGGGTGTAACAGTGTCTAACGGACTATTACAGCTATTACGATACCGCTACGGCCGTTATGTAACACCGAAACAGCCGTTACATATGTGAATTTCCGTCACACCGCTGTAATGGCCGTAACGGGTGGTAGTAACCACCACAACCGTTACGTAACGGTTGTAGCCGCTTTTTAAGAGCTTGATTTGTTGGTTCTTATTGGAAAGGGATATCGTTTCTTCTACTAGAGGATCATGCCATGTCAGCTGTGTGCTCCCCTGCTCTGATGGCTTCCTGTGCATAAGGCTTCTATCATTCTGTGACCACATTAAATTTTTACCACCGATTGATGCCGAACGGCTATTAGGAAATCCGTTCAACTATTCGATTGATCTCAAAACCAGACTATATGGAGAATTCATCCAAAAGAAAAGAAAAAAACATCAAGAAGAATAAGAATAGAGAAAGAATAAGTATCACAACCCTGACACAAAAACAGCCACAGCTTTAACTCAATATTTATTATATCAAAGCTAACCTAAAACTATTACATAAAGCCATATAAATAGCCAACATAGGAAACCCTAATTAAGTTACCAAAAATAGGATACTGCTCTAGTAAAACTCTAATTTAATTTAAACTTATAAATAAATAAAATTATGAAGGATGTTGAAGCTGAAAGGGCTGTAGGATATAGGATGTGGACCTAATACAAGAATAATTCAATGAAGATTCAGCAAGTTATTGTTATAAAATGAATGGGCTTGAATTACTTGAGTAAAGTGCTTGAAAGTTCCCTGTTTAAAATGAAGAAACATGCAGTCATTTGATTTAGTGGATTGACGTTAACTAATGGAAGTGTTCAAAGAATGGGGAAAGACTGGATAGTATGCAAGAGACCGAAAAAAAAAAAAAAAACCACAACACAAAACACAAAAAACTCAAGAACAGTTTTCAAAAGCTAAACCAGACAGGCTTGGGCTTGAGCAATAGTTGCATATTTTTAATATATGCAGACAGCTGCTGGTAAAACTTTTGGGCCACATTGTTGGTATAGGGTCATGGGAATCTTGTACTTTGGGTGGGTGCTATATTTGTGTTTTGTAGTTCTTGCACCTTCTCTGGTCTTAGTCTCAAAATTGGCAAAAAAAATCAGGGATCTGCTAGAAGTCGTCTATAGCTTACACAACAAACATGGATAAATACAGTAATTTGGCAATTCGGATACATATCACACCGAGAAAATTATGTTTGCTGTTATATATACACTCATCTAAATTTTAAAGTAATTATTTTTTAAAATTTTAAAAGAATTAAGTAATTATTTTTTAAAATTTTAAAAGAATTACAATTGAGACAAAGCCTGATATGACTTCTAATTTTAACATTTTTTGTTATTAGATAGATAAAGACATTATCAACAAACTTTCTATAATAAAGTGTGTGCAAGTTTTTCTTTTTAAGGTTGCCATGGTAGGGTTTTTTGGTGCATGGCTTCATCTCAACATTCTTGTGTCTACAGTTTAAAAAGTCTCTCTTGAGTTCTCTCCCTAGAAGCTCACCTTTCCTAGAAAAATAGTTTGGATTCTGGTTACTAGATTTATTTCTTCAGTAACAAATATAAGAAAATAAATAACGTCCAGCTCTCAAATAATTTACCCTTTTTTTTTTTCTTTTTTAAACAAATTATTATGATGACTATCTACTGTAAAGAAAAAAACTAATCTGATGAATATCGTGTTTTTTAAAGGTTCGTTACAATGAGAATCTTCCTATGGTGCTTCATGGCATAACCTGCACATTTCCTGGTGGGAAGAAGATTGGAATTGTTGGGCGTACTGGAAGTGGTAAATCTACATTGATCCAGGCGTTGTTCAGATTGATTGAGCCCGTAGACGGCAGAATTATTATAGATAATATTGATATTTCAACAATTGGTCTTCATGACCTCCGTAGCCGTCTAAGTATTATACCCCAAGATCCAAACTTATTTGAAGGGACCATTAGGGGCAACCTTGATCCCCTCCATGAGCACTCAGATCAAGAAATTTGGCAGGTCAAACTCAACTGGCTTACGTTTTTTGTCTTCATTTTTCTCAGTTTTGAAAAAGAAAATCTTAAACTATAACAGTTCGACCAAGTGAAGTCCCTAAAATAGACTGTTAGTAGAAATATCCCAGATATTGTGGATAGCCACAGCTATTTTAAATTGTTCTGAAATCACAAGTAATTCCATTTTTTGTAATAAGAATTCCTTAGTTCCTTCTATAAATTCTTGCCAAAAATTTGTTGTTAAAGTTTTGCTTTCCAGTGTTAATTCCCAAACTTTTTTCCCAGTTTAATGTATGGGCGTGTTATGATTACCAGAAAGACTTACCTTCTTAATGATTGTATTTTGATTTGCAACAGGCACTTGAGAAGTCTCAGCTAGGGGATATTGTTCGCCAGAAAGAGAAAAAGCTAGATACACCAGGTATTTGCACTAAATATTTGAGCATTAAATTTAAGCTCTATTATTAATATTACATCTGGAAGCTTTCCTTTTGGCATTTGTCTAAGACTAGTCAATAAATTGTATTTGTCTGAAATTCATAGTTCTAGAGAATGGAGATAATTGGAGTGTTGGGCAGCGGCAACTTGTTTCCCTTGGCCGGGCTTTACTAAAACAGACAAGAATTTTGGTTCTTGATGAAGCCACTGCTTCAGTTGATTCAGCTACAGATAATCTTATCCAGAAGATCATCCGAACAGAGTTTAGGGACTGCACTGTGTGCACTATTGCTCATCGTATCCCAACTGTTATTGACAGCGATCTGGTTCTGGTCCTCAGTGATGGTGCGTACACTAATACTACCCATTTCTTCTTCCATTTAGTGGACATAGGTGTTGCTGCAATCTATAGAACTTTTTCCTAAGAATTTTAGTATAATATGCATTTGGTAATGTTATTAATTTTCAGGAGTATCCAAAAATTTGTCATTTCTTTTTCTTTTAAACTTTTGACAAGATAAATTAAATTAGTAAAAGGCTCTATAAGAGAAAGCCGTCCATGTAGATCTGTAGGAACAATATCAGCACCCACAACTCTTTAGATATCTTACGATGAATAAGTAATTCCCTGACTCTGCATCTTCTTTTTCACTAGTAACACCAACTAAGCACAATGTGTTTGCATCGAATCAAATTTTCCAAGATTCATCAAAATTTTTTGATGTTCTTGAAATGATGGAAACTCAAGGAGATTATGGTATACTAGAGTATATATATCTAATCTTGATCCTCATGATATGCACGTGAATATGTATGTTGATTAATAGTTAACCTTTAGAATGTAAATAAGGGTTTGAGAGAGTTGTTGGTCTTCGAAGTCAAAGTCTTAGGTTTGATATTTTACACTGTAAAAATATTAGAGAGTTTTGCTTCTCATTTCTCAATTTGAGTATGATGGTACGGCAAGTATTATGTAAAAATGATTCTCTCTCTTTGGCTCACGGTAATTGCTGGAAGCTGAATGAAGGCTGTTGCTTCTTGATCCTCTTGTGACTTGTCCCATCAAATTTATTAACATAATGTTTCTACAACTCCAAGGTTGCTTGTACAGTCGATCTTTATCTTTATGTTCATCTCTCTTTGAAGTGTCTGAGTATCAAAGTCACTTATTGGTCATATTCCATTACAGTTCTGTTTTCATTTTTCTTTTCGCTTTTCCCTTCTATGAATTTATCCATTTGAAATATCCAGAATTTATTAGATTTGGAATCCATTGATACCAAGTTTTAACTGGTTATCTTTCTTATAGAACATCAAAACTTGAGTCTCATATTTTGGAATTTGTTTTAGAACAATTTCTCAGTTTTTTATCATTTAATTCCCAGTGACATTTTAGTCTATGTTGTGTTTCTGCTGCACACACCAACAGAAAGCTCATGAAACTTGGTTTTGCAGGTCGAGTGACAGAGTTTGATAGTCCAGCACGGTTATTAGATGGCAAGTCTTCCATGTTTCTTAAGTTGGTGTCAGAGTACTCATCTAGATCAACTAGCATACCCGATTTTGAATTAGATGGCATGCCCCCAAAACCTTAAAAAGCTTACACACAAGCAAGAAGAGTGGAGCAGAAAATGAACCGGCTCCTGCTGCTTCATTCGGCTCATGGAAAAAGACAAAAAGAGGTATGCGGCATGCTGTCAGATAAAAAAATTATAAAAAAAAATTTAGGGCAAACTAGTTTTCAAGATCAAGTGATTATAAGATAATTTTCTAATTTCCCCCTTTTAAGCACGATTGTGCTGGCAATACACTCTGTAACAAACATAAAGATGGGCCAGCAGAGGAGAGGGAAAATAATCACTCAAAGCATAAGGGGGGGGGGGCAGCAATTTGTATTTGACAATAAAGTAGGTTTTTTTGCATTGAAGCAAGTTATAATGTTGTTAGCTTCTTGTAGAGCCTTTTAGACAGTTGATGTTTATTTCATTTGTTTCCACTAGTGGAATTGATACTCTTCCCAATTCTCCATTATTTCAAAAATAAATAAATAACTTTCATTGTCGTTTATTCCCCATTTATTTTCACAATCTAATAAAAAATATTTTCCATTTTGATAATTCTATTTGTGTAGAATTTTTATACAAAATTTCCTACTAGAATCATGTGGTAGGAGCTGTAGACGAATCGAGTCGAATTTTGAGTGTTTGCGTTTGGTTGGCTCAAAAATTAGGATAAACTATCAATGTCTTAATAGTTGGATTTAATTTCTATTAGTCTTATTGAAAATAAGTCTTAATAAAATCGTCGTTAAAAATAATTTTTTGTGATGATTTTTTGCATGTAACTAAAAATTGACAATTAGTGACTTCTTTTTGTCACGATTTTTATAAATTGTCACTAAAACTTACAATTAGTAATGTTTTTTTGTAACGAAGTTTTCAAATTGTCGCTAAAAGTTAAAAATTAGTGTCTTTTATAATAATTTTTTTAAACTGTTACCAAAACTTATAATTAGTGACATTTTTGTGACGAAAATTTTAAATTGTCGCTGAAAATTAATAATTTATAACGTTTTTTAATAGCGTTTGATGAAAAATATCATTAATTATCATATGACCTATTAGTCTATAAGTTCACCTATTAGGACCTATACATAAATCTCCCTCAAAATTATTCGAACTTGAACCAAGCTCAAGTTGAACATAAAAATTAAATTTGAGCCTCACTCGTCAAGTATTTGAGTAGTTTGAGCTTAGCTCAAGTCAATTCGATTACATAAACGAGCTGAGCTCAAGCTTAAACTCAAACTTTTAAAAAAAAAAAAAAATGAAGAACAAGAAGAAAATTATAAGCAAAATATAAACTCATCACCATTGGTAGAGAGGCCAAATACTTTGGTAGACAATTGATCTGCGACTAACAAGCCGACTAAAATTTTTAGTTACCATTGACTTTTGACAACTAAAAATGAGGCTTTGGTGATTAATTTTTTAGTAGTCGAAGGTATATTTTCCTGTTGAGGGGGCATCGAAAGAGGGGGTTGGTGTTGCCAACGGTTGGTGGAGCAGAGGTGGCCACAAGTGGTAGTGATGATGCTAGTGGTGGTGGTGGTGGTGGTGGGTGGGGTACGATTAGGGTTTGGAGATTTATGGACGGCGATAAAATTGGTAGTTCATGTTAGGGTAAATTTGTAATAAAAAATAAATAGAATATGTGGAGGTTGTAAGATAAAAGGTGGAGGAAAATTTTATTTCTACACATTTAATTATCTCAGTGTACACATTTAATGAAATATTATTTAAATGGCAATTATACCCTAAATAAAATGATTATAATGGATATCCACTAGCACCTATAATATTATATGAAAATATTCTCTGTACACATTTTTTAAAAACAAAAAAATCTTAATGTACACCTTTTGAGTAAAAAAAAAAAAAAAAAACCCTAGTTTTTCCATTGTTTACACACTCTATACTCTTCTATTGTTTTCAAAGTAATATTCTCATAATAACTCTCATATTGCTTTAATCTCTAGATTTATACTCTATTAGTGATGAAAAGGTTAGTTTTTTTGTGCATAATTTTTTATTTTATTTTATACCTTCTGTAGTTTTTAGTCGGACAACCAGTGCAGAATTATTTCATTATATTCGGACATCAACTATCAAAAGTTTTTTTTTTAAATTTTTTTTTTTTGAGAACAAATTTGTCGAACTAATCATTTTTATTCGGAAGTTAAATTTCAAATTAAATGTATAATTTCGAAAAACCAGTGCCAAAATCCCCAAAGCGAAAAACATAAAATAAAAAATAACAAAACAAAAAAACAAGGGTTTTATGACAATAGAGTGCACATAGATCTGGAAATGGTACATGTAATAACAAAATAGGAAGATGTTTCATCTTCAATAATATTTTGGAAGATTTTCAATGGTGTTTTTAATGGAGGTTCAATAAGGTCTTCAATGGAAGACTTTGTCTTCACTTTACAGTATGGTCTTGAATGGTCTTCACATGGATCTATAAATTTGGAAGCAGGGTCACTCAACAAGTATGTGGAAAAGAGAATTGAATGGTGTGTGTACAATGATTATAAGTGAAATGTATAATTATAACTTTTAATGTGTGGATTAAAAAAATTAATTAATAATCAAATTAATAAATGTGTATACTGAGAGAAGGTGTATACTGAAATAATTAAGTGCGTGGAAATAAAATTTCCCAAAAGTGGGCGTATGAGCAGCTCCTTGATATGTTTTTTTCCCTCTTATTTATTATATATATATATATATATATATAAAAGATTTTATTGATAAGTGTATTAAGGGTATTTGTTAATAAATTTAAAATGATTATCTATTATTTATAAGAGTATGTGTTGGTTGGAAAAAAAATTATATGGCGTTGTTTGGGAACAAATTTTTTGGATTTTTTTTTGTTTTTTTACTAAAAGACAAATTGATTACAAAATTAAAAAAAAAAATCCAAATAAAATATCACATCAAACCCATAATTATTTCACTTTTTCCCTCACAAACATCACATCCAACCACAAAAAAACTCAACTATCTTCCCAAACACAAAAAAAAAATTCTCCAATAATATCCTACAATTAAAAAATCTTAAAAAAACTCACTTTTCAAACACCCAGATAGATAGATGGAGAGATTTTTAGAGAGATGAGCGAGCTACGCGATTTTGGATATGCAAAAAAAAACAAACTGTTAGTGCCATTTGATCGGCAATTATCAGTTGGAAGACACGTCAATAATTAAGTTAGATGGTGTTTTAATGAGGAATAAGTCTAAGTGAGTGTGTATATCGGGTTTAAGTATACATCTTTTCTTTCTCAAGTAGTTTTTATTTATATTGGTACGTATCTTCTTTCTTAAATTTGTACAAACTGGGTGTGCGTATCGGATATCGCACTAGATGAAAGTGGATCGGGGTTCCGCACTCAGTTGGACTATCCAGGGAATGAGGTCCCTGCAGCAAGAAGCTGTCACGACCCAAACCCGTCCCTATGGGTTTAGCACCGTAACCGGCCAGTAATCCGAGATTACCGAAGGACTGCTTAACAGTAATACAGTAGAACAGAGTACAGGGGCCTAGCGGAAGCCAATACAGTAAATAAACAATGTCCAATGAGTTGTGACAGTCTGTATGCCAAAAAGACTTTTCATGCATACATATATATATACACACAGTGCAGAACAGCATGTACAACATTTATAATCATTCAGATCAGGGACCTAATCCCTATTAAACAGTACAGTAACAGTCTATACAGTCTATACAGTTAACAAAACAGTTACAGAGACAGACGGGGGAAATTAAAGCACCCCTAAGCCATAGCTTGACAGGCTCGGAATCTCGCAGTGAGGCACAGTGGTTGGCTTGACAAAACTGGAGCTTACCCCGACGCTACTAGCTGCGGTCTGGTGCCTGTACACCTAAATATATATATGAGCAGTGAGCTAAAGCCCAGTGAATAACACAATGCGTAAAGAGGTTTAGAATGAATGTCCTTACAGTAATGAAAATAGTTCATTAAATCAGTATTTCAGTTGTTCAGTTAGTACAGTCATATGTGGTACATCCATTAGCATAACAGTACAGTAAACAGTAGGTCTTGAAAGATCGAACAGTCAATGATGGCCATCAATCAGTAAACAGTAGTGGTTCCAACAAGGGAACCGAACAGAGATCTCTGTAACAGTAACAGTCAGTAACAGTAGTTGCTAAGGATGCCACAATACAGTTCAGAATAGAGGACATACATTCATTCTATTAACAGTATCAATTCAAAAACAGTACAGTTCAATTGTTTAGAAGATAATCATTTTTGAACATATCTTTACACAGTTGTTACTCACAGAGTTCTGGGCTACAGTTAGGCTAGAGCGCATCCCCAGTCGCCAACCCTACATAGTTTACAGATTGAATACACACTAAGCTACACAGTTAGGAAAGATAATAATTTAATCCCTATCTTGACTCGGTGTGGTTCTAAATCTATATCCTCATTAAGATGCCTTAAACTAGGCCTAAGAATGCTTAGGATGAAATGAGGATGCAAAGATGCACTTTAAAAGCATTTTCAGAATTTTCAGAAAACAGGGTTCCAGCTCGAGCGTCGATTAGTCCGCTCGAGCGGAAATGCAGACAAAGGTTTCCGCTCGAGCGTAGACTTAAACGCTCGAGTGTACTGCAAAACAGTCAAAAATGCTGGATAGGTGAAAATCACGCTCGATTGGGTGCTCGACATCCGCTCGAGCGTAAGACACAAGGTCACGCTCAAGCGTCAATTACCCCGCTCGAGCGGACACCAAAGCAGTGCAAAATACTAGGAGCACGAATTTCACGCTCGAGCGCCAGTCACCCCGCTCAAGCGTGAGTTCAAAATCTGGAATTCCCAAATTTGAACCTCAAGCTCAAATTCAACTTCAAACATATCAAATTCGATTCCTTTGGGCCCATTTCCTGGCAAACACTTCAAAACTCATAGTTTAACATGATTCAAAGCTCAATTTGTAAAATCAAGGCCCAAAGGTGAGGGAATTAAACCCAATTTCAACTAACATTTCAAGAACATGTTGAATGTGTAACATGCATGAATTCAACAACTTCAAAGCTTCAAAAGCTAGCTCAATTGAGCCAATTCTTTCCAAAACATGATGAAATCATGGACTATACCAACAATATGAACATGCATGTACCAAATTCCATGTAGTGAACCTCAAGATGCTAGGATATAAGCATGCATGCAACAATTAAGCTCTAGTTCAACACTATTGAGCCAATTCAAGCCTTAGATCACTAAAGACCCATTAATCATGCAAGAATAAACTCAAATACACAATGAAGAAGGTCAATGATCTACCTTAGGTCTTCAATGCAAGATACACAAGCTCAATTTGCAATCTACACTTCAATTCCTTCAAGTTTCTAAGCAAATCAACAAGGACAATTCAACTCTCTCACTTTCTCTCTCTCTAGTTCGGTGGTGGTGAGGAAATGAGCTAATGAAATGTTTGTTTGAGTGTATAAAGGCTCAAATATGTTTAGCCTACATGGCCCACTAACAATGGCACTATTGTAAATAAGCCTAACAATGCTATTCAACCTTAATTAATCTAATTTAATCATACCTAATCAGTTTTCAGATAATTACACCATAAAATCACATAAATTCTAATGATTGTAAAACATCGATCAATTTCGGATTCGGCCGCCGACAAGGCCTTCAATTCACAATTTAAACATAAAACATGAACAGATAATGAAACAGTCAAACAGATAGATAATGCATTTAAACAGATACAGTCAATCAATCAGTTTCAGATTTCAGTCAGTCAGTTCAGTATTTCAATCAGTTCAATTACTTTTCATAATCAGTCTCAGTTTAGCAGTAATCGGTAGTTTATCGGTAAACAGTGGTGAGGGTTGTTACAGTCTCCCCTCCTTAAAAAGAGTTTAGTCCTCTAAACTCGAGTTACCTTCGTTTTAGAAGAAAACAGGATTCAGTGGAAACAGTTCAGGATATCTTTTAGCCATGTCATCTTCCCTTTCCCAAGTGGCACACACGCCACCATGGTTTTGCTAGTCGACTTTCACTAACGGGATCTCTTTGTTTCTCAACTTCTTGATCCGTCTGTTTACAATTTAAATAAGTCGTTCCTCGTAAGTGTAGTCATCACTCAGCACTACACGAGTAGGCTCTATCACATGGAAAGGATCTCGGAGGTAATCCCTCAACATAGAAATGTGGAAGACGTTGTGCATATCCTCTCCATTTCAAGAGGAAGCGCAACTTGATACGCCACCGGATTGATTTTCTCAATAATCTCATACGGTCCGACATATCTTGGCGCTAACTTGCCTTTGACTCCAAAACGAGTCTGGCCTTTCATCGGTGTCACTTTCACAAACACGTGATTACCTACTTCATATTCTTTGTCTCGTCTTCTGACATCAGCATAACTTTTCTGCCTGCTCTGTGCGGTTTTCAGTTTCTGTTGTATCAGTTTCACTTTCTCAGTCGTTTCATATACAATCTCGGGCCCAAGCAAAGGTCCATCTCCAACTTCTGTCTAGTAAATCGGAGACCTACATTTTCTGCCATACAATGCCTCGAAAGGCGCCATACCAATACTTGAATGATAACTGTTGTTGTAGGCGAATTCGGCTAAGGCAAATGGCTTTCCCAGTTTTCCTGAAAATCAAGGGCACACATTCTCAGTAAATCCTCTAGAGTCTGGATAGTCCTTTCTGACTGGCCATCTGTCTGAGGGTGGTAAGCACTACTCAGTCTCAATTCAGTACCCAATGCAATCTGTAAGCTTTGCCAAAATCTCGATGTAAACTTCGAATCCCTGTCAGAAACAATGGACACAGGCACTCCATGCAGTCTAACAATTTCATCAATATAGAGTATAGCCAATTTGTCCGCATTATAAATTGTCTTAACAGGTAAGAAGTGAGCAGATTTAGTCAGTCTATCAACAATAACCTAAATTGAGTCCATACCTTTACTGGAGCGAGGCAATCCCATAATAAAATCCATGGTGATATGTTCCTATTTCCACTCCGGTATGGGTAAGGGCTGCAATAAGCCTGCGGGTCATTGGTGTTCGGGTTTAACTTGTTGGCAATAAAGACATTTCAATACAAAATTAGCAATTTCTTTCTTCATTCTCGGCCACCAGAAATTCAATTTCAAATCTTGGTATATTTTCGTGTTCCCTGGATGGATAGACAGTTTTGAATTGTGGCCTTCTTGCAGAACTCTTCTTTTCAGTTCAGTATCATTCGGTACACACAATCTTTCTTGAAATTTCAATACATTATTTTCAAATTTGAAACCTGGTCTTGGTTTAGTTTCTCTTTTTTCAATGATCTTCTTCAAGAAGTCATCTGATTGTTGTTTCTCTTTAATTTCTTCAATCAATGCCGATTGAGCAGAAATAGCAGCTATTGTTCCACCTTGTTCTCGCAAAACAATTTTAATTTCAGATTTTTCAAGGTCACAAAGCAATTCTTTCTGCCCGGTGAGCAAACAGGCTAAATTTCCAATCGATTTCCGGCTCAGTGCATCGACAACGGTGTTGGCTTTTCCCGGATGGTACAAAATCTGTAGGTCATAGTCTTTAATCAGTTCTAGCCATCTCCGCTGTCTCATGTTTAGTTCTTTCTGTGTGAAGAAGTATTTCAGACTCTTGTGATCTGTATACACCTCACATGTCGCCCCATACAGATAGTGACGCCAGATTTTCAATGCAAATACCACTGTGGCAAGTTCCAAGTCATAGGTTGGGTAATTCTTTTCGTGCGGTCTCAGTTGTCGGGAAGCATAAGCAATAACTCTCCCATTCTACATTAAAACACATCCCAAACCCTTATGAGAAGCATCACTAAATATAGTAAAACCATCCGTACCTGAAGGTAGGGTAAGAATCGGTGCAGTTACAAGTCGAGTTTTCAACTCTTGGAATGTTGATTCCCTTTGGTCAGTCCAGTCAAATGATATCCCCTTCTGAGTTAACTGAGTCAACGGTAAGGCAATTTTGGAGAAATCTTTGACAAATCTTCTGTAATATCCAGCCAAACCCAAAAAGCTTCGGACTTCTGTCACATTTGTTGGTCTAGGCCAGTTTACTACCGCTTCAACTTTCTGTGGATCAACTGAAATTCCATCTTTGCTAACGACATGCCCCAAAAACATAACATGATCAAGCCAAAATTCACATTTAGACAGTTTAGCATAAAGTTTCTATTCTCTTAGGGTCTGTAAGGCAAGTCTCAGATGATATTCATGTTCTTCTATACTTTTGGAGTAAATCAGTATGTCATCAATGAATACAACAATAAAGTCATCAAGGTACGGTTTAAAGATTATGTTCATGAGGTCCATAAATGCAGCAGGTGCATTGGTAACTCCGAAAGGCATAACTAAAAATTTGTATTGTCCATATCTCGTTCGAAAAGCAGTTTTGTCAATGTCTTTTGGTTTAACTTTCAATTGATGGTATCCTGATCTGAGGTCGATCTTAGAGAACACTTGAGCACCCTGTAACTGATCAAATAAGTCATCAATACGTGGCAATGGGTATTTATTTTTCACAGTTACCTTGTTCAGTTCACGGTAATCAATACACAGTCTCAGTGAGCCGTCTTTCTTTTTCACAAACAAAACAGGTGCGCCCCACGGTGAAGTACTGGGCCTGATGAACTCCTTGTCTAATAGTTCCTGCAGTTGCACTTTCAATTCTTTCAATTCAGTCGGAGCCATTCAGTAAGGAGCTTTAGATACTAGCTGGGTACCCGGAATCACATCAATGGTGAATTCAATCTCCCTGTCAATCAAATCCCCTGGCAGATTATCTGGAAAAACATCTGGGAATTCTCTGACTATGGGAATACTGTTCACATTAGCATTATCATCAGTAGATACAGTCAATACAGAACACAGATACCCTTTACACCCCTTCTTAATCAATTTACAAGCTTTCATGGATGAAATCAGATACGGGGGAGGTACTACTCCAATCCCATTAAACACAAATTCGGGTAAACCAGGTGGACGGAAAATCACTTGTTTAGTTACACAGTCAATAGTAGCATGATATTTTTGTAACCAGTCCATGCCCAATATTACATCAAAATGGTTAATGTTCAGTGGCAGTAAATCAATATACAGATGTGCATCTCCAACAATAATTTCACAAGCAGGGTACATATATGCACAAGTCATGGATCCCCCAACGGGTGATGATACAGCTAACAGATAATTCATGGGTTCTAATGGTCTATTCAGTTTTCGCGAAAAAGCATGCGACACATATGAATGCGTAGACCCCGAATCAATCAGTACATAAGCATTCTGAGTACAAATAGAGAGAATACCTGGCACAACGATCTCGGTATTCTACACATCTCCCGGTACTAGGGCGAACACTCGGCCCTGTCTTATGGGCTCTTTTCCAGTAGCTTTGGGGTTCGGTTTTGGTGCAACAGTTGATGCTGCCACGCTTGGTGCAGCTTCACTATTGGCTTGTGGAGCAGAGGGGCAGTCTTTAACCATGTGGCCCACCTTGCCACACCTGTAACAGGCTCCAGATATTTTGTAACAGACCCTTTATGCTTCCTGCCACACTCAGAACAGGGTGGTATGAAACCACTCCCTTGGCTGGGCTAGTTGTTGTCCCCGCATTCTGTTTCTTGTTCAATGAGTTATGCTTGCCTTTCTTGAATTTAAAATCCTGTCTTTTACCACACCATTCAGACGCCGGTGTTTCAGTTTTTAGTGCCTCGATGTTCGATTCAGCCATCAAGGCTCGATCAAGAACATTTACATAATTCGGTAGCTTCAAAACATTAATTCTGTCCAGTATTGCAACATTAAGGCCACCTTCAAACTTTCTGGCCTTCTTATAATCAGTGTCCACCATGTGTGGTGCATATCTAGCAAGCTCGGTGAATTTTGTTTCATATTCAGCAACGGACATTGTGCCCTGTTTCAGCTGTTCAAATTCAGTTACTTTTCTATCCCTGACACACTGAGGGAAGTACTTTTCAAAGAAGGCTCCTTTGAATTGAGCCCAAGTCATTACAGTGTTGTCATCGCGGATAAGCATCCACCACCTTCTGGCCTCTTCTTGCAAGGTAAAGGTAGCTAACAGTACTTTATGTGCTTCAGAGCACGGAAACACTTCAAAAAACTTTTCTGTCTCAAGGACCCATGCTTTAGCTTTTAACGGTTCCAGGCCTCCCTAAAAGGATGGCGGTTTCATCTTGCTGAACTTATGTGTCAGTGCAATTATGTCATCATTAACAGGTGGCTCTGGCTATATTGGAGGAGGTGGAGGCTATTGGTTCTGTTATTGCCCTAATCTCTCAGTTATGAGTTCCATCATTCTCTCCAGTCTTGTCATTCTTGCCTCAGAGGATGAGGATGAGGATTCATTTGCAGTTCTTGTATTATCCATTTCACTATAAGCAGTTATAGCAATTATAAACATAAGCAGTTGCATACTTAAACAGTTTATCCCATTAGCATATATTCAGTCATGTCATAGTCACACATACTTTAACAAGTTCATGCAATGCCCTAATCGCTTTTCTAGGACATCCTCTAACTCATTTGGACATGTGTGTGCGGTATAACTCGTGGTAAGTATTGCTCTGATACCACTCTGTCACGACCCAAACCCGCCCCTATGGGTTTAGCACCGTAAACAGCCAGTAATCCGAGATTACCGAAGGCCTGCTTAACAGTAATACAGTAGAACAGAGTATAGGGGCCTGGCGGAAGCCAATACAGTAAATAAACAATGTCCAATGAGCTATGACAGTCTGTATGCCAAAAAGACTTTTCATGCATACATATATATATACACACAGTGCAGAACAGTATGTACAACATTTATAATCATTCAGATCAGGGACCTAATCCCTATTAAACAGTACAGTAACAGTCTATACAGTCTATACAGTTAATAAAACAGTTACAAAGACAGACGGGGGAAATTAAAGCACCCCTAAGCCATAGCTTGACAGGCTCGGAACCTCGCAATGAGGCACAGTGGTTGGCTTGACAAAACTGGAGCTTACCCCGACGTTACTAGCCGCGGTCTGGTGCATGTACACCTACATATATATATGAGCAGTGAGCTAAAGCCCAGTGAATAACACAATGCGTAAAGAGGTTTAGAATGAATGTCTTTACAACAATGAAAACAATTCATTAAATCAGTATTTCAGTCGTTCAGTCAATACAGTCATATGTGGTACATTCATTAGCATAACAGTACAGTAAACAGTAGGTCTTGAAAGACCGAACAATCAATGATGGCCATCAATCAGTAAACAGTAATGGTTCCAACAAAGGAACCGAACAGAGATCTCTGTAACAGTAACAGTCAATAACAGTAGTTGCTAAGGATGCCACAATACAGTTCAGAATAGAGGACATACATTCATTCTATTAACAATATCAATTCAGAAACAGTACAGTTCAATTGTTCAGAAGATAATCATTTTTGAACATATCTTTACACAGTTGTTACTCATAGAGTTCTGGGCTACAGTTAGGCTAGAGTGCGTCCCCAGTCGCCAACCCTACACAGTTTACAGATTGAACACACACTAAGCTACACAGTTGGGAAAGATAATAATTTAATCCCTATCTTGACTCGGTGTGGTTCTACATCTATATCCTCATTAAGATGCCTTAAACTAGGTCTAAAAATGCCTAGGATGAAATGAGGATGCAAAGATGCACTTTAAAAGCATTTTCAGAATTTTCAGAAAACAGGGTTCCAGCTCGAGCGCTCGAGCGGAAATGCAGACAAAGGTTTCCGCTCGAGCGTAGACTTAAACGCTCGAGCGTACTGCAAAACAGTCAAAAGTGCTGGATAGGTGAAAATCACGCTCGATTGGGTGCTCGACATCCGCTCAAGCGTAAGACACAAGGTCACACTCGAGCGTCAATTACCCCGCTCGAGCGGACACCAAAGCAGTGCAAAATACTGGGAGCACGAATTTCACGCTCGAGCGCCAGTCACCCCACTCGAGCGTGAGTTCAAAATATGGAATTCTCAGATTTGAACCTCAAGCTCAAATTCAACTTCAAACGTATCAAATTCAATTCCTTTGGGCCCATTTCCTAGAAAACACTTCAAAACTCATAGTTTAACATGATTCAAAGCTCAATTTGTAAAATCAAGGCCCAAAGGTGAGGGAATTAAATCCAATTTCAACCAACATTTCAAGAACATGCTGAATGTGTAACATGCATGAATTCAACAACTTCAAAGCTTCAAAAGCTAGCTCAATTGAGCCAATTCTTTCCAAAACATGATGAAATCATGGACTATACCAACAATATGAACATGCATGTACCAAATTCCATGTAGTGAACCTCAAAATGCTAGGATATAAGCATACATGCAACAATTGAGCTCTAATTCAACACTATTGAGCCAATTCAAGCCTTAGATCACTAAAGACCCATTAATCATGCAAGAATAAACTCAAATACACAATGAAGAAGGTCAATGATCTACCTTAGGTCTTCAATGCAAGATACACAAGCTCAATTTGCAATCTACACTTCAATTCCTTCAAGTTTCTAAGCAAATCAACAAGGACAATTCAACTCTCTCACTTTCTCTCTCTAGTTCGGTGGTGGTGAGGAAATGAGCTGATGAAATGTTTGTTTGAGTGTATAAAGGCTCAAATATGTTTAGCCTACATGGCCCACTAACAATGGCACTATTGTAAATAAGCCTAACAATGCTATTCAACCTTAATTAATCTAATTTAATCATACCTAATCAGTTTTCAGATAATTACACCATAAAATCACATAAATTCTAATGATCGTAAAACATCGATCAATTTTGGATTCGGCTGCCGACAAGACCTTCAATTCGCAATTTAAACATAAAACATGAACAGATAATCAAACAATCAAACAGATAGATAATGCATTAAAACAGATACAGTCAATCAATCAGTTTCAGATTTCAGTCAGTCAGTTCAGTATTTCAATCAGTTCAATTACTTTTCATAATCAGTCTCAGTTTAGCAGTAATCGGTAGTTTATCGGTAAACAATGGTGAGGGTTGTTACAGAAGCACCGTAAAAGCTGTCCGGCCGGGGTTGGCCGGATAACCCCTCCGATGTGGGAATCAGTGATCGGAGAAGAAGTGTAAAGAGTTGAGTTTGTAAGTAAGTGGGGTTCAGCTTGGATCAGTTACCTTCAATATGAAGTTGATGTAGTTTATATAGAGTTCTTTGCTTGTTTCCCCAGATGGTTTCATGGAGCTCTGGTGTTGCCAAGTTTCCTTTTAGCATGGCCCCAAGTGGAGGACCATCTGGTAGTTGTCTAGAAGTGCTTATACTCATTGTAGTCATGCTGATAACAAATCACATTCCTCTGGTTTAACTGCTTTCGTGATTCTAGGTGTTGGAGACCAGCTAAGGTGGTAACTTGCACATGCATATGCTCATAATTTCCACGTTTCTCTGAGAGGCTCCGTCTGCTTGGCCCTTTGCGTGGCTTCTATTGGGATGGGCTTGCCCGTTCAGATATTTGTGTACGCATTCGACCCACTTTGGTTTTGATGATGGGTTCAACCCATCAGTTCGGCCCATAGAATGGATCTTGCAGCTCAACCCTAGCCCAGTATCGCAGTTGAACTGGCCTTTCCACTGTGAGTTGGGCCCAAGTGCTTGAGGACTTGGGTGGACTATTAGTAATGGAGTTTGGTTTAATTGGATTGCCCATATATTCATCTAATCCACTTGGATTTGGGCTTTAGTGGATTGGGTCGGCCCAAGGCTTGGATCCAACCCGTTTCACATTTAGTCCCTTCATTTGCCCCCTAGCTCGCACTAAGGTTCCCCTTAGGGGGAGCTATTGTTCTATATCCCAAGCATCGTGTTGCTTCGATTCTGCCCCAGTTCGGCTTTGGTGACGGTTCAATCCTGACACATAAACCCTGCATGCATCCTTTCGTGGTGACACGTGGCGGCGTGGGATAAGTGCACATATATAGTGCGCCGATTCTATGCTGTTGGTCGTGGTTCGTGTACCTTCATGCCGGCTGGTGCAATAAATGCTTTGGGCTGTCAATCCAAATCCCTTTACCTGCTTTTTATTCTTCTAGAAAGATTCAAAAAACCCTTTTCGTTCCTCTGAGCCAGTCTCGTTGGTGCTCTATTTAGACGTTCCGCTGCTGTTCTTGCTTCAGCGCTGCCTGTACGCCACCGCTGCTCTGATCTCTATAAGTTCTTCTGTGATTCTTCTTCTCTTATCTTTTTCCGTTTTAATCGTCTCGTTTGGCCCTTGCACCACTATCTTCAGCACCTTATTATCTGAGTTCTACCCCTGTTCCATTAGGTTTGTTTAATGGGAAGTTCCGCTCATTAGTTAATACTCCCGAGGCCATGGCCACGTTTCACCCTAACTATAATATCCGCGATAATGTGGCCCTTACGCTGGTAAAGGTTGATGCGAAGCGTATGGGCACTAGGAATACCATCGCCCTTCCGATTGCGGCCATCGTCGAGGGAGGGGTTCGATTTCCCCTCGACCCTTTGGTGTGCCGATTTCTGCACCAAGTTCAACTAACTCCGATGCAAGTGTCCGTAAACCTGTTCCGTGTCGTATATGGCGTGTCCGTTCTCAACAAGCGATTGGGCTTGAATCTTGATATCTAGGACATCTTAGGCTGCTATACTCTTTCGCACAACAAGGATCATAGCACGTACTACCTGCGTGTTCGTTCAATCGATTGTCATCTGGTGACTGGCTTGCCTGACTCAGACAAGCATAATGATGATTTTCTGCAAGTTGGTGGCAACTAGGAGTTCCCTGCTGGAACCGAGTTCCAGTCCGAAGGGATACCCCAGAAGGATAGCTACCCAGGTTCGAGTCTTTCCTTCTAGTGCCATTTGTATTTCTTGCCTTGTTTTGAATGTTGCTCTAATGTTGCTTTTCTTTTTTGTAGAGGCTTCCCGTTTCCAGCGCAGGCCGAACCGGGAAAACACTGAGGCCATCAAAGCCATTCTGAAGTACAAGAAGAGATCCGCGCCTGAGCTGTTGGATTACCAAGTGACTTACTGCTCTACCATTCCGAAGAAGGTGAGGCTTGTTGTATCCCTTCTAGATTCTGATACGGAGACTGACACATTGATCACTCCTCTGATTACAAATCATCGCCGAAGCCAGGGTGCACCATCTGAAAGGACGCCCTCTCCTGTCCCCGATTTCGCAGGAGGTGGGTCTTTGTCGAAGAGAAGAGTGCTAGTAGACTTGGAGGCTGAGGCTTTTGGCTCCTCTGATGCTTTAGAGACTCCTTTGGTGAAGGTCGAGGCAAAGAGCCTCATGGATGTGAAATTGGAGGTGGGAGCTTCTGGAACTCATGCTACTACTGTCGAGCCCTCTACTTCGGTTACTGCGAGAGCGAAAAAGAGGAGGAGAAAGACTAGCAAGGTAGTAGTTGAAGAAGTTTCTGAGGATCCTATTGAGGATGAGGCATTTGAGAAGTGGGAACCGCCAATGCTGCACCTAGGCAGGCCCATTTCTACTTCTGATTCGGTTATTGTTTCTAAAGATTTTGCTTTTGACTTGACCAAGACCCTGCTGATACCGGTGGACATGGCTAATCATAATGGGCCCCGTGATATTCCTGTTCTGAAGGGGACCCTTCAGATGATGGCTGTTGTAAGTGCATTCTTGTTTTGCTTGCTTGTGGTGTTATACTACTGTTTTCTTTCTCTTTAATACTGTGGAATCCATTGTAGTGTATTCAGAGGATGCATTTGTCAATTACTCGAGCAGAAGAATTGGAGAAGGCCGTACTTGAGGCCGCTATGAATGCTGAGAGACTGACAGTAAGCCTGGAGGCCGAGAAAGAAGGACGCAGAACTACCGAGAGAGAGGCATTCCGTCTAAACAAGGTTGTTGCTTCGGCTGAAAAGTCAAAGGAGGTTGCCATTGGAGCGCAGGCCCAGCTTGAAGGAAAAGTGGCAAAGTTGGAGGCCGTTATCGCGATGATGGCTGCTGAGCGTTCTGCGTTAGAGGCCAAGTATTGACAACAAGGTTGGGATGAGGCTGGGGCTGCCTATAAAGAGGAGGTGCTGGTGCTACGAGACAAGCTCTTTCTGAAGGGTTGGACGAGTGCTTTAGCTGCTGCTTTAGTTCCTGAAGGTTCTCCCCTGTTTCAGGATGTCCCAGTTCCCTCAAAGTCCTTGGATTCGAAGGTCATCTCTATCTCTGTCCCTGCAGTTCTTCCGGCTGAGGTTTCCCTAGAAATTGACTCTGTAAACAAGACTCAGGAGAGTGATGTTGCCATTGAAACGGTGAATGTTGAAGGGGGTGGAACCCTAGAGACTGAAGCCGCGGGAGATGTGGTTAAGGAAGCTTTTACTTCTCAGGAAGTTGAAGCTGCCTCTACTTTTCCTCCCCAAGACGACCTGGACAAGATCGTAGACACTAATCCTGAGGTTCCCTCTGTTGATGAAAGCTGAAGTTTTCTTTGGAAAGATTTGAAGTTTTTGTTTTTTGGACTTTCTTTTGTTTTCATGTTTCTGATTTACTGTGGCTCGGTCCCCTTGACGAGTTTTCTCATTATGCTTGCCAAGACAATTTTTATTCTTTTCTTTGTTGCTGGCTATGGGGCCATCAGTGCCTTTGTTGGATGATGAAATTTTCCTATTTTGCAATCTAATGCTTTCTGGCTTTTACATCTGAATGTCTTCTGCACTGTTTGCCCCCGGCCGAGCACTGTTGGGACCTTGGGGCCGAACAGATGCTCGGTCTGGTTCTGTGTTGCTTGGAATAGATGCTCCGTCTGATTTTGTATTGCTTGCCCCCGGTCGAGCACTGTTAGGACCTCAGGGCCGAACGGATGCTCGGTTTGGTTAACGAATATGATGCATGGCTATGCTTGGTTTTGTAATGAAAGGAATAGGGTCTTACTTAGGTCCAGGTTGGTTCTAAAAAAAACAATTGTTTGCCCCCACCTAGAGCTAAGTACGATTAGTACTGAAGATTGTGCTTTTAGGTAGAATTACTTAAGTCTGTTGCAACTTTGGTAACATAAGTGCGCTTGAATGAGATAAAGATATAAAGGGATGTCTTACTCAAGTCCAGGTTGGTTTGAAAAAACAATTGTTTGCCCCCGCCTGGAGTTGAGTAAGACTAATGCTGGAAGTTTGGTCCTAACAAAGCTTAGCCAAGTTTGTTCCAACTCTGTTTGTTCGTATCAGTACTGAAGCGTTGACGTGACGATACTTAAGAAATTCTGTGGATTTAGAGATGTTTACTTAAGATATATTAGTGTGGTTTTCACCAAGCAATTCCACTTGGCTAAAGTCCAATTTAGTTGCCAAACATAATTCCACAGAGCAATACCATTTGGCATTTTTGAGTGCTAACTAAATTTAAATTTCGTTCAGTCGTTCTGAAACTAAGTCCGTTTAGGTTGAAACCAAAGCTAAGTTCGTTTGATAAACATCAAAGCTAATTCCGTTTGATAAACATCAAAGTTGTTTCTATTTGGTGAGTACCAAAGCTAATTCCGTTTGATAAACATCAAAGCTAATTACAAAAATTTGATGAATTTGAGAGAAGTGGGAAAGCATTTGTATTGGTCAAAAGATAAATGCCTTTACATTCTGATAGAGAAGTTAGGGGATAATTCTATTGATAGTATTTCTTGAGATTTGCTACATTCTAAGGCCGAGGTATAGCCTTTGAGATCCTTTAGGTAGTAAGCTCCATTTCCAGCAACAACTGTGACTTTGTACGGACCCTCCCAGTTAGGCCCAAGTTTGCCTTCGCCAGGCACCCTTTTGTGATCCATAACTTTTCTCAAAACCAGTTCTCTAGGTATGAATTGCCTTGGGAAGACTTTTTGATTGAAACTTTTGATGAGCTGCTACTGATACGCTACAAGTCTGATCAGTGCTGCTTCTCTTCGACCCTCTGCCATATCCATTGCTTGTGCAATAGCTTCCTCATTACTTGTGTTTTCAAACAGTTCGGACCGAAGGGTTAGGAGACCTACTTCGAGTGGTATAACAGCCTCCATTCCATAAGTTAGGGAGTAAGGTGTTTCCCCCGTTGAGCGTCGTGCTGTGGTTCGGTAAGCCCATAGCACGTGGGGTAACTCTTCAACCCATTTGCCTTTTGCATGTTCAAGTCGTTTCTTTACTCCGTTGATGATGGTTTTGTTCGATGCTTTTGCCTGTCCGTTACTTTGTGGGTAGCCTGGAGAAGAGTTCCGATACTCGATTTTGAGATCGGCACAGAACTTTCTGAAGATCTTTCCATCGAACTGTGTTCCATTATCTGCAATCAGTACCCGCGGGATACCGAAACGGACCACAACATTCCTCATGACAAACCATTTTGTGCCTGCTTCTTTGATACTTGTCAGGGCTTCGACTTCAACCCACTTAGTGAAATAGTCAGTTGCAGCAATGAAGAATCGCCTGTTCCCAGTGCCTCGTGCCAATGGTCCGACAATATCCAGACCCCATTGGGCAAAGGGCCATGGGCTAGTGAGTGGAGTGAGAGTTTTGGCTGGCTGATGAATTAGTGGAGCAAACCTCTGGCATTTATCGCACTTCTGAACATACTGTTGTGTATCTTGTTGCATTCGTGGCCACCAATACCCATGAGTGAAGGCTCGGCGTGCCAACGACCTTCCTCTAACGTGGCATCCACAAATTCCATCATGAATTTCGTAGAGAACATTCTCGACGAAATTTGGATGCACACATAAAAGATAAGGTGTGACAACCCTCACTACTGTTTACTGATAACACCACTAATTACTGCTAAGCTGAGATTGATCATGATAAGTAATTGAATTGATTGAAATTCTGAGTTAATTGATTGAGTGTGTTAGTTTAAATGCATGTCTATCCGTTTGACTGTTAAATTATATGTTCGTGTTTTATGTTTTAAACTGCAAATTGAAGGCCTTATCGGCGGCCGAATCTGAAATTGATTAGTGTTTTGTGCTAATTAGAATTTATGTGATTTTATGGTATATTTAATTAAAAATTGATTCGGTATGATTAAATTGGATTAAATAGTGTTAAATCACATAAGTTAGACTTATTCACCAAAATGCCACTTAGTGGACTATTCCATGAGCCATTATTTGATTTCTTTATGTTAGCTTTACCACTTTTCCTCCGCCATTTGAGACCAAAACGTGAGAGAGTTAGAGTGTTGGAGAAATTGGGTTCAACTAGAAACCTTGCTTGAATTTAGAAGACTTGAAGAGGAGATTGCAAAATTAGACTCCCACACTTGAAATTGGAGACTTAAGGTAGGGAATTTACCTCATTGTTCATATTTTGGGTTGGTTCTTGCATGGTTTAGAGGATTGTTGAAGTTTAGAGCCAAGTTATGGCTTAAATTGTTGAATTGAGAGCTAGATCATGCATGCATGTGCATATCTTGAAATTTAGAGTTGTTTTCATGGAAATTATTGCATGCATGTCCATATTATTGTTATAATCCATGAATTCATCATGTTTTTGGAAGTTTAGACTCAATTGAGCTTGCATTGAAGCTTTGAATTTGGTTGAGTACTTGCATGTTACATTTGAGTCTTGTTCTTGATGTTTATTTGGAAATTGTGTTTAATTGAACTACCTTTGGGCTTTGATTTCTCAAATTGATCTTTGAAACATGTCATATTATGGGTTTAAAGTGTTTTTCCAGAAAATGGGCCCAAGAGGTTGAGTTTTGATGCATTAGAGTTGAGTTTTTAGCTTGAGGTTCAAATCTGGGATTTCCACAATTTGGACTCATGCTCAAGCATACAACCTGTGTTCATGCAGTCCGCTCGAGCAGGTAACGTGACGCTCGAGCGGGAAATGCGTGTCTCCAGTACTTTGTATGCGTTTACAGTCCGCTCGAGCGGGGGAATGCACGCTTGAGCGAGGACTTGTGTCTCACGCTCGAGCGGGTATCGAGCGCCCATCGAGCATAAATTTCGTGCATCCAGTACTTTTGTCATGTTTTGCAGTCCACTCGAGCGTGGAAAGTGACGCTCGAGCGGGGATCCTTTGTCTACATGTCCGCTCGAGCGTAGAAACCCACGCTCGAGTGAGACCCCAGTTTTCTGAAAATTCTGAAAAATGTTTTAAAGTGCATCTTTGCATCCTTATTCCATCCCTGGTATTCCTAGGACTAGTTTAAGGCATCTTAATGAGGATATTGATATAGAACCACACCGAGGCAATTTAGGGATTAAGTTATTATTTTCCCAACTGTGTAGCTTAGTATATGTTCATTCTGTAACTATAAGGTTGGCATCCGAGGACGCTTTAGCTGCTTATAGCCCAGTGCTCTGTGAGTAACAATATTGTAAAGATATGTTCAATTGAGATTATTTTCTGACCAAATGACTGTACTGCTTTATGAAATGACACTGTTTACTGAATGAATGCTTGTCCTATTTGTGAACTGTATTCGTGGCATCCATAGCAATTTACTGTTACTGAACTGTTACTGCTACTGTTACAGAGATCTCTATCAGTTCCTATGTATGGAACCACTATTGTTTACTGATATGATGACCATCATTGACTGCTCGGTCTATTAAGACCTACTATACTGTTTTGCTATTGGATGTACCACATATGACTATTATAGTTTCTGAATGACTATTATGGCATGAATTATGAGCCACAGACTGAATGACTGTTATACTGATAAATGACTGTTTTCAATACTGAAAGGACATTCATTATTAATCTCTTTACGCATATGTTATTAACTGGGCTTTAGCTTACTGTTTATATACATATGTAGGTGTTCAGGCACCGGACCGGAGTTAGGAGCGTCGGATTAGCTCTTGTTTTGTCAAGCCAACCATCGTGCCTCACCTTGAGGTTCCAAGTGCTACTAAACTAAGGCTGCTTCGGGGTGTTTTAGATCCTCCTTTTCTGTCTCTGTCTTGTATCGACTGTATAGACTGTTATTGTACTGTTATGGTAGGGACTTGGTCCTTAACCTGAATGATTGTATATGATATGTGTATATACTGTTTTTGTTCTGAATGTGAATATGTTATGAAAAGTCTTTTTGCATACAGACTGTCGCAGCTTATTGGACATCTTTTAATTACTGTTTTGGCTTCCGCCAGCCCCTATACTCTGTATTACTGTTTTACTGTTAAGTAGGCCTTCGGTAATCTCGAATTACTGGCCGGTTACGGTGCTAAACCTATAGGGGGGTTTGGGTCGTGACATAAGGTCCAAGATAAGAACGTCTGTACAGCTTGCCGGATGGTGAGACCCAGAACCGAGCTGACCTATATCAGATTTTGTTGGCTTCCTTTTTATCTTCGGGAAGGGTGCCAGACTTCAGAAAATCAAGTATTGGATCCATCCAGCTTGGCTCTAAGTTGCTGCAAAGGACTGAAGATGCAATGTTTGGTTCTGGCACGAACTCAACCCAAATTATTCTACCATCTTTGGTATCTACTAAGGAGCCAAGGCAGGCCAGAGCATCAGCATGGCTGTTTTTGTCTCGACTGATTCGTTCTACCCGTATGGATCGAAATTTCTTGAGTAAATCCTTGGCCTTACCTGCATACATATCCATTCTCTCATCCCGTGCTTCATAGACTCCAGACAGCTGGTTTACCACCAATTGAGAATCACTAAAAACAAGAAGTTGCTCAACACTAAAGTGTTCTGCACTGCGTAAACCGGTCAGTAGTGCCTCGCATTCCGTCTCATTATTAGAAGCCTTCCAGTCAAGCCTAAGGGTTTGCTCCCAAATAAATCATTCCGGTGACATGAGTACTACTCCTGCTCCCGAGCCTCGGTTATTCGATGATCTATCAACATAGAGCTACAAATGTCTCCAATAAAAAGTTTCCAAGCTTCCGAAGCACATTGCTCTCCCAGCTCGGTGGTGCGTGGTGTTTGTGCCGAACTGGAGTTCTCGGGCTCGGTATTCTGGGTAAGAGCGAATTCTGCGATGAAATCTGCCAAGATCTGGGCCTTGATTGCTGTCCTGGGTTGATATCGAATGTCAAACTCACCAAGTTCTACCGCCTATTTTGCTGTTCGGCCAGAGAAATCAACTCGGCTGAATACAGATCTGAGGGGGAATTCGGTGAGGACATTGATGGTATGTCCCTGGAAGTAATGTTGCAACTTTCTTGAGGCGATAAGCAATGCATAAGCTAACTTTTCCAAGGGTAGATACCGTGTCTCGGCATCTAGTAAAGTCTTACTAACATAGTATACCGGCCTCTGTTCCTTGTTAACTTCTCGAATCAATACCGCGTTTACGGCGTGATCTGAAATTGCTAGATATAGGTATAACTCTTCCCCTGGTTCTGGAGTGGTAAGAAGATGTGGTGTACTGAGGTATCTTTTGAGACTTTGCAATGCTTCAGTACACTCAAGACTCTATTCAAACGTTGCCATTTTCCTCAGTAGCTGGAAGAAGGGCTTCATTCGATCTGAAGATTTGCTGATGAACCGATTCAGGGTGGCCGCCATTTCGGCCAGTTTCTGTAGTTTTTTAGCCTTTGTTGGTACTTCAAGCTCTTATGTTGCTTTGATTTGATCTAGATTTGCCTCGATTCCTCTGTGAGTGACCATGTACCCCAAGAATTTCCCTGTTCCTACCCCGAAAGCACATTTCGAGGCATTGAGACGAAGCTGATGGTTTTTCAGGATGCCAAAAACTTCTCTTAAGTCTGCAGGGTGGTCTGTGGCGAGCTTGCTTTTTACTACCATATAATCTATATAGGCTTCCATGGTTTTTCCAAGTTGGTCCTTGAACATTCGAGTGATTATTCGCTAGTAGGTTGCCCCGGTGTTCTTGAGGCCGAACGACATTACCATGTAACAATAACTGCCCCTTGGAATGATAAACGTTGTCTTCTCTTGATTTGGGCCGAACAGTGGTATCTGGTGATAACCGCTATAAGCGTCTAGAAAACTCATATGCTCATGCCTTGCTGTTGAATCCACTAGTTGATCGATGCGAGGTAGAGGAAAACTATCCTTGGGACAGGCTTTGTTCAAGTAGGTGAAGTCAACACAGACTCTCCATTTTCCATTCTTCTTTTTTATTACAACTGTGTTAGACAACCATTGTGGGTACTAAACTTCTCTGATCGCTCCTGATGCTAGGAGCTTTTTGACTTCGGCAATTACCTCTTCAGTGTGCTCAACTGAGGATCTCTGACTTTTCTATATGACAGGCCGAGCGATGTGATTGATGTTGAGCTTGTGGCAAGCAAATTCTGGGTTTAATCCTGGAGTATCATATGCTGATCATGTGAATAGCTCCATATTTTCCCTCAGCAATTCCAGCAGCTGAAGTTTCTCATCAGCGCTTAGTAAGGTACCGATAAGGAAGTACTTTTCTGGATCACCCTTTTTTACTAGGACTTTCTTCAAATCTTCTACTATCTTTTCCTCTGGGGCTCCCTCCACATCTTCCAAGACTGGCTGTTCGGCCACCTCCATTGTCTATACCCTGTTACAAAGTTGTTTAGCCTTCATTGCCGCCATAAAACAATGTTTAGATGCAACTTGATCCCCTGAGATCTGCTCTACTCTGTGTTCCGTTGGGAAACAGATGAGCTGGTGGTAGGTTGAAGGGACCACCTCCATTTAGTGAATCCATGGACGGCCGAGTATGGCGTTGTAAGGAGAAGGTGTGTTAATGACTAAAAACTCTATCTGGAGGGTCTTCGTTCCTGCCACTACCGGCAACACTATTTTGACTAGTGGCCATTCTGGTTGTGAATTGAAACCAACTAATGGAGCTGCCGTTGGGGTGAGGTGCGGCTCGGAGAGACAGAGCTTTCTGAACAGGTCATAATACAATATATCTATTACGCTACCTTGATCTACCAAGACTCGTTTTACATCAAACTGTTTCCCAATTCCCACAGTTATAATCAGTGCATCAGTATGTGGGTGTTGTATGCCTTCTAAATCCTTCTAGTAAATGCAACAGTGCATACTGTGCGTACCTTTTTCGATGCGGGCTCTACCGACATGACCTGCTGAATTTGCACAGCCTTAGCAATTTCTTCTTTTAGCGCCTCTTTGTGTTCCTGGGTCGTTGTTCCATGGATGATATTTATTACCAACCGAGGTGGGTGCTCAATGTTCGGTTCTGGTGGTGGGTTCCCTGGTTCGACCACTGCTTTATCCTGATCAATGTAGTCTCGGAGGTGCCCATCTCCTACTAGGTCTTCCAAGTGTTGCTTTAGTGCTCTGTAATTCTGAGTCATATGCCCCCTGTCTTAGTGATAGGTGCATCTGAGCTTCTGATTACGCCGAACGGGATCTCTCAACATTTTCGGCGACCAAATAAAGAAGGGCTCCCTTTTGATCTTTTCCAGGATACGATAGATGGGTTCTTTGAATAACGTCACGACTGCTTCGTGGGACTTGGACTTATCCACCTCATTCACCGTGAGCCCTCGGTGTTCCCCTCGATCCGTTCTCTTCTTCTGCCGTGCTACTTGCTCTACTGATGCCGCCTCGATGAGGATCTGGTCATTCTCGAGGCGAGCGTACTGCTCAATCCTGGCACGTAAATCTTTCAATGCTGTGGCCGGGCGCTTGGTAAGTGACTGTCTCAACTTACTTTCCGGGCGCAGACCATGTTTGAAGGACATAACAACCATCTGCTTACTGTAAACGTTTTCCTCTAAGTCATTGTATTCTTCCCAATACCTCCTAGCATAACTGCGCAACGTTTCTTCCTGCTCCTTTTGGAGACCGAACAGTGTATCCGGCTCTTTCGGGATCTTAGTGTTGGAGACAAACCTGGCTAAGAACTCTTCGGAGAGCTGCTAGCAATCATAAATTGATCCAGCGGAGAGTTGATCGAACCATCGAAGTCCGGTTTCTCCCAAGCTGGACAGGAAGACTTTGCACATCAGTGCCTTATTTTGGCTCCATAGAGACATCATCTGTCTATAATGGCTAATATGCGTCAGTGGGTCTAACTTCCCATCGTACGACGTGAACTTTGGCGGGGTGAATTTCTTTGGGGGTCTCATGGCCTCAATTTCTAGAGAGAATGGGGAGGAGACAAGCCTATCCAGCGCTCGGTGCTCTCTCTGGTGAATGGTACGGTCTAGATGATCCCGACATTGTTCATTCTGCTTGTTGCCAATCAGCTAAGTACGAAGGTCTTGAGGAGGGTACTCGGTCTGTTGGCTAACCGTCTTTTGCCTCTTAGCCCTTCTCCGGCGTAACCCACGGGTGTGGCCGCTCGCCGCTTCACTTTGTACCGGGATTGGCTGGCTTTGTTGCCCAGACTCCTTTCTGGGGAACTTCTTCACTGGTGGCTCTCTAGATAAGCTCCTCCGTCGCAAGCGAGAGAGCTCTGCTTCAGTCTTCTTTTCCGTTGGATCACCCAGCACCCTTTTAAATTGCACTTTTAGCTCCTGTATCTCCATCCCCATGGAGTCTATGATTCGATCTCTGTAATCCTTTTTCCAGAAGAAAGTGATGAGAAGAACCTCTAGCGAAGGGTAATCGATGCTCGACGAATTCGGGGGTCCGGTTATTGTTTCCAGTTTGTTCTTCTAGGATTGTTGGGAGTGCCAAGCCTTTGTCCTTTGTCTTCTCCGTCTGTGGAGCATGTGTCGAAGGCGGGACGTCCTCAATCCCCATCGCTGGAATTGAATGCAGAGCTCAGAAACAAAGTGATCCATGCTCACCGCACCAATTGTGCGTATCGGATACCGCACTAGATGAAAGTGGATCGGGGCTCCGCACTCGGTTGGACTATCCATGGAATGAGGTCCCTGCAGCAAGAAGCACCATAAGAGCTGCCCGGTCAGGGTTGGCCGGATAACCCCTCCGATGTGGGAATCAGTGATCGGAGAAGAAATGTAGAGAGTTGAGTTTGTAAGTAAGTGGGATTCAGCTTGGATCAGTTACCTTCAATATGAAGTTGATGTAGTTTATATAGAGTTCCTTGCTTGTTTCCCAAGATGGTTTCATGACGCTCTGGTGTTGCCAAGTTTTCTTTTAGCATGGCCCCAGGTGGGGGACCATCTGGTAGTTGTCTAGAGGTGCTTATACTCATTGTAGTCATGCTGATAACAAACCACATTTCTCTAATTTAACTACTTTCGTGATTCTAGGTGTTGGGGACCAGCTGAGGTGGCAACCTGCACATGCATATGCTCATCTCTAAGAGGCTCCCTCAGCTCGACACCTTTGTGCCTCAGGTCGGCCCTTTGCGAGGCTTCTATTGGGATGAGCTTGCCCGTTCAGATATTTGTGTACGCATTCGGCCCACTTTGGTTCTGATGATGGGTTCAACCCATCAGTTAGGCCCATAGAATGGATCCTGCAGCTTGGCCCTAGCCTAGTATCGCAGTTGGACTGGCCTTTCCACTGCGAGTTGGGACCAAGTGCTTGAGGACTTGGGTGAACTGTTAGTAATGGAGTTTGGTTTAATTGGCTTGCCCATATGTTCATCTAATCCACTTGGATTTGGGCTTTAGTGGATTGGGCCAGCCCAAGGCTTGGATCCAACCCGTTTCACATTCAGCCCTTTCACTAGGTGTGTTTGTTTTGAAGGATTAGGGTGTAGGATTGGACTATTAGTCTCATCAGACTAATAGGCCATTGTTTGTTTCAAAAGTTTTGCTCCGGACTAATAGTCCCCCCAGACTATTAGTCCCATATTTGTGGGACTATCCTATCCCATGGAGGGGTGGGATTATTTCCGTGGGATTGGTATCCCATGGGATTAATATGTGAAATGTCTATTTTACCCCCATGCCATTACTTAGCAAACAATTAGAAAAGGATAAAATAGTTTTTTGAATATTTATAAATTATTTTTTTAGTGTTGCTAATTTAAAATTATATATTAAATAAAAAATTTAAATTATAAATTATAAATTAAATTTAATTAAAAATAATAAATTAAAAATTATGGCGTTATAAATTAAATTTTTTTAGTGTTGTTAAAAAATTAAATTTACATATTAAATAAAATTATTTTTTTAGTGTTGTTAATTTAAAATTATGGGCGATGCACCAATAAATCCCAAATCTTTATCTTATAATCCATTTGGTCCTATGTTTTATCTTATGATCCAATTAGTCCCAAACTAATGTTAATGACAAAATAACCAGTGTTACACTATATTTTACGCTTTTTAGTAAGGGTAAATGAGGAAAACCCCAACATGATATTGACTGAAATGCCCAAAACTCTGTATATATTTGTTTTCCCTCCAAACAAACATCAACAAAACATAATCAAAAACATCAACAGCATCAAACATTAAAACATCAACCAACATCAAACATCATCAAACACATCAACAACATCAAACATTACAACATCATCAACATAATCAACATTGAACATCAACGTCAGAACATCATGAACAAACATCGTGAAAAATTACACACCGGATTCATTTAAACATAAACACCAAAAAATAGATTCATTTAAACATCAGATTCATTAATCTAATGTAACACCAACCGAAAATGGTAAACATCAGATTCAATAATTTTGGGTTGGTGTTCATATGTTTCAAACATCAGATCGAGTCGCAGATGAACATCAGATTTCAAACATTGAACATCATCGACATCAACTGAGAGCCTCTACACCGACATCAACTGAGAGCCTCCAACATCACCAACATTGAACATCATGTGCCAAGTGAAAGTCACGGCTTTGACGGGGTCCTCGTCGCTGGAGATTTGGAACCGGGACTCGACAGCGCAGAGGGCTTTGAAGGAGGTCGCGGCGGGACGTGAGGGAGTCGACGGTGGCGCGTTTGAGATCGGATCGCAGTTGCGGTGGAGTGGGCAAGATCGGGGTGGCGGAGGGTTTGAGGAAGAGGGATGAGGAGAGCAATCAGCCATAGGAGGCAAGATCGGCGGAGTCCGGGGATACCGACGGGACAGATCTGACCCATATATATATATATATATATATATGTTTTTGGGTGTCCATTTTTGTGTAGTTGTCGTCGTTGCTTTATCTTCTCGAGCAGTCTCGTCAAAAGGGTCTCTCTCCAATTGAAAAATCTTGGTGGTGAGACTCCACCATTTTTGTTTCTCTCTCTTACCCACAATTCTTTCCCATTTTTCTCTCTTCACTGTTACTCTCTGTTTCTTCATCTCTGGTTTTTTTGCCCTTTACTGTTTCGCGATATGTGCCCGATCTTGATCCTTTATGGAGGTAGATTTTGATTGTTTTCGGTTGGGAGAGAGAGAAATCACGCCCTCAAAAGGGTATTAATGTAAAAATAAATGGAATCAAATCACACCCTCAAAAATCTGGCAACACATTAGGACTAAACGGTATACAAAAAAACTTAAAAGACTAAATGGTTTAACTTTTTTCAGGATAGGATTTATGGGTAATTTTTCCTAAAATTATATATTAAATGAAAAATATAAATTATAAATTAAATTTATTTAAAAATAATAAATTATAAATTATGGCCTTATAAATTAAATTTTTTTAGTGTTGTTGAAAATTTAATTTATATATTAAATAAAATTATTTTTTGTTATTGTTAATTTAAAATTATATATTAAATATAAATTATAAATTATAAATTTAATTTAATTGAAAATAATAAATTAAATTTTTTTAGTGTTGTTAAATTACATATTATAAATTATAAATTACAAATTACAAATTTAAAATTATATATTAAATAAAAATTATAAATTACAAGGGTAAAATAGTCATTTGAACATTTATCCTTATCCGGTCCATTTAACCAAACATTGGATTCACTAAGAATAATCCAATTCATACATCTAATCCCATGACTAAACAAATATAGGATACAAATCCAATCTAACAAAATAGTTCGGGGACAATGTATTCCAGGACTAACAATCCAATGGATTACAATCCCTTTTATCCAGTCCGTCCAAACAAACACACCTTAATTGGATTATTTATTGATCACTAGTGATGGTATACATGCGCGCCACGCTGTTTTTTTTTTTTTCTTAGACATTCATGTAATATATTACCTATTCATTTTGCTACAAGTTTAAATTTACATAAAAAACTCAAATTAAAAACAAATTTCTGGAGAGCAAGATGATTTATGCGAAAGTGTGCTAGAGTTGTTAATTTTCAAGTGCTATCCAACATTGCCAGTAGCTTCTATTTATAGATACAAAACAACCATTGCCTAATCATCACAAATCTTTGTATATTCCCAACTTTATTTTTTTTGGATAGATGTAGTCTCAACTCTTTGGTCTTTGAATTTGAACCAAATACACTTTGGCAAATTTAATACTTCCCACCTAATAAATTATTCTAACCATGTAAGAGGTCACAGTAATATTGTGAAATCATTTCCTATTCCATCAAGCTTTATTAAAATATATGTTATGAGAAGGGAGAGAGAAAAAAAAATATAACTCTGTATATTTCAATAAATGAACATGAGTGAATATAAGACTTCTTTATATAGGAGAATGATAAGCTAATATGGTAATGCACAATATTGTAATGCATAATGTGATAATATAAATGTAGAGGAAGTATGATAAACAAAATATATAGTTACTATATTTAACACCTCCTCTCAAATTCAAGTTGGGATACCAATTTAAGTTTGGAGAGAGAAACTAAAATATGAAATAAACCTAAAAATAAAATAAAACATGGATGGATCGAGACAAATAGATTGTAAAGTCTAGATGGGAGCATAAGAGCATAGGGGTCATGTCGGACCATTGTAAGAACTAGCTAGAATCAATGTTGAAACAGTGTTTGACCATTGTAGAGACTGGATGTTGAACCAGCAAGTGTGGCACACACATGACTTATGATGTGGTGCTGAACGATGATGGCAACAGATGATTGAGTGCAGCAGGGGTGCCTTGGATGGTACGCTAAGGGACGGCTTGGTGGTGCGCCAATGAGCAACTTGTGCACCAGAGAGGGTGGCTTGGATTGGGCGCCAAAGGAGGCGGCTTGGGTGGTGCGCCAATGGACAACTTAGATAATGCACCACATGGGGCAACTTGGGTTGTGCATCACAGGGGTGCGACTTAGGTAGTGTGCCAATGGGGCGGCTTAGAGAGCGCCGCGTGAGGTAGCTTAGGGAGTTTGCATGGTGTATAACCATGTTCACCATGAAGCGATATTGACAGAAAAATATGACAGTGGAATAAGTTGAGGTCCGGCGGGCAACCAAGGCAAGACTGTTGCTCGCCGATAAAATGAAATTACTAGGTACTTAACATAACTCGATACCATGTTATAAGAATAGAGAGAAACTGTATGAGAGTGTGTGTGTGTGAGAGAGAGAGAGAGAGAGAATATAACTCTGTATATTTCAATGAATGAATACAAGACTCCTTTGTATAAGAGAATGAGAAACTAATATGGTAATGCACAATATGGTAATAACACAATATGGTAATGCATAATATAGTAATATAGATATGGGAAATTAGTCAATAATCCCGAAACACCACGTGACCATACTCCAAACCAATCACCAATTACTTAGCCCCATGTTGTTCTCTCATCCCCAACATAAATCATGGGCTCCTATCTCTCTCTACTAATCAAAACCTTATGGAGCATCACATGTCCATTGTAACGCCCAAATTTCTAGCCCAAATGATAAGACAACAATCATGGACCTTTCAAGGAAAACCGAATATAAATCTCCAAACTTACATTACATGATACAATAGTTCTTTATGTAATAATACATTAATCCAACAACAAGTAAATAAACAAATAAATAACCCCAAGGGTTTACAAGTTTCCAAGGCTGGAGCCTGGTTACACAAAACGGTTATTCAAACCCACACAAACACAGCCCTTGGCTTGCACACAAAGTCACAGCAAAATGAGAGCATTGTACTCCCAACATACATACTTCCACGCCCCTAGTTAGATGGGATCACCACATCTTTTCCTGCACAAAAATCCCGTAGGGTGAGCATAAAGCCTAATAGGAAATTCTTAACAAAGTATATACATTTTATACAAGTCTCAAGAGATGAAATGCACATGTCATGCTATGCCCTTTTTGAAGATAAATTATATTTTCATCTTTTGAAAACCATCATGCTCAATGATATCATGTAATTTCAATTTTTCAAAACTTAATAATTCATTTCAAGAGCAGTAAATACGACTCTGATAATTCCTAGGTCGGTGTCTGCAAGTAGAATATACAAGTACTACCAATTTGCCATTTTTACCGGTATTAACCGAAAGGCTTGACACCTATCCGCGCAGGTTTTCAGTCTTTCACCCTGGACTCTCAGGCCAACTTATTCAATATCATCTATACCACCTATCAAGACTTACCAATGTATTTATCCCAAAACCATTCCATGAAAACTTGTTTCTCAACATTCTTTTCTCAATGCAAGATTTCGAATCAACTTTCAAAGTTCAATGTAATCAAATGAATTGATATGCCAATAACAAGATGAATATAAAATACTGTTATTCTAATTCATCATCCAAGGAATAACACAATTCCCTCTTCTCAAATATCCTCAACAATTAGTCATTTCAAGACCATTTCAACGTTTTGAACAATAATTTCCAAAATGAACAATAATTCTCATATTTCCTAAAATTCATCATTTATATAAATATAAATAAGAAATTTTCCAAATAGCCATTTACTTTGACACATAAAATAAATATAACAATATCGTTCATGAATTTTCAATCTCTAAAAAAAATCTCCAAATTCTAGGTTTTCTCACCAAAACTATACAACTCAAATTTTTTGAAAGAAAATTTTCCAAAATCATATTTTTTTCAATCAACGAAGATCAAAACCCATAAGATCATTTTAAAAGAACAAGAGACAAACCCATTTTCAAAATTGCTCAACTTTTTGAATCAACAATCAATTTTTAAAGCTATCGAAAGATGATTTCGAAAATCATATAAATCTTGCAAAAACATATATATAACTCTAAAAAAATCCCTACCTCAAGTTTTGAAGAAGAAATGAGATGAAACCCCCAAAATCAATGATGTCGAAACTCAATCTTCACCGCACACAACGAAGCCCTCAAGAAGTTAACCAACTTTGATAAAGAACTTATGGCAGAACTTTAATAGATCTTGAGAAATCAAGGTTTTGATCCAATTTGGCGTAGGGAAATGTAAAGAGAAAGGAGAGGAAATGGTTTTTAGAGAGAGAGTGATATACAAAAGTGATCTGAAATATCAGATTCATGAATTGATATAACATGGTCTGCTCGAGCGTGGAAAGCCCCGCTCGAGCGTCAAATATACTTTCCCAGTACTTTTGCAGACAGGTCAAACTTCTGAAACCAAACATTCTCCGCTCGAACGCATAAACAGCCGCTCGAGCGGACAAGCAACTTCTAATGCATTTTGCATTTTTGCTTCGGGGACGCTGCCCCTCAACCCCGCCAGGACGTTGTCCCTTGGACCCCCGCGAGCTGACCGGGTAGCTCAATCCCCACCAAGGCGTTGCCCCCTGGACCTCCATGAGCTAATCGGGTAGCTGGATCTCCGACATACTCAGTGAAGTGACAAAACTGGGATCGCTACAACCTTCTCCCCTTAAAGAATTTCGTCCCCAAAATTTCAAATCAAACTACCCAAACAAAGGGTTTTTAGCGATCAAAACCACGCTATTTCATTTTCAAATCACAATACTAACTTTCAACCAAATTCCACCATTTTCACCATGGTTATCTCATTAACAGTAACCTTCCAAATATGCATAAACATGAAATTTTTCAAAAAGTAATGGCCAACTCTAAACAACCTCATGCTTAAAACAACAACGCACATATTAATATGTGGTTAACAACTTTAAACACGTTTCCCTCAACACTAAGGAATATTACAAAGAAAAGTAACTTAAGCATTTTCAAATAAATTTGGATATTTGGAGTGGACTTCTGCCTCCCGTTCCCACGTCGCTTCTTTAACCCGATGGTGTCTCCATAACACCTTTACCAACGGTATAGTTTTGCCCCGTAGCACTTGCTCCCAGGTATTTAATATTTGAACCGGTTGTTCTTCGTAAGCGGCATCCTCATTTATCTCCAAGTTAACCCAATCAAGTACATGAGAAGGGTTGGGTTCATACTTCCTAAGCATAGCTACATGAAACACATTATGAACTCCCGAAAGTTGTGGCGATAAAGCTAACCGGTATGCCACTTCCCCAATTCGCTCTAAGATCTCAAAAAGCCCAATAAACCTTGGAGATAATTTGTCATTCTTACCAAATCTCATCAAACCCCGCCTTGGTGAGATTTTTAGAAACACATGGTCACCAATTTCAAAAGATAAAGGTCGTCTTCTCTTATCGGCATAACTCTTTTATCGGCTTTGGGCCGTAGCTAACCTCTTCTGAATGAGAATAACTTTCTCGGTTATCTCTCTAACAATTTTCGAACCCAATAACAGTGCATCACCCACTTTAGCCCAACAAACTGGTGATCTACAAGGTCGGCCATACAAGGCCTCAAATGGTGCCATCCCAATACTAGCTTGGTAACTATTGTTGTAAGCAGACTTAATCAATGGTAAGTGTCTTTCCTAATGCATTTTGCATTTTTGCTTCGAGGGCGCTGCCCCCTCAACCCCACTAGGGCGCTGCCCTAGGACCCGCCAAGAGGCGTTGCCCTCTGGACCCCCGCGAGCTGACCGGGCAGTTCGATCCCCGACAGGGCGCTGCCCTTGGACCCGCCAAGAGGCGCTACCCCCTGGACTCCCGCGAGCTGATCGGGCAGCTCGGTCCTTGACATACTCAGCGAAGTGGCAAAACTGGGATCGTTACATCCATACTCCAGGAATAATAATTAATAGTAACCTTATAGATATGTGGTAAGTATGATAAATAGAATATATAGTTACTATATTTAACAATATAAAAATGAGAGAAATTTTTTGTATATACATGTCCATGTTGGGTTCTACCCCATCACGTTGGTTGTCACCGGCAGTAGCCAAGCCACCATTGATGAGAGCCTCTTTCTCTAATAGTCTTAACATACACATTGCTTGTTCAATTAATTTATTATCAAATCTATTTGGGTTCCCATCATAAAATTTCTCTCTTACTATTCAATCCTTCTAGAATCTACTATCATCGTATATTTTCAAAACTTATCTATGTTCTTTTGATAATAGTTTGTATAAATATGATACCGACCACGGAAGAAACAGAACATGAGGAGAAGACGACATTTTTTACATGAGTAATGTTAGAAATCTAAAAAATTTATCAAAATTTTTATCAAATGTTCATTTGGATATGGAATTCACATATCATATAAAACATTCGATAAAAGTTTTAATAAATTTTTTAGGATTTCTAACATTTTTCTTTTGACATAAAACCCAAATTTTGTGACGTGTCACATGATGAGTAGCGGTTAGTAAATTCATTATTTTAACTTCAGCCTTGTTTGAAAAGGTGAGTTTTTAGCAAAAAAAATTATTACAAGTTGTCATATTACTTATTTTATTTTTCTACACATTTTTTCAATAAGAATTAAAGAAATTAATAAAAATAATCAATTTCTAAACGAATGTTAATCCAATCAATTTCTAAACAAATCTTAAGCCCATCTATATATATATATATATACGTACGATTAAAAAAATAAAAAATAATATAAGTGGACAACAATACATACATACGAGCGTATGAACACACACTTTAATCTTCTCTAATAATGACAGGTAAACGAAATTCATTATAATCTCTCTTTCTTTAGAAGTATAAATTCTAACCCACGTCTATTTCTATGTTCAAATTCATCACAAAACTCCCATTGCTCTTTCAGTCTCCTCTTTACCTCAACTTCCACCACATTTCTATCTCCATTGCTCCTTCTGTCACCTTCCTTGATCGTCCCTATCCTATATCACAACCATCATTTACAGGGGCAGAGGGAGGGGGTCGGGAGTCCCGGTCCTAGTCCCTGCTCATTTCTACCAAAATTTAAACTTTTCCGTATGAATATATGTATAAAATAGATATAGTTGATATTGTTTGATTGCACTTCCCCCCCTTCAAAATTTTTTTATATTTTTATTTATATATTATATTTAAATACACATAACACTTTTAATTTTATTTTTTTATAAAAATAATTAATTTTTTCCGCTTTTGCCCCTCGAGCTGACAAACTATTGTGATTATATTACGAAAGATGCACCATAAAAAAAAGATATAATTATGAATCATCGTGATTATATTATAAATATTAAAATGTATGAATTATTCTAGTAAAAAAAGTTACGAACCATTATGGTTTTATTACGAATCATTATGTAGTTACAAAATGACATACAATATACACCTTTCAAGATGAATAATGTTTGAGGGCCCAAAATTAGGGGCTCGGTCGTTTTGGGTTTCAATTTATTTTTTTTTAAAATTTTTTCCCTTCCTTTTCTTTCTTTCTTTTCTTTTCTTCTTCTTCGTTGAACACAGGAGAAGAGCAAAGACGAGAGAGAGAAACAGAGTTGTCATCGTGGCAGCAGCTTGTCGGCCGATCGTCGCAGCTCGTCGCTCGTTGCTCGTCGGCATCGCAGCCCCACCTCCGCCTCTACCTCTACCTCTGCCTCCGCTCGCCGCTGCCTCCGCCTCCACCTCCGCCCTATTTTGTTGGCCCTTCCAGCCCAGTTCTTCTTCTCCTTCTTCTCCTCCTCCTTCTTCTTCCCCCTAATTTCGAGCCCATATATTCGAGCTTTGTACCAGGGTTGCTTTCAAGATATGTATTATAATTTTCACTCCCCTTAATTATTTTTCTCATTAGTATGAGACAAATTAGATACACAATATAATATACATTTATGTATTTAATGAATTATTTGATATTATTTACAATTTGCATTTTTTTAATGTTGAATCATTAAAGTTCAAGTTCTTATAACATATTTAAAATATTCTCATTATTTATTAGTTTATTTTTTGATACCGATGGGCGCCCAAAAGGGCCTAGCCCACGACTCACAGCCCAAGTAAACTTAACCCACCCTTGTCCTAAGCCTTCAAGCAATCGCGGTTAAAGCTCATCAACTTTAAGAGGCCAATGCTGGCCCAGAACCAATGACATGCAAACACTTGTAAAGTAGGGACGTAGCCACATAAACAGATAAAGATCCTACAAAGTCATTGCACCCACACATCAGTCATTTAATGAGGCCACTGCAGCATTAAATGCGACAAGACCCCTCATGCCAGAGTATGCAGAATTATCATGAACGGTGTTAACTAAGCCATAGACTTTCGGACAACAAGACAGCTTGTAATGGATAAGGAAATGATGAGTAAAGGATATAAGGAAGCCCTTGAGATATGTTAAAGGTTTTCATTCCCTTTGCCTCTCTCTCTCAAATTAATATACCCCCACCTAACTTGGTCGTCGGAGAGTCCATCGGAGGACTGTCTCCCCATTGGACCTTTTTGCAGGCATATGTCAGAGGCATAAAGGTCAGCAAACCCGTTGGAAGCGTAAATCAGTCCGACCGGTCCACCATTAGAGTTACTGCATTATCATTTTTAGTAATGACTTATTAATTTTAATAATTATTTAAGTCGTTTAAACTTGTTCTAATCTAAACCTTTTGGACATGTCAAAGTGCGTTGCTTTTGCCCCCTATAAAAGGATTTGGCTGTGTCCTTGATTGTTTATATATACAGCTGACCACCCCTATGTTTAGTTGAGTTTTTATAATTTGTTTTTTAAAAATTAGTTTAGTAAAAAAAATGAAAATAAATAAATAAAAAGTAGTAAATATTTTGATAAGTTTCTCTCTTTTTGGGGGACATTATTTTTTTAAAATTCAAAAATATTATTTGATATTTATTTTTATCAAACTTGTTATTAATTTTCCAAAAATCAATTAAAAAAAAAAAGTCTTAGAAACTCAATCAAATTTTAATATGATTATTTTTATGCAATATGTTTATCAAAATGATATTTTTCCATTTAAAATTGAACGGTATTTATCTACAATAAAATGAGAAAAATTACAAACATTTAATGCTGAAGTGAGAAAATTGTGAAACTTAAAAGGGCAAAGTATAATTTTCCCATTTTATGTCATGTGGCTACCAACCCAGTATTTTCCGTTCAAAATGCATAGAAATGTGTAAAGATAAAAAATTATGTAAAACTATTTTGATATTTTGAAATATATAAAATGTATGTTGAGATTATAAATATGTTGACATTATGTGGTTTTTATTGACAACATGAAGGATTGTTATTAGCTAGACCCATTTAAAAAATAAGGGTTGTTTGGGGTGTCTTAAATAAATGTACTTTTTGACTTTTTGGACTAAAAAGTTGAGGAAAAAATTATGGTTATTTGAGTTAACTTTTTGACTTTTTTATGAAAAAATGTATATTAAAAAATTGTATAATTAGTGTGTAGGAGAAGATTAGGAGTGTGAGTTGTACGACCGTACTATCTGTGCAGCTGAATTGATGCTAAGAAATGATTGGCTACTTTTCGGGCATTGCACTAGACGGTGCTGTTCGGCCCGTAGGGGCCATCACGAGTCCCGTTTTGATAATCTGAACCGTCAATGTGTAGAACTCGTCAAGGACTATATGTCTGTAAAAAATCACATTGATCGGATATTGATAGCTATCTGATCAGATTAGTTTGTTTCAACCGTTAACTATAACACCATCTATTTTTTTATACAAAATTAATTTGATCATATAGTTAGCGATATCCGATCAATACGATTTTTTACAGACATATAGTACTCGACGAGTTTTACACATTGAACGGTTCATATTATCAAAACGGGACCTGTGATGGGCCCCCACAGGCCGAGCAGTAGTGTGTTAAAATTGCATCCCAACTGTGTAATTTTTCTTAAAAAACGCAAGCCACAGATCTGAACCAGTCAGATTGACTTGTAATTTTGTGTGTAAAATTAATTTTAAAATATTTTTTTGGATAAATAGTAATAGTTTTTTAACTTTTTAAATAACTTTTTGACTTTTTATATTTTTTTACACATACCAAACTAGGCCTAAATAATTAGTGGAAAGTCTACACTCAAAAGGCATGTTATTTGGTCAAATGTCTAATATTTTTTAGTGACAATGACATGCTTAATGAAATTATTTGGTAAAAAAAATAAATTATTTCTTTGAATATTTTTTTCCAATTTGAACCACCGTCGTCCATCCATTGAAAAAGTCATCAGTGGCTACAAGTGATGGCCAACCATGGCAAGGTGGTGGTGATAATACAAATAGATAGATATATCAAGTGAACAAATTATGGAATGACACCTGAGCATATAAATAACATATGAACAAATAGATAGATAGATAGATAAATAAAAAAAAAAAGAATAAATAGACAAATAAGTGGATAATAAACAAACAAACAAATAAGTAAAGATAAATGATATTTCAATTATTTTTTTAACTCCAAAAATATAGAACTCGAATCAATTAATCTTAAAATTTTAAGTGCTCATTTGGTACGTGAGTTTGGGTGAGGTTAGAGTTGTTTTAATTACAAAACAGACAAAATAATCTTTTTAATCTCAGACTAAAAATTGTCATATCTAAATTATAATTTTTAAATATTTTTTTTTATAAAAGTCAAAAAAAAATATTAAAAAATTCATTATCAATGAGACTATTTTAACCCCCAAACTAAAGAGAACTAAAAAGTTGAAAATCAACCCACATGGCTCTAAAAATCTATGATAAATTAGCTTGCACCAAACTGCCCCATTGTGAGTTGAATTGTGTGGAGGGTCTCTACCATTTCTCCCAAGGCATACACGTAAGGCGCAAGTTATAACGCTGGCCATCTACGCATCTAAACCCAACTCTCTGTCTCTCTCTCTACTCTGACTGAGAAGGATGCAGGCCATTACGAGGCAATTAGGGCACCAATCTTTGAAGCCCTCACCTGCGATTTCTTATCTCAAATCCATCTACCCTCTCTCTCATCATTGTAATCCATCCTCCCTTCTACATTTCCACTTACATACATATACATAAATGCACACAACACGCATATATATAATTTTTTTCCTCATTTCCATGTTTCAATTTTTTGTTTTTCTTCTCTTTTTTTTTTTTTTTTTTAAATATGAATTAGTGATCTTGGTTGCAGACTATGGTGCTGATCATCCGCGGTACGCATCTACCCTTACCACCAAAGGTGTGGGACATCTTGTTCGCAAGGGCACCGGTGGAAGATCCTCTGTCAGGTTACTCTCTTCTTTAACCCGTCTTGACTTATCCTTTTTAGATTCAATCTGATGGTTTGTTTCGATTTTAATGTGGCTCTAGTAAGAACTGGGTTATGAAATTTAGCCCACATTTGTCTCAAATTTAATGATAAAGGAGTTGGGTCTTGCATTTTTCGAGTTTATGACAAATCAAATGTCAACATATAACAACTTGCCATGTACCATTGTGGGTCTCAAATCTTTTTCCCTAATTTAATTTGATAATTTTTTCTCTTGTAATGGAGTTATTTTTAATTACATCTCTTAAGTCGGTTTTATCGTACTGATTTTGTATGTATTCTAATTTAGTTGTTATTAGGTATATAACTCAAGTACCAGCTACTTTTAAAGTTCTAAATATATACAAGTATTATTCACGAAACTGCCAAAAGGGGTACCACCTCAGTACATAGGCTGAACAAGACAAACCTAAATCCCATCTCTAAAACTAAGCTGACCTATAAAAAATGACCTGAAAGCAAAAAATGAAAAGTATACATCAAAGTTGATTTTAATCTATGTACAGACTATACAACATCCCCAACTGTCTGTTGCTTCCTCTCCCTCGATATATACCACCACATCACACACAGATGGGAGCTATCATCGAAGCCTTCCTCACTGTTCTCATTCCTACAGCTCGTAACCCAAGATTCATACAACGAAATAACTGAAGCCAACATGACCCAATGAACACAAAAATAGAAAATAATGAGCTCTGTAACTCTCACACTACATTACAATTGATAAGAAGGTGATCTATGTATTACTCTACTCGTCGACACATGCAACTCAATTTTGGTAACATCTTACGCCTGCTACCTAAATTAAAAGCTTCCACAGCCCAAAAATAATGGGAATATGGTCCAAGATTGGACGTTGATAAAGACGTTGAAGAACTGGGGGAGAAGTACTCTTCCTAATCCAAAGAGATAAAAAAAGAAAAAGAAAAAGGTTAATCCTTGAAAGGGTATGTATCTCTCTATTATTATTGAACATTTATCTTGCCCCATCTAAAGGTACATCCATCAACTTAGGAACATCTATGAAATCCAAGAACTCACTCATAGTCGTGGAAATATGTGTGAAACTCCACGTCCCTCAAATGGGTCTCAATCAACACATTATGCCCCGTTGGAAACACATTATGCCCCATTAGAACCCTTTTGTCCCATAGAACTAGCACACCTCCCAGAGACCCTTGGGACCTAAAAAACACAATTCAAAATGTACAAGAGACATATTTCATCTTGGATTCCTACATGCATGCCAAATCCACCCTCCATTTATGCAACATTGACTTCACTACCTTCCTCTAGTTTGGGTCATTTGATGCTTTTACATTCCAATGGACAATTTTAAGCTTCCCACTTATATCTCTTCTCCCCTTGTTATTGAATTGCTACTGCTCCCTAACACCCTCCCTTCATTCCATCATAGTTCATAGAGCATATTAATTTAATGAAAACCCTTTCTTTCCCAATAGATGCGCCCCCTCCCCCCTTTTTCCGAACTACATACTTTCTTTGTTCCCTCCGCCTTTGCTCAATAGCTTCCAAAAACTAAAATGCTTTGTCCTCAAACCCTTCACAATCATAGACATCCCAAAAAAGAGTTGAAAAATTTTCGTCTTTCTATTTACCTGATATGATTATTCTTTACCTTTGTTATCCAATAAAAGAGCTTCTTCCTTACTTGATTCCATCTCGTTTGAGCTCATAATGCCAAAGGAGGACATCTATCTAGTGATAGAACCTCTGATTCTTCAATTCCCCTTGAGTCATCCCTATCACTACATGTCTGGATCCACCATCAGTTTTCTCTCCTCAAGACTTCTCCCGCCTATTAAACTTGAATGAACTAGCTTTTGGTATTTGTGAATTGAAACCCCCAATGACCCACCAAACAACAATTCATAAAGGCCATCGTCTCTTCACAAGAAGGAAAGACTTCAATGTCGGAATCCCCATTTGGGACCATGTCAGAATTTGCAGAGTTGTTTCCAGCCTGCTTTGCACCTGAATAGGCAGTCCAACCATCACTAAATTCTGACTCAGGTATCGACATTCCCCCCCACCACCACCACTACCACCATGAATAAGGGATTGGCATTCTGCCAACTGTTTTCTTCTTAGACTACCAAGGAAATGCAGCCCACATGTCCTTAGCAAAGCTTTTTTCATCTTCTCACTGACCCACTGACCTTGATACCTCCGCAATGAAAGAGATCATTGTAAACACCTTCCTCGTCGTCCAGGCTTCAACCGCATCAGTATCTTGACACCCTTGTCTTCATTGAATTAAAGGTCTTCCACCCAAGTTGCATCGTCCTTTGATTCTCTTGGATCAACAACTTCAAGAGTATCTGCTAAATAGATGAGCTGACTTTTGAGTTTCTACTATTACAAAGTTCTAAATTGTGATTCTTACGAATTGAAATTGCGTTCTTATGTAATTTGAAAGTGTCTGTTTGGCAGTGGCATCATTTCTGCAGTTTTTGGAGCTACTGGGTTTCTTGGGCGCTATCTTGTGCAACGGCTTGGTAAGTTGAATCTTAACTCTCTTTCAATTGGTAATTTGTAGTGAACACACAAAACGTGATAGGTTCTTGCTGAAATCTAACATATATTATTAGTGTTACTACATATTTTTTTCCCCAATATATTCGGGAGTCCCTAAATCTCATCACAAGTTTAGGTTCCTCAATTAGTAAGGTCTTTTAAGAAAAACTTCACACAAACTTACAAATTAGTAGTAGATTATTATTATTTTTTAATTTTTTTGGGGGGATAAGTGTCAATTGGTGATAGTATTTCAATCAAGGTTCTAAAATGCGGTTGCGGTTGCGGTCGCCGTAACGGTGGCGGTGGCGCGGTTGCGGTTGCGGTTGCGGTTACGGTTGCGGTTGCGGTTGCGGGGTGTAATGGTTATAGCGTAACGGTTGCGGTAACCGAAACCGTGAATTTTTTTATTTTTTACACAATTTGAAAAAAAATATACCCGCGCATATTTTTTTTCCATAATCATATTTATTGGGTTATAAATAAATATTGATCAATTTTTGTAAATTTTTAGTATGATTCAATATAGTTCATATTTTTAAATCACTATAAACTGAGTTTTTTACATTTTATTTTAATAATTAATGATTTTATATGTCATAAATCCATATTGCGCTTGTAGCAATTTTTTTTTTATTGGAGTTAGCTATATAAAATTATTTTTTTCATTAATATACTTGTGGAAGTATATGCAAATTTTAATTTAAATAGTTTTAAAAAATAAATTATACATTTTAAAAAATCAATGCATGTTCTTCATCTTTCCTCTTCTCTCTCTCTCTTACTCCTCCGTCTTCCTCTTCATCTTCCCTCTTCTCTCTCTATCCCTCTTCCCCCATTTTTAGTTTTTTTTTTTTTTTAAAGAACAGTTTGGAACCGTTACGTAACGGTGCGTAACAAGCCGTTACGACACCGTTACGACCGTTATGGCAGCCGCTACGACCGACACACCTGTAAATCTCAATCATACCGCAAAAGCGGCCGTAACGGGTGGCGGTAAGTACCACAACCGTTACGTAACGGCGTTACGTAATGGTTGCGGCTGCTTTTTAAAACCTTGATTTCAATAGTTCAATATTTTGAATTTTAACATATATTATGAGTGTTACTACATATTTTTTTCGAGAGTCCCTAAATCTCATCTCAAGTTTAGGTTCCTCAATTAGTAAGGTCTTTTAAGAAAAATTTCACACAGACTTACAAATTAGTGGTAGATTATTATTATTTTTTAATTTTTTTGGGGGGATAAGTGTCAATTGGTAATAGTTTTTTAATAGTTCAGTATTTTGAATTTTTTATTATCATTTTGATCCAATTAATCTTATGAATAAAGCAATGAATAATAGAACCAACAATAAAATGGATCTTGCTCCATATAAGGTTCATAGACCTGGGTAAAGTTTCATGGAAAGCAAATAATAAATTAGCCAAGAGGTTGTGATTTTACATGATGGAAAGTGTTGTTCGTCCCTAGCCTTGTGCCACGGGTTTGAGTCATGGGAATCAACTTCTCCGCAAAAAAAGAGAAAAAAGTGGGGTTAAGGTTGCACCTACCTACTACGTCTCCTAGACCCTTGTTCTAAGTGAGGGCCTTAGTGTACTGGATGCGGCCTTTTAATTAATAAAATAGCATGTGACCTGTGCTATGGATGAAATCAAATAATATATTATTTATAAAAAATTATGATAGTATACAATTATTTTTAATCATTTTGTTTCTCATAATAGTTAAAGAGTTACATGAAACTATGAACAATAAAGAGTTTAATACACAAATAGTTTAATACCTTTTTGATTTTATAAAGCTCAAAAATTAATTAGTTTTCTTGGGCTACAAATTTAACTGCTAGCCAAAAGGTATTTTAATAGTTGTTTTTATAAATTTCAAAATTTAAAAATTTAGTTGTTAGCCAATATGGATGTTTAAAAAAAACAAAAGTTTTACCAACTGATAGATTTGATAAATCGAGTAAGATTTTAAAAGACGTTATCCAATAATAGATGTTTTAAAAGTTTTAAAAAGATTTTAACAGTCAATAGATTTGATAAGGTTGTAATCGAGTGAGATTTTAAAAGAGGTTATCCGATGAGGTTATCCGATGAGTATTTTTTGTTTATCTAAAATTCAAATCAACAGATATAGCCACGTAATTGAGTAAGATTTTAAAAGAGATTAGCTATCTCCAAAAAGCTTGTGCATTTTTATTTTCAATAATTATTTATTATTAACATAGACAAATTACCTAATAAATCTGTTGTGCTGATTGTAAAACAATCTGATAGAGATTCATGCCATTCTCTCTTCTTCAACAAAAATGAATAAATTGAGCATGTATTTGTCTGTCTCTGTCCTGCAACTTCTTCACATGTTCTCACATTTCCACAACTTGGTGGGTTATCCTTAATTGGCAGCCTTTTGAGATTGTGAATATTGTTTCTGCACAAATCCATGTCACCTTGACTTGTTTTTCCATAATTCATCTACAATTTGGGATGTTAAAGCCTTATCACTATGTACAGAATTATCCTTTTCCTTGAGAAAAAGTGGTTATATGACTAAATAAGATATTCACCTCATCTCAAGAAGGTTTTGTATCATTTTATGGGGACATTCAAGTGTTGCGTATTTTAACTGGAACGACTCTTCTGAACTGAGATGACTATCAAGAGTAAGCATTCTTACATGTACATATAGTATAGATACCCAAAAAATAAAAAACAAACTAAATTGACTACACTAAGAAAGGGGGGAAAACTGTTGAAGTCAAGAAAAAATACAACCACCTTGTCTTGTTCTTCAATACAATTCACACTGTAAGAGGAAAAAAATTCAATAAGAATTCTATGCTGATTGATGAATAGACAAAAAAACCAAAAAAAGAAAAAAGAAAACCTTCATTATGAGAGGGAAAAAAAAAAGGTTGGATTAAGGGGGAAACATAGTTCTAAATCGCGGTATCGGCTAACTTAACGGTATCGATCGCGGAGTATTGGTATCGGTAGTATTGGCCGGTACGTATCGGGAATCGGGTGTCGCGACCGTGAAATTTTAAAAATTATTAGCAATCTCTCTAAAACTAAATTTTATGCATTTTTTTGACTCTTTTAACTTTAATTTGTTACATTTGAATCATTTCGTTATGTAGGAATATTTTTGACTCATTTTCAACTAAATGATATGTATTTATTTTTGGCATATGTTAAACTTTT